>NC_136067.1:1002369226-1003569226 GCF_964261635.1 Lissotriton helveticus
TGGTTTTGTATTTGTGTGTGATGAAAGTTAATTGGTTATGTATATATCTCAAATGAGAGGAAACCACAGCCATTTTGTGATACTACTGTCTGAGGTACATTTGTGAGGAATTTTTGGTGGTGAATTTCTGGTGTTTGATTTACACAGTACTAACACTTCTCCTACTTTTAAAAAGGTGAGTTGTTAATTTGTAAGGGGAACTATGTTGTACACTTGAAGATAATTTGAAAAATGTTTTCTGTTATTTATTTGCAGTCCTTCTGTTATACTAAATACTTGATAAAGTTAGTTTTATATTATGTATTACTAAAAACGATAAATGAAAGTGATTATTTTTTTCTGCAATTTACAGCAAGCAATTTCAAAATAAAATGGCTCACAATGAAGAGACCGTGGCAATTTCTTTTGAATTGTCCACTACATTGATTGAAATTGACAGCAGCAATAATGAAATATTGTCACAAGGAGGAGATGACTTGAATGATTCCACTACATTGATTGAAATTGACAGCACCAATAATGAAATATTGTCACAAGGAGGAGATGACTTGAATGATTTTTTTGATCAATCTGTTGATGGCGAATTTATCGAATGTTTGGAGACCATAGAGTTACAAGAATCATCATTGCAGACTTTTAATGAGGAGATTCCAGATGAGATGATTGAAGAGGAAATTCCTGATGAGGACATGTTACTAGTTCTTTTAAATTTAGAAAATTCAGAAGAATAAATTTATATTTAGAAATCAAAAATTGTTTGAGACATTATTCATTTTTATTTTTAATTTATGAGGTTGTAGCGAAGTGATTGTAGTATAAAATGAGACTTATAGTATAGAGTGCAACATTTTTATGTTACATGGTAAGTTTACTCATATTTACTTCCCTTCTCCCACTATATTATCTCCAATGTGTATTTGACATCTCTTCTTCATCTCCGGCCTCCTTTCTCTCACTGTGCGTCTCTGATGCATCTTATCGCTGCTATTTTGTGTAATTACAGAAGAGAGTAAAATAAAATAGTTCGGAACGTGAAAAGGGGGAAAAGTAGAGTACCCCTCACCCCCTAGGCCTTCTCAGGCGGTCCCAAAAGGATCAGTTTCTGCTTTCCTGAGAGATTATGGTATGAGTTCCATATATCACAATAATTTGCATTACAACATGCAAGATATATATCTCCTATTACCAACTTTTGGAGATATTCGCGCTAAGCGCGAATATCTCCAAAAACTAACACCTGCCCTGAGCAGTTCTTAGCCATGTTATCCAATGGGAGGTGGATAACATGGCTAAGAGCATTAGCTCGGTAATGCATGAATATCGCTGAGTTTTCAGCGATATTAATGCATTGCGGTCGTTTTTTATCGCATTTGCGATAAACCTTGATAATAGCAAGGTTTATCTTCGATAATTTCTGATGATGCTTAGCGGTAAAAAATTCGTTGGTAAGCATCGTTAGCGATAAATATCGCTTAACTTTGGTAATATGCACCAACGTCTGTTAACGTTCGATTCGAAGGAAATGAGGAAGTGTTGAAAAACATTGTTTGCGCCATCTTGCCTTTTTTGAAATGCCACACTTTTGTCGTGCACGGCAGCCATTTTAGATGCCTTGACCAGACCCACTCTCTGCACGCTGTCGATTCGTAGCATGGCTCCCCCTCGCAAGCATCTTCCCCAGGCACTGCTCACCCCCACTCTCTGTGTTATGCATGGGCAATAAACCTCTCCCCATCTGCGCTGCTCTTCCCTGAGAATCACACTCTGTGCCCGCCCGACACCTCCCTTTCGCCCTATTCACTACCGCACCCTCTGACACTCCTCTTCCTCTGTGTCCGATTGTCCAGGCTATCAGCTAGCCCTGCAGATGTAGTTTATGGCCCCAGCTGTAAAGAATCACCCCTCTTCAAAGGAGTTATAGTAGATCAAGGCCCACACCCGATGAGATCCGTCACACCACACGTGTTCCTACTATCTGAAAACCATCCTGTATTGTGATTGGGGAGGGGACCGAGCCTGAAGCGGAAGATTCCAGGGATGACTCTTTGTACATCAAAGTTTTTACATTTATGTGTCACATTAAAAATATATAGCACTCCAACAAAGTAGTAGGATTATAAAACTTTAATAACTTATAAATATATACAACAAAACAAAAACAGTAAAAACATTTAAACAATGAAGAGACCGTGGCAATTTCTTTTGAATTATCCAATACATTTATTGAAATTGACAGCACCAATAATGAAATATTCTCACAAGGAGGAGATGACTTGAATGATTTTTTTGATCAATCTCTTGATGGCGAATTTATCGAATGTTTGGAGACCATAGAGTTACAAGAATCATCATTGCAGACTTTTCATGAGGAAATTCCTGATGAGGACATGTTACTAGTTCTTTCAAATTATGAAAATTCAGAAGATGTTGCCTGGGGGTGGGTCGTCAGTAGCAGTCTGTTGTGCGAATAGTTCGAAGGCAGCAGAACGCGCTGAAATCTAGATGGCATGAAGGTGATATCTAGTAAGTTGCCGCCCAGCAAATAACGGCGTGGGGCGCCGCGGGGGTGAGTGAGTCCAGTAGGCACCACAGCTATTCTTACCGGCATTGCAGAATTACTGCTGGGGACAATGCCTGTGCTGTAGCAGGGTCACAGCAGAAACAAAAAGGATTCTGTTGAAGATGTTGTTGGTTTTCAATTTGAAAACAGTTCTGTTGTCAACTGCTATGCTAATGTAGTGGTTGATGTTTTGTTTTCTCTAGAAAATGTAAAAGAGGGGGAGGCAGTCCAAAGTTCTGGTAAAAGGGCAAAGGAAAGGATCGGTGGTTTGAACTATCAGTCAAAAAGGGGAGGGGGTGCAACAATTTTTCCTACCGGGTCACAGTGTGCTTTCACCGGAACTGAGGTTTGCAGGATTCTAGTAATTCAAAGTGAGGCTGGCGCCAGCATGGGAGCGCCGACGTCCCGCGGATACAGTTTCGTCACTCCACGGGCGATCATGGCAGTCATTCCCCATCTGGGGTGTCTGCGGGGGTCGGAGACTCCCGCGGCTCCTCTAGAATCTTCAAGGTCGTGGAGGACTACGGTGGTGGAGTCAACCAGTGACCGGGCCATTTCTTTATGCTGGGCCCGCTCTTGCCAGGTCGATCGCCATTTTGAGAGTTCGGTAGCTACTGGCGATCGCGGGGTCAAATGTGCGGACGGGCTCCACCCTGCCGGGCGAGACGTTGCAGCATCGCCACAGTGGAAGAACCCTTTTCCGGGCGCCTGGAGCGCTGAGGGTGCAGGTGGGAAGCCTCCACTGGGGAGGCGGGAGAGGCCTGTTCGCACCGTCTCTCCCTCCCAGTGCACCCCACGGCGTCTCGCTTGAGATTTGTTATGGCCGGACCAGGCGATGTGGACGAGGGGGGGGGGGTCGGAGGCATGTGCAAGACATCCCCCCCAGTGTTGTCAAAGCCATTATTGAAGAAGGAAGAAATGTCCCGTCCGTCTTCGGGCCGGGCTTCCGGTGGATGTCGGCCGGACGCCCCTTGCTCTGGCCCCATGAACGGGTTCCTTGGTTTATCGGCTGCAGCCGGATCCCATCGGCCCCGGCCGTTGGTGGCCGGACCGGTAGAGAATGTGGCGGGACTACCTGCAACTGTCAAGGGCCACCGCGGCCGGACTGGGAGAGAGAGGGGAGGGTCGAGGACACGGACATTCCCCCCCCTGCAACTCTCCAGCGTTGTCAATCCCCCTGGCCGGGTCCCGCTGGCCTCGGCCTCTCCTCCGGCTACACCCTACGTGATGATCTCCTGGCCGAGGTGTGGCAGCAGGACCCGCCTTATATGTGTTGCTTCCGGCTGGGCGTAGCCGAAAACCTGTTGCCCTTTGGAAGTTTCTAGAATGGGGCGGATGTCTGCTGACTTCTATCTTTCCCAGTTTGCCGTTATTTGGCCGTGGCAGGCGGTGGGACAGACACGTTTTGGGGCAGTGAGGGGCGATGTTTTCAGGTTTCTTATTACGGACTTACTTCTAACGTTTCTTGTTTCTAGGACAATAATAGGTTTTATCATTACGTATTGTTATCGTTTCTTTGTTTGTTATTTAATAAAAAGTTCATCAGTGGCCTACTGATTTTCGTTTTCCTATTCTTTTCTTTCCAGGTTGTTTCATGCTATAGTTTCTGTTAACAGGATACAGTGATCACTTCGTTATTATTGCATATGTCCTTTTCACTAGGGGTGCTCTCTTGTTGGGCCAGATGACCTATCTCTAGTAAATGGTCCGGGTGAAACAGGTGCATCAATCAGTGGGGAGTAGACAGGCATGACAGATTACAACGGGGGAGAAAGGTCCGCATTACCTACACTTTCACTACTTGCAAAGATTTTCCTACGTTTATTTGCAAACAGGGAATACCTCCAAAAAGAACTAATTCCCAAACAGTCAATGTTCGGACAATCAATCAATCAATGAGGAATGAAATAGGTACGACGTGTTAAAGGCTTGCGTTACCTACCCTTCACTATCTGCAAAGGGAGAGAGAATATTCCTATTCTTCCTCGTTTGCAGGCAGAGAAGATCCTTAAGAGAACCAACTTCGAACAATTCAATGCTCGATTCAAACAATCAACAAGGGGTACTGTGAACACAAATGAACGCCGCTTATGTACATACACATTGCTATTTTCAACAGGTTGTTCCTAATGTTTCTATTTTAGCGAGGTCAAAAAGAGATCCCATTAGTGGCCTACTGATTTTGCTCGATTCCTTTTGTTTTTTTACACGATTTTTCGCTATCTGCAAAGACTAAACAGAGTATTGCGACTCTGTGCTTGTTTGTAAATAGAGAATGAACCAAAGAGAACAATCAATCAAATGGAGAGAGAAGCAGGCACGACGGATTACAACGGGGGCAAAGGCCTGCGATAACTACCCTTCACTATCTGCAAAGAGAGAGTACTCCTAATAGAAATGAGGGGTGGGGGGCAGCATTCAAAGCAGATCAGTGTGCATAAACACGAAAATGTTTTTACTTACCACGTACTTGACATTCGACAGCTTATGATATTTGCTATTAAAAAACCATTGAAATTCACTGAAAAAACCATAGGTTATAGACCATATATAGTTAGGAATTAGCATTTACAAAACCTTGAAAATTCACTGAAAAAACCATAGGTTATAGACCATATATAGTTAGGAATTAGCATTTACAAAACCTTGAAAATTCACTGAAAAAACCATAGGTTAGAGACCATATATAGTTAGCTGGACATTTTATTGACATAAAACCAATGAAATTCCATATATAGTTAGTTGCACTAACTATATATCGCGCACCCGCAATCCACTGCTGATGATGTGACATATTACATCATTCATGACATGGTCAGTGACATCACTGATGACATCACTGATGACATCTCAAATGACATCACTGATGACATCTCATTTGACATCAATGACCACATCACTGATGATATCATTCATGTGACAATACAATGCATCTCCTCACATTTTAATATAACCTCTGTTTCACCCAGTGTTAAATACAGAGTATAATTTTTGAAACCATTGACACACCAATACTAGTTACTACATACGCACTCACTGATTGCTACGTCTACACACACCTTCACTCATTCACCCATACAATCATTCATACATACAATCACTCATCTTTACAACACTATCATATGCACTCATACACCTATACAGACACTCACAGTCTGCCACTCATCCATGGAGTTACTCACACACCTAGTCAGTCCTGTAAAGAATCAATGACACTTCCATTTTCTTGTCTATACAGTTAAACATAGAGCACCTTACATTTTCAAACATATACTAACACATACTTACCTTCTTATACAATCATTGATACAAGTACACATTGATCTGCACAGAGTCACACACCTCCCAGCTAGCCACACACACACTCAGTCTCCCATACAAATACTTGGGCAATCAATCAATAACCCATATAGTTAGTCATATAGCTACTGATCAACACATGCAGCAGTTTACAGAACAACAGACATAATGATGCACAAATTAAGACAGTTTAGTCACTAACCCATGCACTCAGTGAGACACATTTAATCACTCACTCATACAGTCAGTCATGCACCTACTAAATCCTTCGTTCAGACACTTACACATCCACTCATTCTTCAATATGTAAGACATATTTAAACTTTACAGAAACAAAAAATCACTGGATGTTGTTATCAGTGATGTCATCAGTGATGTCATTTGAGATGTCATCAGTGATGTCATCAGTGATGTCACTGACCATGTCATGAATGATGTAATATGTGACATCATCAGCAGTGGATTGCGGGTGCGCGATATATAGTTAGTGCAACTAACTATATATGGAATTTCATTGGTTTTATGTCAATAAAATGTCCAGCTAACTATATATGGTCTCTAACCTATGGTTTTTTCAGTGAATTTTCAAGGTTTTGTAAATGCTAATTCCTAACTATATATGGTCTATAACCTATGGTTTTTTCAGTGAATATATATATATATATATATATATATATATATATATATATATATATATATATATATATATATATATATATATATATATATATATTACCTACTGGCGATAGCCAGTAGGTATATATAGTTAGGATTTTTTTCCTATGGGATTTTGGAAAATTCTATGTCGAATAACTTTGGCGTTTGAGGACAGAATTGGCTGAAATTTTCAGGAAAATGGAACATTTTGTTTCTAAGCAGCCCCTGAAATTTTGGGGGGGTTTCGTCAAGGGGGGGCCGAGAAAAAAGGGGGGTCCCAAAACGTGTTTTTCCCATGCAATTTTCCATAGGGCGGTTGGCCTCACTTTTAGCCTGAACGGCTGAATGGATTTACACCAAACTTGGCAAAATTGTAGGGACTGGTAGCCCGATGTGCCTTTGCTATGTCTCAAGATATAGGCTCCAGTGGTTTTTACGAAAATTAACTTTGAAAAATATATATTGGGCTACATTGGGCTATATATATGTTGGAGCCCAAATGTAGCCCAATGTAGCCCAATGTAGCCCAATGTAGCCCAAAGATGGCCACCAGAGACAAAAAAAACAAATGTAGCCCAAATATCAGCCAGATGTAGCCCAACTATAGCCCAATGACAGAATGTCCCAGAGTGTTCTAAAGAACAACTAGAGTGCTAACAGTCCTACTTATTACAAAGGTATGGCACACCTGAAGCCATCTTGATTGGAATAAAGTGGTAACTCTTAAAACATTTAATTTAAAAAGGAACAAAATGAGGGGGTTCATTTTGCCATAGAAAGTATGATTAGCGAATATATGACGAAATCCCGCATACCATCAGTCCGCAAAAAAAATCCCGCATGTACTATTAGGCCGCAAATTAAAATAACGAAAACTTTTAGAACGAATATGCCTTTAGCATACACTAAACAACTAAACTACCCTAAACCCTAAAACACTACCCCCAGCATGACCCTACACTACACAAACAGTACAACACTACCCTAAACCCTAAAACACTACCCCCAGCATGACCCTACACTACACAAACACTACAACACTACCCTAAACCCTAAAACACTACCCCCAGCATGACCCTACACTACGCAAACACTACAACACTACCCTAAACCCTAAAACACTACCCCCAGCATGACCCTACACTACACAAACACTACAACACAACCCTAAACCCTAAAACACTAGCCCCAGCATGACCCTACACTACGCAAACACTACAACACAACCCTAAACCCTAAAACACTACCCCCAGCATGACCCTACACTACGCAAACACTACAACACTACCCTAAACCCTAAAACACTAGCCCCAGCATGACCCTACACTACGCAAACACTACAACACTACCCAAAACCCTAAAACCCTACACCCCAGCATGACCTTACACTACGCAAACACTACAACACTACCCTAAACCCTAAAACACTACCCCCAGCATGACCCTACACTACGCAAACACTACAACACAACCCTAAACCCTAAAACACTACCCCCAGCATGACCCTACACTAAACAACCACCACAGCTCTACACTACACTAACACAACACTACACTACACAACACTACACTACACTACACAATCACTAACCCACGAAAAAATTAACACAAACCCACTTACCTCTCTCATCATCGTGGTTTTCACAACGCAAATGCATTTACCATACATGCCTTTAAAACGTAATTCTTTGTAAAGGCATGCGCGATAAATGCACATGCGTTTTGAAAAAATGCGGGATAATGGTATGCGAGGTCAATGACCTTGCGGGATAATGGTATGCGGACTGAAAGTCTGCGGGATAAAAAATGCGGGAAAATGGCTGCAAACCATGATTAGCAGCAGACTTCCCTGGTGAGCACTAGCTTTACTACAGTGATCTGATGAGCAACTAGAGTGCTAACATTCAGAATTTATGGCAAATGTGTGACACATCTGAATGCCTTCTTGATAGAACCAAAGTAAAATAGCATTGAAATGCAATAGATCTCGCCCTCGTTTAAGTTAAAGCCATTCTGTTTGTAATGAGGTGGCTTTTTAGCTTTGCTTTTATTAGTGTTTTTAAAACTTTCATGTAAATAACATGCATATGTATGCATATATGTATATGTATGCATGCATTTATATTTATATAGATATGCAGATTATATATGTTTATATATGTATATTACCTACTGGCGATAGCCAGTGGGTATATATAGTTAGGATTTTTTCTCTATGGGGTTTCTGAAAATTCTATGTCTAATAACTTTGGCGTTTGTGGACGGAATTGGCTGAAATTTTCAGGAAAATGGCACATTTTGTTTCTGAGCAGCCCCTGAAAGTTTGGGGGGGTTTCGCCAAGGAGAGGCCGAGAAAAAAGGGGGGTCCCAAAACGCGTTTTTCCCATTCATTTTTCCATAGGGCGGTTGGACTCACTTTTAGCTCGAACGGCTGAATAGATTTACATGAAACTTGGCAAAATTGTAGATATGGTTTGCCCGACGTGCCTTTGCTATGTCTCAATATATATGCTCCAGTGGATTTTGAGAAATTAACGTTTAAAAAAATATATATATCTGTGACAGCGCTCCGGTTAGCGCCCCGGTTCGCGTACCTGACGCGTAACGGAACTTCGCGAAGCGAAGCTGATTCGCTCTCCGGTGTCTGTCAACATTCTAAACAGTCCGGAGCGGCCGCCATCTTGTCTCTCGGTACGATCGAGAGACAAGATGTGGTGAAAAACGAAGGGGGAAATGAAGGAAAGGGGGCAAGGTAGACCACTCCTGACCCCCTAGGATTGATGAGGGGGATATTAAAGTGCCCCGCGGGGCAAAAAAAAAATTTTTTTTTTGCGATTTTACGCCGTAGAGGCGCGTCCCGGTATGTGAACCGGGCAGCTCACCGGGCAGCTCACCGGGCAGCTCACCGGGCAGCTAACCGGGCAGCTAACCGGCAGCGTAGCTGTCAACATTGTAAACAGTCCGGAGTGGCCGCCATCTTGTCTCTCGGTAGGTTCGAGAGACAAGATGTGGTGAAAAAAGAAGGGGGAAATGAAGGAAAGGGGGCAAGGTAAACCCCTCCTGACCCCCTAGGATTGATGAGGGGGATATTAAAGTCCCCCGCGATTTTTCGCGGTAGAGGCGCTTCCCGGTACGCGAACCGGGCAGCTAACCGGCAGCGTAACGGGAGTCCGCCATCTTGTGTTTTTGGAGCGTCCGGTTCGCGTACCGGGTAGCGTCCCGGTAAGCGTAACAAGGGGAAAACCAAGAGAAACAGTAAAAAAAAAAGTAAGGGAATATATTTCCAGCAAACTTGGCAAAATTGTAGGGACTGTTTGTTTGATGTGCCTTTGCAAGGCCTCAAGATATGTGCACGTGTGGATTTTGTCTAATTAAGGTTAAAAAAAATATATATATCTGTAAGCGTGCTCCGGCACGCTTACGTTACGGGTTTTGTTTGCGCTGCAGAGCCGATACGTCACGGTTATGCGACGCGTCATGAGGCGTCTCACGTGGCTACGTGATACGTCACGTAATAAAGAATATATTTTACAGCTATAGATATTAGCTTTTAAAAAACCAATGAAATTCACTGAAAAAACCATAGGTTATAGACCATATATAGTTAGGAATTTGCATTTACAAAACCTTGAAAATTCACTGAAAAAAACATAGGTTAGAGACCATATATAGTTAGCTGGACATTTTATTGACATAAAACCAATGAAATTCCATATATAGTTAGTTGCACTAACTATATATCGCGCACCCGCAATCCACTGCTGATGATGTCACATATTACATCATTCATGACATGGTCAGTGACATCACTGATGACATCACTGATGACATCTCAAATGACATCACTGATGACATCACTGATGACATCTCAAATGACATCACTGATGACATCATGACACACCAATACCAGTTACTACATACGCACTCACTGATTCCTACGTCTACACACACATTCACTCATTCACCCATACAATCACTCATACATACAGTTACTCATTATTACAACACTATCATATGCACTCATACACCTATGCAGACACTCACACACTGCCACTCATCCATGGAGTTACTCACACACCTAGTCAGTCCTGTAAAGAATCAATCACACTTCCATTTCCTCATCTATACAGTTAAACACAGAACACCATACTTCAGTGACATCACTGATGACATCACTGATGACATCTCAAATGACATCACTGATGACATCTCAAATGACATCACTGATGACATCATGACACACCAATACCAGTTACTACATACGCACTCACTGATTCCTACGTCTACACACACATTCACTCATTCACCCATACAATCACTCATACATACAGTTACTCATTATTACAACACTATCATATGCACTCATACACCTAGTCAGTACTATGAAGATTCAATCACACTTCGATTTCCTCATCTATACAGTTAAACACAGAACACCATACTTTTCACACATATACTAACACATACTTACTCTCTTATACAATCACTGATACAAGTACACATTGATATGCACAGTCACACACCTCCCAGCCAGCCACACACACACTCAGTCTTCCATACATCCACTCATTCTTCAATATGTAAAACATATTTAAACTTTACAAAAACACACAGACACTAGATGATGTCATCAGTGATGTCATTTGAGATGTCATCAGTGATGTCATCAGTGATGTCATTTGAGATGTCATCAGTGATGTCACTGACCATGTCATGAATGATGTAATATGTGACATCATCAGCAGTGGATTGCGGGTGCCCGATATATAGTTAGTGCAACTAACTATATATGGAATTTCATTGGTTTTATGTCAATAAAATGTCCAGCTAACTATTTATGGTCTCTAACCTATGTTTTTTTCAGTGAATTTTCAAGGTTTTGTAAATGCAAATTCCTAACTATATATGGTCTATAACCTATGGTTTTTTCAGTGAATATATATATATAGAGAGAGAGAGAGATAGATAGATAGATAGATAGATAGATAGATAGATAGATAGATAGATAGATAGATAGATAGATAGATAGATAGATAGATAGATAGATAGATAAATAGATAGATAGATAGATAGATAGATAGATAGATAGATAGATAGATAGATAGATAGATAGATAGATAGATAGATAGATAGATAGATAGATAGATAGATAGATAGATAGATAGATAGATAGATAGATAGATAGATAGATAGATAGATAGATAGATAGATAGATAGATAGATAGATAGATAGATAGATAGATAGATAGATAGATAGATAGATAGATAGATAATTAGCAGGTTTATTTAGACAGTCCCGGTTGCGTGCTCTCTTCTTTAACCGCATGCGTGCGGGCGGAATTCCGCTCGCACGCTGAGATATGCGAAAGCGCATGTTACGTGACGAGCTGGGCTCGTCATCAGCGTAGCAGGAGGCTACCTCATGACGAGCCCAGCTCGTCATCAGCGTCGAAGGGGTTAAGGCGGTTGGGAGGCAGTTTGGTTAGATATAGATATGTAGTATTCTATGGAGGGAGACCCTACCCATGTGCAACTCCCTCTATAACAGGAATTATTTTCCTTCATGGGATCTGCAAAATGAGTGAACCTCCATTTTCTCCATGGCTATGCACCTCTCTATGGCAGGCAACACTTTCCTCCATAGAAGCCTCTCCCTAGGCTAGCAACCTTCCTGTTTTGAAGTTTGGTGACACACATACCTTGAACGCATCTCCTGTTCATAATGGGCACATAATCTTAATGTTTGCCTCTCTTTAGGTTATGACAGACAACCTACCCTTAAATTACAGACTCTTTTACCCCTAGAATTATTTACCCCTTTTTCTGTGTGAGAATTTCGGGATTCTCACTGTCTCCCATATTAGACTACGTTTCTATCAATGACAGGCATCCAGCTCCTATAATGCAACCTATCCCTACCGTATATGGAAACCTTTTCTTTGTCTCTCCTTGATTGTAGGCATTTCTGAAAGTACACTGCGCACGTCTGCTCATCCTCTCTGTGGTAGTCACATACTCTATACAGCAGCCTATCATACCAGCCTAAGGCAGACAGCCTTCACTGACATGGCAACTCATCTGTCCCCCTCGGGACAGCGTACCTCCCCAATATAATGTACTTATGACAGACAAGCACTCTGTACCTCTTGTTAACAACAACCTCTGAATTGTCCCTCTGGCTGGATCTTCTTCATGCCATGCATCCTCTAAATCAGCATACAGGACCTACCATTGACTCTGAATGCTTTGGAAAGGGTACAAAGTTAACATGAATGAATATAAGGAGCCGCTTTTAATAAGTCAGATAAACAGTTTGGCCTTCATTCTACAACCTCAATAGGTCTTTGTGACAACTATACAGCACCTGTGGCACCCAGAGCCCAAGCTGTGAACCATGAGTGAGGACTAGGAGAGTATATCCATTGAAGAAGACAGGCCACTACAGTAGTTGTCCCTATAGAAACAAGTCTCAATCTTCAGCAGAGTAATAGGATCAGTATTTGTCAGGCATCAGTTGTTGCAACCCTGTAGTTACCGGCCACAGGTTCTTGTTAGCTGTTCCCGTACAGGTCGACTAAGTAGCTCCTCCAACTTGCTAGTGCTGAACTTGTCAACTCTTTCCACCTGCTATGGAAACTACCAAAAGAGGCTCTCTAAGCTTGCACCTAACATGCTTTTTCACAGATCAGTGCTAGCTCTGGCAGTTTGGTTGCCAGCACTGCATTTGTGCTCTTGATTTCACAGAGGGAAGGCACGGCTTGGGGAGTTCATGTGTGTGGACAGGGCCACACTCTGAGGCCCATTAGTGTGGCGGGTGAACTCCTGTCTGCCCGCCACCCTGGTGGGGTCGTGCCAGCCACCAGTGGCGCGGCGGTCCCGCACCACCAATTAAAATGCCACTGCCACCGTGGCGGTGGCATCCCCCATTCACAACAGTGTGGCGAGAGGGGCTTGACATGCACAATGTGACAGGCACCGTTGAGGTGCCTGCCTCCTTGCCTATGCCAATGTAGGGGGGTACCATAGGTACCCCCCATGTGCACCCCCCAACACCCTGGGGTCCGTACGGGCCCCTGACAACAAAGACCTTAAGCCTTTCCATGGCGGCAATGCCACCATGGAAAGGCTGCTCTCCGCCTGCATCATGATATGGATGGCGGTGCCTTGCAGACACCGCCACCATGGTGGACTGTTTTTCCTTCCGCCGCGGACACCCCCGCCACACTAAGATGGCAGGGAGTCATTCAAGTAAGGATGGCGGGTGGATTGCCCCCGCCATGGGCCAGCCGTGGCTACCGCCGGCCGGGCGGGGGCGATACACCGCCATCCTAATGGCCCCCTCTGTGGTTCACATGGTCAGTGTTTGATAGGAAGCTGTGCCCTGCTCTCTTGTATGGTGCTAGTTGAATGTGTACTTCTCTAATGGCACCTGCCCCTTCAACATGTGCCTCTGACCAACATTGCAGTGAAAATATAAGGCATAAAAACATTACTCATGATGACTGACATTCCAAACCCTCAATGGCAGCCCTGTGGGCTGATGAAAATGTGAGTGGTCATAATATACCCTCTACCACAGCTACAGTCCTGATAAGGCAGTGAAAGCCAGTATATCCCAAGGCAGAAAGAATATATTGCTATGAGAACATTGCCCTCCCTGAGGGTAGAATGATCTTAACTAAACAAAAAATAACTAAAACTGATGCCCTGAAACATTAGAGCAGGAGATCTGTACCAACCCTTCTTTCACTGCATTGACTTCCATGGTCTTCTCAACATTCCAATGTTCTAATTTATGTTATGAATACTACAGTTCACCATTCAAGCTTTTCACGGTGGGAAAATCATTTGTGAATGAAATGTTATGCACAGGTCCCCTATATGATAGTGAATCCTTTGGGGTTTTTGCAAACATTAGAAGAGAGCAATCAACTACTGGCTCAAGGTATTGTTGGTTAAAAACCATAGTTTGAGGGTCACAATCCGATTTCCTTCCCTGTAGAGGCACATATTAATCTATAATTCATTTTGATGAATGAGGTTTTAGCTGTCATGCAGGAAAGTGCACGAAATGTGGTGTTAAATACATTTTGTTGTGCTGTATCCTGAAAAATGGAGAACATTACCTTTTTACATTAGACATGATGTGCCTTAAATGTCTGCTACATTTAAATAACGTTAATGGTGAATATGTCTATAAATGCAATTAAAAGTTTTATTGTGCTTTTTTATACTGATTCTAATAGTAATGCAGATCTTGCATGCATTATTAGTAGTTAGTCATCCACTCCTCCCGAAGTCCATGATGATGTTAAAAAATAGGAGGCTACAGGGTGAGTAGCCGCTCCCTTCCACTCCTGTGCGGACCCACATGAAGTGTGACCCCCTCCCAGCCTGCATCCTATTACTGTGATATGACCTCTCAAGCCTCAGTCCAAGCAGGTAAGTCAGTCTATCCATAGAGGATTTCAAAATCAAAGTGCACATTTTAAACCAGTGGCTATTGGGAATGGAGGTTAAAGCTGATTGATGTTGAAAGGTTCTTGTAGAACAATGTAATGCTCATGGTATGTGGTGTTTACGAGCCAAAATAGCGGAAACTTCACTCTGGTTAAAAGGAACGTTCATGGTTATGGAGAAAACAACTGTATGCAAATGAAGGGCTGGGTTTTAGGAAAATTGTGGGAATACACTTTAATAATAGGAGCAAATTCATCTGGGTAGGGAAATACACGCTGATTTTAGAAAAAATCTACACGGTTTATAGGGGAAGTATGATCCTAATTGTGGAATGAAACTCATGCAGATTGTTTTCAGAATTAAATAGTATAATAGGGGTCATTATACCCTGACAATACGCTTGGACACCTCTTTTTGTGGAGTATTGTTGTCAACCCAAGTAAGATTTTGCTTGGAAAGAAATCACCTAAAGGTTTCTGTTGCTCATTCTATGCGCACGACAGAAGAAAACTAAGTGAGCAAGCCCCTCTCCTGCAGTATTTGTACATCTACCCATTTGTATGATAATCAGGACGACAATATGAGGTCTCCTTCTTCCCATTATCCTACCTTTTTAGAGCTGCTCTTACAGGAGATAGAATGATATCTTATCAGCTCTCACAGCCCCAGTATTCTTTGGACTATTTATTGAGGCACAGAAAAATGCATTTTCTGAATGAACTGTGTTTATAATGGGCGATGTTTACTATCGAGCACGTTAATGCACAAGCAGACAATGCATTCTTGGTCTAAGACCTGCCCCACCAGCTGTTCTTCATAACTTGTATGCAATAGATGCAAGCTGAGAGTGGGGTTCATATTGAATAGTCAGAAGAATGGCGTTCTCAGCAAATCATAATCTTGCACAACCTTCTGTGCCGAGAAAAAGTGCATGTAAACGTAGAAATGTTGCCGTGGAAAGGAGAAAGTATTTCCTGAGAGCAGTTTTTGAATTCTTTTTTAGATGGACTCCAGAGAATCAGTTTCCCGTAGTTTATGGAGGCAACATATTTCATCAAGGTTGCTAATTCCCAATCTAAAGATTATTCGGATATTCTTGGTATTTTCGGTTTTCACGCACAGAACCGTCATGCAGAGAATGTTATTTATTGCATTGATGGCAAGGCCTGCATTTTCTTGCACAATTAATAGCTCCCTGCGCATGAAGAGCCTTATTCCTTCACCTTCATCTATGCAGAGCTGAAGTACCACTTCCTGTGACATGGGGTTAGCTCTTTGCACCCGTCTGGTGCTCCTGTAGTGAGAAACGAAAGAGCTGGAGATAGTTACTTTCCAGTACTGTGTATTCTAGAAGCTCTACGCACTATTACTAGAGGCCTATGATGTGCGCATCCATCCACCGCCTGTCCCTGCTGCTCCCCTCTCCCCTGCAGATATTGTCACCTCATCACAGTGCAAAATGTTTTCTCAACCACGAGACAGGCTGTCAAAATTGAATTTTTTCTCCAAAATTAACTTGCAGCCAGAAAAGGTACAAAGTGCACTTGATTTTCAACTGCAAAAGGCGCATGCATTCCTTTTTATTTATGTACACCCTAATTGCTCAGAGCATGTGAACCATCAGAACAACAAGATGAAGGGTAGTGAACGAAGCTGTCGAACAGTCTTTTTTTCCCCTTAGTGTACGAAAAAAGCAAAGCGGATGGCAACAGAAAAGCAATATAAATGAGTGAAAAAAACCTGAACTTAAAAAGCAGTAATGATTATTAAAATAACATTTGAAATTATTCAGTGTGTTTCTTCCCGTGCAATCGCCCCACTCTCTTTCTCTCTGCCTCTCTCTCTCTTGACACATACATCAATAAAATTGATGGGTCCCCGTTGGGTAATGTACAGTCGTTCAGGTTTGTTAGGACCAAATTCACGTGGGCCCTGTTTAATCCTGAGAGAGGTGGTCATGAGAAACTTCCTAATAAACACTAAAGCAATGAGCAAGCTACTCAAAGGCGAGCAGCTTGAGCAGATTACTAATAAGCAAGATGCCTTGAAAAGGCAACTCATGTTCACATTGAGAAATAAATCAGTGCCATGATTCACTATACTTGTACAAAGGCATTTTTTTGTAGTTGTATATAGTACAAACTAGACCCAGAAGTATCAGAGTGCTTTACATGAGCACCAGTTACGTTACTGACAGACAAATTCATTTTCATGTTAGCCACAAAGAGATTAAGTGATTTGCCCAGAATAACAGGATGTTGAGCATCCCAGCCAAGACTTGAACCCGGTTCCCCAGCTCAGAGATCCACCGTCCTAGCCATTAGGCCACATTCTCTCCCCTACCAAACATGTCACCTGCTGTATCTTGTAAATGTAATTGCATTTATATAGTGCTTACTACCCCTGACGAGGCATCAAAGTGCTTTTTTGGCGAGTAGCAAGCTACTCCAGACTCAAAGAAGATTAGTGGTGAATTAGTATAGGGAGATATTAAATTAATTTGAGCTGTAAACATGAAAGTTTGTTATTTGGATTGAAAAAGGATAGTGGAGTGATAGAGGAGGGAAGGGTTTGCATTTATATAGTGCTTGCTACCCCTGGTGAGATGTTGAAGCAGGTTTTGGCGGGTAGCACGCTACTCCAGAACTCAAACGCGATTAGTGGGGACCAAGTACTGGGAAACAGGAAATTATTTGAGCGGTGGACATGTTAGTCTGATAGTTGGATTGAAAAGAATAGTGGAGGGAAAGAATAGAGAAGGATCTAGAAATTGTTCTTTTTTGTGAGCTTTTAGCAGTAGGAGGAGGTTTGGGATGAGTGAAGGGAAGGTGAAGCAGGGCAGAGTCAGAGCGAAGGGTTTAAAAAGGCTTGTTTAGGGGATCTGAAAAGTAAAAGAGGTACGAGATAATGCAAGGAGGGGTAGAGGAGGGAATAGTCTAAAAAGGGTTGTTTTGTGGATCATAGTAGTAGAATAGAGTGTAGGATTTTTGAGAGTGTGGAGGTAAAGGATCTATTGAGAAAGGTCTAGGTTTAGAAATATGGTAGTGCATTGGAGAGAGTAGTAGAATGAGGTTTGAGATAAGTCAGAGAGTGGAGGTAGAGGATATATTGAGAGAGGTATAAGGTGAGATATAGGGTAGTAATTTCGAAATGCTGAATTAGAAATAAAGTATTAATATAAAGATACATAAGTACATAGAAGGTATTTCTATGCATGAAGAAGGCAATATATGTAGATGTAAGTTATATTTAATACATTCCAACTTTCAAGAGTTGCTGTACTTTAAGTTGGGGAAGATGCGCTGCAGAGTTTTTATAGTAACAAATCTTGATATTTCACACGCAAGATGTACAACATCTGCTCGCAACCAGCTCAACCCTATGGGAGTGTGCCACACCCCCTCACACCCTACCCAGACGTTACGATCAGCAAACAGCAGCAAAAGGTGGCTCAGGGCAACATCACTGCATCACAGGGTCCGAAGGGAGATTGCAGAGGAAATAGCCATAAGCTGCGGTCTGCTGGCCTGGGCCGTCCTTGAATGGTAGGCCAAGGAGGTGTTCTAGTGAGCTGGTTAGCAGGCAGGAAGGTTGTGCACAAGCGTGCCTGGTTTAGCGGGCCGTGCAAGCAGTGGCAAGATAACCAATGATTACTCCCAGGGCTTCCAGATGACAGGGGACAATTGCGGGTTCGGCAAGATGACAAATGGATGATCTTAAAATTGTGCACGGTGAGGACAGCGATGTGCAGGCCCTAACTAGGAGCAAGCTGGCATAGCTTGACACCATCTGCTTCTTCAGCTAAATGGAGAGAACGCTGGCCCTAGGGCCTCACGTCCACCTGTCACTGCCACAAACTTCACTTGAGACCCACTTTCAGGCTCCCATAGAGAACAGGGTGAAGACTGATTTGCATTTGGCTGGGTCTAAACTGGGGCGGCGAAGTGAGCTAAAGAACGATGATGGATTCAACCCAGATCTATGACTAGGGTGAGTGTCTGAAAAGTTTCAGCGCTCCGTCGATGATCTCCTTGTGTTTGCTTACAAGTCCAACACAAGAGTGATTCAGTGTCAGTAGTCTGCTCAGTATTTAGGTCAGAGCAGCACTGAGGGGATTTGCCACTGCCACATCACACATGCTTCGCCTGCTGCCTGACATGGTGACATGACCACAACGCAACCATGTACAACTCCTGCAATATCATAAGATTTAAGGTATATATAGCTCCTAAAAGCACAAACTACCACTTGTGGTCATCAGTTTGTGAGACCTGGTGAAAGTCACAAGATCAGGCTGACAGCGATGGAGAGCAGCCTAGCTACAGGGACCAGGTTAGTTCTGCTGAAAAAGTTACCTTCTGACCAGGGTGAAGAATTCTGTTCACAGTTGAGCAGTGTGCGAGGAGCTGGGAGAGTGTCACAAATGGTAATTGCTGTGGTGCTATCAGCAGGCTGGGCTTAGCAGACGGTCATTGCTGTAGTGTGAAGGTTATCTCAGGTATTCCAGTAAGTTGTTGCTGGAAATGTGTATTGGCTTACAAAAAGGGCTGTTGATGCTGTAGCACAACGTGCAGATCCCACTTTGATGATCATTGCTAGCGGTTGCTACACAGTGAAGAGTTGGCATCACTGGAGCTTTGCGTTTACAGTCATAAGGGTGGCAAGGTCTTGGCGAGAACAAGCCCATTTGCGGTCTCAAAGAGCCCAAAAATCTAGAT
Organism: Lissotriton helveticus; assembly: GCF_964261635.1. Taxonomy (NCBI): domain Eukaryota; kingdom Metazoa; phylum Chordata; class Amphibia; order Caudata; family Salamandridae; genus Lissotriton; species Lissotriton helveticus. The sequence continues at coordinate 1,002,388,922 of NC_136067.1, forward strand.
TTCTTTGTTTCTTTTAGAAGGAGCTCAACTGATACCAATCCAACGTTCAGGCCCCGAGGGGCACCTTTTGGGTATCCCAGGCCAGCAGGGCTCAGGCAGGTCCAGTTGCTGGTCCAGGTAGGTTTAGTGCCGCAGTTCAGCTGGGCAGTTACAGAGAAGCCTACAGAGCTTGTTGCATCCCTGTAGCTCAGAATTGGAGGTTAGTCTACTGACCCCCAGAGTCACTCCAGCATGTGAGGATAGGAACAGCTCCAGTCTTCCTTCTCAGCAAAGAGGTCAGGATGAAGCAGGGCAGCAAGGCGTCTTTCTTCTTGTTCAAACCTCAGTTTCAAGAGAGTACTGAAGAGTGGGTCTGAGTGTCCCCTTTTTATACCTAGTGCACACTTTTGAAGTGGGAGAAGCTTTTGGAGTTTACCCCACAAAGAGGTGTCAGGAATTTCCTGCCTCCCTGTCCTGGTCCCAGTCTGTGTGGGGGCACAGTAGGCTAGGGTGAAGTTGTTTGTGAACCGAGCCAGACCCTCTATTTTTATACTTTCTGGGAGGTATACACAAAGGCCAACTTGTTATATGTCAACTTCCAACTTCATCTAGACACCTAGTCTTGTAATCCAAGGCATGTACCAGGAACAAAAGGGTTAGGACAAGAAAATGGCAACTTTCTTAAAACAGTGTTTTCAGAATTTTGACTTAAAATCCAACTTTACCATCAAAGTGGGTTTTAAATTACAATTCCTCAGACAACAAACATGACTTTCCTACTTGTTCCCAATCAAAGGTTATCACTTATTAAATGTAATAAGGTAACACAATGTCATCCTAGGGAAAGGTACGCCTTGCTTTTGTAAAAAATACCTTTGAGAGTTTTTCATTACCAGGATATATAAAACTTAAAGTACATCTCCAACTTTTTAAATACAATGCACCCTGCCCTATGAACTAGTGGATCATATGAATGCATTGACCGACTGGGGGGTCGATTACGATGTCTTTCAGAGTGGCTCTGAAAGGCATTTGATTCGTCCGAGTCCGATTCGAAACCCGCCTTTCCGACTGACTCAGACACTTTTCCCAACTACCGATTACGGTGGCTGGAAGGCGTTCAAACTGTTTAAATCGGTTCCCAAAAGGCATTGGGATGAACTGAGTCGGTCAGAGCCGGATCGTAGCGGTCTATGAACTGCGTTTTTAGCCAAGTGATTAGGATGTCAGATTTGGACAGCCTTTCTGAATCGGTTGTTCCAACACAGATCGGCTGTCAGAATCTTAATTTGAGGCCCGTAGCAGGCTCCCCTTTACCTAGGGCCCTCCGAGTTGGGCAGGTGGGGGTACCCATTGGCCCCCCTTCAAATGCATGCACAGTGTGGCAGGCACCATGTGGTGCCCGCCACAGGGTGCCTGGTTTTCCCCAACCACCCCTTTTGTCAATGGGAGCCTGTGTTCTCGTTCAGCACACAGGCTCCCATTGAAGTCAATGCGAGTTCAACCGAACGATGTCCAGAAGCATCGTAATCGTTTGGTCAGACTTGTAGAACCTGGTTCAGTCAGAAATGTTTCCAAAACCGATTTCGTCAGAGGAATTTCCAGACAAGATCGTAATCTGCCCCTCTGACGGGTGTGAGACATGGACTCAGAGGTTTGTCTGTAATATACCTTCAGAACCTGACCTGCCCTTGAATTTTAGGGTTCTGCACATGCTGTGACCTTCAACAATATGTCAAGCGCAAGCTGTTGCACAAATATGTCACATCAGGTGCTAAGTTACATGCATGACCAAAATATCGATGAATGAAAGTTGTTTTCAGCTAGACTATATGAAATAGTGTATAGCAACATTAATATATATATACTGAACATCAGTTAAGGCTTTCCTTACAGTTTAAGTAATATTTACGTTCTGGAATTCTGCAAGTATGAAAGACGTTCTTTATTATAAGTTTGTTGATGAACCTATAATTCTGGTTATGGCCAGATCATAAGAAAAATATATACAAATATATTTTAATAAACAATGTTTCTTTTGCAGATTAAAACATTATTCGTTCACCTTCCTAGCAACGAGTATAAAAAATAGTGTCTCTACATTTCGGAACTCTAATTTTCAAGGGCTCCGAGAAGGGGATATGTCTCTCCCAGGGCCTTATTTCATTCTTACTACTAATAAGCGGATTGATTCCTTCAGCAGCATACGGACGTCACATCTCATAAAACGCACATAAACGTAGAAACCATTAAAGTATAGTAATAATGATTTATATCAGACCGAATCAAAGTCACGAGTATTATTTATAATACTACGGACAAGACAAATAATTGCTTCTAGCGGTTTAAATTACCGAACTTTAAGCATCATTTACTTCAGTGCCTTGCTATGATGCGCTTTTTCCACAACAGCTTATTGCGCAGTTATATCAGTTCGACTTCCTGAGAGAGAACGAGGGCGTCATTATAAGTGACTGTAGCATGTCCCATGCCCGCTGGCAGTGGCGCACTTACCGAGAGTACAGCAGGTGCAGTTGTACCCGAGTTCAAAGTTCCGAGGGACCCACTGCACCTTCTTGAAGCTTTTTGTTCACCGCCAAACTATGGAATGGGGATAGGAGGGAATTTTCCTTGCACTGTCCATCTTGCTACATCAGTGCACCTTCACTCTCTAGGGACTTCATTATTTTCGCCAGGTGAATTGGCACTAGTTTAAGAAAGAGGCATAAAGGTTCAATTTGTTTTAACAACGACGGGAGAAAATAGGGGCCTGGTTACAAAAAACTGTGCACTGGTGCCGAAGGAAACAATTGCTGTTTTGTACCCTTGTTACTTCTCGTCTAAAAGGGGAGAGAGAAAACAGGCTTTGCTTACATACTTACTGCACAAAGATTTTAACAGCTCAAAAATGGGGCAAAATGACATTTTCTATGTTTGCTGTTTTCAGCCACCTACGGAGCAAATGTTTTTCCACTTTAAATATACGAGAAAGTCTGTTCCGAACATAGCATGTTATGTTATGTTAATGAATTTAAGGGCGCGGATACCAAAGGGTGTCTTGGCGCTGAGCGGTGGATAATGCCAATATCTGTAATTCGAAAGAAGAGAATGACTATTGCTCAAATAGCCAGGATTTCAAGGTCTTCCTAAAGGCAAATAGAGTTGGAAGAGTTCTGATAGAGAGAGGAGTGTATTCCAGAGTTTGGGGGCATAAATAGGGCAAAATATATTTTTTTCAAAACTTCGGGGCATATTATGAAGACAGGCGATAAAATTGTCGCCGTTTTAGCGGCAGAAAACTGCAGCTAAAACGGCGCTAATGGGCTTAATAATATGCTCTATGGAATTCCAATTAAAGCCCATGTTAAATGTGAAGGACATTTAACATGGGCTTCAATTGGAATTCCATAGAGCATACTATCAAGACCATTATCGCCATTTTAGCTGCAGTTTTCTGCCGCTAAAACGGCGATAATTTTATCGCCTATCTTGATAATATGCCCCTTCATTCTTTACAAAAGTGTTTATATGTAAACGATATGCCATATTTTTGTCATTGCTTGCTAATGTGGTTTCTCCATGTTCTTCTACCCTATTACAAACATCTTTGTTCGATACATACTGGGGGAACACGTGTTGCCCCCTTCATATCATAAGATGCAAAAACAGTGCAAAAGACCATTAGCTTAATTTATGCCTCTGTGCGATTTGTGTAATCTCGCCATGAACATTGATTTACCGAGAGTGGTAGATATAAATATGGAGATGAAAAACACTCCTAATTCAGGGAAGAATTCTGTCTTTGTTTATGATGGTTGACATAGGATAATGTAAACATTGCTGCCGGATGACACCCACAATCAGACTGACTTGATTCTAATTCTTCCTTTGTTTGCGATCCCCTTAGTGGTATTACATCCCAAAGGTATATCCCAAAGTCTATTCTTCAAAGGTGTCAGACAGATGGAAAGCCATTCTCCTCATGTTCATGTGACTGACCATCAGGCGCGCAACACCCTTTGGACTCAAAGGGCTTCAGTCCCCCCCGTCGTGTGTGTCAGCCTGGGATGAGACAGCTTCCCGAGCACTTCACAGGTCTTTATCCCCTTCTCCGTGAGGCTAATTCCCCTGTGGTGCGGCAGGGAGGGGGGTCACGTGCGGCACTTCGGTGCTCGTGACGAGCTCGGCTCGTCATGCTGCACAGTGGAGCTGTGCTCATGATGAGCTGAGCTTGTCATGACTCTGCCCACTCCCGTGGAACGCCCGCACCGGAGGGGAATTAGCCCCGCGTGGGCAATCCGCGGCCGTTATGACGAGCTTAGCTCATCATGACCACAGCTCCACTGTGCCTCATGAGGAGCTGCACTCGTCATGAGCGTTGGAGAGGATAAAAGACCACTTGCATGTTAATGAGGCCTTGCTGTTGTTTCACCCCTTCTAAGAGCCCCTGCAGCTCCACTCTGCCTATTGCTTAAAGATTCAGCCGCCCCCCAAATTTTTTCTAAGTCCCCTCCGAAATTTGGCTCTAGTTGCGCCTCTGCTGAGCATAAACATCGTAAAACGAGTCTATATATCTCTACAGATTTCTAAATTTAGTAAATATAGAAAAATATAAGAGGCCATTGCACAACGTTTTAATTGTGTACTACTTTGACCCAAGGGAGAGCACTATGGGTGATACACAGTGGATTCACATACACCCACTGATGGATTAACTACTAACATTTGTATATAGGTATTTCTGCAAAAAATGTATGTCGCCTAGAGAAACTGTAAAGTTATAAATACATTTTCTTTCCTTCAAATTTTACAAGATGTTTACGTGTACTGTACTGTACAGCACACATACAAAGTTACATAAATCTTGAACTACGTCAAAGCACAGCATTTTGTACTGAAATGGTACCCTTCTTTTGTACAAAACCTATTCCTGGAAATCATGCACACAATCTTGCACTATTGTGTAAGGGTGTCAGTTTGCCACAAAGGACCCAAAAATGTGCCAGCGCTGGGCAAGAAAGACAGCACCATATCTTAGTAGATATGGTGCTGTTCTGCTCTCTCTCTTTGACACAAAGCAGCACAGCAACAAATGTTTCTGTGCTGCATTTTACCACGTTTAAATATAATTGCCATCCCCTCTTAGTTTTGTCTTAAATCATGTCCATACATATTTATGCAATAGACATCAGCAATAACGTGGTAAGATCATTATCTATTTTCTATAAAAAAAATGTTCCTAAATTTTTAGGCTACGCAAACCAGTCTTGACAGAAGTAAAAGAAAATAACTTTTGAGCAAGACAATGTCTTCAATGGTAGATCATATGGTCTTTTTATCCAGCCCATAATGGTTGCCAATTTCCTATCTCACTGAGAGGTTTACTGCTTTAAAATGCATTGCTCTTCATCAAAGCATAAACAGTTTCAATGTAGGGATTACACCTACTGCCTTGAGTGTTGCTATTTTTTGACTCATGATAAATTTCATGAGGATTTATTTAGTATCATAACATATATTTAAATGGTATGCTATTTTGCAACAGTTCTTTTTCTGGTGGCCAGTGATGCATTAAAACAGCAAGACAATGTGCTTGATGTTCCTGTCTAATATTGACAAAATGCAATCACTGAGCTTTACAAGCCTCAACCCGCTTTGTTTGTGATTTTACTCGGCGGTGGGCGCCATCTTGGGTGAGGAAGGCGAGGTCAGCGCTCAAGTCGGGCCGGCCTCCCGCCCTCCCACAGTATTTAGGCGCGCCCTACCCAGCGCTCCCTGCCCTACAGTAGCTCTCCCTAGCGAGGGTACTGGGGCTGCGAGCTGCGGTGGAAACTAGAGGAAGCGCGAACCTTTGCGCACTGTTTACAGGCTTTTATAAAAACAATTTGGAGCGTTTTTAACATTTTAAGAAGCACATCGTTTTTATATTCTGGGGGCTGCTTTTAGAATGGGAATTGAACTGCAGGCACACTGACACCCTTTACACCCTTACCTCCTCTATCTTGAGCCTCAACCCGCTTTGTTTGTGATTTTACTCGGCGGTGGGCGCCATCTTGGGTGAGGAAGGCGAGGTCAGCGCTCAAGTCGGGCCGGCCTCCCACCCTCCTCCTCCCTTTATCATGTGTCACCCAACCAGACGGCGCAGCGGGCTGGCGCAGCGGGCGCGCCGGAAGCGCGCCGAAGTCGAGCCAAAGTCAAGCCCGTCTGCGCCCGTCTGCGCCCGTCTGCGCCCGTCTGCGCCCGTCTGCACCCGTCTGCACCCGTCCGCGACAGGACGGGGCGCGGGGCCAGGTACCCTGGTCTCATATTATCCCCTACTTTGCGCTATGATAGAGAAGAGCTGCTTGCTCTGTGTCCTGAGATCTCCCTTAACTGCATACACTCCATGGAGGTGCTATCACTACATGCTTGTCCTATATGTTCCTTCAAACCTCCCAATCCATCTCGGACGGCTCCTGCAAATAGGAGGGCCAAGGCTGGATTGATTAACTGCCGCTCTCTCGGTAAACACAGTACTCAAGTTTACCATCTACTCGAGGACGAGGAATTTGATATACTGTTTCTTACCGAGACATGGCTGGGAGAACTCTCTGATCCTGACATCATAGAGGCTTTGCCCCCTGGCTATTCCCTTGCCAGACTGGATAGGAAGGAGGGCAGGGGGGGGGTATTGCCATTGCGACTAGAGCTGCTATGCAATGCACCCTTTTGCCTCTGAATATTGATCATTGTGAAGCTGGTGTTTTCACTATAAACATGGGACCGCAAACCTCCCTTTCAGGCATCCTAGTGTATAGACCTCCTGGCAGGATGTACGATTTTATTGCCAACCTGTTGGAGGTCACTGCTCACCATGCGATTAGGAAAAAGAGCTTCCTTGTGCTTGGCGACTTGAATGCCCACTTTGATGACCCCTTAGATAGGGAGGCGAGCGACATTAGGTCCGCACTCCATTCCCTACAGCTTGAGCTTTTAAATCAGAACCCTACTCACAGACTTGGGCACCTCCTAGATCCCATCTTCGGTTACCACTCTAGAGTACAATCCTCTACACCGATCCCGGTCCCTTGGTCCGATCATTTTGTCATTCCTTTCTCCATTCAGTCTTCCGAGGATGACCTAAAAAAAGACTCTGAGCAGCGATATCCGCGGAGGAAGTGGAAATCCTTTTCTCAGGCTACCTTCAATGAACACCTCACATTAGGTGGTCCGATAGGAGGCACGGACTGTGAAACTGCATACAGTCACCTACAATCCCGCATTTTAGGCGCCCTTGATAAAACCGCCCCCATTCGTGATGGGAGTAATCCTAAAAATACGAGGAAAACCACTTCATGGTACACTCCTGAACTCCAAACGCTCAGATCTGCTTGCAAAAAGCTGGAGCGTGCATGGCGGGTTAACTTTTGCCCAATGATTAAAACAAAATATAAAAAATTGCAGAGGGAATATTATAGAGAAGTTCGCATCTCTAAAGCCACCCACTATAAAAATCGGATTGATGAGGCAGAGAACTCCTCGAAGGAGCTTTTTAAAATCTTTAAGGAGATCTCTGTACTCTCGACTGATAATAGGTCCGCCAGTGACTCAGTAGACACCTGCAATAGGATTGCGAGATACTTCGCAGGAAAGATCTCGGATATCTACGCAAGCTTCTCTGGAAACCTGACCGCCACTTATGATCACATGGAAGACAGAGAGGTTAGCCCCACGGACTCATGTCTACGCAGTTTCCTGGTCCCCCCACCGGATGTACTGGTAAATGTCTGCCAAAGTGTCAAATCGGGCTCTCCTCGAGATCCGGCCCCTCCTAAAGTTCTGACTGCTAGTTTGGATGTACTTGAGCCCTATTTTAGGCACATCATTCAACTTTCGTTTTCTTCGGCCTCTCTCCCGGGAGACTGGAAGAAGGCTATAGTGCTGCCAATAAAAAAGAAACCAAATGTCAGCCAGGACACACTAGAGAACCTTAGACCTATTTCCCTCCTGCCCTTTCTTGCTAAAGTGACCGAAAAACTAGCCAATATACAGCTCATGGATCATCTAGAGGCTAATAAGGCACTACACAGCTCCCAATCGGGCTTTCGGAAGAATTACTCGACCGAGACGGCCCTCCTGCGAGCGACCGAAACTCTGCGGATTGGTGCAGATGCAGGGCACACAATGGCTCTCATCATGCTGGACCTCAGCGCTGCGTTCGACACTGTGGCTCATTCCATCTTGCTACGGTGTCTGCGCAGTGCTGGGGTCACCAAGGCGGCTCTGGGCTGGCTCAAGGCCTTCCTTTCTGACCGCAGTTTTCAGGTCCAGAGAGGCACGTTTCTCTCGGACAGCATAGCCTTAGAACAGGGGGTGCCCCAGGGCTCTGCCCTGAGCCCCACCCTGTTCAACCTTTACATGGCTCCACTAGCAGAGGTGGTCCAATCATACGGCATAGAATTAGTATCCTATGCCGATGATACCCAACTGCTCATTTCCCTATCACAGGCACCCGTCCTAGCAGCGGCCAATTTTAAAACCTGCATGCAGGCGCTTGCAGGCTGGATGAACCAACACTGCCTGAAGCTCAATGGCTCTAAGACTGAGGTTCTAGTGATAGGGGGCAAGGATGCCAGCTGGACTCAGGATTGGTGGCCCCCCTGCCTTGGCCCTACACCTATCCCGGGCAGGGAGGCAAAAAATCTGGGAGTCTGGGTGGATCCGCAACTTTCTTTTGAGGGCCACGTCAACAAAGTAGCAGGGAAATGCTTTGGGATAATGAAGACCCTTAACCGCACCTTGGACCTTCTGCCCTTGGAGGCTAGACGTACTATGACCCAAGCATTAGTTACTTCCCGCATAGATTATGCTAATGTACTGCTACTGGGGACCACTGAGAAAAACCTAAGACGGCTTCAGGTGCTACAAAATACTGCAGCACGGCTAGTTCTCAGACTCCCCAAAAGAACGGCATCTAAACCCACTCTGGCTACCCTTCACTGGCTTCCTATAAAAAAAGGATCCTATTTAAGGCACTCTTAATCTGCCATAGGATCTTCGTTTCAAAAGCCCCTGAATATCTGAAGGACTTAGCGATCCCCTACCAGCCCACCAGAGCACTCCGCTCCTCGGGCATGGGCCTCCTGAAAGTACCCCGTATAAAGAAGGCCAGAATGGGCGGGCGCTCCTTCCGAGTGTTGGCAGCCAACCAGTGGAACATTCTTCCCATCGAAATTAGGCTGGCCAAGACCGAAACGGTATTTCGGAAACTCCTAAAAACTCACCTGTTCACCCAGTAGTCCGGATCCTGCTTTTTTTCTGTTTCCACCACTCTCTACACAGCGCGGGGACACGCCGGGATGGCGTCACCATGGCGCTTTATAAGCCCCTTTATTATTATTATTATTACAAACAGCATTGATAACATCTAAAAGAAAATGAGCGGATGCTGTCCCATATCAACTAGCGTGGGAGTCCCAGACCGGTCCAAGGTGCAATATAGTGATGTGTGGAGAGAGTCAAATAGTCAGGGGAAACAACTTCTAGGATGCCAGGTGAAATGCATCCATAAATATTTCATACCATCATAAGTCTATTTATTTGATTTCGAACACTTTGTACAGCATTGACTCAAATCATCCTGAGTTTCAGGCCTCATTTAGTGGATAAGACAAAGGCCGATTGGTGCCAAATGGCTCTGTTATGCAATGTGGTCTCTTTATGAGACAAATTATTTATAGCTAGAACCCTTATCCTGATCTTTTCCTAGTTCTATGGACAGTATTCTGCTGAATGGTGTCTCTTAGATCCACTTGAATCTACTGAAGAACAGGCAGAAGAACACCTAATCAGGATCAACCTTAGCAAATTCTACTGGCTTCCATTACCCATCTGCACAAGGGCCGGACTGGGAACCAAAATCAGCCGGCTCCCGAGGGGGATGGGGGGGCGGCCAAGCTTTTTGCTAGGGCCAGTTTTGGCTGATTATGGTTACAGAGGTCGATATTGCAGCTATACCGCAGAAGTGGCCCAATAACACAAATGGCCCCCCAGGGGCCCAAAACCGGTCCCCACCCTGGTGGCCCACCGGGGAAATGCCCAGTGCCCACTACGACCAGTAGGGCCCTGATCTGCACCACACTCAGGGCCATATTTATGGCCAAGTGACTCAGTGCAGGCCAGCGAGTCACCTTGCTACCCTGTACTGTGCGACAGGGAAAGGGCAAGAATGTGCTGTATTTAAGTTAATACGGCAATTTACTGCCTTTTTCCCAGCACTGGCACCCTTTTGGCTGCCTAGTGCCAATATAGGCACCCTTGCATCATAGTGCAAGTGTGCCTGCATTGTAGGGAGAATTGTTTTTGTGCAGGAAGGCATTTTCCTCTCTCTTTGTGTTGATAGAGGAAAAAACTAGGAGAAATAAAGTATTTTTCTTTGCTACACCTCACCTCAGAAGGCATAGGTTTTTGGCATATTCCCAGGTCGACCATTTCTCACAAAATCTGGGAATGTGTCAAAATCCATGACTGTTGTGTGGGAAGACCCTCGCAACACCCATGGAAATGCCTCCCTGGCACAGAGTAATGCAACACAGCGATATGTGCTGCATTGCATCACTCGAGATTCATAAAGCCACGCACAGGGACTCGTAAATATGCCTCTTAGTACCTGCTGTTCCTTTTATAAGATATTTAAATCTAGCACCCCATCATGCCTAGCAATCAATAGATGCTGATGTCGACAGAAGACGAGGGAAAATGAAATTTAAATAAAAGAAAAACACTCACCTTGCGCTAGCTGAAATTGCTCACCTTACGTGAAGTGCCACCGCTCCCAAAAAAAAAGTGCCCCCAGGGCAGACCGCCCTCCTCCCCAGCTACGTCACTGGGATAGGCCGTCCACCTTAACACAAGTGCCATATAAAAGAATGCACTTGAAATAAGGCAAACAAATATCTGTCATGTGTCAGAGTAAATCTGTCAAACTCCTAATCAGGTCCTTTATCATGTGGTAACAACCCGGATGCCAGAACCTAAATGGTTCTTCGTCCCACATCTCCTCCTTTGCCACCTGCAGTTCATCTAAAAGAAAATGAGCGGATGCTGTCCCATATCAACTAGCGTGGGAGTCCCAGACCGGTCCAAGGTGCAATATAGTGATGTGTGGAGAGAGTCAAATAGTCAGGGGAAACAACTTCTAGGATGCCAGGTGAAATGCATCCATAAATATTTCATACCATCATAAGTCTATTTATTTGATTTCGAACACTTTGTACAGCATTGACTCAAATCATCCTGAGTTTCAGGCCTCATTTAGTGGATAAGACAAAGGCCGATTGGTGCCAAATGGCTCTGTTATGCAATGTGAAGGTCTCTTTATGAGACAAATTATTTATAGCTAGAACCCTTATCCTGATCTTTTCCTAGTTCTATGGACAGTATTCTGCTGAATGGTGTCTCTTAGATCCACTTGAATCTACTGAAGAACAGGCAGAAGAACACCTAATCAGGATCAACCTTAGCAAATTCTACTGGCTTCTATTACCCATCTGCACAAGGGCCGGACTGGGAACCAAAATCAGCCGGCTCCCGAGGGGGATGGGGGGGCGGCCAAGCTGTTTGCTAGGGCCAGTTTTGGCTGATTATGGTTACAGAGGTCGATATTGCAGCTATACCGCAGAAGTGGCCCAATAACACAAATGGCCCCCCAGGGGCCCAAAACCGGTCCCCACCCTGGTGGCCCACCGGGGAAATGCCCAGTGCCCACTACGACCAGTAGGGCCCTGATCTGCACCACACTCAGGGCCATATTTATGGCCAAGTGACTCAGTGCAGGCCAGCGAGTCACCTTGCTACCCTGTACTGTGCGACAGGGAAAGGGCAAGAATGTGCTGTATTTAAGTTAATACGGCAATTTACTGCCTTTTTCCCAGCACTGGCACCCTTTTGGCTGCCTAGTGCCAATATAGGCATCCTTGCATCATAGTGCAAGTGTGCCTGCATTGTAGGGAGAATTGTTTTTGTGCAGGAAGGCATTTTCCTCTCTCTTTGTGTTGATAGAGGAAAAAACTAGGAGAAATAAAGTATTTTTCTTTGCTACACCTCACCTCAGAAGGCATAGGTTTTTGGCATATTCCCAGGTCGACCATTTCTCACAAAATCTGGGAATGTGTCAAAATCCATGACTGTTGTGTGGGAAGACCCTCGCAACACCCATGGAAATGCCTCCCTGGCACAGAGTAATGCAACACAGCGATATGTGCTGCATTGCATCACTCGAGATTCATAAAGCCACGCACAGGGACTCGTAAATATGCCTCTTAGTACCTGCTGTTCCTTTTATAAGATATTTAAATCTAGCACCCCATCATGCCTAGCAATCAATAGATGCTGATGTCGACAGAAGACGAGGGGAAATGAAATTTAAATAAAAGAAAAACACTCACCTTGCGCTAGCTGAAATTGCTCACCTTACGTGAAGTGCCACCGCTCCCAAAAAAAAAGTGCCCCCAGGGCAGACCGCCCTCCTCCCCAGCTACGTCACTGGGATAGGCCGTCCACCTTAACACAAGTGCCATATAAAAGAATGCACTTGAAATAAGGCAAACAAATATCTGTCATGTGTCAGAGTAAATCTGTCAAACTCCTAATCAGGTCCTTTATCATGTGGTAACAACCCGGATGCCAGAACCTAAATGGTTCTTCGTCCCACATCTCCTCCTTTGCCACCTGCAGTTCTGACACTCCTATGACTCCTCTGATTCTTTCAACAAACTATTATACAGAATCCTTACACTCTAAGGGGCATATTATCAAGCAGGGCGATAGGCAATTATCGCCGCTTTAGCGGCCGTTTTCGGCCGCTAAGCGGCGATAATTCTATCGCCCTATTAGCAAGCTGTCGCTAACTAAGGTTAGCGACAGCTTTTAGGCGATAGCGAGCGGTTTGGGGCCCGCTTTGCATGTCAGCGATGTTTATCGCTAATGACATGCAAAGTGGGCGTACCCAACCAGTTAGCGACTGAAAGCAGTCTCTAACGTCGCTATCGCCTATTAGCAAGGCAGGCGTAGCAATGGAAATATTTGCGCTAAGCGCGCATATCTCCAAATACTAACACCTGCCCAGACCAGTTCTTAGCCATGTTGTCCAATGGGAGGTGGATAACATGGCTAAGAGCATTTTGTCGTTAATGCGCGAATATCGCTGTATTCTCAGCGATATTCACGCATCTCGCCGGTATCGCTGGATATTTTAGCACAACGGAGAAAAACGTTGCTAATAGCATGTTTTCTCCGCTAACATATCCAGCGATAGACAGCTAAAAAAAATAATGCGCTATGCGCATTTTGCGATAAATATAGCCATTCCTTGGTAATATGCACCACAGTGCCTTAACACCCATTGCTATATTCACACTTCACCGTCCCACTACCTATTCAGTTTCACCACTGTTTGTGAACCAAGGGACATGGCTATCAGTAGGCCAGCGTGTGCATTTGCATCAGGGCTCAAGGCTGCGAGGACCCTATGTCATCCAAAATAGAGCCTGTTCTTTGTCAGTGGACAGGAGTTACATTTTCTTTCTTGCATTGGGGCCCATGGAGCCCATGCGAAGCCACTGTTAAACACACTTCGTATTCGGCGCTGTCTTACATTGTAGATAGAATCACATTTACTAGGATACATACTTGATAATATTGAAGAAGTATATTAAATAACCCATACTGTACTTCTCCTACTGCTTCCCCAGATTTCTGCTAAAATTCTACCTTATTTTCAAAATCTCCAACTTTAATTTCAGCACTTGTTTTCAGCAATCAGTAGCCTCACTCATTCCACATCTCCACTGTACTCTGTGCTTGCTTTGCTAATAACCTGTTTCACTACTGGCATTCTCTGCCTTAGCGGTCATAAATCTGGATTGACTTCACTGATGTTGTCAATCTTTCAATAAATAAACCTAAAATCTACAGTCATATTTTATATCAATCTATCAATACAGAAGGCGCCAAAAATGAGAAATTCCTGCTGTTTTCCTTATTCAAGTCTCTGCCTATTGTCGTTACCAGCTCACTACTCACCTGGAATAATTAGCTCTATAGCTGCCTCCTTTGCTGAACATCCAAGAGTTTTCTCACTGCCCTGTTTTTAAATCATACATGGACAGCGTTGGTCATTTTAATGTTTGTCTACGATTGGCTTTTCTGAGTAGCTGACATGTTGAAGTCACATCAGTATGTGTCTATATTCTACTATCAGGCTTGGATCCACTTACTATTTATGTATTTATTTATTTAAGAGTTTTATATAGCACTAGCCAGACCCGAAGGTATCTGAGCACATTACATCATCATGATCATTCGTAAGATACATGGACATACTGGTATGTACAATGGTTCCAGACATGTCATAATAATATCGTTTAGAGCACACAATGACACTCACAGGGTATGTTATCACATTAGTATGTACACAGCCTTGACGTCAGAGAGAGCACAGCGACTCGTGACGGGGTTGGCCTGGGGGGGGGGGGTGGTATGGGGGATAGTGAGGTAGAGTTCTTATTGTCAAAGTGTCTTGTGAGCTGTTGTGGGCCTGCTTCATCGGTTAGGTCGTAGCTATCCATATGAGAGAAATCGTTTGTGGAAGAGTTATTTGAGCTACCTTTTGAATTGTAGTTAGGAGGGGTTGGTCCTGATGTGGACTGGTATGGAGTTCCAGGTTTTGGGGGCATTTCCTGTGAAGGATCGGGATGCGGTTTTATGTTTGAGAGTTCTTGGAGGGATAAGGAGTAGGGTGTTGGTACTACTTAGGCTTCTTGTCTGACCAGCCTTCTGGAGTTTGGCGGCCAGGTAAGCGGGTTTGCCTGTGTGCAGCGCTTTGTGCGTGAGGCAGGCAGTTCTGAAGTTGGTCTGCATTTTGATTGGGAGCCACTTGAGCTCTGAGCGCAGGGAAGATGTGTTCATATTTCTTTACTTCGGTGACCATTCTGGCTTCTGTGTTCAGAGTTGATCTGAGGGGGGCTATGTGAGGTTTAGCTGATCCTGTGAGGGTTGCAATCCCATAGTCCAGTCTGGACAGCACCAAGGATTGAGTAGCTCATTTGAGGTCGTTCTGAGGGATGAAGGTTTTTATTTTGTTGAGTAGTTTCAGGTTGAGGAAGGCGTTCTTTGCGGTGTAATTGATTTGTTTGTTCATGTCTAATTTGGGGTCCAGGGTGATTCCTAGCAATTTTGCAGAGTCGGCTAAGGTAAGGTTGTAGTTGAGTGCATCAATTGTTTTTTGCCATTCTGAGATTTGTTTTTTTTTTAATCATTAGAGATTAGGAGGATTTCTGTCTTGCCTTGATTGAGTTTTAGGTTGTTGCATGATTGCCTTTTTTGGACTTCTCTTAGAGTGCTGTTCAGTCTCTCAATGTCTTCAATAGAGGAGGTTTCCAGGTAGATATGGGTATTGTCTGCATAGAGGTGGAAGGGAATGTTTTATTTTTTGAGTATGGTGGTGAGGGGTTCCATGTAAATGTTGAAATGTTGCGGGGAGAGTACTGATTTGTGTTCTGTGGCATTGATAATTATTTTTTTAGCACAGTTCATGAAGCATTTCACTCTGTAGTAATTCCAAATTACACTTGATTTTACTGAATAACAGTGGAAGTGTTTCGATCTTATTTTTTTTGCATATCCCTTCACATTTTGTTTTTATCAGTTTTATTGCAATGTTTTAATATGACAAGTAGCTGCACCCAGTCATAATCGCTCCACCAGTGCACTGTGATCGCCATTTTCCCAAATAGCCATAATTTGCGAAGTAGCCTTATGGCTCCTTTCACGTAATTTATTCTTGAAGCAACATCAATATAGAAAACCTCTCCATAGTTCCTCATTTATTGTTGCCGTTGGTGGACTATTGAGGAACATCAAAACGTAGCTTCTACCAATGGCCGTTTTGATTTTTCTCCTTAGTTACCATTGCAAGATGCTTATCAATAAATGTCTCTTCTGTGTTGGAAGGAAAAGTAGGAACATGGAAAACATTTAGATATCTCAGTAGCTCATCCAGGTCTGTCATCCATTATGAGTGCACTGGAATTAATCAGAATGTCTGATTAGTGGTCATACAATCTCACAATATCAATGTGGAGTGATGTACCTCCTCTTAATCCCATTACTTCCTGTGAGAACCTGGGGCACTAACGCAAAAAATAAACCGACTCCATCTTGCTTGTGTCACTTGAGCAATGAAGAGCAATGAAGCTCAGCTTCAAATGGAATCAGAAGACTAGGGGGGGAGATATCATGGTCTTGTGCTGGCATCAGTAAAGGTTTCTCAAGGCTACAACTGCAGAGGGATGTATGTATTGTTTAACAAAATATATCAGTGTACCAGGAAGGAGTTGTTAAACGTATGCTGAACACACATCTTCCTGTTCTGCATGAGAAAAAACTGTTGGATAAATTTCCACTGCTGGCGAGAGTAGAACTAACTGTGCTTACAATATGTTGTCAGACATTCTGCTGGAGTTCCCATGTAATTCAGCTGAATTAAACTTTGCTCTCTAAGAATGATCCTCCTTAGGAATTTTATTTAAGGTTCGGGCGATGATATTCCTACTTAGTCCAAAAGTCCAGTAATTACAGTAGCAGGGGTCTCATCTGCCCAAACTCAAGCTTGAATAATGGGCAACCAGCACAGTGGGTGGGTAGTAAAAGTCAACCATAACTGGGTCACAGCAGGGCCCTCACATTCCTGGCCCTTGGTGCCATTGCACCTTCTGTGCTATTGATAGCTCCACCCATCAGGAATCTGATCATTACATGTGAGTCATGAGTGTCTGATGAACAACTGATCAAGGTGATGGAACAAGATGCCATACACCAATCAATGTATTCTTTAAAGAAGGTCATGGCTACGCATTGCCATGTTTTGTTTTTTGGTGATGGCATTAGTAGTGTTGAACCTCACGGGGTCTTCAATCAGGAGAGTGCCATTTATGCCACCAGAGGGCTAAGATCCGCTAAGCGTGGCATGGCAATCTGGCAACCCATCACTAATTGGAGGAGGAGGCTTAGCCCAGTGTGATAGTGTGATAATGAATTACTCTAATATTTATTTTTACATGTTTATTCATTGCCCCTTTTTCTTTTCTTTTCCATTTTTTTTTATTTCACTCACCCTCTCAATATGAGAATGAAAACGAATCATACATGAAAGTAATTGTTTATTGTACAATATTATTGTATTTGGACTCCTTTTTCTGTTTGTACCTGTTTTATCTGGTTCTGGCAAATAAAAATTATTTTTAAAAAAAAGTAGTGTTGAACCTGAGCAACAGGTAGCGAATTGTTAAAAATAGATATTAAGCAGCAGACCAAACAGACATATTTTAAGAGCAGGTGGTAGCATATTGCCAGCCTTCCATCTTCTTTTTTTTTCATTCATAATAGTGGAGAAATGTTTAAAAGAATTCCAAAGCAAGACCACCATTTTAAAGATGTTTGTAATTTATTGCACAATTGTCTGTAAAAATATTCTCTTAAAAGGGAAGGTTGAAGGTGAAATTCAAAATAATGATCTGTTGAATGTAACACGGGAAAATAATTTAAATGTACGCTTTGTAGAAAGCCACCGAGCCGACTTTAACCTCGGTTTCAATTAAATATTGAGACAATTGTACATTCGTCTCATTCGGAGCATCATTGCCCAGAACTCATTATCAGCTCGTATCGTTTTAAGAGGTATCATTTTTTTTGCCTTGGTGATGAACAATTCATAATTACATCTAATCAAATTGAACCATTAAGGAGAAAAGGCCTGCTTACGCTCAAGGCTTGAGGTGGATCTGAAGACATTTGAAAACACTTCTACTGCGAAACCTTCAACAGAGGCGACATTAACTTCAAAGCGTCGGCAGTGACAGGAGACATCAGTGAATTACACTTTCTGTGACAAGCATATTATTGTTTGATCCGTGAAAGAGCCATAAAGCATTTAAATCCATTCTAAGCTTCTTTGCATGCAAACTGAAAATCTCGATTGGTTCAAGCACTGAGAGAAAATATTATGTACAGAAATACTGTTCAATGACACTTGTTGATGTGCTTTGAGTACATTTCTATAGATCAAGGACTTACTTTTTTTTTAACTTTATAGTGTGAAGGAGTATTCGAGCTGACAGGGAGTTTTTAAGTCTGGTCTGTAGCTGTCTCACCAGATTACTATTTAAAAAAAATATTCCTTCAAAGAAGAGCTTTTGTTCAAAAGGCTTCACCCATTGGTCTTATATTTACCATTTTGTGTTCTGCCCATCACAGCATACAGAATGAAAAGGGGGGGCCCTCGGCCCCCCCGCACGCATGGCGGCGCGGCGACCGTCTCCCCCCCTTTCTCCATTGTTGTCTCTCGGTGGTGTGGGCGGGCCCTGGGGGGCGCGACCCACCACCGATTGGCCGGCGGCCTCCCTGACCCGGATACCAGGTAGAAGGTCCGGGTCAGGGGGGGCGGGCTACAAGAGGGGCGGGCCGGGGGTGGGCGTGCCCCCCCCGCCTGGCCCCTTGAGAATAAAGAGGTGGGGAGCACCCAGGAGACCCCCTTGTCCCTGGACGCTCCCTCACAGCACGGTGTGCCCCGCGCTCGGGGCTTCTTTGTTTTATTCCTATGCTCCCCACGGGGACAGCACCCGGGCCACCCGGGCCCGTAATTTATTTTCTTTTTGTCTCCCTTGCGCAGGTTTTACAGTGTCACCGGGGAGAAGTGCTGGCCGGGTGTGGCAATCAGCTGTTTTCAGGAGCCTTTTGAAGTTGGTGCGCAGTGGAGCGGAGAGAGCGAGACATCGGGAGTCAACCCCGCCTCAGGGCCGAATGGTGGCAGAGCAGCCGTTTCTGTGCCGGACGATCAGGTGTTGGGAGTCGGCATGGGAAGGGCTACATCATGTGGATGGGCAGTGCCGTAGGATGGGTCAGGGCCTAAGACTTAGGCACCAACATTACGTAGCCAACTCTAAACGATGGAAAGGCAGCTGACACCATTGAGGTCAGTTTTAAAGATCGGGGAGGCGGGAGAAGGATATACTTGCCGCATAAAAACAGATGCTGGAGGGTAAAAAGTGGGTAACCTCTAGCACAGATTACGCTAGATAATGTGTGTTGCCAGTTGTGGATTTCTGTTAGCACCACGGCGATGTTTTACAGTCTCGTTATTTATACAGCAAAGTCAGATATAGTTATTTTGAGAATGTAATGTAAGGGATCTGTGGGATGCCTATTTGTAGGGGGATAATGACAGAATATTACGTGATATGCGGTGTCAACAAAAATGTTATTTTGCTAAATGGTGCTGCTGCTCAAGCTATAGGCAAGTAATACCGTTGGGGATGAAATTAGAATTTTATCATTCATTCGTTCGCATGACATCACTCCTCTCCGAGCGGTACAGGTTACAGCCAAAAGTGTAATTCGCCTGAGGGCCCGTAATTTATTCTTTGCGCGCAAGAAGCTATGACTAAAACATTTAAGTGCCAACGCTTTGAGTAAATGTTGGTCGCGACATGCACTCCCACAAAGGTCAGATTTACCCAAGCAGTCAATCTAGAAGCTGCTCCGGTTTTTGAGATGACCGAGTGTTGGCCTTAAAATATTACCGCAGGGCGGCACGCAGTTGAGGTTCACACGCTTGTTACGACAGTTTACGTCTTGGCTGATAGAAGTGTTATAGGCGGCTATTATCTAAAAGCAACAGGAAAGCATTTGGTAAAATGGGTAAGCATAGTCCCATGGTGATAGAAAAGAGGTCATGCTGGCGTGTTTTGAATTTCGTGCTGAGGCAGAACTAAATGTAGAAATACTGTCGTGGGCATGCTGGCTCGTTCTGTTGCTTTAAGGTGCATGATTGCATGCACGCCTCGCAGGGGGAGGGCACGCTCGGGCCGAGGGAGATGTACACAGCAGCCACACAGTAGATAGATGTTGACGGCGCTACCCGCTTTCATGCTGCGTTACTTGTTAAAGCTCACGCGCGAGCTGAGGCTGGCTCAAAATAGCCATAAGGTTTTACAGTTTATCGCCTGATTACGTTCATGGCAGAATAAGACATGAGTTTAGCGCTTTGTCTGCCTGCTCCATCCTTTTTATGCTGCATGCCTCCTTCCTAACTTAACGCACGCGGTTACTGATGTTTTAAACATGGACATTATGCTTTATGCTTGTCACATGGTACGGTTCACCGCGAGGTAATTCATGAAGATAGCGTGATGACTGCTGGTTACTCGTTTCACACTGCTGTATTAACATGACCGTTTTTTCGCTTTCTCACTTTGGCGAAGGTTCGGGACAATCCCTGTCTTCCTCCGATTGTGGCCTAACTTTGGTGGGAAATTTACAGTATGGCGGGCCCCCTGGTTCCCTAAGTGTGCACTCTACCTTGGTGGCCTTCTTTGTTGCAGACTTGGTCAGTTGACCTTTTCCTACGAATCAGATGCGAACTGCCATACTGTTAATTGCCAATAACGTGTGAATAGGCCCAGTCAGCGAGGTTCCCACTGGATTTCGCATTGTGTAGTGAGGGTAGACAAAGGGCCGTGTTTTTTCCTCGCTAGTAATTTTGCCGCGCTTAGGTTGCGCTGGCGGTTTCCAGTGCCTGGCAAACGGGCACTCACGCTGATGTTTGTTGCTGCATGGGTAGCACTGTTGGGTGATTGTTTTTAGGTGATTGGATATGTCCCTATATTTGTACAATCTAAAGTTAACATGGGGATTTGAATAAAAGGTAATTTTGCTGAGACAGTCTGTGCATGCTACATTTGTTTGCTCTATTCCTGCAACAGTTTTATCATGTAACGTAACGGGTTTTATGGTACAGTGCTCTGACACCTTCGGAAAAACCCGCGCTTTATAACAATGCATTAAATAAAATAATATAGAATTAGTCGTACATCGTGGGTATTAATATAGAATTAGTCGTACATCGTGAGTATTCACAAACACACTGCGCTGGATTTCAAGACTTGTCTGCGTATGTTGCATACATCTACGGAGGATGTGCGCGCAGAAGGAGTGCCATTAAATTCAAAGCTGTTTGCACTGTAGGGTGACCAGGTGTCCCCGTTTAGCCAGGACGGTCCCTGTTTTTTAACCAGCCGTCCCAGCAGATTTCAAGACATTTAGCTCATGTCCCAGTTTGTAGAGAGGGTCGACAAAAAACGGTGGGAGGTGTTTTCTATATTTTACAAAGAAGGGATAGTTAGCAGTTGTTTCAAGAAAGGAATTTAATTAACAGACAAACTACTGGGTTTAAACATTGCATTTTAATTAGGTTCTTACTGCCTGTTCTGTAATTCTCAGCCGAGGAGCATTCTCATTGCTTGAAAGTACAACTGTAGTCCTTCTTCTAATTTTTGGAATGTCCCCGTTTTTGGCTTTAAAATTCTGGTCACCCTAGTTTGCAGGGACGTACAAAACCAAAATGTAGGGAGCTGCAATATCACAGGTGTGAATTCGGTACACACGCTCAAATACTGTGACACATTTGGTGTGAACAGAACATAGATGCACATGGGTAGTGGGCACACACGGACTGTGACAGTCCAGAATTGAGAATAGTGCACGGTAATGATTGTAGTTTACCCTTGTGGACTAATGTTCTGTAGGCTGCAGGCACCGGCCAGGAGTCTCAGTGCAAAGCAATGAGCGAGGCCACATAGGGCCCAGCTCGTTTATATCTCACAGGACCCAGCCTTTCTCTCCACCGCTGTCACGGTGCTTTCAGTGTTTGGCGGCAGTCCTCATAAAGCGCTTCTCGACAAGATAAAAAATGTAAGGTTTCCCCAAAAATTTTGCTCTGTGCAGAATTGCACATTATACCGTTTCCTACAACTAAGGGGCCGATTAGGATGGCGGTTTTTCCGCATCCTCCGGGCCGGCGGAAGTGTCCACCGGCCTGGAGGATGCGGAAAAACCGCGGCGGAGACTCCAAAGACCCACCGCCAAATTAGGATGGCTGGTGGGTCTGGAATTCCGTCCGCCGCTTTTCCGCCGCGGTCGGAGCCGACCGCGGCGGAAAAGCCATAACATGGCAGGCGGTGTCTATGAGACACCGTCCGCCATATTATGATGTGTGTGTAAATATGCTTTTCCACGGCGGCATTGCCGCCATGGAAAAGCATACGGACCTTCACTTCGGGGGCCCGTTGCGGGCCCCCTGGGTGAAGGGGTGGTGGTGAGTGCACATGGGGGGTACCTATGGTACCCCCCTGCATTTGCGTGCACAATGCAGCAGGCACCGCGCGGTGCCTGCCGCTTTGTGCACGGAAATGCTGTGCATGCATTTTTTACATTGGGGCGGGTGCAGCTTGAAGCTGCACCCGCCGCAATGTTAGAGATAGAGGATGTGACCGCCACCCTGGCGGTCACATCCTAATCAGATCGGAGGGAACGCCGCAGCCCATGCGGACGTTCCCTCCTCCTCAGGGGTCGCGGACGGACTCAAGTCCGTCCGCGATCCTAATCGACCCCTAAGTGTTGATATTGACAAACATGCTGGTCTTGAACTGTTGATACTGATAGTATTACTCCGACATTGTTTTCCCAGGTCTGTGCACAGGTTCCATCTCATTAGTCGGGCCGTAACACTTCAATATAGCAATAAGCAACAGCTAGGTCCTTTGACGGCAAGGCAACATCTATTGCTGCATTTTTGTAACTTCTGAACGGTTTGAGCTAGACACAGTTTGTTTTGTAAAATTCCTGGGCTTCTTTATTGATGTCCTCCAGGCACTCGCCTGCTTATTTATCTTACGCAAGGAACAGCCATTGACATCAGTCAAAATTTGACACTCTAGAATTACAATGAGTGGTGTCTGCTGAGGTGATAGTTAGAACAATCATGGAACCATTCACGAATAAGGTATACCCCCTTCTCTTGGGGTCCTCCTGGGGATTAACGCACAGCTAAGGGTAGGGCTTGACGAGACTGTGAAAGCCAGTTTCCCAGGTCCAACATTCCTTTGCAAGCCAAAGCAGAAAGCCAAGCAAGGGACTTATTTCATTGAGAGGTAATCAACATCTGAGGCGCTGTTCACTATTCAAGGGGGGACATTGCACCAGTCCAAACGACCCTTCATGATAGGTTAAAGTCAACCTTATTAGAAAGCTATCCTAGTGGTAGCTGTATCGCGTGCAGCCTTCAGGCTAAGTCTTGAAGGAATGTAGAGCAGCTGGTTTTTTACCAGTCTATGACTTCATGAATGAGTAAATGGAAAGAGAACAGGTGTACAACAAATATATGTATTTGTTCTAAACACATCCCTTTAGTTCCTTTGCGAGGCTAAAGGCAAGACATTACAGTCAGTAAACTTATTCAACACACAAGTAAATTGGCACAATATACGTTGAGCCTATGATGAGATTAGAGGCGAATAATTACAGTCTGTAAACCTATATGGCACACAGTAATTTAGCACCAGATACGTGGAGCTCTAGGGGTGTACCAAAGCCATATATCAGTAAAGTGGTAGGGGAACCACAAATGGCATAGAGACAGGGCCTAGAGCCTGTAGAAAGATTACTTGGGGTCCTGCTGTCACGCCCAGAAGGTGCCCAAGAGCCTAGTTGCGGCATCACATAGTTCTGGGGATGCGTGTGATCATGTACGGTTGCCTAGGAGGATATTTACCAGAAGCCAAAGTGGCCATAAATGTGCCATGGCACTGCCACTGGGTCACTGTACTGCACACGGGATATTGTGGCACTGCCACTGGGTCGCTGTACTGCGCACGGGATATTATTCCTAATAAAGGTCATTCTACAGGGCACTCTCCGTAACACTAATTCAGTCACACTACATGGGACACAAACTGAGGCTATGCTTAACACTTACAGTCGGAAGTGTCAATGAGTATGCAGCTGGCGCTAATCTTATCTAAAACTTAGCAAGTGATGGCAATGTAAGACTAGCACGTGTACAGCAGTTATCGCCAGACACACTAATGGTTTGTGTTCATCTTTTCCATTTATGTATGACCGGGTCCATGGCGGATACCTGGAGTGCTCCACATCACAACAGCTGCAACAGGTGGACAGCCCAAGGGATGCTTACGTCAGTCACGGCTGGGTCCATGGCGGATATCTGAGGAGTGCTCCACACCGCAACATCAGCAGCGGGTGGACGTCAAAAGGGAAGCATACGTCAAGAAAGAGGACACCAAGGGCCCAAGTATTGCTGGCAGGTGTAAGTGCTACCCATTCCCTAAGGGGGAAGTTGGAATTGTCACCCAGGTTTTCTTGGTCTTTTCCTGGTTCTTGCAGTTTCTCAAACCTGTCACGCAGGGGAGGAACTCATCACCAGAAGTGGAGGAGCTACAATGTGCCAGCACAAGCAACATGCTGGACGCAGGACAGGGAAGAGTTGGTTTGAGGGTCTGTGCCTTGGTCAGTTCAGGAACTTCTTTCAGGGACTTTTAGCTCAGCAGCCCGACCCCCTGTCAGTGGTGATACTTCACCTAGGGGGGACTGAATTGGCCAAACTGGGGAGGCGAATACTCATTGATGAGTTCATCTCCACTGTGGGTGGGTCTTCAGGACTTGCCCGGGTGGCACAGTAGTAGGGTCTCAACTTATCCCGTGGTGGCAGGGACTCGGTCAGGGCGTTGAATCACTCGATAAAGAGGATCAACACACAGTGGGACAAATTATTTCAAGCCCCCCTCGGTTGCAGATGATCCAACATGGGGGTATTTGTTCTACCTGGTGAGGGGAGTCCATTTGACGGAGGAAGGAAGGGTCTTGTGGTCTGATGATGTCAGGGCCTGGTTGGAAGGTTTTGCTAAAGTGAGAACTTTCTAGGGTAGGTCTAGGCAGGGGGAGGCCAGATCGTCGGTTAACAATGCTGGCCTGTGGCGGTAAGGTCATTATCGGTGAGCACATATTTGAGGTCTGAGGGGGCGGGCATCATCCTATGGAGGTTCCCGCCCAGGGGGAGGGGCCTGCGGGCCACTCCTAGAACTCCAGGGGCAAGGTAATTGATGCTGCAAAGGAGCGCGGGTAGGAGTAGTTCACGCTTTCCTTAGGCTGGTAGCCACCCCGCGCGCGTATACTCATGACGTCACCGGCTGGCGCAGAGTAAGGGCCCTCCTTTAGTGGGTAAATGGAGTTCAGGGCGTAGACCGGGCAATTCCCGGGGTAACACTGCGCATGCGCACGTCTCATGGGGAGGCGCAGCTTGTAGGACCTGACACCGGTAGTGACCTTGCCATATGGCCAGAAATGTACAAAAATCAAGATGAGGATGTTAGACTCGGTTAGGAAACAACATGTATTAGAGTTTTGTTAAGGTCAGGCTCTCAAACTTGTTGACAATAATTTTGTATCTAATGTCCTGCTGATTTTTGTATAAATTGTTGATCATGCAATTAAAACCTTTTTTAATTTCATATTTTAATAAATACGGCCGGGCGACTAGCGCCCGCCTTCCAAAAAGTAAAGACGTCTCGTGTCCACGTTTCTCTGGGTGTTGGGTGCCGGTTTGGGGGGGAGGCGGCAGCTAGTCGCTGACCATGTGAAAAGGGGGGGCCCTCGGCCCCCCCGCACGCATGGCGGCGCGGCGACCGTCTCCCCCCCTTTCTCCATTGTTGTCTCTCGGTGGTGGGGGCGGGCCCTGGGGGGCGCGACCCACCACCGATTGGCCGGCGGCCTCCCTGACCCGGATACCAGGTAGAAGGTCCGGGTCAGGGGGGGCGGGCTACAAGAGGGGCGGGCCGGGGGTGGGCGTGCCCCCCCCGCCTGGCCCCTTGAGAATAAAGAGGTGGGGAGCGCCCAGGAGACCCCCTTGTCCCTGGACGCTCCCTCACAGCACGGTGTGCCCCGCGCTCGGGGCTTCTTTGTTTTCCCACCCACCATCCCTTGGAACAAAGTCTTGTGGCATTCATTATGTCGGTTTAATGGTAAGTTTGCGAAAGTACTGTCCACATGTCTTACAGGGTAGTAGATATGGATCTGTTTGTATATTTTGATGATGCTTTTGTTTAGGAATTTTTTCCCTTTTTAGCAAACTGTGGGTGAAGTACTTTTTCTTTGATGCCAAGTGTCTTTTAGGCCTTTTTCCCTTTGTAGCGGTACGGTGATGCTGTTATTTATTAGCCAGTGTAGCTGTCCTGTAGAATTTTTTCCCATAGGTCGTCGTATTTATTAGGTATGGGGCATGCGGTAAGGTCATTATCGGTGAGCACATATTTGAGGTCTGAGGGGGCGGGCATCATCCTATGGAGGTTCCCGCCCAGGGGGAGGGGCCTGCGGGCCACTCCTAGAACTCCAGGGGCAAGGTAATTGATGCTGCAAAGGAGCGCGGGTAGGAGTAGTTCACGCTTTCCTTAGGCTGGTAGCCACCCCGCGCGCGTATACTCATGACGTCACCGGCTGGCGCAGAGTAAGGGCCCTCCTTTAGTGGGTAAATGGAGTTCAGGGCGTAGACCGGGCAATTCCCGGGGTAACACTGCGCATGCGCACGTCTCATGGGGAGGCGCAGCTTGTAGGACCTGACACCGGTAGTGACCTTGCCATATGGCCAGAAATGTACAAAAATCAAGATGAGGATGTTAGACTCAGTTAGGAAACAACATGTATTAGAGTTTTGTTAAGGTCAGGCTCTCAAACTTGTTGACAATAATTTTGTATCTAATGTCCTGCTGATTTTTGTATAAATTGTTGATCATGCAATTAAAACCTTTTTTAATTTCATATTTTAATAAATACGGCCGGGCGACTAGCGCCCGCCTTCCAAAAAGTAAAGACGTCTCGTGTCCACGTTTCTCTGGGTGTTGGGTGCCGGTTTGGGGGGGGAGGCGGCAGCTAGTCGCTGACCATGTCGGTTTAAGGGTCAGACCCCTTTCCCAATTGACTCCCTTCACTGCGATTACCTTCACAAAGCCTGGGCACATCCTTCACACCGCCTCAATATAGTTCTTTACTTTTCAATGACAAAGCTGGTCCAAAGTGTGCTTTTTTCTTACTTATAAATGACGTCGGGTAATCTTTAAAGAATGGTAGGTCCTTAGTTAAATGGTGATCTCTCTTTCATCTCCTGTTTAAAGTTGGCGCTCTAAAGAAACACTGTAAAATTTGTGCTGCCTGGGATTTGAGTGATGCATTCAATGGTAGTTCATTCTTGTCTCGTCCACAAATACCAATTACATGCATGGCACAATTGAATGGATTATCACTAGTCAAATAGCGAATATTTAATGTTCTTAAGATTTAATTATTTATTGCCATGTAATTTTCAATGTATTACTGTACCACATGCTAGCAATACAAATTTTAAACGATATGAATAACACACACCTGCTTGCCCAGGCCAGACCTATTGTATTTGCCAATACTTGTTTGCAAGTGATCCCTAAAATATTTCTGAGAATTGAGTTGGGATTTCAGAAACCACCCTCTCAAAGTTCCCAGATTTCCAAGAAGATTTGTGTCTGCATAGAAGGGCTTCTCCAAAATGAATATTTGTTTATAGAGACAGGAGTATGTTTTATTGTCAGGCAGACCATGAAAAGAGTATTTTGGCATAAATGGGTTTTCAGCACCACTAATGTATAATGCATTTCTAACAACAGTAGACAGGTCAGGAAAGGCAGGCGGGTCAAGATATGCCCTTGTGCGTTCGCCTGTACAAAAGTAGTGCTCATAGCAATGCCTTTTGTTGCATTTCGACTAATTGCTACTTGGCGAATCCATGCCATAGTTATCAATTTAATGCAAGCATGGGTACTGGCTTGCTGAGCAAGATGCACTGGTGGTACACTTACTACATGGCTGCCAAGTTTTCTGATTCCTTATGTGTGCCATTACCATAGTTTAAGTGCATTTAGGAGTGACATTCAACTGCCAAATGTGTGACACTTAGTGACACATTCTCTCGAATAAATCCAAGCATTGAGGTGCATAGAAAGGGGTAAATATCATAAATTATACCCTTTTGAGCGATGCTGTTACGCCCATCAAGTAGAAAGTTAGCACATGCCTTATAATACCAGGGGCCAGCTGTACAACCCTTCCAATTTGCGAATTGCAAATTGTGCCGTTATGCGACTCGACTCGCAAGTCACAGCTCACAAAATGGAATTTACAACAGTGTCTCAGACACTGTTTGCAATACCTAATGGGGTTGCAAATTGAATGCCTAATTAATATTATACATTTGAGGAGGCCTCGCTATTAGGAAGGGAACTCTTGGCACGCCCCTTCCTAATGGCGAGTCACAAACCCTATTTTCCGAGTCGGTAATAGGTTAACGACTCGCAAAATAGGGTTTTGCAAATTGCCTGCCTCATTAATATTCATGAGGCAGGTGCAATATGCGACCCCATTTGGAATGGCTAGCACTCCCAGGGATGGTGGCCTGCTGGGGTCAGCAGACCACCATGTCTGTGACTGCTTTTTAAATAAAAAATGTTTTTTTTTTTTTAAATGCAGCCATTTTTCCTTAAAGGAAAACGAGATGCATTTAAAAAAGAAAAATGAAACGTTTCTGATCCATCTTTGAAGAGTAGGCAGTGGTCTGTGGGACCACTGCCTGCCCTTAAAAAAATTTCACTGCCACTCACAAATGGGAAGGGGTCCACTGGGGACCCCTTCCCATCTGCAAGTTGCTTACCACCCTTTTGAAATGGGTAGTAAACTGTGAGTGTTTTGTAACCATAATTGCGGTTGCAAAAAATTATACATTGAAGTAAGACTCGCTATTAGGAAGGGACATCCTTGGCACGCCACTTCCTAATAGTGAGTCGCAAACCCTATTTTTCGAGTCGGTACTAGGTTGCCGACTTGTAAAATAGGGTTTTAAAGAGGGCAGACCTATTTTGCGGTCGCAAATGGGCCGATTTCCCGTTTGCGACAGCAAAAAACGGTTGTACATCTTGCTCCAAATCTCGGCAAGCTTTGTTGCAGCCTATTTTATACAGGGTGTACTAGAATTTTTAACCAATGTACATATTCGTAATGCATTCAGTTGCAGGCAGCGACCTCGTGGCACTATAGTCGAGAAGTCACTACTCCCCACTTTGCTAACCATGCCTCAATTACGTTTCTCTCTAGTTACACACAAAATCTCTACAGTGATTGCAATAACCAATTGATGTTGCATAACATTAACAGAAAATAAAGTATTTCCCACCAGATTCACAATTTTTTATTCACATGAGTGCCTATTTTGTATGTACTTACCTTAAAATGAAACCAACAAAATGGTTTTCGAATATGTTATCCTTCTTTCCCTTCTGTTGTGAAATCTAGGGTGTGTTGGCTGCTCAAGCTGTCAGAACAAAAATCAATGTATGCTTTATGAGCTCCGCAGTTCAAATTTCACTAGATATTTAAGACTGTCTTTAGTGCAGGGCATCCAAGCTTGACCCTTGCACATGCTTGGAGCTGAACATTGCTGAACATCATACAAGGCAATTATGACATTAATAGTATTAATTCTGAGTGAAATAAGTAAGCGTAGGGCATTTTTTTTGCATTTCAGTCTGAAAAATAAATTAAGAAAAACATGCCTGTCTCGATTCCCCATATGTTGAAAAGACTGTAACAAGGCAAAATTGAATCAGTAAGTAATTTAAATATTAGCATGTGTAGAGTTGCAGGCCGAGGGGTGCTTGGTACCACGTCCCTTGAATCCAGACAGTTTCAGTTTGACCCTGCAAATAAATAAATGGGGTGAACCGCACATAGGCAGTTCCACGCCAGACCCATATGAGTGTCACTATAGTATGGTTATTGATACTCGTGGTCTACGCACAGCATTAAGGGGCTGGTATAGTCACCAGACTCCAGAACACAATAACTGGCAATGAGGACGGTGGTACTCCACCCTCGCTCTAATGCCCCGATGTGCCTGGATACGCAGCCAGCCGTCTTCCCTCCCAATCGCGTTGAGAGTCTCTATTGCACTCCTAGTGCGCCACCGCCCGCCAGCCATGCCCAACATCAGAGAAGAGACACTGACAGTGGCTTGGACATTCACACGACCCACAGCCCACTCCACATGTATGTCTGTGCTAAATGCATAATTTTTAGGAACTTTTGGCCTGTGGTTGCAAGTTGTACCCCCAGGCCCCTACGCTAGCCCACCCAATGGCCTATCAGTGATCCCACAGAATGGCTAGTCCTAAGGAGAGGCACATGCGCCTCATGTGATGAGGCCTACAAGGACGCAGGCCCCGCTCCCTCCGACCACAGAATCTATAATCCTGTGGCAACAAGAGGGCCCACCTGTCCATCTGCCAGTGCTGATCAGCACCAGGGCATTCTCCGTGTGCTTGTGCCTTGCAATGCAGCTGACAGAATGGCAAAGAAGACAGTAAGTAACCTCACCACTCCCTGATCACCCTACTCAGGGTGCAAGCAACATCACAGCACTCTATAACAAGCAGGCAGAACTGCACCGATGGTGTCCGTACCTACCATTGGACCTTTTGTCATCTCTGGAACCCCCTCCTCACAGGCTGGCAAGTGGGTAACCTTGATGGATCCCCTTGAAACGTACTTTGCGGCAGTGCAACTTGATACCGACAGGTGCTGGCCTATGCTTGTTTCCCTGGAAAGTGCTGCAATACCCAAACTGTCCAAAACCTTCGGCGTAGCTGGCCCACTTTACAACTATGCAACTCGCAGAACTGCCTTGATTGCCCATTTTGAAACTTTGGCAAACCTGTATTATGAGATGTTCCTACTTCACCTAGCCCGCCAGACTCCAGATAAGTCCGTCGATGAATTTATTCCAGGCTTGGGGAGTTAGAGACCTCAGTCAACCTTCCAGATAAGCAGAATGAAATCCGACCTCAATTTATCTAGGGATGCTCATCGGTCAAGCTGCGTGAACACATCCTTCAAGTGCCCCGCTTGATGATGGCAAACATCCTCACTATGGGCCGGTCAAAGGAGCTGTCAAAGTCACAGGCAGCCCACATGGAATTCACGCTCCAACACCCCATAAAGACCAAGTCAGTCAACCAGGTATGGGCCACCATGTCACCTTGAAGCAAACTAAGCCACTTCAATTGGCCACAGGCAACAGGCCACCAAATCATGTAGATGGTGAGGAGGACCCACCCCACATCTGCAGTGTGTCAGACAAAAGGAAAGAAATGCTCCATGTGTGGCAAAATGAACCCTTAATCCAAGGTCTTTCACACAGCAACCCCAAGGAAAGAGCCCAAAAAGAAGGCATCCAACAGGGTCGACACCGAGTCTGTGCTCGCCAACGATGACAATGAGTCAGAGGGAAATGTTCATGTCATTCGTGTAGTGGAACTGACCCAAGGCCGCACCCGCCGTGCCCCAAACTGCCAGGTTACTATAGATGGACACTCACTGGTGGCCTTCTGGACACAGAAGCGTCAATAAACATACTGCCTCTGTCACTACACCGAGGGATGACTGCTCCACCAGTGCTTTGCCCCACCACCACCAGAGTGTATACGTTTGGCACCTCTCCATGTCTTCCACTAACAGGCATGTCCACCACCATGATTGGTCACCAAGGACAAGCCACCAAAACGATATACATCACAAAGGGAGGGTCTGACATGCTCCTCAGTTACCACACTGCCAATCGCCTGCAGCTGATCCAGTTCACTTTTGGAATCCATATCAGTGCAATAGACTCATTCCTAGATGAGTTCAAACAAATCTTCCAAGGCATTAGATGCCTAAAAGATCGAGTAGGCCTTGCATACAGACCAGTTGGTACAGCCAAGAGTACTGCGCCACCACAAGCTGGCCTTTCACATTCGACAAAAAGTGGAGGCAGATTGGCAAAAGTTGGAGGCAGCCAACATTATTGAGAGCGTGGAAGTACCAACACCCATGGTGTCACCCATAGTGGTGGCACACAAGCCAAAGCAGCCAGGAGAAGAATGAATCTCTGCTGATATGAACACAGCGATAAAGAGTGAGTGCCACATAACACAGACCATGGACGGCATCGTAGGGGAACTCTCTGGCTCATGGTATGTCTCAAAGATGGACCTGCGGTCTGGCTACCACCAGATCCTCCTAGCACTTTAGTCGTGGCATGGTGCAACTTTCTCCACTCACCTCGGGTTGAGGTGATCCACGCGCCCCAACTTTGGCATCTCCAGCACCACTGAGGTGTTTTCTGATTTCATCAGGGGAGTACTAGTTGGTCTCATTGGAGTTTAAAATGTCATCAACAACATACTAGTTCACGCACCTACCCTGGAGGAACATCTTGACAGGCTAAGCTCAGTGTTTCACAGCCTCCAAAGCAGTGGGCTTACTTTGCCAAAGGAAAAGTTCGAGTTTATGAAGGAGGAGATGTGTTTTAGGTTACCACTTTTCTTTTTTTCTTAAAACAGTTCTTTATTGAGATTTTAACATTTTATCCCCCCACCGCCCCCACCACCCCCCCCCCCCCCCCCACCCTCCAATACAGGCAAATAATTTTATAAATATAGACGTAGTCCGATATACGCATAGTTTGAACATGTAACATATATATATATATATATATATATATATATATATATATATATATATATTTTTCCCCCTTTTTTTCTTCCCCTTCCCTTCTTAAACTGAACATAGCGAGTAATTCTTTGGGACCAGATATACAAGACAATTAATAATCACAGTAATACATTAGATAAACAATTTAAACCGTCTATCATAGACCATCCATCCAATGAGTTAATGGGTACCACATTTTTAAACCCCTCTTTTTTTTTTTAAAACCTTTCCTGCCATAAATTGCTTTCTCCAGACTATAAGTCGAGAGTAGTCGAGCCCGCCACTGTTGAAAGGATGGTGGAACCTTATCTAACCACCCAGATGCTAGGCAAATTCGAAACACGGCCATAGAAACAAACAAAAAACCCTTTATGTTATCCGGGTGGTTCTCGTTTTCTAGCCCCAGAATTATTTCTGCAGTTGTAATTTCTATTTTAGTCTCCATTACTTCAGAGAAAAAGATAGATATCTCTCTTCTAATAGCGCATAATGCCCCACAAGTGGCAAACATATGGATTAAGTCTACGTCTGGCATCAAACATCTGGGGCAGAAGGTCCCTTTACCGGTGCTCCATTTAGCTAGTTGATAAGGAGTATGATATAATGAAAAAAAGGTTTTATAAAATTAGGCATATAACTTTGAGGACATTAATAGCGATTGGGACATTTGAAATGAGTTCTGTATAGCTAAACTTGATAGCTAAGTTTCCCATGCCATTTTAGTGTATTTTTATCCATATCATCCGGAGCGCCAGCCATTAGATTATTATATAGTACCCCAATTTTAACATTACTACATTGTACAACTATTTCTAATAAATCATTTTCAAGCATAGCCATACCTCCTCCCCCCTTTCTCATGATAAAATCCCTCACCTGTAGATATTTAAAAAAGTCCCTGTGTTCCAGGCCATATTTATTTTTTAGAGATTCAAATGACATAAAGCCAGCTGGCTCATAAAGACACCCGACTTGTACTATACCAAGTCTAATCCACCGTGTCATACATTAATCCGAGAAAATCTCTGGGAGATTTTGATAAGTTATAAAAGTTGTGTAATACGAAAATCGGCCTAGCCCTAAATGTTTACGAATCTGGCTCCAGGCAGCGTAAATTCCTGATAGAGTTTTAAACCGCACTTTCTTAAAGTGGCAGTCATACGTCAGTCGCCACAAATGTGCGCCTGCCAAACTACCCAGAATAAGTTACTGTGGCGATGGGACTGATCTCTCTGTAGTATCCTCACGGTTAATTTTAAGCAATAAATTACTGTATTTAAGAATTGTTGCCCACCAGTAAATTTTTAAGTTGGGGAGTGCCAGGCCACCTCTATCTATCGGTAGGGTAATAAATTTGTTAGCTCTACAAGTTTTCCCATAGTTCCAAATAAAGTGGGAGAAAATTCTATCAATTTCCTTAAATAATAATGGTTCAAAATTCAAACAAAGAGTGCAGAAAAAATATACAAATTTGGGAAGATATAACATTTTTATTACATTACACCTTCCTATGATTGTTAGATGCAAATTATGTAATTTTTTAAGCCTTTTTCGGTTATTTTTATTAGGGGATCCATAATAAGTTTAACCAAGTTATTTAGATTAGCAGTGAGATTGACACCCAAATATATTGCTTTGTCCGTTACTCTATCATCCACAAAATGACATTTATTATTGATTATAATTTGGGTTTTAGATTGGTTTAGTTTATACCCCGAGATTTCCCCAAATTTATTTGCCTCTTTTTCCATTTCCTCCACAGACCTATTCGGATCGGCTGTCACGATAGCAATATCATCAGCATACGCTAAAGACTTAGGGCCAGATGTAGGTAATTCATATTTACCGACTCTTAAATACCAAATTTTACCGATTCGGTATTTAAGAGTCGGGAAATATGAAGGGGGGAGATGAAGGTATTTCCAGATGTGGAAATACCGAATCGTTAAAATTAGGTATTTACAGATTCTGTAATTACAGAATCGGTATTTCCCATTGATTACTATGGGCTTTGAAGCCCACAGGAATCAATGGGAAATACCGATTCTGTAATTACAGAATCGGTAAATACCGATTTTAGCAAGGGTGCAGGGGGTGTCACTTTCACACCCCAAAAATTGACATGTGCGCCATGTGGTACACAGACATGCCCTAAGGGCATGTCTGTCTGTCACATGGCATAGGTGTGCATGCACACATGTGCATGCACACCTGTATTCGGTATTTTACCACACAATAGGATTGTGTGGTAAAATACCGAATTTGTAGGGCCTTTGGGACTCTGAAGAGTCCCACCTACATCTGAGATTTCCCGATTCGGTAAAAATACCGATTCGGTATTTTACAGAATCGGTAAATTTACCGAATCGGTAAATTTACCGATTCTGTAAAAATATGCCCTACATACCAATTCATACATACCGGTCGGAAACGGCCGAAAATACCGATTTTCGGCCGTTACCGACCGACCTACATCTGGCCCCTAGTATCACCATTAGATGTCTTTATGGGAGTTATAGATGTATTTTCTTCCAGTCTGTGGATAAACGGATCAATGAAAATGGCACATAACAGCGGGGAGCACGGACAACCCTGCCTTGTACCTCTTGTTACTTCAATTGAAGCGGAATTTTTACCATTAATCGAGACCACAGTTTTTGGGTTGACGTACATCTTACGTACCGCGTTGATAAATACCTCCCCAATCCCACTCTTTGACATGGCGGTCCATAAATAATCCCAGGAGACCCTATCAAAAGCTTTTTCGGCATCTAAGAGAATTAATGCCATAGGGTCTCCTGTTACTTCCGCCATGTCAAAGAGTGTGATCACCCTCTTAATATGATCTGTGGTGGATCTACCGGGAACAAATCCATGCTGCCTGACGGAAATTATTTTATGGATAACCGGGGCTAGTCGAGTAGCTAATAATTTGGAGTACATTTTTGCGTCATTATTTATAAAGGTAATAGGACGGTAAGCCCCTAGTTCAGTCGGATCTTTTTTTGGAAAGACGATAATTTTGGCCTTGTTTCAAGATTCCGGTGCATGCCCCCCCTGAAATACCTGTATTATAAGTTTGGTCATAATTTCTTTTAATTGCTTATGAAATTTAGCGTAGAATTCCGTTGAAATTCCGTCTAAACCCGTAGCTTTACCAGCGGGTAGGCTATTAATAGACAGAAGGATTTCAATCCAACATGGTATTTCTTCAAGTTTTTCTTTGTCGGTCTTAGGTAATTGAATCCCTGTGCCATAGTCCAAATATTCATTTATTTTAGATTGATTCTTCCCGGTCTCGGTGTAAAGATCATTGTAATAATTATGAAAAGCTTCCCTAATCTCTTTTGGCTCGTTAGTAATACCTTTAATGGGATCTCTAATTTTAGTAATTGTATTATTACTAGTCTGCTGTCTGGTACGGACAGCTAGTTGATGTCCTACCTGTTCGTTAAGCTCGTAGATTTTCTCTCTGTTCATGGTAGCTTTTAATACAGTTTTGGTAGTTAGTATTTCTGTTATTACATTTCTTGCGATTGCCACTCTTCTTACAGCTCCTTCTATGTCTGCGTCATTCTGTACAGAAGTCATCAAATCTTCCTCTTTGCTGAGGAGATTATTTTTTTGTAATTTGATTAGTTCTTGTTTAGCTTCTTGGTTATGCCTGATCGAAAATCTAAGGGTTTCTCCCCTTACTACGGCCTTCAATGTATCCCAGACAACCTCTAAAGAAGCACTCCCAAGGTTATTAATTAAAAAGTCTGGGATCCACATTTCCATCATATTGCAGTATTTGGCATTAGTCAATAAAGCTCTTTCAAATGTCCAATTACTGCGTGCACTTAAGTGACCCCCCATTTCTACAGTAATAATTAATGGATTATGGTCCGAAAAAACCCTTGGTAAGCGAGCAACTGAACAAAAAGGTAATATGAAATTAGACACAAAAAAATAATCAAGTCTGGAAAATTTAAGATGAGGGTGTGAAAAAAAAGTATACCCAGGATTGGTTGGAAATGTCATCTCCCAACAATCAGAGATCGCGTGGGTACTACAGAAATCATTAAGAGCATTAAATGTTTTAGGTTTTCTACCATGATAGATAAAGTTTGGCGCGGAGGACCACATCGATGGGAGATTTAAGTTTATATCTCCACGCACAATCAGTGGCGCCGGCCAATGCACTAATTCATTTGATAAAAAATTTAATAGTTCTGGATTATCAGTGACACAGCCATATATAGAGCAGATCGTAAGTTTATTCCCTTTTCCATACTTGCATTCTGTAATGGCCCATCGTCCAA
Organism: Lissotriton helveticus; assembly: GCF_964261635.1. Taxonomy (NCBI): domain Eukaryota; kingdom Metazoa; phylum Chordata; class Amphibia; order Caudata; family Salamandridae; genus Lissotriton; species Lissotriton helveticus. Next base: position 1,002,425,701 of record NC_136067.1, read on the forward strand.
ATTTATCTGCAGCTGATTTTACGAACTGTATCTCGCCCCCCAGTACCAGGATAGCTACCCCTTTAGTTTTATTGGGCTGAGTTGTAGCAGTAAAGACTCTATATCCTAGTGTTTTTAGCAGATGTGCCTGTGACCTCTCAACATGAGTTTTTTGCAGACAGACTATGTCTGCACCGATTGATTGAAAACCTAGAGCAATTCTCTGCCTTTTGTTTGTATCATTCAGCCCACATATATTAATAGACAACATTTTTAATTTAGCCATTAGTGCCTATTGGATCTATCTTGTCTTCTCGACCCGCTATATTAATTGTTCGAACTATGTCTTTTACCCTATTGACCCGCCTGTATATCCCCCCTCTGTCCCTAAGAGCCCGCCCGTCCCCGCCATTTCCTGAGGCATCCTGGGACATGAGGCCCCCAGGTGTGGGCGACCGAGTGATCCGAGCATCACCGTTCGCAAGGTCGCCTGAAAAAAAAAAAAGACTGTAGATACATAATAAACCGGCTGGCATTTTTTTTTCCTTCCCCCTTTTCCCCCCCCCAAACCCCTACCCCCCATTTCTCCGGCTGAAATTTCCAATGATCTGACTCTAGTGCTATATATACCTCCCTACAGAAATACTTCTTTCCATAGTAGTCTACTTATCCTATTGACCGCCACTTCATCTTTTTTTATTGTTTTTTTTATTTGTGTTTTTCATTTTTTTTTTTTTTTATAAGATTCCTCCTTGAGTTTCAGTTTTGCCTTAATTTTATTTTTTGACCTATTGTGTTTTTTCAGCTCCCCCAGATGCTTCCCCCATTTTTCTTGATTCCAAAAGTTCATGTAGGTAAGCCTCCGCTTGGATGTCACTTGTAAAGTTCTTAGATATTCCTTTATAGATTACTCTTAACCGTGCTGGGTTAAGAAGGTAGACAGTTACTCCAGTCTTTTCAAACAGAGAGAAGAGTTGCCGCATCCTCCAGCGGCGTTCCACCGTTGCGTGGGCAAAATCCGGGCGAACAAAAAACTTGTTTCCTTGATATTCTTTTTTACTCGTTGGTCTGGCCAGGTCATAGATTGCCTCACGTAAAAGAAAGTTTCCAAAGCAGACCAGAACAGCTCTTGGGTACTGGTTCCCTTTTTGAGACCACTTAGAGAGTGTCAGTGGAAAGCGATGAGCTCTTTGAACTTCGCGTTCCAGTTCCCATGTTTGAAGTTCCGGTAGGGCAGTCTTTAAAAGGTTGATAATATATCCCTTTGGGTCGCTACCCTCTGCACCTTCTGGAATTCCCAAGAAGCGGAGGTTATTTCTTCTACCTCTATTCTCAAGATCCTCCACCTTTGTCATTAGATCTTCAATAACACCATCTTGGGTCTTGTCTCTGCTTTGGAGTTTAATACCATCTGCTTCCAAGTTTTCAGTGCGATTTTCCACCGAAGCCATTCTATCCACTATCTTAGTACAGGTATTGTCAACCTTTTGGATAGTGCCTCGGATTTGTTGAATAGCATCGTGATTCCTTTGACTATCCATTTTGACGTCTGAATGAAAATCCTTGATGCTCTTCAAGACCGCACCCAGTGACGGTTCTACAGCTAATCCTGGATTCCCTGTATCAGTATGTAGTCTTTCTCTGCCCCTTTCACCTGTCCCACTGTTCGAGTGTTTTGGTTCTGTATATCCTATGGATGAAGGGGTTAAACTTTTCTAAAAATGTCTAGATTTTTTCTTTATTTGGTCTGGATTGCTCCCCTGGTCCGTTGTTTCATCATCCATTGGTTTGTGGAGTCTCTTATATTTTGATTTCTTTTTTTCCACTTTCTTTTTAGGTATCGTGTCTCTGCCAGATTCGTCTGTTATACCTCTCTGGTATACCTGCTGTGACACTTCCATGTTAGCCCTAGGTGATTTTTCATCCTCACTGATTGCGCTTGTCTCTATCATTTCACTAGAAATGGAAAATCCAGTTTCATAAAGTTCGGAGTTAGATTCCTCTGATACTTCTTCACTCTCTGTTTGTAGCATTTCCCCTACAACAGTGGTTTGTCCAATAGCGGAGATATGATTCATATCCAAATTTTGATTGATCCTATCTATTGACGTATCTATTTTAGCTCCATTTACATTTAAATCGACTCAAAGGCTGTTCTTGATCGCAGCTGGCATTGCATCAGATTGCTTCTCATTTGGAGTATGATTGCTATTACAATTGTCGATTTTAATATCTTCGTTCAAAGCATCCTTTGAAACTGGAGCAAATATGTTAGAAATCCTTGGTTGGGTTTCGTCAGGTATTCCTGTTAATTTTGCTGCAGCCTTCAGATTTTTGATGGCTTGTAACCTCTTGGCCTTTTTTGCCATAAGTTCCGCCTTCTCATCAACTTGATCATCAGATTTGTCTTCCAGGTAAGGCTCGTTTATCTGTTCTTGCTTCCTATGTTTACCCCTCTCGCTTTTTTCTCTTTCTCTTTTTCAGCAGTTTTAGTAGGATTTTTGCTTTTGCTTTTAATTTTCTCAGTGATATTTTTATGTTTTAATTTACTATTAGCATTGTCTTTATCTTCATTGCCTTCTTTTTCATTTTTTCCCTCCTGAGCCTTCAATCCTCTGGTTTCTGGCCTTCTGATGGAGCTATTGTCTTTTTGTAGGCTACACATTGTCTGTTTTAAGCCGATCTCATAATCCAGAGTTGCTGATGTTGCTGATGTTGTTAATGTATTTTTAGCAATTATTGTTGCTGCTTCATTTGCTTCATTTGCTTCGGAAAGCACATCAAGTTTCTCTCGGTTACTCGCTGGCTTGCCCGGAGACCCATGAGGCTCTTGAGACATTTTCTGTTCAATTTTCTGTGCAATTTTCTGTGCCGTCTGGGTTCGCACTTGTACTCGTGCTTGGGTTCGGATTTGGGCTTCTGATGATATTAACTCTACCGAGGATTTCTCACGTTCAAGCTCATTAGAGTTACGAACCCCCAAATTACAGTCCCCTTCTTGGAGCGCCTTGAAAATAAGTTTAACTGTAATATTGGTTGTTTTTCTTTTAGCCCTCCAACCTGATTGCCTTAACCTTTGCCGCAATCTTTGCCAAAGTTTTTGTTTCTCTTTGTATAGATTTCTAGGAAGACTCTCCTTATGCTCAACCTCACCCGCCGGCTTCCTAAAGTGAATAAGCTGTACCGCACTCAGATAATAAATAATAGGGGCTACTAAGGTACTTGACTTCCACTTCCCGTCTTGTACAAGCAGCGGTGACATATGGCATAAGCCTGCAGAATCCTTTATACAAAAAAAGATTTTGTTGATGCTCCCTGACGCCGGATCCCTTAAGAAAAAGAATTTAAAAAATCGGTTGACGCCGCCTGTGGCCTGAGAATCAGGGGTGTGGCAATCTCCCTTTTTTACTTCCAGTGAGAAGGTGTTCTGATGAAGCCCCAAAAGTTAGTCAGTCAGGCAGGCAGCAGGTAGCAGCAGGTAGCAGGCTGGAAGCAGGCTGGCAGAAAAGCAGACAAGCAGACAAGCAAAATCCAAGAAGCCAAATGCAGTTCGAGTGCCCCCCAGCGCCAAACAGCAACACCACTGAAGGTAAATACAGCTCTGAAGACTAAAGACTAAATCTGGGGGGGTGAAATCTACTCACATGCTGTGGCAGTGGTTGTAGCGTTGATGCGCCCTGTATTATCGTGACACCGGCCCAGGGCTCTGAAAAGGCTCTGAAAAGGCTCTGAAAGGCGATTCCTTTGCTTTTAGTTTTCTCCGTAATATTATATATTTTTTCCTCAACCCGGCTCTACCAGGCCGGGTGGGCTGTCCCGGTCTTGCCACTCTTCTGAACTGAGCTCACAGACGTAGCGATTCCATGCGGCTCCTTATCCGCCAGGGGCCCCCCTTTGCTCTGCTCCGTTCCATTCTCAGAGCTGTGATGATGCCGTGCAGAATCCTGCGGCTGACTCTGTGACTCCGTGTAGACACCTCCAGCTCCTTAAATGCCGGGGCTGCCCTCGAAAAAAAAAACTCTGCTCCGTTCCCAGAGCTGTGAAGGTGACTCCCGCGGCTCCTTATCCACCACGGGCTCAAAGGTAAAACTGCATCGCATCGAGGATCTCGGGTCTCAGGTCTCAGAACTCTAGACTCAGATCGCCGGAACCGGTGGGTCTGTCAGGGGTACTGGGGCACTGCTGCTGCTGTCTGTTATTTTTTCATCATTTCGTCATTTCATCCCTGTTTTATTCAACGCAAATGCCAGCCGGTACACTACTATTTTTCAGCTCCCAGAGCGAGACCAGTGCGACTGCTCACTCCATCGCCATCTTGCCCCCCTACCACTTCTCAGTGAAGGGGAAACACCCCTGATCTGGCCAAGGTCCATGACATTCAGTCGGCACTAGTGCCATCCACCATCACAGGGATCAGGAGTTCCTTAGCAATGGTCACGTATTGTGTCAAATTCATGCAAAACCTCACCCAACTCACCGGGCCACTATGTGACCTCACCAAGGCATCAACCCCCTGGCAATAGGGCCCTGAACAGGAGAAGTCATTCCAGGACACAAAAACAGGCCCTGTCTGAAGACACCACCCTTGTTTGCTTCGACACTGAACTAGCAGTGGGCGCCAGTCCCACGGTGCTAGGAGCTGTATTGTCCCAGAATAAACAGTGTGGAGAGTGGGCCCTCATCAATCCTGCCAGCCGTGACTTGAACCCCACTGAGCAGCGATATTCATACATCAAAAAGAAGCCATAGCAATTCATTGGAGGTGCAGACATTTCCACATTACCTGTAATGACATCCATTCCCAGTGAGTGCTGATCACAAATTGTTGATCCCACTGTTCAAGGGCTCGGCGTCAAACTACCTTGAATTGAGAAATAGATACTACAGCTACAGAAACACCACTTCTCCGTCAAATATTGATCCAAAGCTCACAATCCTGCATGCTACCTGTTTAGACATGCCCACACTGCCATGCATCTGGATGCTCAAGAGGTTGAGAACGCAGAAGAATATGTCAGGGTGGTTTTCGAATGATCACGCTCCATTCACATACCTCCGACCAACATCATGGAACCCATCCAAGCAGGCCACTGTCTCCAGCAGGCCATAGCAGCAACCAGGGCGACAAAGTGGGACACCATATCATTGGCACTGCCCCAAAAGACAGCAGATGCCCACAGCACAATAAATTCCCTGCAGTACGTGAGAGACACATTCACCATCACGGCAGTAGGATGCCTACTCAGGGGGACCCAGCTTGTTGTGCCAGCCAGTCTGACTAAACAGATGGTGGACCTAGCCCATGGATCAAACTACTGAGTAGGCAAAATGAAAAGCAGACTGAGAAGCAGTGTATGGTTCCCAGGCCTATATTAGAAAGTCGAACAGATGGCCCAGTGATGGAGCCTCTGCCAGGCCACCGGAAGAAGCGACCAATCTCCACCGGTCATCACAGAACGAGCCCGAAGGTTCTATGGAGCTGTGCTAGTGTGAATTTCAGCAGTCTACCGGATGGTATATATTTTTTGATGGTCTTCAATGACTTTTCAAAATCATGAAAACCACCTCTGCAGAAGATACAATTCCGAAGCTGGAGAAAATCATAGCCACACACCGACTCCTTAGGGAACTCTGCCAGCAGGTATGAGATTTTTCTATTTTTATTTTCTCCCCCCCCCCAGAAACCCTCCAGGGCTTGTTCCAGGTTGCCGCCCAAACTCTCGCACTCAGGTATAAACACTCAGATTGTCAGGTGCTTGAATATCCAAGTAGTTAGATACCGGAGATTATCCTCACCCTTCTCCCTTCTTGCTAAGGAGAGCGAGACGACCAACACTTCTCTTCCCTCACGCGCTCTGAAGAGAACGCCATCACCAAGCTTCCTGCCCTCTCAGAGGTGCGACCTCCCTTTGCAGGATGCCCGTGGTCCCTGCATGGGACCCCATAGGAGGGCAGGCCCCGTATTATCACTGAGGGCAGCCGGCCAGCACATCCTTGAGGGCGGCGCGAGCGAGCTGCTGGGGAGGGGGGGGCTGCGGGTATATAGGGGTGGCCCCTCCTCCCACTCGCCCTCTCTGCCGCTGCCCCTCTCCAGCCAGGTCGCGTCCCAGGCTGCTCCCAGGCCACCGCAGTCGCTCTGGCCATAGGTAGTCCCCCTCCACTTCCAGGCCCCCCTTAGATCCAACCCGTACCAATTCGGGATATCGTCGAACGTCGTGCAAGGTAAGGTTGACGTTCTCTCGCCTCCCCCCGGGCCCCGTCCTTGGGCTAAACCCAAGTTGCACAGGGTCTCTGTGGTCGGATACCACGGGGAGGTGGAGGCGTCCATGAAGGGGGGCGATGCGGATGAGGCGGGGGCATGTAGGGCAGCGGGCGCTGGGCAGGCCGAGGCTTTGCAGGTCAACAGATGCCTTAGGCCACGCTGAAGCCACGCTGACAGGGAAGACCTAGGTCGTCGGAATTTTTCAGGTCTACCGGCCAAGAGGCATTTGTGTACTTGAAGGTTCGAGCGTGCAACCCTGGGGGGGGGGTCGGCGAAGCCCACACCCCCAACGAGCGGTGCGATGGGTTATGGTCTTGCTGGGTGGCCGCCTCAGGCCACAGTGGCCACATTAGCTCAGGCGGACTCCGGGCGATGCGGTGGGGACGCATTAGGCCGCAGCAAGGTGTTCAGGCCGCAATAGTTTACGCATGGCCACCATGGCGCCATGCTGCCCCCCCATGCAAGGCCCAGTGCGCCATGCGGCAGGCCGCCTTGACCCGTTGTACACGTGGTGGGCGGCGGCAAGGTGGCGGGGCGGCATTGGTTTGGATGCATCAGGGCTGAGCGACAAGCAATGAGTCCCTGTAAGAGCATGGGTACTGGGCCACAATGGGGGCCGTCTCGCGGTCTGGTGACCTGGACATAAGCCTACGTAATTCCCCGGCTACCTCGCACCCACCCTCCCCCAGCACACTACGGTCAGCTTCTCTTACAACTTCCCCGATGGAAGGTTGTTGTTGCGGGCCGCATTGAGTGTGTTTAGCCGCAATTGCTCCATGGTCCCATACGTGCAGGGCCCGCGGTAGAGCGTGGATACTGGACCTCGACGGTGGCAGTCTCGCGCCCTGGCGACCTGGACTTATGTCCATTTAGTCTTCCGGCGGGACCGCTCCCCCCCCCCCCCACCCCTCCAACAGTGGCAGCCTCGCGCCCTGGCGACCTGGACTTTTGTCCATTTAGTCTTCCGGCTGGACCGCTCCCCCACCCCGAGCATTGAGGCCGCACTTTTCCCTGCCTCGGTCACAATCGTCCTTTTAGGCATGTTGGCTGGAATTGTCGCTTATTCCCCAAGGGTTTACAAGAAGGGATTCGGGAAGCGAAGGCTGTGGGGAGAAAACCAATTGTACCCATCACCGCCAGCCATGTGCCTCCCCCTCTCCCACAACTTGAAAATGAACGTGGGAACCTATAGCAGTGAATAAATATTCTTCCTTGTGTTCCAGCTGCACGGCTTGTTTTGCATACCCGTGCACGTCCCGATTCCGGTGTGACTACGGTCCTTTTTAGAGGAATGGATACCGAATCATGTTAAGTGAAGGGGCATGCCGGGCTGTATCTGTTTACCGCTCGCCAAGATAGGGTATGGGGTAGGGGCAGGCAATGGCATCTCCTGTTTAAAGGGCACGTTGTACACAATGTTTTGCCCTGCTTTGCCACCTGCTGGAAAGCCAGTGCAAAAAGGAGGGGTTGGGCAGAGATTATTATGTCTGAACAGTTGTCATTTGTACAGTTCATGTTATTGGAAGCTGTACAGCTTTATCTACGATTAGCATGGCGTGCTACGGATAAAGGAGTGGTGTGTGAGAAACGTGCTCTGTATTGTGAGATAGCAGGATGTTATCCAGGTAGAGTCGCTCAGCCGTTTGCACTCTGGTATTCGCAGTCCTGTATTAATAACGGGGAGCGAAGCTACAAGTGCCAGAACTCACAAACCGAGAACTCGAATGGTCCAATATTGCGCCAGTTATGGGAAATGTGTAGATATGTATCGCTACTTTCCTTTCCAATTTTAATGATTCAAGGTAGACACTGATCCTTGTTTTTAATTGATACCTCTTTTCTTCCGTTTACCTTTCCTTCCGTCCTCTGACATTCGCGCCGCCCCTCTTCCTGCTTGTTAAGCAACACTTATCTGCCAGGCAGGGCTAGGGCTGCCTTTGATGGTGTTTTAGGAATTGTTGAATGAGAATCACGGAGAGACAGCAGGTAACCCCCCACACCTGCCTGCGCGTGAGCGAGAGTCGCGCAGCAGATAAGGCTGCCTGTGGGGTGGTGGTGGTCTGTTTGCGGTTGGTATGTGGTGCCCTCATTCCGCCGAAAGACGCGCCTTCCTGTGAAGTCAGGGGAGGGCAGAGGCTCGCCTCCCACCTGCAGCGGGGCTTCCCGTCCAGGGGGTGTCGTGCCTCGGAGGAGCGGTGACATATCCGCGAGGGGTGCAGGGCTCTGCAGGATGCTCTGCAGCAGTGCCACCCTTCTATGCCTCTGATTTAAGTCTACGAGACCCGTTAGAGTTCGTCCACAGTCTTATCATTTAAGACCTGAAGCATTCGGAATATCATACCAACGACGCCATAGTTGATGCCATTTGTATTATGCAGCAAACAACCATGATAAGGCCAATAGCCCTGACTAGTTGTAGGTGTAATGCTACTTGTTGTATTATATAGCTGGTTTCAGGGACATAGGCAGCAAAAGATCAGTTGGGCGTCACACTTTGCTGAGCTCAGAATTGCAGCTGGTGTTACAGGCCACGCCCTTACTCACAGCGGCCACACCACTTTTAGCGACCACCCAGTTTACCATCCCAATTAAATACCTAACAAGCACATGTTGCACCTCTCGGGGTGTAACAGACAAAGATTCTACTACTTGTCTGAAACGGACAAGGGGGCTGGCGAACAAGGCGAGATAGTGGCTGAATACCATCACGTGCGAAGCAGATTAAATATAATTAAAAAATTCATGCTCTTATGAAAGGAGAAAAGGAAAAAAAAGTCTTCGAAAGTCAAAATATATTGCCGTAACACGCTTAAGCGTTTCACCTGGTACATCAGATTAGGGTTCTGCAGTTAGGAGTTATTGGAAGTGAGAGTTTTAAACAGGCACTGGGGAAACATGGGCAGAAGGGCAAGACAATGACAAAACTAGCAGTCCTGCAGAAGCTCGCAGACTCCCCGTTTTCCCCAAAGCGGTTTAGGGAATGGCCAGGCTGGGTGCGGATTCTCCCCCGGTCCGGCAACAATCAGAAAAACTGGTTGCCAAAGGAAAGTCCAAGCCTGAACACTTTGTCCTTGGCGTCATCAGGTAACCACATCATGCATCTATATACATTTAAATAGCACTTTATTATTATTATATTATGTATATTTATATAGCGCAAACATGACCCAGAGTATTGGAGCGCCTACACGAGCTCCAGTTGCGTTACACAGGGACACAGTATATTTGTGGTGGACACGGGGAGATTGAGGGATTTGCCCAGAATCACAGGAGGTCGTCGCGACCCCGAGGCTTGCACCTTGGTCCCCGCCCCACGCGCTCCAATGTCAAGCAATCTAGCTGGCAGACCTCCTTTTGTAGGGTAAAAGCGGGCGTTCGGTACACAGTGTAGTCCCCATACAAATCCTGGTGCTCCTCGATTGAACCCGTCCCTACCTTTTGGAAGTTCTAGTAATTATATTACACTGTAACATTATCAGTAAGAAGGATAGACACTTGCCACAGTTTTAAGGTCTTATTTAAGAATTATTATGGCAAAATACATAAAATATAGCATAAGTAAAGTTAGCCTCAATGCACCCTGATCATAGTACATAGAACTCAGAAAGTTCAATAGAAATCCAACATAGATCTGCCTCCTAAGAGTGAGAAAGAATGTTCTGTTAAAGTGAGAACAATCTGCCCTTTATAGGACTTCAGTCAAAGGATTTCACACATTACTACACAAGTACATAGTTCGCAGGCTATACATCAATGATCAACAGGCGATAAGAAACTTTTACTTTAAAATATATTCCAAGAATTTTTCCCATAAGACCAATACATGGGATTCAGAAGTCCTCAGAATGTATCCAGGTGACGCGAATTGTAACACTGTTTACTTGCGGTCTGGGACTGATAGGTTGTCCTTGGTTAGGGACATCATAGTACGAAGACTAGGAAACCTTAAACCTTTCGTTAGGGACATCTTAGTTACAAAGACTAGGAAACCTCAATCGTTCCATGGGGACCTCACAATTATTAGAGCGAGGGCAACAACAACAATAATGCGGTGTATCGCGAGGTCATTTTGAATTGAAAGACAGTACAATTTCAATTCATGTCAGCACAAACCTGATTGTGCACATTAGGAGCATAGGGAAGTAAAACAATGTTCACACCGGCATGTGGGTAAAACAACAATGCCATGGCCCCGTGCCACACCGGAGAGCTATCATCACACCCGAATAAGGCCTCTTCTATGTGGCCTGTTGAAAAAATTTGACTGGCTGCTCCGGCCTGTGAGGAAGTTTCCAATTCCCATGTGGGCCAACCTGCAGCGTCTTTTAGGTTTGCCAATGTTTTGAAGAATAATTTTTGCATAGCAAATGAATGAGTTCGTCTTTAGTTCACTGCTTATGTCTGCCTTGGTGAATAGTGCTTGTGAATTCTCGTCCTTCATGGGTATCCGAGTGAGATAATTTGGGATCTCATGCAGTGAACAGGTATCTTCTAAAGTAATAGCTTTTGGTGCAAAAAAACCCTCACAGTTCATGCCTTTGGACGCCAGGTCCTGTTATCTTGATCAATAAAGTGTCACTGCTGAACCTTCCCGGCACATGACGGGCCAGTTGTTTGAAGTGCTTGCCACAAAATCTGGCGGGAATTTGTGCACAGGTTTTGCTGCAAGTAAAGAATTTAATAAACCAACCAATGTAATAAAAAGGCAGTGTAAAATAAAAAAGTGAGTACAGCTCAAAACATAATATGAGGCCAGTACAAGGGCTTTCTTCTCTCATTCAGAGAATATAGCCCACTCGGAGGAGTAACAGCAAGGATGACTAGTGCTGTCTCTCAGCTGGCAATCATCCCTATCCCCAGTAGTCCTCCCAATTATAGCACTCATACATTATAGAACCTATTTAGAACAACGAGCATGTTACCTAACCTAAGCAAGTAACACATAGTTAATAAATACATTAATAAACCTGGCACAGCAGGTCCCTCCTTTTAGTTACTTAACAAGACAATCATGCACATTGGAAAATTTTTCATGCTGCAAAACAAACTCGGTATAAAATAAAATCATTAAACTTATCAGTTCGTTGACAACTCTGCAGTATTTCAAAACAGGTCTCCACCTGGCGTACCTAGTGCACTAACATCCTAGTCCATTTTTACCACCTCACAACTCCTTATCAGAATTGTAACATCGGCTGGAAACTGTAGAGAAGAAGTATAGTTTTCAGAATAAATAGAATTATTTATATTAAATTGTGGTCCACAATCCTGACCGGAGCAGTATTTAAGTAGGGGTTAGTCTGTCTCAAGAAGGAGAGCTTAGACAACATTTTAGGTAGGGAAGGACGTAGGGGAAAAACGGTAGTGTCCCATAGCTGCCCAACATGATATAGGCTCTTGGTTAGGGCAATTGCTTCAGCCACCTGGGTCCAACAAGCGCCCCAATGGGGCGACGTGTGATCCATGATAGGTTACGTTACGGCAGGGTAGACGAAGGGTTGCTGGCTATGCAGGCCCATAAAAGCCTTTTCGCTTAAGGGGGACACGCACCGGCAAGACTTTAAAGTGATAATCCTGGGGTAAAAGGACGGGGGCTGAGGGAGTCAGACTAGCTGCTCGCACTAGCGAGAGTGGGATCCTCGAGACCTCCAGGACAGGTTGCAGGCATACACCAAAATTGGGTCCATCCAGGACAAGAAAAACACTCCAGTCCCTAACCTAGATACGGGCAGTAGCTGGCGGCCAGACATTTAGTGGGGCAGGGTGCTAGACTCTGAGGGGAACATGGGGTCAGAGCATACCTTGGCCTTAATGATGGATGGATGTAGGAGTGTTTGACAACACCTGTACTCAGGAATGGCCAACCTTGGCTTCGACAGGACAGGGATAGCCTTCTCACCATCTGGAGCAGGTAGAGGAGAGAAAGGTTTTTCAGATTCATAGGGGCCCGGAGGGCAAGAGGCGACTACTGAAAGCAATGAGGGGGGACCTAAGCACATTGAGCAGTGAGCTGGAATCGTGTGGCCTCTGGTAGTCAGAGATGACACCTAGACCCATATGGCATGGGGCTAGATCCCAGGAAGCGTAGCCAGGCTAAATCACGCAGAGGCGGGGGTACGGATTCATAGGGCACGGCCTGCTGCATGCTAAATCTGTTGGATGCTGCGGGCTAGACCTGGGGGAAGCTCAAGAGGCAGCAGGTTGCAAATAGATGAGATTCAGGGAGCTAAGTGGTGGGGGCTCTGGGTGCAGCGGAGGCCACACCCAGGGCTGTGGAGGAGTTACAGAGCGATCCCAAAACAGGAAAGGCGCAGGAACAGGACCTGATGCCTCCAGTGCAAAGCGCACCGTGCATAAGTCATACAAGCTCCAAGGGGTCCTTCTTGGGAACTTGGAGTATGACGGCGCCCCGTTAGTCCTTAGGGCAGGTGTAAACTTGAGCTACCGGGGGCTTGCCATATAGCGCTCCGCCCAGGTGGGGAAGGTGTGAGTTAACTCTCCCTTGTTCAGAGGGCGGAGTGAGTGGACGATAGGTCCACCGGTGGAAGGAGTTTATCCTCCCAGGTACAATACCGGACTATGGCCGCTGGTGTTTCTTTGGCTAAACTTCAGGTGCCCTGCAACGAGGGGTTGCGGGGAGGACGGGGTCGCCTGTAAGATAAACCACCTTTTATTTGTATATCAAATAAACCTGCAGCTCCTTTTTCCAATCAACACTGTGTCTGTGTATTATTGTGTGAATATTGTGGGATGCTGTGGGTGGCGGCGTACCGATAGAGGTACTATGCAGGATGCCCGTGGTCCCTGCAAGGGACCCCATAGGAGGGCAGGCCCCGTAGTATCACTGAGGGCAGCCGGCCAGCACATCCTTGAGGGCGGCGCGAGCGAGCTGCTGGGGAGGGGGTGGGGCTGCGGGTATATAGGGGTGGCCCCTCCTCCCACTCGCCCTCTTTGCCGCTCCCCCTCTCCAGCCAGGTCGCATCCCAGGCTGCTCCCAGGCCACCGCAGCCGCTCCGGCCATAGGTAGTCCCCCTCGACTTCCAGGCCCCCCTTAGATCCAACCCTTACCAATTCCCCCCCCTACCACTCACCCGATGGAAGGGTGGGAAGTGGGGAGGGGGACCACTATTAATGTTTGTCTCTTGTTGCAGGAGGAGTTACAGGGCAATCCCAAAACAAGAAAGGCGCAGGAACAGGACCTGAAGCCTCCAGTGCAAAGTGCACCGTGCATAAGTCATACATGCTCCAAGGGGTCCTTCTTGGGAACTTGGAGTACGACGGCGCCCCGTTAGTCCTTAGGGCTGTTGTAAACCTGAGCAACCGGGGGCTTGCCATATAGCGCTCTGCCCGGCTGGGGAAGGTGTGAGTTAACTCTCCCTTGTTCAGAGGGCGGAGTGGGTGGATGATAGGTCCACCGGTGGGAGGAGTTTATCCTCCCAGGTACAATACCGGGCTATGGCCGCTGGTGTTTCTTTGGCTAAACTTCAGGTGCCCTGCAACGAGGGGTTGCGAGGCGGATGGGGTCACCTGTAAGATAACCCACCTTTTATTTGTATATCAAATAAACCTGCAGCTCCTTTTTCCAATCAACTCTGTGTCTGTGTATTATTGTGTGAATATCGTGGGATGCTGTGGGTGGCGGCGTACCGATAGAGGTACTATGGCCATTTGTCTAAGTTCACGCTCAGGAGAGCGGGTTGTTTGGATTTACTTTCCGTTGTTTTTGCTCGCTTCCAGGCAAGCCTTTTCACTTGCTGATTTCACGGCAGTTCCTCAACGCGCAGGAGCATAAACCTTTGCTGATTTTTGGGCAGTCATTCAACGAATTAGGAGCGCAAACCTTTCTTTGCTGATTTTGCGGGCAGTCCATCAATACGCAGGATTGCGAACCTTTCTTTTACAGTTTCTATAGGCACTCCTTCACCTTCAGGAGAGCGAGCCCTCTCCAGGGTAATTGCGTGGCAAGGCGCTTGGAGCCTCGTTAGCATCAAGCCTTGAGACAATCAGGGTGTGACACAGCACTGCTGCACGAGAGCCACGCCACAGCTAAGTACAGTTGGATCTTGCTTTCCATCTAAATATGAAGAATTGTTTTTCACCTGCCCTTTGTACTTTGGTTTTCCCTGCAAAGCTGTTCCTTTACACTGCTCTTATACTTACAGAGACTTTTCAAAGACCTAATATTTCTCTCTATTCCATGGTTGATTGGTGTGTGTTAGGATTGAAAGATTGTAATTATTTGGCACATGCTGACACACTGAGAGTGTAAGCACACAGTTTATACATGTGTTTATGTTTTGTTTCTTACTACAGAACACATTTGCAAGGCTACCTGTCCCAGAGAGTATTGGACGGCGCCCTCCTTACTTCAGCAGACGATGCTGTGGCCCCCTTCACAACCATTTATTTCTTTATTAATTTTTCCCTTTTTCCCTTTCCCCTAAGTGGTGTTTTTTGAACGAGATGTGCAGCATTTACTCACAGGAGACATCATAAGGGGGAAAAGGTTAAGTAGCCTTGTATAACACCCCTATGGTAGGTTGACTCAGGTTAGTGGTATATCATTCTGACTTCCTGACACTCCTCAACTGCCTGGCGTCCAGAGGACCCAAACACTGCTGGATCACCCTCTGTTGGACTCAAGCCAACTGGAAGGGTAAAAAAGTTTATGAGGATTATCATGAAACCTATTCATATAGCAGCAGTGCATGGAAAGAGCAATCTACACTTTCTTGAAACATTATCACCTGACTCCACACACTGAGGTGGTACCCAGCATCCTCTGTTTTGGACGAAGGGTCAAGGATGCTATCCCACATCACACAACATGGGAGCAAGCCCATTTGCTGACAAGTCATGCTAATTACCGTCAGGAAGAGCAAAATCCAACTCCATCCCAACAGTTTCAGGACTATGGGATGTACTAACAGAGTTATTGGAGCAAGCCAGATCAATCACAACACCTGACAGCCAGTATCCTGAAGCCAGAACGTGCCACAGTTGAACTGTGTGTAATACCCCTGCAGGGGATG
This sequence comes from Lissotriton helveticus, assembly GCF_964261635.1. Lineage (NCBI taxonomy): Eukaryota > Metazoa > Chordata > Amphibia > Caudata > Salamandridae > Lissotriton > Lissotriton helveticus. The sequence goes on from NC_136067.1 coordinate 1,002,440,974, forward strand.
TGTTGACTTTGTTTACTGTTCGCCAATCTCATGTTTTGGAGTTGGTGTTTTTGTTCGTTATGAAAAAGGAGGAATGCAGTGTTGCGGGCTGAGGAGTGTTTGGTACTGCATCCCTAGCCTCCAGACAATTTTTGTTTGACCCCGAGGTCACCTGACCATGGGGATAAATAAACGGGCAGAACCGTGCTTAGGTAGTTCCACACCAGAGCAGTACGACTGTCACCGCAGTGTGGTTCTCGGTATGCGCAGTCTGGGCTCCACATCCTGGGGCCGGTCTTAGTCACCAGACCACAGAATACAACAGCCTGCATTTGAACTGATGAATTGTTTAGTGGGGGAAAGAAATAAAGCTAAATTCACTATAGATTGCAAAAATGGTAGTTTCCTATCTAAATCAACAGTGTTCGATTTTCTCTAGGGTGTGTTACTGTAGAAGCCACAGTAATGCTTTGGATACCTACACACTCTGCACATACCTTGTGTTACTCAGCAGCTTCATCTATCGGACTCGCCAAGTGACTCATTTGATCCTTTCTTTACCCCCAGCAGATCCAACATTTTGCTTTGCCCAATTCAAGAATTCAAGATCAGCTGCAAACTTGAAAAACATCCTGCCTGCAGTCAGACAACGACCCTCAGCCTTCACAACACATGCGGAAGTTGCAGGTAATATCAGTTTTAATTTCAGATTCCACTGGGACAGACCTTCCCAGGCATTGGTGACTGTTTGCCAGTGCTGGGTATTCAGGATTACTGACATGAAAACATCCTGCTGGCAAACAGAAACTTCTCAATGCCAGCCCATGGACTTAATGTACCTCTTTGACTACGGCGGGCACAGCAAGTTTAAATAAAGCTGCCACCTGTCGGTGTCTGACTCTGGTCAATCAGATCCTGTGTGGTAACAGTGGGATGTAGTAACAAAAAGGAGCCAAGAGGGAAAAATGGTACTACAAGGGGATAGCCCTCCACTCAAATGAATTCAATATCAAAAAATCCCCGTACCATGGACCGTAGCTAGCATATGTCACATAAGCGTAGATCTACAAAAATCTGGATAATTCTACTATCTGATTCCAGATCCTCCCCCTTATCTTTTATGGTGGGATATGTATTCTCTTACAACTGCTGGTCCTCTACAAACCCTTGTTTGATACTTAAAACCAGGAGAATCCAGGTTAGGATTCAACTCGACAGGTCCAATGATGTATGCCCCAAAATAAGGCAATACATCCACCCACCCTTAAACCAATAGTTAGTGAAAAAATGTGTGGTGGAAAGGAAGGCACCTCACGGCGAACAACCCTCGGGGAACTTGGCTGATGTTACCAATTCACTGCCCCTTTCTCATCATTGGTTGCCATTCCTATTCCAAAGAAAAGAATAAAGCAAGGGAGTGCGTGCAAAGAAAAGTGCTCAGCGGGAAGCTAATCCGATAGCTCACTGATGTGACCAACATAAAAAGTGATATAAAATCAGCAGCCACACTCAATATATAACTTTATTATTCGTGCTAGTGTGAACTGGTGAATTAAAAAGGCTGGTAGCTTAATGTCGCATACCGATACCTGACACCGACATGTTTCACTGCCCAGTTACTTTATGGAAGATTCATCAGGGTATTATCACTCTGTCATCGCACCCCTGTCGGACATCTTTTTAGGACACCTCAATCAGCCATGTCCTCTCATACCGGCTGATCAGGCAAATAGTCCACCCGTTAGTCGATTGTGGCATCAATCGTACATATATGGAGCCAGGGACTCTTCTCATCCTAGGAATGGTAACAGTGGGATGCCTTGCCGGAAAACAACAGGAAAGGAGCCGCACACCAGACCCACGTGGGGTACTGGCTACTGGATCCAGAAATGTTTATGACACCGACTTATTCAGTCTCAGTTTGAATAATTGATTCGCCTGTGGGGCAGCAGATTTTCTTTATTAGGTACTGCAGTGTGAATAGTCGGAACACGGGCCGTGGGAGGCGAAGACAGACCCAATAGGGGCCCGGGACAAACGCCATCGGGAGGCGGGACCCCCTCCCCGCACAACAACCAAATAGCTCACTCGAAAGGGGGCGACCAGGATTGGTCATCCCAGGGCAAGCGCCAGCCCCCTCCTCCATCGCAGGGGAGCCCCGCAACGGTCGGGGGCACGTGGAGGCGGGGTGGGCACCCGTCCTTCATGGTTAACAGGGCATCAGGGCTCTCTCCCTCGCGGGGGGGCCCGCGCGGTCGGGGCACGTGGAGGCGGGGTGGGCTCCCGTCCTCCATGTTTAACAGGGGATCAGGGCTCTCTCCCTCGCGGAGGAGCCCCACGACGGTGGGGCACGTGGAGGCGGGGTGGGCTCCGGTCCTCAATTATTGAATTGCATCGGGGCTCCCTCCACCGGGCCCCCTCCCCCATCACAGTGGAGCCCCACAACGCAACATGGCACGCTCTGTGCAAGAGCAAGTACCGCCAAACTCAGGTTACGCGTTGTGTGTGTATATGGGGGCTCATGGTTGAGATTTTACACGATTATTTAAAGCGGGTGTTCAATGGGTCAATACCGGCAAGCAAAGCTAGTGCTACATGGAATTGCAAAACATGTGGTGTAACATGAGGATTCATGCGTGGCAAAGGTCAACAGCAATGACTGTCCTCAGGTGACTTAGTAGACACCAATGATTTTATTCTCTTATGTTTGCGAGTTACTTTAATGGAAGTGGTTAGTCAAATTTTGGGAGCGCACTGGGGTCCCCCTCGCCGCTGTCCAGAGACATGCTAGTAGTGGAACTATGGTCATGGGGGGATGGCTGTAGTGCCAACGGTACATTGGCTGCCACTCGCTAGGGGTTGCCCCACGTCAACGGGGTTACGCGTAACTCGCGATGTAATTCGCACTTTACTCCACCAGGCACTGGTCATATGGTGGTGAGTGAGGTACAGGCCACAGTCTACACAGCGCGCTTTGTGAATTAGGACGGGTTTAAACCCTTGACCGCTACTTGAAATGTCATTTACAGTACATGTGGAGAAAGATGTGAGTCAGGGCCAATTATGTGAGAAGGCAGTTGTTAGGATGCACATGGGGATACAGTAACCATTGCATGGTAATTAATTTATACTATTTCTCACAGGGACAAGCTTTCAGTTCAGCGAAGGGCACCCAATAGAGTGAGGACCTTGTCCGAGGTGTGTCGTGACCTTTTCGTCACGTCCTCTCCTTGTGCGCTGGGAAGCGATAAATAAAGTAAGTAAGGAAGGTGTGACGGGACTGGTTGGGGGCAATGGAGCAAGGTGTTCGGTGGGTCAGCCATGACGGCAGCCCGGGAGTGGGGTTTGATCACGCACTCATAGATCTTTTCACCCGTAGGGACCCGCAAGGGCAGAAGCCACCACTCGGATGGACGGCCTGGGGACCTCGTTTCCATTATTGTCCCAAGTAACCTTTGTGGACGAATCACAGCAGGGCTCGCCACAAGATGGGCTGTGGGAGGAATTCATGGCCATAGCCAAAGCGCAGGGACCAGCGTGGGCGCAAGGAATTATCAAGGCGCACAGACAGGAGGACTCGGGGGTAGTCGCCGTTACCCCACCCGACGACACGGTGTGCCCCTCGACCCAGGAGCCATGGAGGTCCCAGCGGAATCGCAAGAAAACAAGCAAGGACTTTCCGGCCGAGGCACCGTCGGTGAAAGGGAGGCCGGCCACCGTCCCGCCGGCATCTGAGCCAGTGATCGCACCAGTAGTAGTGCAGTACTCGGCCACAGGCCTGACAAAACTTGGCTCAAATGGGTAAGGCGATGGACGATATGTTGGGTCTCATGGCAGTGTTTCAGAAGCGATTGGATTCAATGCCACCAGCGGTTGGGGCGGCGACGGTGCTGCAAGTGTGGGCGGGTCAGGCCACTGCCACAGACGTGATGGGTGCAGATGGTAGCAAGGGGACCCCAGCTGGGGCAGCCACCGGGCCCGCGATGCCTGGAGTCACTGGAACTGCCCGCTAGCTGCCCCAGCCACAGTATCCACGGACACCCAGCGTGGGGTTCCCCCACAGACCAGCGCCAATGGGGTCCTCAGCGGTCTTTCACAGGTCACGAATGCAGGAACTGACGCACCGCAGCCCTGTCCACCCGGTACTTCCTCCCGCCAAGGGGAGAAGCACGACGAAGCCGCCAGGGGGCATCCCGGTCTCTGGTCACGCAGGCGCCACTGGCCTCGGGCCGCTGCTCCCTGGCATGGCAAGTGCCATTGGCAGCCAAAGAAGGAATATGGAGGGGCAAATATATATATATCCTGACATTGTTGATGCATGGGGCGGCAGGCATAGATACAAGGAAAATGGGGGGGAAGAAAGACGAGAAAAAGGTGCGTTATCAGCGCTGGCCTGAAAAAACAATAGAGAATTGGACAGCGGCTTTCAACATTCTAGCGGCAGTAGTGATTCAAAAGTTCCCCCAGCAAGGGGAGGCCTTGATGCAATATGCGAGCACCATCCAGCAAGAGGCAAAGTGGTCAGGGGGGGGTGGGCTGGTTTTATTATGACCAGCATTTCAGCAAGAGGATGGCCATATGCCCAGATCTGGGGTGGGATCAGAAAGAGATACAGCTGTGGGTGGAACCCATGTGTAGGTTTACTCATGAAAGGAAAGAGATGCCATACAGGGCGCAGGGCGAGGTAGATGGTAAGAAAGGTGAGCGACAGTTTCCCAAACGACCATTCCAGCAGCCTTTTCGTGGGGGTCAGAGGAGGGGACAGAGGGCAGGGCGCAGACAATTCAATTCAGGAACATGCAGGCTTTTCAAGGGGGTGTTTGCACCTGGGGTAGGTCATGCAAATTCTCGCATACTGCAGTAAGTGTGGTGCCCAGCATTCAGGCGTCTCTTGCACGTCCGCTCAGGGCCCACCCCCCCCGTCGTCCCTCTGACCAGACAGATGGCCCGCGCTAGAGAGTGCAGCACTCAGGGCGTGACCACACCGTTGACGGACAGTATGCCCCCCTGTCTCACAGTTAGTTGTCCACCGCCAGCTGGGATTAGCAAGGGCCCCTCCCCCATCATTCTTCAGAACATGCTTCCCCTACTTAGGTCATATCCCATTGTCAAAGATAGGTCACTGTTAGCGGAGGGTTTCCTCGATAGTTTCAGGATACCAAACAAAGGCCCTTTGGTTTGCAGGGACGCCTTAAATTTAGCATCAGCCAGGGACCTGCCTGGAGACGTCAGTGAAAAAAAAGGGAGGAGGTGGCCTTGGCTAGGGTGGCAGGCTCATTTTCTAATCCCCCACTGGAGCATTTCTTGATGTCACCACTAGGAGTGGTGCCAAAGAAGCAGCCAGGTGCGTACTGCCTGATTCACCACCTGTCTTACCCCAAGGGCAACTCTGTGAATCACTGGCTGGAGGAAGGGGCCTGCTCTGTATCATACTGTTCACTGGACATGGCCATTGATATGGTGAGAAGGGCTGGTAAGGGGGCATGGCTTGCCAAGGCGGATATCGAATCAGCCTTCCGCCTCCTGCCTGTTCACCCTTCCAGCCAGCATTTGCTGGGTTTTAAGTGGGGAGGTGAGTTCTTTTTTGACCGCTGTATGCCAATGGGGTGTGCAGTCTTGTGTGCTTACTTCGAGGCGTTCAGTTCATTCCTACAATGGGCTCTTTCTCTGACCCGGGGCATAACGCAGGTGACACATTATTTAGATGATTTCCTATTCTTTGGTCGGGCAGGAACGGAGGAGTGTGCAGAGGGCCTGCAGGCCTTTGAAGTAATGGTTGGGCACCTCGGGGTTCCTCTTTCCCCAGGATAGACGAGGGTCCTGCTCAGGTCCTGACCTTCTTGTGGATCGAGCTGGACACCATCAAGGGTGATTCTAGGCTTCCTGCTGACAAGGTTTTTGAGCTGCAGCGAGACATTGAGGCTTTGGTGGGCAAGGATAAAGCGACCTTGGGGGTGATCCAGAGCCTCTTGGGCAAGTTGAACTTTGCTTCTCGCGTCATTCCAGCAGGCAGGGTATTTTCACGCAGGTTGGCTAAGGCCACGGCCAACATAAGCAAGAAACATCATTTGGTGAGATTGGGTCCAGGGTTGAACGCCGACCTGGAGATGTGGGCAGATTTCTTGAAGCAATTTAAAGGGACTATCATTTGGAGGGCCCCGTGGGCTGGTAGCCCCGAACTCTGTCTCTTTTCTGATGCGTCAGGTAGGGAAGGCTTTGGCGTTATCTTGGAGGAGGAGTGGTGTGCGATGAAGTGGCCCAACGCTTGACGGAAGAAGAAGATAACCTCGAACATCACAGTGCTAGAGCTCTTCCCCATCATAGTCGCACTCTATTTGTGGCCACAGACATTGGGCAACAGAAAGGTAGTGTTCTGGTCGGATAATATGGCCGTTGTACAAGCAATTAATGGTTTGACAGCCACATGCCCCCTGGTGTTCAGTTTGTTGAGGGAGTTTGTCAGGGTGGGCTTGCGCAGCAATATCGAGTTTAGGGCACGGCACATTGAGGGTGTGAGGAATGTGGCGGCTGATGTTCTCTCTCACTTTCAGTGGCTTCGCAGAGATGACGCCATTCCCGGCATCCCTATGTCGACTACTACGGTGGGCGAATGACTGAAGATGATGGGTGAGCGTTCGCTGGCGCCAGCAACCAGGAAGAAATATGGGTCACAATTGCGAACATTTAGGACCATCGTAGAATCTGTGAAAGCTGAGTCAATGGCTCTAGAGGAGCAGGTGCAGGTCTTTGTAGTGTGGGCAAAGGACGCCGGCAAGAGCCATTCATGGGTGTGCGGCCACCTGGCTGCTCTGAGGCACGACACAAAGCTTAACGGGGGCAACGACCCCACTGGCTCATTCAAGGTCAGGGCTGCGCTGAAGGGGTGGGCCAGGGATGAGGTGAGGATCCCAGATGCCAGGGCACCGATAGATTTCCCCACCTTGCAGGGCATGATAGAGGTGTTACCACAAGTCACCAACTCCCCATTTGAAGCCAGGCTTTTCACAACAGCATTCTGCCTAGCATTTTTCGGGGCTTTCAGGGTGAGTGAGCTTGTTGTCAAATCCAAGACAGACACGTCAGGGGCGGCCCTGGCATTCCAGGATGTTTGTGTGACTGAGAGACTGGTCCTACGTATTTGTAGGTCAAAAACAGATCAAGCGGGTGGGGGTCTGACAGTAGTATTGCAAGCGTTGGGGGACCCCAGATACTGCCCGGTCACCACAGTAAGGAAGTACTTGATGATAAGGCCAGCGACTACAGGGCACTTCCTCATACATGCAGACAGGCGCCTCTGACTAGGTTTCAGCTGGACCGCATCATGGCCACCGCCTTGTCCCAGGCGGGTCTCGCAGGTTCAGGTAGAAAGTTTTCCAGCCACTCGTTTAGGATTGGCGCGGCCACAGCTGCATTCAAAGCAAGCATGGGGCCAGACGGCATTAAGAGCGTTGGGCGCTGGCAATCAAATTGCTTTCAGCGTTACATTTGTCCCTAAAATGTGCAAAGCTTATGAAGTTTAAATATGTGTGTTGGAGTATTAATAGTGTGCAATGACTAAAGTGTACAGTGTTTTCAAACAATTAAACAAGTTGTGACAAGTTGTGACAAGTTGGCGTCCCTCCTTTTATTCATCAGGTTGTCAGGTGTGGCTGTTGGGGCACTCTTACATTGCCAGGTTGGCACAGTGGGCAGCACACAAGAATTGGACCCGGGGTTTCGCACGGACGCAGTTTGTATGGATGGGCTTCCCCGGTATGAGATGGAACCAACGTGTTGATTATTCATTTGCGCGGCAATGACTTGGTGACCAAGGGTAGGAGGGCGCTTATACAGGCCATGCAAACAGACCTCGTGGCAATCAGCAATAGAGTGGGGCCATGCGAGCTATGGATTGACAAAGGTGCTGCACTGTCCGGGCATCGACCCACCGTGCCGGCTGGCTGATCAGGTGGGTGGGGCAGCAAGGGGCTGCCTGCCCTGGATCGCCCGTAAGATAACCCACAGAATGGCATTCTTTTGTTGTATGAAAATAAAACTGCAGCAGTTATTTTCCCATAAACAATGTGTCCAGTGTAATCATTATATGGGCAAATGTAAAATGTGGAGGGGAGCGGATGAAGGTGTGGGCACTATGCAGCTGCCAGCGTCTCCCGCAGGGGGACATCAGCAGGGCAGCCCTCTAGTGCCCACTAGTCGGAACCATCCCCCTTTGTCCCCCAGGAGGGGGAGGCTCGCCCGGGCCTCACCAGCCCCTCCCCGTGGGCGGTACACTTGTGCCGTGCATCCAGGGGAGGGGCCACTTGGGGGCGGGCAGGGTATTTAGGTCCCTGCCGCTTCCTGCCCGGCCTCTGTTCCGGTCGTCCTGTGCCTGCCTGCCTCGCTGAACCCACCCTATCCTCGTACCCAGCAGCTGGGCAGGTGGCATGCATATTTGGACGTTCTGTTTTCTTTTGTGTTGCAGGCGGAGTTACAGGGCGATCTGGAGGCAGACGGGTACAGTAAGGGTATCTCTGCGGCAGACCAGTACAGTAAGGGTACCTCTGCCTGGCACAGTAAGGGTGCCAGAGCCAAAGACCGGGAGCCGCAGGGAGGTTCCTGGAAAACCGCGACGGCGCCCCGTTAGTCCTTCGGGCGGTTGGGGGACCTGACCAACCGGGAGTGTGCCATACCCGCTCCACCCTGAAAGGAGCGGGAGTATAAGACATGATCACGTGATCCGGAAGGGGATCGACAAAGGTGCTGCACTGTCCGGGCATCGACCCACCGTGCCGGCTGGCTGATCAGGTGGGTGGGGCAGCAAGGGGCTGCCTGCCCTGGATCGCCCGTAAGATAACCCACAGAATGGCATTCTTTTGTTGTATGAAAATAAAACCGCAGCAGTTCTTTTCCCATAAACAATGTGTCCAGTGTAAACATTGTATGGGAAAATGTAAAATGTGGAGGGAGAGAGATTCCCTTTGCTGATTGTCATAACCCTTTGACTCACTTTGCTAGCCATTAACCATTTTTCTAACTTTAGCCATCTGAGTTTCTCAAATTCTTTTTACCATCCTTAACAAACCACGCTCTATTACATCCTTCCACTTTTAGACTTACCTGCAAAGTTTCAGGCCCTCTGAAACCCTCAAAGTACTGTGCTAGCATCAGAAGTGTCCTCTATCACTCAGGAGTCAAAGTGTAACAGTCCTGACTTTTAGTTGGCTTTACATGCTCAGATTCTTCAGTAAATATTTACCAGTTAAATACGTGGGGTTAAAAAAAGCAAGCTTTTCTAGAGGTATACAGAGTAAGAAGCATGAACAAGAATCATTTACAGAAGGGTTATCCTAATTCATGTGGCCTAGAATCACATAGGTGTCCTACTGCCCCTTGTCTCCGCCAGATCCTTCTGTGACATCTGATATTGGTCCTCCTTCGGGTCCTATTCCAAGTCTATCTTTTCTGGGTTGTTTTGGTCCTATTGATCCTCATACTGGTTCTGGTCCAACCAGTTTTGGTCATCCTGGTACTGATTTCATGAGTCTAGTGCTCCTGACGTTAGTCATTCTTGACCCTAATCGTCCTGGCCCTGCTCCTGGGCCTCCTGATCCTGGTACTACTGATCCACACCCTGATCCGTTTGGTCTGGTGTGTCCTTCTCCACCTAGCCCTGTTGTCCTGGGTCTCCTAGGTTTGGCAATCCTGGTCTTCCTGGTTTGGGCCATACTGATTCTCTTTACCGTGGTCCTTGTGGTCCGCATGGTATTGTGTCTACTGGTCCTGGACCTTCCTATTAGGTCTTCTTGGGCTGGGCCTGGTCATTTTAGTCTTGTCTTGTCCCATTGGTGCTTGTGACTCTGGTTCTCCTGGTTCCCCTTACACTAGCCAGCCTTTCCAGATACCCAGTGGAGGCTGGTACTGAACAAGGGTGGTGAGCGGAGTTTTTAGAAAAGAAAAAATATATCACTTCTTTTGTAAGGCTGCCGGCTCTCCTCCATCTTCGTCTCTCATTCCCTTCACTTCCGGTCTGGAGTCAGGAAGCACACAGGCTCTCCTCAGCCATTTACAATGTTGCTGTTGTGCCATAATTCGGCGCTCAGACAGACAGTGGGAGCCTGTGCATGATCCCTGCCAGGCTGTGCGCATGACTGTTCCTCCTCCCCCTGCTGGCTGTGAGGACAGTCAAACCCGCCCTCCCAAAACCTGCCTCAGCACGGAAAAATTAAATGATAACATTGTGTTGATATTATTATTCTTTCCTTCTTTGCACTGCTGAAAGGCAGTGGGGTGACTCTCCTCTGCCTTAGCGGAGGAGCCACCACTGCAGATACCCCAGGTACTCCTGCTCTATTTGGTGCTCCAGGTCCTCATCCCCTTGGTTCTGACCACTCTGCTCCTCCTAGCTCTTTTCCTAAACCTGCTTATTTGGATCCTTCTAGTTAAAGCAATCATAATCTTTTTGTATGTAAGCAGGAAAACCTCTCCCTCTCAAGCCAGAACTTACCACTCTAAGTGATCCTGTAATCCCATTCTGACTCTGCTACTTTTTCAGGAACATGTTCAGTTAAGTTCCAGGAATATTTGTGCAGTTGTTTGTTTGACCATCACATACTCTATTAGTATCATGCTTCATCAACTGGTCTCCTCCTGGTCCCTAAAAATCAGGATGGGCTCAATCATATTTCAGGGAGCAGTTTCAGAAATTGTGGAATGGGGAGTGAGAAAGATAAAAGTGCCTTGAGATACCTCTGCATCGCTATATTATAGGGTACCACAGGCAAGGTTAAAGTTATGAATAAAAGGTGTTTTTGGAGGGTTAGTATCCTTACACATATCTTGTCTCCTGTGCTATGACTTGGTTGATGTTGGTATCATTAATGAGTGGTAATGCTGACAATATTGATGATGCCATCTCATCCAAGATGGATACGCCAAACTGCTCTGTCATGTTTCTAATGAATTCCGATGAGAAACACTTCTTCCCTGGATCTTTGAATACAGTTTTTTCTGCATATGTTCAATTTGAACTTGATTATCCTAAGGCTCCAATAAAGAACAAATTGTTCCTGGAACTTGACTGAACTTGCTCCTGAATAGGTACAAGTGTCAGACTGGAGATGCAAGATAAACTAGTGTGGGAAGTCACAGTATATCTACTATCGAAATGACAAGTTCTCCCAATCCTCCTCCAGAGTGTCATGATGCTCTTGGCCCTGGTATTCCTGCATATTTCATCCTGGTTCTGGACTAACGTTTCTACTTAAACCTGATCTTCCTTGTTCAGGTAATTATGTTCTTAGCCACCTGGCTGCCGTCGTCCTGGTACTCCTTGTATTGGGTCTCTTTTTACTCCTTTTCCTGGGCCACCTTGTCTCAATATGTCAGGTCCTGATAATCTTGGGCCTCCATGACTTGATCTTCTTTTTCCCATTGGTTGTGGTCCCATTGGTCCTCCTTGTCCTGGTATTCTTAGCTCGTGTCGTTCTGGCTATAGTTGCCTGAACATCTCCTGAATTTCCATGCTCTGTTCTCCCAGTCTTCCTTAGCCTCAGTCTGATTTGCTTGGCAATGATCTTCCTATTCCTGGTCCTCACAGTCTGTGTTCTCTTCCTGATGTTGTGGCCGCTAGACCTAATTCTTTTGTTTCTGTTCCTCCATGTTTAGACTTTTTATGCCTAATCCTCCTGGTTCTGTTCCCCCTGGCTATCTTCATCCTTCCAGGTCTCCTTCTCCTAGATCTTCGTCTTTCTTCCTGATCCTCTTGACTCTAGGCAGTTTTTTACATGCTCCTTCTGATCCTTCGCACCCTGATTTCTAATACATCAGTCCCTGTTTCATGCTGGTTCTCTCGGTCCATCCGGCCTCTAATGTCCTGGTCCTCTTAGATATTTCCCTCTTAACTCTTACTTTACTGGTTCAGAGCATCCTGGCCCTACACGTCCTGTGCTTGATGACATGGTTCTTCTGGCACTGCACTCAATGGTCTGGGCCCTCTTGATCCTGTTTCACTTTGTTTGGGTGCTTCTGAGCCTCATCATTTTGTGTCCTGGTACTCCTGGATGTCCAGGTCAACCCTCCTTGGTCTCCATGGCTCTGGTTGTTCTGGTCGTTCTGATCTTCCTCAATATGGTGCTGTTACCCCCAGGTCCTAGTCTTTCTGCCCCACACGGTACTATAGGCCCTGGTTCTAAAGTCCTGGTCCCCCTGGCACTCCTAGGTCTGTTCCTGGTTCTCTTGGTGCTGACCTTATAATCCTCCTTGTTGATGTTCTGGTCCTCCTGGTATCCTTGGTACTGACCCTCTCATCCTCCTTGCTTATTCTGGTGCCCTGTTCCAATTGGCCATGAAATACTCATATTCCTAATCTTCCTTGTCTTCCTAGATCTGGCCTCAATCCTCCAGGCCCTGGTCCTCATGCTCCTTGTCCTCTTGCGTCTACGCAAACTGATCATTGTCCTTCTTTCTCCGCCCTTCTGGGCCTGGTCATCCTGTTCCTCATCATTACAGTCATCCTGTTTCTAGCCCTGTGGTCTGGACCCCCAGGCAGTGGTCATGTCTTGATGTCCCTGGTCCTGAAGTTACATTTCTTCTTCACCCTATTCCTCTTGGTCATGATTTTCCACCAGTCCTGGCCATCTGGCCCTGTTCCTTTTTTAACCTACTGGTCCTGGTCACCTTGTCCTGGGTCTCCACACCCTGAAACCCCTAACCTTGCTACAGTAATTCCAGATTTTTTTCCTCCTGGTTTAATTTGTCCTGGTCTTCTTGGATCTGTTTCTTGCCCTTTTAGTTCTGCTGGTACTTCAGTCATGAATCCTGGCTGTTTTGATCCAGGTTTTCCATGTTTGGGACTTTGTGAGACTGGTCATGTTGGTCCTGGTCCTCCTGGCCACCACTGTCCAGTCCTATCTGGTCAACAGATTCTGGTTGTCCTTCTTACATTTTATTCTCCTAACCCTGGTCCTGCTACCTGTAATGATTGCTCTGCCCGATTTAGTAATCCAAGCCCTGGTTCCCTAGGGCCCGATCGTCATGACCATCTTAGCCTTATTTCCGGTCCCCACTGTAATGATCCTTTTAGTTAACCTAGTCTTCCTTGTCTGGTCTTCTGTGTGCCCTTGCTACTGATCCTCCCTGTCTTCTTAGTCCCTGTCCATCTTATCCTGGTTCTACTGACCATTGTACTCCAGGTCCGAATCTCTGTAGTCCTTTTCCATATGGTCCTGATTCTCCTGGCTTTAGTCCTCCTGCTCCTTGTCCTCGTGGATTGGCAATAACTTGTCCAGGTCTACCAGAGATAATTTCACACTTTCCTAGTTCTATTGTTCCTTAACCTCTAATTTCTACTGGAATTACTTTGATTGCTACAGCATAATCAAAATTCTACCCAGGCCTATTTGTGACATGGGACTAGTAAGCATCTATACATGAAAACCACTCTGCTTTGTGAATTAGATGACAGCTGACTCAACTACTCCTGTGAATAACCCAGATGCATTATTTACCTGTCACCTGCTTTTACTTTCCCATTCCACAGAAGTCACATTACTGTGCATCTATCAATTCACCTCCTACAAGTGCTCAAAGAACTGTGCCCCAAGCATCAATTGTCTACTGTAAGCATGCCTCCCTCTGTGGCCCAGATATCACCTACCTCTATGCATTCCTTGTTTGCTGCTGCTTGTCGGCTGCTGTTATGTTGCCAGATCTGAAATACTAAGTAAGCACAATCTTCCTAAAAAAGTAACCTAAAGCTAACACTATGTCTTCCATAAGAAGCCCAAAAAGAGTACAGCCCTCAGACAAATCATCAAAAGGAGTACTATGAACATTAATAAAGCAAAATGTATTTCATTACAAGACAAGGAGGCTACATTATGCATTATTCCTTTAATGCCAACTCACAACAGCCGCTTACATCACAAAGGAATAACAAAGAATTAAATGACATCACGCCATCAATATAAGCCATGAGGAGGAGTAGAGCTGCCTCTTTTAAATGCGGCTCACAACAGATAAGTAACTCCTCTTCAATCTTTACTGTTGTTTAATCCAGTTTACCTTTTGTATTCTTATAATGTGCTTATATTTTAATATTGTGATTAATTGTTAAACGTGCTTAATTGTTTTATCGAACTATATCGAACTATGGCACCTTTCAATCCGAATTTGCGGTGCGACTCGCTTCCCACCCCTCCCTCGATCGCTGTGACTCGCTGCGATTCCCCCCCCACCCTCCCTTGACTTCCAATCTATGGTTGTCGATCTCTTGTCCCTCTGTTCCCCTTCCCTCGTAGAAGGTTTCCCTCGGCACACTCCTACCTCCTCTCCCTTCTGGACTGTGCCTGTCTCCTTTGTGGACTGTGCCCCTCTCGCGCCTCCCGCGGAATACCGCTTACCGATCTCGCGAAGCCCGCCATCGCCTCTTCATCAGTTTGGGACTGGAGGAATGGCCCTTACTAACAGCAACGCAACGCTGTGTGCCTGCTAGGGTCCATTCCTCCGTTTCGATCACTAGGCTTCTCGAGCGCATCGGTTGCCGTTTCAAGGCTTTACCGACTGCGCTCTTACCTGAAACAGCTGTTCCTTGCATCTCGAGTGCACCCCTCAATTATTGGACCCCCTTGCCTCACTATTTAAAAAAATAATAAAAAAAATAATACTGGACTTTGGTTAATTTAGTTTAGGTTCTTAATATATATTTAAAAAAAGGGGTGATTTATTACCTTACTCTACTTAAATTCATAATTAAACTACCATATCCCTTTAAACCTTACCCTCATTCTAATAATTATTTAATCTATTTCATAATAAGAAATAACCCTCTTATCACCTTATATTATTTTACTTACCTGCCATGTCTGATTTAGAATCAGATGACGCTATGGCAAGCTCACCCAATCATAACAGCGATGCTTTCAAATCTTTCCTTCAAAGGGAAATGAGGTCCTGCATGTTAGATACATTGCGTGAGGTCATGTCTAATGAAAGGTCCCTTTTACTTGATGAAAACACTTCCGATCCGGAAGTCGAACACTCTAAGGCTAATAAAAAAACTAAACATTGCCTAAGCACTGATGGAGGTCGCGCTACCTCAAATGAGATGGGAGGTCCAAGCACCTCAAAAGGCATGGGAGGCCCAAGCGCCCCAAAAGGTAAGGTTGCCCCTCGCGGCACACATGGTTTGGGTGTCCCTAGTGACACGAATTTGGTGGACGCCCTCAGCGGCGCAACTATTGTCAGTGCTCGTATCGATCCCAGCTCCGAGGAAGACGAGTTCTTCGACGATCCCGACGACGAATTCGTCCTGGATCTTGATGAGCAAGACACTGATGACTGGGACCGTGACACTTTCTCAAAGGCGGATTCCTCCCCCTCATCGAAGGACGCGATCCTTGATCCTCTTGGTGAGGAAATGTTCTCCCCAAAAAACATCTCCCACCCTAACAGTAAAAAGTGGTACCCTCACGATCACGTAGCCAAATTTGTCACCAAATGGCTGAGGAACTCTCTAGAAACAGAATTGCGTAACACCATGAGGTCCGAGTGTCCTCGTCCATTCATAGAGGGTAAAGTCTGTCAGACATCTAACTTAGACCCCGACCTGATTAAGTTCTTGTTTAAACTAGGCAAGGATCCAAGAAAAGGCCTGGAAAGGGCCCTTAAAGCCTGTCAAAATCGTCTTCTTGACCTACTAGGTCCCCTTACTAGGATCCTCGACCTTGCTGAGGAATCACATATTTCCAATACACCCTTGGATATTAACCTAATAAAGGGTTGGAGTCAGAGAGCCATAGTACTCCTTGGGAATGCTAACTCCTCGCTCAATATTGAAAGGAGGATATCCGTGCTCATTAGAATCAACCCGAAACTCGGGGATCTTGCTGAAAAAGAGCCATCGTGTAAGCCTAATGCCTCCTCTTCGGAGAGGATATGATCAAAACTCTTGGCAAATACGTCGCAACATTTACAGCTTTGGACAAAGCCCAAAAACAATATGAAACGTGTTTTTGGTCAAGCCGGTAGAAGGGGCCGTTCTTCCGGCAGAGGGAATTTCCGGCCCTTCACTTATGGAAGAGGAAGAGGTTCATCCGGTAGAGGCTTCTACCCCTCCAACACCAGGCAGTACTTCCCACAGAGAGGAAGAGGTTCACGCGGAAGAGGCTTCCCCGCACGTGGTGCTTCCAACAACACCACCCAAAGTAAGTGCTTCTCTTTCTTCTTCCCCTCCAAAGGTCGGGGGCAGGCTCAAACATTTCATTCACGTCTGGGAATCTTTGACACAAGACCCGTGGGTTCTCGAAACAGTTCAGGGCTTCAAAATAGATTTCACAGAGATTCCTTTCCAATCTACACTCCCAATCCTCTGGTTCTTTCTTCAGAACATCTAGAAATCGTCAAAGAAGAAGTTTCTTCTATGTTGAAGAAGGGCGCAATAATAGAGGTTCCTTGGTCTCAAAAGAATTTTGTAGAACCCTTTTCCTAGTCGAAAAGAAGGACAAGGGTTGGCGTCCAGTAATAAACCTTCGGGAGGTAAACAAGTACCTCGTCTATGGTCATTTCAAGATGGAAGGTATCCATCTGCTCAGGGATCTTCTACTCAAAGGAGATTGGCTAGTCAAATTGGACTTAAAAGATGCCTATTTTACCATATCCATGGCAATAGAACATCAACCTTTTCTCCAATTTATTTGGGACAATGGCCTTTTTCAATTTCAGGCCCTCCCTTTCGGTCTTTCATCCGCCACTTGGTGTTTCACCAAGGTCATGAGAACTATAGTCTCCGTCCTAAGAGCCAGGGGTATTAGTCTCATCATCTATTTAGATGATATCTTGATAATGTCCCAATCTCACTCACAGATTCTAGAAGATCTGCATACCTCCATGAACCTCATAGAGAACCTTGGGTTCATTATAAACAGGGAAAAATCCATCCTTTTACCCTCCAAATCTCTGGGTTCCTTGGCTTCACTGTGGACACGTCAAGGTGTCTCCTCTTACTCCCCAAAAAGAAGATTACCAAAATTCAGAAGGAGATCAGATTTGTTCTCAAACATCAGTCTCTCTCCCTCAGGGAGTTGGCCAGACTTCTTGGTCTTCTTTCTTCCTCGATCCAAGCTATTTTCCCTGGTCCCCTGAACTACCATGCTCTACAGAGAGTGAAAGCCAAAGCTCTCAGATCCGGACTTTGGTATGGAGACCAAGTTTCTCTGGACGAAGAAGCCAGACTGGATCTTTCTTGGTGGCTGGACAATTTGGACGCCTGGAATGGAAGAGCTATCTTTAGTTCAACTCCAGACTTCGTTCTAGAGTCAGACGCCAGCCTTCATGGTTGGGGTGCTCGTCTCTTCGACCAGGACACTGGTGGTGTATGGACCCCTTCGGAGTCTTCCCACCATATAAATTTCTTAGAAATGACGGCCGGGCTCTATGCATTGATGAGCTTCAGACAATCTCTTCAGGGCAGATCCGTTCTCCTGAAGATGGACAACGTTTCCGCAGTCTCGTATATCAACCGTCTCGGCGGTACGAGATCTGCCGACCTATCAGATCTGGCCAAGAAATTCTGGATGTTCTGTTTGGAACACAAGATCTCCTTGAGGGCAGAATACCTCCCTGGGAAATCCAATCTCTCAGCGGATTGGAACTCGAGATTCCTAGTAGATTTCAGCGATTGGAAACTCAATCCGACAGTTTTCAATTCTCTGGCTCACTTCTGGGGTCCCTTCGATTTGGACCTTTTCGCAAGCCGTTTGACCTTCCAACTCCCTCAGTACTTCAGCTGGATGCCAGACCCGGGTGCTCTAGCTGTGAACGCTTTCCTTCAACCTTGGGCTCCTCTCCGCCCCTACGCGTTTCCCCCCTTTGCGATGATCCAAAGGGTTCTACAGAAAGTGAGACAGGAACAATGCTCTCTGGTCCTGATAACCCCCTTCTGGCCGTCTCAAGCATGGTTCCCCACAGCTCTGGAACTTTCTTGTGACGTTCCCTTCCTGATTCCAGCTACTCAAGGGCTCCTTCTAAACGCAAACGGAGAAGATCACCACCTGGTTCTTTCAGGGAACCTGAACCTTCTTGCCTGGAAAGTGTCAGGCAATCTAACCAATTGTCTGGACTTTCGTCTTCGGCTCTCACTCTCCTTGGAGAATCGTGGGCACCTGGAACACACTACAGATATAATAACATCTGGAAAAAATGGTCTAGTTGGTGCTTGGAAAGCGACTTGGATCCCGTGGAAGCTCCTATCGTCAATATAGTCAATTTCCTGGTGGAACTTTTCGACAGTGGTCTTTCCTACAGATCTATTAACTGTTTTAGATCTGCAATTTCCGCAGGACACTCTCTCGTCAATGGTAAGACGGTAGGTAAGAACGTTATAATTTGTAGAGTTCTCAAAAGTATCAGGCTTAAAAGGCCCCCTAGGCCCAAATATCAATCTGTTTGGGATGTTAAACTTTTACTTGACCTTTTTTGCTCCTGGCCTGATAACTCCCTCCTTAACAGAAAATGTCTTTCAATTAAACTTGCCTCTCTCTTATGCCTGATTTCTTGTCGCAGGGTATCCGACGTCAAAGCTTTAGATATCTCTTATAGATGTTATGACATGTTTGGTGTTAAATTTGAAATCCACAGAAGAACTAAGACTATGTCTGATTTCATTTTTTATCCTTGTTTTGATTTCTGCAAAAAACTTTGTGTAGTTGATTGCATGAAAGAATATGACTCAAGAATGAAAGACCTTTGTCCACCTGATGCAAATCAACTTCTTGTCTCCTATGTCAAACCATTTAAACCCATTTCATCCTGCTCTATTGCTAGATGGGTTAAGTTGACCATGAACCTTGCTGGTATTGACCTTTCTAAATTTCAAGCTCACTCTCTAAGAAGTGCTATGTCCAGCAAATCTTTTTGGTCTGGTGGTAAGTTGGATGTTATCCTTAAATGTGCAGACTGGTCTAATGCTTCTACCTTTGCGCATCATTACTGCAAACCTATTGAACATGTTTCTGATGCTGTTATTCAGGGCTACCAACATGCATAATGTAGCCTCCTTGTCTTGTAATGAAATTGCGATTCTCCTATTAACATGACCAGAGAATCTGGATTTCATTAAATACACGGAGGCTAACATTATCCCCCCCTTCCCTCCCTTGTATGGAGGATATTTTGGATATTTTGTTCAGTTAAACATTTATAACATTTAAAGTTTTTGATGTGTATTCAATTTTCAAATTCAAATTTTGCTTACATCCAATGTTATTGTTAACTTTCTGATTTCTTCCCGTTTGTCAACGGCTCAAATTTGATGTTCTTCATTTTGTTTTCAGATAATTCGAGTTAATGGATCTCTACGGTTTTTACTTCACTTCCTTCCATGGTTTTCACCTTCCTCGTACCAAGTTGCAGCTTGATTGGACTTCTCATTGTTCGTTCACATTTAAAAGAGGCAGCTTTACTCCTCCTCATGGCTTATATTGATGGCGTGATGTCATTTAATTCTTTGTTATTCCTTTGTGATGTAAGCGGCTGTTGTGAGTTGGCATTAAAGGATTAATGCATAATGTTAGCCTCCGTGTCTTTAATGAAATCCAGATTCTCTGGTCATGTTAATAGGAGAATCGCAATTCTTATGAGTGAATACAACATTTATGTAACATGGTTTAAAGACATACTCGTTATCCTTTGCTGACAGCCAAATATTTCTAGGGCCTGATTATGAGTTTAGGTGTTATTTATCTCAAATGATAAATGCAGATACCACAGGGTATGTTAATTATTGTGTGCAATAAGTAACACCTATTAAGAGTTTGTGGGGAATAAAACAGAAATTTGTGGTGTTCAGCACACCAAAATCTGTATTGTACAGTAAATACCATTTCAGTTCCCCTGTACATTTCGGTAGGTTTGACCCACCGAAATTTAACGAAGGGTGAGTTATTTACACATCCAATAAATATTTACTTAAATAAAATAAAACTCGTAATTCCCACTCCTGCATAAACAGGGGTTTACATACAGGCCAAAATACTTGTAATCAGGCATTTAGACCACACAGCAAAAGATCCGTGTGCAATATCCTGCAGCTCCTAAAAAAAGAAGTTAGGGCCATATGTATCATCAACCTGATTTGCGATTCTCAAATAGCGATTTTTTAGAAATCGCTATTTGAGAATCGCAAATAGGGATGTATGTACAAAATCCCAATATTTTTGCGATTTCTTAGTATTCCTTAATTGTGATTAGCAAATTGCGAATCGCAATTAAGGAATACTTTCCCATTCATTTCTATGGGCCAGGAGGCCCATAGGAATGAATGGGAAGTTATTCTCAATTTGCGATTCGCAATTTGGAAATTGCAAATTGAGAATAATTTCAAGGGTGCAGGGTTGTCCAAAGGACACCCTGTTGCACCCCTGAAATCAGCATGGGTGGACATGTGACACACATACATGCCCTAAGGGCATGTATGTGCCTCACATTGCACTTTGAAGAATGCAAAAAAGTGAATTTTTCAAGGAATTCGCAAATTACCACCAACTTGAAGTTGGTGGTAATTTGCAATTCCTTAAGGCCAATTTGCATTTTTTTATGCTTCATACATTGCATTTAAGGAATCGCAAAATTTGCGATTCTTTAAATGCAATCGCAAAATAAGGATTCACAAATTTTGCGATTCCTTATTTTGCATGCAGATTTCTGTGATACATACCATTTTGCACTAATGCGTTTGTGAACGCCAAAATTCGCAGAATTTCGGCGTTTGCGAACGCATTAGTGCTTGATACATATGGCCCCTTGATTCTTAAATTTCTTTTTTGAATATTAAAATAACATAAATGTTTTTATTTAAAATTGATTTTACTGTGTTTTCTACTATAAACAGCCTAGCTTAATTCGCACACTTACCTTTGGAGATACTATTGTAGATTTGTATATGCACTACTTTCAAATTTGTTACACACACCGATTCCCTAGTGCAAGTAGTCCATCCCCGCAACCCCTTTGCCTGTAGAACCTTTTTTCTTCCTGGCTGGCTAGATAAAGACTATTTGTCCAGCCACTGGTCAAAAAGTCCAACAACTCTACCACTGAGCCTGTGGCCAGCTAAACAGCAGAGATCCCATACTATTTTGCCTGCAGCTAGGTTCATAGCAAAGGTGTTACTATTTATCCAGCAGCCAGGTAAGTAGCCACTTCTGAAATGTATACATAGACAAATTGATTGGGTAAAAGCATGAAGGATGTTTTCTTTCAAAGGACTCAAGCACAGCACTCTTCTTTCTTCTTCTTACTTAAAGAATATACAAAGGATATGGAACAAAAATAAAGAAGCTGCTTCCAGGTCACAAAACATTCTTTTTGATGAAGGAAATTGCTTACCTTGTGCATAGATGATTTGAAAGAGTTAAAACTCTTTCCTCTGTTTTTAAAGCAAATATAAAAAGATGTTGCATAAAAACAACCCAGTATCAGTGTTACAATTATAATCCAAGTGAATTAATTAAAAGACTAATGGGTTCACATACAAAACGATAGTTACCACATGTAATAATAATACATTTCTGAAAATACAATAAGAATAACAAATATTAATGAATAATTCAGCACCATAAATATGTCAAGAAGAAAAAGGGATACATCTGTACTACAAGAGAAGCAACTAAAAAGGGTGTGATGCAGCCTTCGTGGACATATATTTTAATTTCAAACGTTCCAGTTGCTTAGCAACGGTTATTATTGTTCTATCATGCTGCTAACAATATGGCAATAAAGAGATGCTGGAAATTAGAAGAGCCTCCGATCTTGATATAAAATCAGGTGGTGCCAACATGAGGACCTTTTATTAACAGCACTCTGCTTTGGGGTTGTAAGTATAGAGTGCAAAGGCATGCATATATAACTGAGCCATGAACAACAGTCTGTTACTGCTCTGTGAGGTAGGATTGTAGTCCACCTTGTTTTAGTAAAAATAAAAGAAGATAGGAACTACCTCTGCCCTTTCACACGTAACATGACAAAACCTATATTACACATTGTTGTAGGAATTATTGTACTATGATAAAAATGAAAAATTAATGTTTTTTCATCCCTGGCGGATGCATGACTGCTCCCTAGATTTCCACCATTGAAGTCCTAACCCCTGGCTTTCCCTGTGCTGACATCTTGAGGAAGGAGAAGGGGTGATGACGTCAGGATTAGTGACTGGCATACTGTGCACCCGAGCACTACCAAACCCTGAAACCGGCTATGCTTCTGTCTTCTGTTATGAGTCTCAAACACAAAACCCATGCCAGCCTGCATGCAGCTCTAGTGTGCTTAAGGCTGTGTCTAGGCAAAGCAGACCCGCCTACAACCAGGTAGATGCGCCTAGAAAAGGCTGGGATTTTCCATACTTCTTTCCAATATTTTAAAAAGCTTGTGACTGATGTGAGTCACAGTTCTCCTAGTCTGTTTTTGGCTGGTTGCACAATGTTTTATGTTTTTTTCTTCTCTTTGTTTATCTGTAACATGATAAAAAATATTTGGGAAAATTAACACTTCAGGCAAACTATGGGCCTGAATTATATGTTTGCATTATTATACTCTGTCGCCATTGCAACCGAGTACACATACTGGCAACATAGTTGTCTTCCCGCCAAATGTATATGCGGGCCATCTCTAGGTTTGGTTACAGCATTGTCTGCTCCATCACCACCATAGTCAAACCTCTCCTATGGCCCAACAGAGTATTTCTGCAGGCGAAATGGCTGTGTCACTATATCATTCATTGGTGACTCAGCCCTTCTGGCTGGCCCCTGCCCCAATGGTTCTTCCACTGGGGGCTCGTTCCCTCTCTCACCCCTCAATCTGGACCTCGGCACCCTCAAATTAGGAGTGGCACTGCCAGACACCAGAACTGATGGTGGCTGATTACAGACCCTCCCAGCTCACCTAACACGGGGAGATCCCCCTCAAAGGACAGTCCAACAGGACAGACTAGGCTCCCTATCTAGTGTTCCCTTAAAAAAACACCCAGTACTGGAGACTGAGGTTGAGGCATGGAATATGGCCCAGTCTCACACCGTCCCCTGCGAGACAGGATGTGAGGCCTTGCAACCTTCTCACTATAAGGGGACCTAGCTGGGTTACTCTGAACTAATTCTACCACTCTGGGTTGGAAGATACCTGGACCATTGCTCTTAGGATCACTCCCCAATGCAAGCTCCCTAGGATCAAAGAACTCACACTCCAACAGTGTTGGTGCACCCTGGAAAGCAATTACAGAAGTGTTGCTCTATGCCAAAACGGATTGAACAACCCTTTAACATAATTTGCCGTGCTAACCATCACCCAAACATCCAGTGCACCACAACATTCATCCACACTCCCCCCAAGACAGGTGGGACATTATCTTATTGCCCCATAATCTCAGCCTGTACCCCTCATAACTGGGAACCAGGTACCATACTCTGGGAACTGGAAAAGGGACTTCCTGCACTAGACTCCATATTGCTGCCACCACTGGATCCCATCCTTACTGGGCAATCCAGAAAACTAAAACTGCACATAATGGGATAATCTACCCTCCCAAGCTAGTTTCTCCATGCCAATTAAGTTACCACTGTAGGCCAACCTTAGAAATAGCAGACAGCACAGGGGCAGTTACCTCCTACAGCTTGTGCTGCAGGGCCAACCCCAGAAATAGAAGTCTGCACAAGGGCAGTACAAAACTCCTCCAGATTCTCTGGTTTCTGTCCTTGGCAGGACCCCCAACTCATAGTGCAACAACAAAACACATTTCAAAGAAATGCTACTTAAAACAGAATCAGAAACAATAATCCCCAAATGTGATTATCTAAATGCAGACCTTGTAGTGCAATAAGTTGTCGCTGTGGTGTTGCGCAGAAGAATTCATCCGGAGTCTCGCTGGCTACTCCGACTGCCAGGAGCCAGCCGGGGATGCATGCCGGAGGCATGGGGGCTCTCCTGATGCATGATGCAAGGAGAAGAGTAGCCCGATCCAAGCCCCAGTGACTGGGGCTGAGGCCGTTCTTTTTGCTATGGGTGCTCACGAGGCACCAAGGCTGTGTCTGGATTTCCTGAGCGGACCCGCAGGTGAGCGGACAGCTCCAACGATGGGCACAGTATTTAGGGCCCCGGTGGGGGGTCCAGAGGGCACAGTGGTGCCTGTGCCTTCCTTTATTTGGTTCTTTTCACAGCTGCCCCGCCTGATAGGGGGCAGCTGCAACAATTGCACATTGTGCTACAGATTCCAAGAGAGGGGCTCACACGGGGCATTATCAATGCTCCAGAGGGCACAGAAGTGCCAGTTCCCCTATCTGTGTTCACTGCTGCATCGTAGTTAGCAGGCAGCTGCAACGGTGGCCACATTTTGTGATAGAAGTCCCTGATTGGGACAGGAGAGGCACAGTCATGCCAGGCCTCTTTGTTTATTCCTCAGTTACGTCACCGTAGCGGGCAACTGCAATGTGGGCCACATGTTTGCTTACAGAGTCCCAGTGGGGACCCACCCAGAGGGCACAGTGAGTGCCAATACTACAGTTCATCACAGCTGGACAGCAATTAGTGGCAGCTGCAACATTTAGGTCTGCCAATTGCGCACTTTTGATTCTGCTGCGGTGGCAGCCCAAGCCCTGACATTATGGACATAGGGCATTTGAGCCCTCTGAGAAGGCCAGTTGGCCAGGGGGACAGTGTTATTTTGATAGGGCACCAGGCCCTAATGTGATTGATGTGGTACACAGGAAATGTGATTCACGCACCCTGATTTATGCCTCTGAGGTGGTTATGACATTATTTGCATACTGTGGTTTATGCTTGCGAGGTTATTCTCTACTGTGATTTATGCCTCTAATGTGATTTATGATTAGGAGGTTATAGTCTAATATGTTTAGGCTTATGAGATTGGTGCATAATGGATTTTACGCCTAATGTGATGCTGATTACATACTATGATTTATGTTGCAGGATATAATACTGAGTACAGTATTTCGCCAGTCATTACTGGCTATGTTCTACATTTAATATTTGTGCTTGTGATGGTTTTTACAGTGGTCCAATTGGCCCTGTCATGTGTGTATAATATTGACAGAAAACTCCACAAAAGGAGGAGGGTCCAAGGGACAGTTTACTGACCAACAAACAGATTCAATCCCTAATTGTATTCTAACCTATCATATCAGAATCTGGTGGTCAAAAATTCAAAAAATTCAAAAAATGAGAGCGAAAGAGGACAGTAGTATTTCCACAATTAGTCACATATAGAAGGCCAAAAAGCGACATCTGTCACCTCGGAGAAGGCGGGGTCTCCTATTCTTGAGTAGTTACCAGGTGAGGTGAGGCCTAGACCTCATACAAAGCAGGTGTGAAGATCACCCTGCTGGTATTGAGGTATTTCTGTATATGAATAAGTGTATGTACACTCATTCCAAATGACAACTCTGCAGTACCTATGTATATTTAGGTCCTAAAGAAAGCCTGGTCGAACGGCTCAAGAGACTGAAACTAGTTGACCACTACTTGAGAAGTGGCCTATTTGTTAAAAGCCATTTACACATGTTTTTAATGGGATTGTAGGAGATGTTAGAATAAAAGGAGTTTTCTCTTACAAATTCCTTTTAATGTTCATTCACTTTGCGCTGCACATATATTTTCCATCAATGAACCGTAAATCTATCCTACCTGTTGCATATAGCGACCACATGGGTCACCTTCTGTTACTTTCTTTCTACACCTCTTTCTTATTTGCGACCATCAAGGGAGGTGTTGGTAGGATGTCCAAATGATGACACTGGCCTCTTTTGTCAGTTGATGAAAATCCGACTTCTCCTTACGGGTGTCGCTTTTTGGTCTTCTATATATGACTAATTGTGGAAATACTACAGTCCCCTTTCGCTCTCATTTTTTGAATTTTTGAATTTTTGACCACCAGATTCTGATACGATAGGTATGTGTATATAATGCCCTGTAAATATTGCCTAGTGCCAGTTGGCACAGTGTATATTGTGTGATTACTATCCTAATGTGTTTATGATAATACAAAGGCTATTTTTATATATAACCTTGTGTGGATTTCCTTTTGTTGTGTGCCCAGTGTATTGCTGCTGTGTGTGTGTTGCGCAAACGCTTTCCATATTGCCACTGGGATAAGCCTGACTGCTCGTGCCAATCTACCAAGGGGTTGAGCAGGGGTTATCTTCAGCGTGTAACTCCCTTGCCCTTACTAGTGTGGTGGTTTCTGCCTGCCTTAGGCGCAAGCCCTAGCCAACCAGAAATCCAATTTCTAACAGGCTGCATGCCTATCCACCCAATCAGGATAGGTGGACACATAAGTCAGATTTTTACTGTCTTTCATCACTAGGCAACCCTGGTATGGAGGACAGCAAAATGCAAACAATGTCCCCTGGCCCCATCGGCCATGGAAGATAACTCCCACGGCGAGGAAGGCATTACTTTAATTTCAAAAAGAAAATCTTGTTTTGCCACAGACATGGCAGCTTAAAGGAGGATCGGGATTCCTCCTGGGATTGCATACTGTCCTCTGCTTGTGATTGGTGCAGCATCATTGTCTGCCTCTTAAACTCCTGGATCTAACTAAAAAGGGAAATATTATTAGTGGGTGTGAAATTTCAATTTGGATATATACTTTAAATAGAGGTGTTGAAAACAACAAAGGACACTTTAGCGTAGATACCTGATATATTACAATAAAGCACAATGCCAATTATTAGCATTATGCCCAAATATATAATACTGTAAGCAATTGGGTTAATGGTTGGGAGGGGTGTAAACCCTTCTCAAGCAACAACTACAATCCTTATCAGGGTGAGACACAGAAGTCAATAAATTAATCTGTGCTAAACCCTGGGGTAACTTGGCACAAAAACAGTCAGGCTTCGTTTAAAAGCAATATGTTAAGTATTTATTCAGCACTCACACAGTAATACAGTGAAAACACAACACAAGATAAATCACACATCAATGCAGAAAAACAGAGTATCATTTTAAAATAAAATGACACCGAAACAAATTAAATCCAATCAGTAAAATCATAGTTATGAATTTATAAAGTGTTAATAGAAAAAGGGCACCTAAAATATAAAAATGTCAACCGCGGGCATCTATCTGTTTTAGACTGTGTACTTTGTCCTTGTAAGAAAGCCTATATGGGCAAGACCAATCAGGAGATAACGAAGCGAAAAGTACAGCATCAATCATGCATTCTTTGTAAAACATTCCATGTACCCCTTGTTCAACTATATGTGCAACTGGATCACTCAGTTTCTGATTTGCGCTGGACAGTGCTTCGTCACATAAAAAGCAGCATTATACATTTTGCGATGCCACATACATCTCCACACATCTGAGAATACTTTTTGTTGTCGGGTTACGAATTAGCTAGCAGAGGTCAGAAATGTCTTTGCATAATTCGAAATGGGTTCATCAGAAGTCCCCTTTTCCCCCCCCCAAAAAAACAGCCATCCTGTGCTTAATGCATGAGTTCATGGTGCGCAAGGTACATACATGTAAGGTGATTATTTTTTCCTGCACTTTTTGGTCTTTATAATTGGTGGAACATAAATACTTCATTCCATTCTATTATCAGCCCACAATGAGGCTAGTGGCCCTAGTAAATAGTTTCACACTAAAGTGATGATCTGCAGGGACCTGAACACTACAACTCCCATCTCTCTTTGGGAGCCAATGATTCAGGTATCATTGAAAGTAACCTGATGCACTTCTGTTAGCGGTAAATTACTCCTTGTCAGTGCTAGATGCTGAATGGGGGTCCCATAAGAAGCCGTTTTGTGAATTAGTGAGTGACGGTGCAACGAGAAATACAGCACCTCAAATGTTCGGCTTCATGTTTAGGTATACGTCCCGTATTTAGTAGCTGGGCTGACAGTCTGTTTATATACCCCTTCAGTGTGTCTTTGATCAAAGTAGAGGACTACATGTAAATCCAGTCCTACACGCTTTTGAAGAGATCTGGCCAATGATAAACAAATTAATAAGTCTTGGACAGGCATGCCTGAGATTAAACTCAAATACACATAGTGAAATGTTTCAGATTTGTGGTTTGGGCTGGCAGTCCATACACCTATTCCACAGGCTGTATTTAGGTGGAGACGATAGGTGTAATGAGGCCACGCCCCTTTTTACACCTCTCTGCAATGAAACCCCCTGGTGCATGCTGGAGGTTCCTTGTGGGCTAGTTGGCTCCCAGGGACCCCCAGTATTCAAGGGGATTTAGTTCCCCCTCTGGAAACGCGCCAGGGGGCTGCGTTGCAGAGAGGTGTAATGAGGCCATGCCCCTTTTAACACCTCACTGCAACGCAGCCCCCTGGTGCCTACTGGAGGTTTCTGGTGGGCTAGTTTGCCCCCAGGGACCCCCAGTATGCAAGAGGACTTAATCCCCCAACTTAGAACGCGCTACGGGGCGCATTTGCACAGTGGTGAATGTAGGGGGCGGGGCTTTGAGGTGATATGTGTGCAAACACGCCCTGTGGGGGAATTAATTCCTCTTCATTCAAGAGGTCCCTTAGGGGCCAACTAGCCCAACAGGTACCTCTAGCAAGTGCCACGAAGCTGCGTTGCAGAGTGTTGTAAAAAGGGGGCATGGCCTCTGAACACCTCTCTGCAACGCAGCTCCCTGGCGCATACTGGAGGTACCTGGTGGGCTAGTTGGCCCACAGGGGACCTCAAGATTGAAGAGGAATTAATTCCCCAACATAAAACGCGCCACAGGGCGTGTTTGCACACATGTCACCTCAGGTCCCTCTCCCTTCCTTCACTATTGAGCAAAATATTCCTCTAAAATCAGCAGAACTACGAATTCCAATTTACTCACCTGTTATCACGAGAGACGTCAGTGCTGCATCTTTGAGCCCAGTACGGACCCTGAAAAGTAAATCTAAGTGTACTTACCAGTAACTTGTATTTCCTTCCATAGGAATCTATTGTGTGGTTTTCACCAGAAAAGTTTCCAAGTGTCTATTTTTTTAAATGTACCAATATTCCTCTAAAATCAGCCGAACTATGAATTCTGATTTACACACCTGTTATCAGGAGAGACCTCAGTGATGCATCTTTCAGCCCACTACTGATCCTGAAAAGTAATTCTAACCATACTTACAGTAACTTGAATTTCCTTCCATAGGCTAACATTGACTGGTTTCACTTGGAAATTCTTCTAAGTGTGGAGTTTTGGAACTTTATAAAACTCCTCTAAAATCAGCCGAACCACGAATTCCGATTTACTCACGTGTTATCAGGAGAGACCTCAGTGCTGCATCTTTCAACCCACTACTGATCCTGAAAAGTAATTCTAACCATATTTACAGTAACTTGAATTTCCTTCCATAGGATATCATTGCCTGCTATATAAAATATATATAAATTAAAAAAATATAAAATAAAAATATTCCAATTTCAATATTTTTAAAAATATATTTTATTCAATTTATATACAAAATATGTGATGTAATTTAAAAAAATAAAATATCTAAAAATAAATACTTTAAAACAATGTAGTAAATCAGTATAAAAAATAACAATTAATACATTTAAATATTATTATTTACAAAACCTTTGAAATTCACTGAAAAAACCATAGGTTTCAGCCACGTTGTAGTTAGGAATTAGCATTTAAAAAACCTTAGAAATGCACTGAAAAAACCATAGGTTTCAGCCACGTCATTTGAGATGTCATCAGTGATGTCATCAGTGATGTCACTGACCATGTCATGAGTGAAGCAATATGTGACGTCATCAGCAGTGCATTGCAGGCGCGCGAGTTATAGTTAGCTGAACTAACTATAACGGGGGAATTTCAATGGTTTTGTATGAGTGAAATGTCCAGCTAACTATAACATGTGTGAAACATATGGTTTTTTCAGTGAATTACTAAGGTTTTTTAAATGCTAAGTCCTAACTATAACGTGGCTGAAACCTATGTTTTTTTCAGTGAATATATATATATATATTGATAGAAAACCAGACATAGGGGCTTGGTGAGCAAAATAACAATGGATTAAACCCAGATCTGTGACTGGGGGTGAATGTTTTGCCATTGTGCAACATTCCGTCCATCATCTTGTGTGTTTTGCTGTTCACCCTATGTGGGAAGGGTATGCCAAGACGTGGGTCCAGTGCTCACTACTTCACTGGAGTCAAGCTATCCTGGCTGATGAAGGCTGATAGCCAGAAACCGGTCCTAGGCTGCTTGA
This sequence comes from Lissotriton helveticus, assembly GCF_964261635.1. NCBI lineage: Eukaryota > Metazoa > Chordata > Amphibia > Caudata > Salamandridae > Lissotriton > Lissotriton helveticus. The sequence goes on from NC_136067.1 coordinate 1,002,471,162, forward strand.
TTCCAGTCCAGGGAAGACATGGCTTGGCAGTTCGGGCTGGACTGTTCCCATGAGGCACAGGGTCAAGTCTGATTTGCATATGGCCATGTCTGAACTGGGGTGGCTTGGTGAGCAAAATAACGATGGATTAAACCCAGATCTGTGACTGGGGTGAATGTTTTGCCATTGTGCAACATTCCGTCTATCATCTTGTGTGTTTTGCTGCCTAAATGGAAGAACAAAAGTTGGAGCCTTTCGAGGTGTCTGCTAATATTTGCTTGTGACAGAAGAGGCCCCGGGCAAACCCCCAACTGGTGTTCCTGCCAGATAAAGAGAAAACACCTCCCTACATTCAAGCCATTGTCTCTCCTTTGCAGGTAGTTGTTTTTACACCTTATTAGGGCTAACCACCCACTGGCCCACTGGTGGAGAGCAAATGCAGTACAGTCTGCAGGAGCATCAGGCTGAGATCTCCAGCCCAATCACAGAGTTTCCCCATGGTAAAGTGTAGAGAAAATTATAAAAGTTTAATAAACTTGAAAAAAGTCTAAAACTACTGTTATGATAAAGATTCATATAAATTAATTGTATATTTTTGCACCAGGTTTGCGTTACTTTTGCAACACAAACCTGAAGTAAACCATTATACTGGGATTTACTTTTAATAGATTCCTCAAGTAATGGGAAATGTATTACTTTGCATCTCGGGGGCATTCAATGGGTGGTACATGGGTGTTTCCATGCACCCATCCATGGGTTTTTCACCCAAATCCGTATCTAAAAACATTTGTAGCCAGAGATCTGCACCAAATTCATACAACTACTGGAGGCAAGCATATTGAAGAGCAATTGAATTTCTCCTTGTTTTCCCCACTTGGCATGTGTGCTGCATTGTACAGCACACACACAAAAAACGGCAAGAGTTAATGGATAGTTTGTGTAATAAAAGGATCCACATTTGGTAAAGAAATAATTATTACATACAGAATGCACACCCTTGCACTATGGTCAAGGGTGTGTGTGTTGGCATATGGCAGCCTAAAGAGCGTCAGAGAAAGGAGAGAGGAAAACAGCGCCATATCTAAGTAAATGTGGCACTGTTATGTTCTCTACCTTTCACACAACGCAGCACAGCAACTTCATTCCCTTCTTGTGCCTGTCACACAAGTACTAGGTCATTTTTATGTGAAGGAGGGAATGGCTGGGCTTTCTTACATTCTTTTTTTTAATTTTTATTTTTATTTTTATTTTATTTATTAGATTTTTCAGCATATAACAATCAAACATCATTACATTGCACTGACAGGTAACAGTTTTCATTATACCTCACGGCATCCAGTCTTTGTGAACTATAGTACCGTTGTTCGTGAACCACAGACATATTTCTAATTTGCACTTTTCAGGCAACCAGCTCCCTCGCCCAGCATCTAGTAAGTTCATGCATCCCGCCCCTCTGTAGTTGTTTTAACCTGTTCCATTTCATCAGTCTTTAATCATATTTTGCAGACGTGAAAGAAACCCTCACTGCAGATCTATCCCCGACCCCATGAAAGCCTCTTTTGTGCATGTTTGAAGTAATAGGGGGAGCGGGAGGGGGGGTTATAGCCAGGATGGTGTGTGTTCTTCTGCTGTTTCACCTGTGCTTCGGGCGTGATGACTACTGGGTGTTGTTTTCGGCCTCCTCAGTCGCCTGCTCCAGTAAATATGTTTGCAGTGGCCCCCAAATATCGTAGGCCACGAGGCGGAGGGCAAAAGTTCTACATATGTGGAGAGTTGCTGCTTAGAGTATTTCTTGTTGCTTAGCCATCTCTTGAACTTCCGGCCTGTCCTCTTCCCCACCTACAGGCTATTCGTCGTTTTGCCAGTAACAGTCCCAGTGAGACTAGTTTCGAGGCTGACATTGCTATTTCCTCTGTAAGCCTAAGAGAGCAATATAAGAGTTCTTTTCTTCTTTCAGAGTTTTATATCGCAGGAACAAGACCCAAGACATCGGGTATCGGAGCGCTTTACATGGGCACCAGTTTTGTTACAGATGGACACATTCATTTTTGTCAGGCACAGGGAGATAAAGTGATTTGCCCAGAATCAAAGGATGTTGAGCGTTGTTGCCGAGATTTGAACCCGGTTCCCCAGTATCGAGGTCGACCGCTATAGCCACAAGGCTACATCCTCTGGTGCATATGTGCTGTTCTGCCATGTGTGATAGAGCCCGCGCAGCCAGGAGTTCTGGATATCTGAGCATTCAAATGCTAGATGTATGATATCTGCCCCTTCTCTCCTGCATCATGCAGACCAATCATCCGATCGTAGTAGATATCTGTATAGCCTTGCCGGAGTGTAGTAGACTCGCTGTAAGCATTTATAATGTTTTATTCATAGGCTACTGCTGGCCGTTATTGCCCCTGTCTGTCCACAACAATATTGCCATTGTTGATCTGTCAATAGGGTGTCTAGTTCCGAGTCCCATCCAGCCCGTGCTCCCCCCAGCCCTGCTGGTTTTTATAGCACTGCAGCTTTATAAAGACAGGATACCACAAGTGCAGCTTGCGGATTTTTAATTATTGTATGTAGTGTGAGTAATGTAGGTGGTTCCTTCGGAAATTCGGGAGTGGACGCTTTAACATCCTGACTCATTCTGAAATGTAGAAAGACCTCCAATAGGGTATGTGTGCCTTGCTGGAAGAATGTCACTTGGGGCCATATGTAGGTAGCCCAATACCGGTCGGTAACGGCCGAAATTACCGAATTTCGTCTGTTACCGACCAGTATTTAGGGTTTGAGATGTAGGAGGCAGGTTTAAGGATTCGGTAATTACCGATTCCTTAAGGCAGAGGTCTTCAAACTTTTGTTGGCTGAGCCCCCATCTAAACCTTTTTACACATCGAGCCCCCCACCACCACCTGACAAAAAAGTTCTGGAAGCTGGTACTCTGCTTCATTGATGGCCATTCCCTCCTGCGGAGCCCAGGTCATAAGGGCAAATAATATTAAATAAAGAGCTCCACTTCCAGTCTTGAGCAGTACCTGGAAACTGGAGTGCTCACAAAATTTAGTAATATATTTTTTGCAGTTTTATATAGCGCGAACATGACCCAAAGGTATTGGAGCACTTTGCAGGAGCTTCTTTTACATTACACAAGCATACATTAATTGTTTGTAAGCACAGGGCAATAAAGTGATTTTCCCAGAATCACAGGATGTTGAGCAGACACCAAGAATTGAACTTGGTTCCCCAGCTCCACAGTCATCAGCTCTGGCTGTTGCACCACATCCTTGCCCCAGACAAGATATCAGAACAAGCAATAGGTCTCGGCAATCAGATAGCTATAGGCGATGGCAATGTAAGTGCATTTGTGTATGACTCAGGGGCTGTTTTTATTGATCTACACAAATGTATTACCACTGATTGCTGAGACCTATTGGCTTTGCCAATGCTTGTTTTAGAAACAGCAAACATGTGCAGAGTTGTTCTCACTAAAGGCAGATCCCTTTTGATGGGGGAAGGAATGGCCTTTTCAGCACAGAGATGTGAGGGCTCAAAGACACAGGTATCTGTGTCTTTGTGCCCTCACACATGCACATCTGTGTCACACATGCACATCTGTGCATGTGTGTGAAGCCCACACATGCACAGAAAGATTATCACATTCCCTCAGCAGACCAAACTTCTCTTGCATACATAGAGGGATGTTCACAATCCCTCGGAGGAGCCAAGGCAAACTCCCACTCTGGCACACAGTGCCAGGCTATGTTACAAATTGGTTGGGCAGGGGGGTTATTGGCATATTAAGTGTTGTCACAAGAGGCAAATGGGAAGAGATAGCCAGACTGAGCGAGGGGGAGGAGGTTAGAAACAGAAAAGTGAAGGAGAGACCCTAACAAAAAAGCACAAGGATGCAGCGTGGGCCTAGCGTGGGCTGGCTGGACAGGAATTTGGAAGGCATTCAAGACTGAGGAAATAAACAGCAGGCTAAACAATAGACATATTTTTGCAGTTGACGTTGAAAGATGGATTTTACAAACTCATGGGTGTGAGTGGTGTATTAGGGAGACGAGATGGGCTAGTTTGACCATGTTAGGATGTAGTTACGTGAGTTTAGAATGTACCTCTAAACCGAAGGCTATTGTGTTCGTGCACTCAACTTGCTTCTGAAACAAAGGCCTTCTTCACAAACAGCAAATGTTTCTGTAGTCGATCTCTGTCAGTGTTAACTTACGAGTGAGAACCCAGACATGCATGTAAGCACCATGCTGCTCAGTGTTGACACACTACACATTTGCAGGAACTTTGACCCTGATGGCTGGTGGGAATTCCGTTAAAACAAACATTCCCAGAATTCCCCTTAATTGTGCACCTGTGTCCCTTGTGTCCCTCTTTGCTTTAGGCATTTGGGTAGTCACTGAAGCTAAAATATAAGCATGGTCAGTTTCAGTGTTTTTATTTAACGCTGACCTCTATGGAGAAACTAATATGCTCGATCTCCAGCTGCCTCCAGTTGTTCCCCCAACCTAGCCCAGATATCATGCAGGGGTTGATGGTGCAGAGCTCTGCCCCCCTGGACTCCTGCAAACGGGCAGCAACGATTTGTTTGTCCACCACAGTTGGCCACTCGGTGCACCAAGCGTTTTTGAGCTGTAATGAATCTAGCAGCTTTAGAATTATTAAAATTGTAGTGTTGTAATTGCATTTATATAACGCTTACTACCGAGGCGTTGAAACGCTTGTCTTCACACCCTTTGTAGCCCATAAGGGGCTCCTAAATATGCGCACATGCATTGATCTGTTCCTGAGACATATGGTGCACAGTGTACATGAGACCCTTGTATCTAGTTTCTATCCTACCCTATGAAAGAGGTTTTAGGGTATGAGAGGCACACAAAGGTGATAGCCATCTAGGCTGTTGTGGCAGGAGTAATAAATAGCAAGAAAGCCCCAGGCTCCACTAACTTGAGGTTCATTTTAAAAACAAATACCCCAGCAGTAGGCACCCACATAAACGCCTGCCCCATGCATCTATCTTACTAGTATTTCCAGGGAACACCACAAATTCCACTCAGTTTAATGATCAGGTTACAGACATATTGTTATGAATGCTTTCACTGGCAATGCAGGTTGCCCCGAGTGAGCAACGAGAGTCCTAGAATGTCTCCCATCTTTTGGTCTCCTTCCTGCAATTTATGCTCTCAGTATTCTGAGACCATCCCCTTCATTTCCGGGTATTCTGATTGGAGTTTGGTTCTTGGAGTGTGTGATATACTAGTTTTTGGCTCAATCAAGGTGGCGCGGGGTAGCTGTCATACACAGGAAGCCAGTGCACTATCTGGCCTCTACCAGTGAATGCCTGATTTCTGCCTACAATTAGACATAATTCCAGACCGTTAGTGCATCATTTTGCAGAAATTCTAGGGCATTAAACTACTTGATGTAATTATCCTGTGGAATGAAATTCTCTGAAAGTCTTTGATGTCAACAGGTGTTATGTTTACTTTCCAGCTAGGGCTGGAGCTTGTTGCAATAGGTCCAACAACCATGGAACGAGGTAGAAAAGATGTATACGTTAGCCCCTCCTTTGCGAGAGTGGATTTTGCAAGTGTTTGTAGCAAAGTGTGCACAAGTAGTAATAAAAGGAACATTTTGAGCCTTTAGAGTAGTCTTTTGGGAGTGACGCGGATGTCCCTCTGATGCTTAAACCAAAGTCCAGGGATGGTCCAAGCAATTAAAGCCATGGCAGTAATTCAGTAAGGCCGCAAGTTATCGTGCATTTTAAATGACTTGCATTCTATCTGTTCCAGGTGCTGTATAGTGCCTTTCAATTGACTCACTAGTGCATCCACGTCTTTGCTTCCTGATTGTTTGAATGGTTATGTAAAGGTCTCTGGCCTGTCTGAATTCTAGACAAATGGCAGACCTGTGTAATCTGTAAAAATGTGCAATCTGTTTTTCACTCCAGCAGAATTGTTGAATTTTCAGAAGCTGGGGAATAATTACAAAGTCCCACATTTGTTTAATTTCAAACTAAGGTTTTTACACCCATCATTGTTTTTCCTCCCATATGTTTTATTATTTTCCTCTATCTCTTTCGTCTTTCTCTACTGCCTCCTACTTTTCGCTCACCCTTTCTTTTCTTCTCTTCTACAGTCTATCTCTTTGTTCTATTGCTGTTTCTTTCTCACTTTCTCACACTCTTTTGGGCTCACTCCATGGTCTTAATATCTTGTTACTGCCTTAACCCTCACTTCATCTTACAATTTACACCATATTCACCTCAATCCCTTTGTGCCCTCTATCGCTCTTTTTTCCAATCCATTTAACTTCCCTTAATGTGTCAGTGCTTCACCTCCTAACTCACTGTCACCCTCTTACCTTCTCTCTCCCCTCCCTCTTATTCTTTTTCTGTCCCATACCCCTCCTTTCTTTTCTATTTTGGACATTCTGTTGCATTGAGGTGAGACAACTTCACATAGCTGCCATCTGAGACCAATCCTTGCCCTTTCGGTGTCTCAAGAGAATGCTGATTAAGCTGGCTGCTGGTAGGTCAGCAAAGTGCTGCCCCATCCTCTCCGAGCTCTAGGCTTTGACAATGTTCACTTTCTAATATGTCGCTCAAATTCAACATGTGAACACTGTGTACCTGAAACTGCAATAAAAAGTATATAAAAAAAATAAAATAAAATGAGAGCAGTGGATTTCCAAGACTCGCATTTGCCATTTCCTTGTAAAAACTGATGCGCACAATGGCTCTGCATCCGAAAGCCGCCTTGCTGTCAAACGTAAGTAATAGCAGAATGGGGGCCCAGGGGGTACTGAAACCAGAAAACAAACTGCCATTGTAACCAGTTTACAATACTATGTAAATATGCACATGGTCTTGTGAAAGATCTGTGAAAAACTCGGGCGTGTCTGAGATTAGACTCCAGACACTGCCCAGCGAACCCCCCAGCAGCAGCAGCCCGGGCTGAGACACGAAGGAGGGGCTGAAGCCCTTCCAGCCTAATAAGCGTCGGCGCCTGGAAGCAATAATTAAAGGTGAAGTGGTAGGGTGGAGTGCGCGCCCCCCCCAGGGGGGCGCACCCCACAGTTTGAAGACCTATGCCTTAAGGAATCGGTAAAATACCGATTCCTTATTTTAAGGAATCGGTAATTACCGAATCCAAAAAGCTATGTAGGAGGCACTCAAGTGAGTGCCTTCTTGCATTCAGGATTCGTTATTTACCACCAACTACAAGTTGGTGGTAAATATCGAAAACCTTTAAAAAAGCAATTTTGTGCTTTTTTAAATGTATTATGTGGCACGATTCAGGGGTGCAAACCTCTTACCGATTCGGTATTTACCGAATCGGTAATAGTGAATGCCTTCCCATTCATTCCTATGGGCGCTCCAGGCCCATAGGAATGAATGGGAATTGAATCGTACCGATTCAGTAATATTTACTGAATTGTTTCCTACATACCATTTATCGATTCTGAAATACAGAATCGGTAAAATTCGATATTTTAGAATTGGTAAATGTAGATTACCTACATATGGCCCTTGATCCGTAAACTCCCCTTCTTGGTATAGCTCTCCCTATGTTTTCACCCTTCTGCTGTATAGCATCTTCCTGCAAGATGCTTTGTGTGTAACAGAGATGCAAGGGTGATAAGGTAGTGGCATTAACAGAGAATATAGGAGTGACTTGACTAATTTTTGTGCTAGTTTTTGCCAGGCCAGCCCAGTGCATCCTGCTGTTGTCAGGAGGTGTCCCACACAGGGGGGTCTGGCTCCCAGAGACGTTGTCATAGGGAGGGGTGTCATATATCCTCTTTTTATTGTCAAGTGTGGTATATATGGTGGCGGTTGAACCAGTATGATGCAAAGTGTGCTTGCGCACATAAGTAATAGAGTTCCATATCTGGAGCCTCGAAGTCACTTTTTTCAAAAGGTTGGGTAAATACTTTCCATCATATTCTGGGCCATTTGCCTCCCTATGTTAATTTAAGCAACTGTGTTTGCAGAGTGCAGAGTGCGGAAGAAGTGAAGTACAGGGTGGAGGGGTGTACGGTATATTTGTGAATAAAGTAATTTTGGCAATAGCACCATTTTCATTAACGTTATTCGCCCAGCGAGGGAGAGTGGCAGAGTACCCCATCGCAGCACTGATTTAGTGATGGAATCAACAGCAGTACCATAGTTTGCTCTGATTGTCACTTCTTTATCTCCAAGCATTTAAGATCAGAATCGCACCACGCAAGAGGATATTCTGAGAATTCCCACGTGGTCAACGTAAGGGGTAACATCTGAGACTTACTCCAGTTAATGGTAATTCCTGACAACACCCCAAATCTTATGATTTCCCAAAAGACTGGGTTTAAGCTTTTATGGGGATCAAGTAGGTACAACATGATGTCATCCGCCTACATGAATACTAGTAACTGTCAGTCGGGATATATCTGGGCATACTCCTTGTGGTGTTATCACAGTTTTGCAGCAAAAGGCTCGACAGCCATGGCGAATGGCAGGGGCGATAGTGGGCACCCCTGTCTAGTGCCCCTTGAGATCAGTATGAAGCTCGAGCAGCAGCCATTAATCTGCACCGCGCTAGCAGTTGGTTGTACAGTAGGGTGATCCGCAAGATAAAAGAAGGAGGGAACACCATTCTGCTCAGTGTGACAAATAAGTAGTCCGACTCTAGGTAGTCGAATGCTTTGGTGGCATCTAAAAGACTGCCACCGCCTCAAGGTCGGGATCAATGTCCTGTATGCCAGTAAACAGGGAGTGTAAGTTGTAGGAGGTGGCTCGTCCCGGCACAAAGCCAGACTGGTCAGGCATGACTAGCTTTTCCATTAGTAGCTTCAGCCTATTGGCCGGTATTTTAGCCAATATTTCAGCACTGCAGTTTATGAGTGCGAGAGGTCTGTACGCCTCGCACCTAGTGGCAAGTTTCCCAGGCTTAAGAAGGGAGATGATCCTAGCTTCAAGCATTGTAGGCAGCTTCTGCGTATACTTTCCTGAGGGACCAATACCACAGAATAGCATTTGTAAAAGTCAGGTGGTAGCCCATCTGGACCTGGGGCTTTGCCTGACTTCAGCTGTTTTATGGCTGCTTTTATTTCACGATTCAGAAAAGGGGGTGGTGATGAACAGAGTGTCTGAATTAAGCAGACCACTCTTACCCAGTCCAAAGATCAGGGCTTGATCCATCACCGTTATTTAGCTCACTGCCCCATCCCAGCTCAGAACCCGGCTATATGCAAATTAGTCTGTTCCTGTCCCAGTGCATGATGGGAACAGGGCAAACCAAACTACCAAGCCAATTCTTATACTGGGAAGGAAACAAGCTTCCGGGGGCCAGGGACAGACTAATTTGCATATAGCCAAGTTCTGAGCTGGGATGGTGCAGTGAGCTAAAAAACGGTGATGGATCAAGCCCTGATCTTTGGACTGGGTAAGAGTGGTCTGCTTAATTCAGGCACTCTGTTCATCACCACCCCCTTTTCTGAATAATTTTGTCCTCCATAAGCGTGGAAGGGTATACTCAGATGTGAGTCCCTTGCTCATTGCACCATCAGGATTCAAGCAAGCCGGGCCGACGACGCCTGAAATGGCAGAAACCGGTCCCCGGAAGCTTGTTTCCTTCCCAGTATAAGAATTGGCTTGGTAGTTTGGTTTGCCCTGTTCCCATCATGCACTGGGACAGGAACAGACTAATTTGCATATAGCCAAGTTCTGAGCTGGGATGGTGCAGTGAGCTAAAAAACGGTGATGGATCAAGCCCTGATCTTTGGACTGGGTAAGAATGGTCTGCTTAATTCAGGCACTCTGTTCATCACCACCCCCTTTTCTGAATGCTTTTATTTCAGCCTCCTTGATTTCCGCATCTAGGAAATCCCTATAGGTCTCTGCGATCCATGCCAGTGCAGTGTTTTCCAGGTAGACAGGAATCTTCCTCCAGCCCACCCCCCCATGTGTGGAGTACAGGCCTGTGTAATAAGTTGCGATATCAGAGGTGTCTTTTTGCATTAGTGCCTCCACCTCTAGTCTGTAATTTGTAAATCTAGGCAGCCGTATTGTTTCTGCTAAGGCTCTGCCAGGTCTCTCCCCTTCCCCCATAGTGGCGTGCTCTGTAGTATTTGAAGTGGAACAAGCATTCTCGTTCTGCTTCTGTTTGGTAGTCTGTCATCAAGGTGCAGAGCTTGGCTTTTACTCTACCCCTGCATCGTCCCTGAGCTGGATCTCCGTTGTCTTAGCCTCTTCGAGGCTCATGACGATCTCAGCTCGTCAAAAGCCGTGGAACGCTCAGGTGCGGGGAGAATTCCCCTCCTGTGCTGAGCGTTCCACGGGAGGTAATGCACCTGTGACGAGCTGAGCTCGTCATGAGCACAGGAGCGCCGTGCCTCATGACGAGCTTAGCTCGTCATGAGCATGCGGGCGCTCTGCGCGCCCCCCTCCCTCCCAGCACAGCGGGGGAATAACCCCCGCACCGAAGGGGTTAATATCCATTTCAAATGTTTGCAATGCCTCCAGATTTCGTGCAAGATACCACCACATTTTGCGTTGCATACCCCCTAATTGGGACCCTGAATGTGTCCCATATTGCCGCAATGCTCGGCACTGTGTTTAAATTATTGTCAAAGAACTTGTTAATTCCCTGCCTGACTTCCTCTTTAAAATTGGTATCTAGAAGGGTGCTGGGTGGTAATTTCCATGATTGGTAGGGGAGACAGAGACTGGCGGCTGTAACTGCATCCACACTGGAGAGTGGTCAGAGTAGATGTGAGCAAAGTGTTCCACCCCGTTGAGCCATGTGCTCAGACTTCTCAACAGGAGCCAGAAGTCAATGCGCGACCAACTGGCATGGACAGCAGAGTGGAATGTGCCCTCTCTGCACATTGAGTGCAGTGTTCTCCATGCAACTTTCATTAAATTGTCGTGTATGATTCCTCCCATGTGTTTTCAGGCTTTGCTCTGTTCACCTGGGTCACTTTGAGACGTATCTCTGCTCGGGTCTAGTGTGAGGTTAAAATCGCCCCATATGAGATACGTGGAATCTATGCTAAGGATAGTGCCCCATAGTCTGTCATAGAAGAGAGCATCAACCACATGAGGGCCATAACAGTTTAACACTGTGACCAAGTGGGTGCCTATTCTTTCCCACATTAAGCGGCCATGTGGGTCTTGTATGGAGCCTCCTGGGTGATACGGAGTATTGCGTTAAATCTAAATAGCGGAGCCCCAATAAGTAGAATAGGATGCAAGCATTTGTGGGAAGCCCATCTCCCTGCGATATGGATCGGCTTGCCAGGGTCAAAGTGTGTCTCTTGCAGCATCCCAATATGTATATTATGCCTGTCCAGGTAGTTAACTATGGGTCTGTGTTTGTGAGGGTCTCCAACCCTCTGATGTTGCAGGTTAGGAAATTATATTTGGGGCTTTTGATAGTGTCCAGTGTGCTCTTAGGTTAGATGGGTTGTATGTGTCTTGTATTGAATTAGTGTGTGTCGTGTGGTCCGTGGTATAGAGTTACCATGCACGTGAATATTGTGGACTAGTGCAACATAAATTATAAACATACCCAAACTGTTTGACAACCCCCACCCATGCCAACTGCCCCATTCCATCGGTGAATCCCACTCTGTTTGAATACACAACTATAGGAAACAAAGAAGATCCGATCCCTGCCATGCTGTGTTTGTAGTAAAGGTCCCCTGGCAAGGCTGCTGCAGATCTTGGAGTCTCCCCCAATGTGACAGGTGGATTGACAATTACAAAGGTAAGAGTAAGGGTAAGGGAGAGAGAAGGAGGTAGGGAGGGGAAGTTATTGAATAGTAAGAGAAGGAAAAGGAGGAAGATTAGAATTTACGATTAGGGCAGTAGACTCTTGTAGTCTTAAGTTTCCAAAAGGGAATTCCCACATGGAGGTATCACCGGAGAGCCAGGCATCTGCCCAGGTAGAAGATCAGTTGTCTGTTTCTTTGGAGCTGTAGTTAGTCCCTATGAGTCTTTTCCCAGCATAAATGTTCATTCTTCAGCAGGTGAGCTACTGTTGCTTTTTATTCTAAATGAGTGATTCAAGCGTCTCTTCCCAGAGCTTGCATGAACCAGGATGGCGATAGTTTTTGAAATGGCTTATTCCTCATTGCGCCTGCTTGATAGCTTAGAGAAGAGGGGTTTTGATGTAGTTAGCGGAGCTAAACTCAATGTCAGTAATTTTCCGATAATATAGTCGTGGGTCTGGAGATTGTTTTCTCTACCACTTCCATAGGTCGTCGCCTTTCCTCTGCTGCAGGTTGGTAAATATATGGTGTTTGCCTTGCTCAGTGATGCATAGTTTATTGGGGTAGAGCATAGTGTAAGAAATGTTCACTTGTTGTAGCAATCGATTTTGGGCAAATATTTTTTGCGTGCATCCTGCACAGCCATGGTAAAATCGGGATAGAAGCAGATTGCATTCCTTTATAGATGAGCTGATGCTGCTCCCTATCCAGGCGGAGTACCGTGTGGTGGTAGTTTAGTAACTTAGCCACGATGAGCTGGGGCAGCGCGCGCTCGATGGGGGTCGCGCCACCCGCGACCTGTGCACCCTCTCCACCACTATTTGTTTAGACAGTTCAGAGGCATCAAACAGGGCCAGAAGCATGTTCTTCACATAGTCTTCCATTCGCCCCACAGCTGTAGATTCCGGTACTCCCAGGATGCGGCGATTGTTCCTCCGGGATCTGGCCTGCAAATCCTCGTTCTTGGCAGCTAAAGAACGTAAGAGATGTTCCATTTGTTGTAGTTGGTCTCCTCTCTGCGCTGTGTTATCTTCCACGTTGGATGAACTCTGTTCAGCCTCCTTTATGCATCTGTCTTGCTTTTCTAGGAGTTGTGTGATAAAGTCCATGCGAACGCTCATGGTTTGCATTTTGGCTTCAATAGAGTTCAGGCTGTGATGCACGGCCAGCAACAGGGAGGACATGTCAGTGTCTTCTGGCTGGGTTTGTGCACAGTGGCTATCTTCTGTGCCAGCATTCGAGTTGCCCGTTGGTCCGCGTGATGATTTGCAGGCCTCAAATGGCAATTTGGACTGTTTTTCATTGGCACATCCCGTCTCTTCAAGAGAGGTATTGTGGGGGTATAGAGTCAAGAGACGCGGGTTGAAGTATTAGCGGGGACACAGGCCTGTTGCGATCATGAGTGTTTCCTTTTTTGAGGTGCGGTTTTGTCCAAGTTCTTCAATTCCCAGCCTCGTGGGCCCCTCACCAGTAGCCTTTTGCAGTATTTGCCTCTCAAGCGGTGGTTTTGTACTGGCTCTGTATCTTGCACTTGCTTGCACACTACCTCTGCGGCTCTTGTTCCTGCCTGCATGAGTTGCCTCCCCGCTTAGTTATGACTTCCTGCAAAGGACTGCATTGCTAGGCTGTGGAGGATAGAGATTTACTTGGCAGCGTTTTGTCTCCCACGCTGTACAGTAATGGATTGCGGGGTGTGGCCTTGACTCAGTATATGACATGCACTATGGGTTGTTATCCTGTTGGCCGTGCATGTATATTTATGCCCCCATGAGGTTGGTTCCTAATACAGTCCGTGGCACTGGCAAGGGGTAGGAGCTCACCAGGCCTCCCACAGGCCACACCCAGACCTGGCTGGGCCCCCTCGTAGGTGCCTGGGCTCACACTCTGCATGCAGCTTCTAGCTCCACTGCTCTCGTCCTCGCCCTACGCACCCGCTCACCTCAGGTGTGTTCTCAAGCTGGAGCCGGTATTTGCCACGCTCCGGGACCCACAGTTCTCTCTTGGCTCAGGCCAGGCAGGGCAGCCCCCTCAGGCAGGCCTTCCGATTGTTCACCCAAACCCCGTCCTGCCCGATCTGGCTCACCTGTCCCAACCTAGCATCCCGCAGACTCACGGTCCACCAGAAATTGGGCCTTATAATCACCATGGCTTCACACTACTCCCGGCAGCCATGTTTGTCCTTGTTGCACATGGACTGCAGCCTCTAAGGAAGTTAGCCCATTTTCTCCTGCTGCTCAGCTACCTCGTCTATGTAGCTTCGAATTTAAAGGTGCTGTTTGCAGTTTCCAGGCAAGATAACAATTCTGAAGCACATCAGCTGGCAGGTATATTTACATTTCGTAGTTAATCCTGTGGCACAAGGATATTTCCAGGAGTATGTTCCTGGGCGGCTGGAGCCTCACTCCAGTGCGGCCATTTTGCTCATTGGCTCTCTAGCGCCCCCTGGCTTTCTTACTAAAATGGTTGCTAATCCAGTTTATTCTGCCAAAGCTTCCTCGTCTAAGAGGGTGCGAGACTTTTTCCTGTCTTGTCATTTCTTGACTTTTATAAGGAGGCTTTAGTCTAAGGAGGACGAGTAGCAAAGCTTTCGAATCATCTACTTTTTGTTGCAGTCTTTGCGCACCATAGATGCATTTTGTTCCTGATTTTTTCTCATTTTCTGCAGCTGTTTATTAGATCCTCTTGTCAGGAAGACTAGACACTGGGCTATTTCTCTTCCCTGTCTCAATGTTGCTTTAGAACTTCTAGTAAAGTTATTGGGTGTGATTTAGAGCCGGGTAGACAATGCATCCCAGACAAATCTGACAGTGTACCCTGTCCGTCAAACTCTCAGGCCACCCACCTTATTGTAAGTCAGCCAAGTCAAGTCAACTTTTTTGTTAGATTAATTAAAATCATTACAATATGCAAAGTCCTAATGCAAATAGAGCTGCCATTTAAAAAGGTTAAAGCAGTTAGGTGGCTTTTGCCTTCTTCATGGCCCCCTCTACTCCCTGGAGGTATTTTACATTCCAGGATGTTGTTCTCTGGTTGACTGAGTTTAGGCAGGCCTAAAAGGCTTGTCTACAGACGTGCACCCCTAACTGATTCCAAAGAGGGTACAGACATTGTAGTCTATGGTAGAGTTAGAGAGGCAATTGGTATGGACCAGGTCTTCAGTTCTGAAATCACATGGTCGACACGTCGTTTCCAATTCTTCCCTCAGCCAGGGCATGTTATGTATGTACGGTGCAAGATCCCAAAGCAGTAGTTTACATACTTTTGTCCTACAGTTTAAAACGTCACCCTGATCTTGCTGGGGTCTCAGGATCTAGTAACTGTTTAATATTGACCAGGCATGGGAGCGTTTTCCTAGGTCTGCCTGTGGCATCCTGCTGATGCAGCTTGTTGCCAGGGTGTCACATGCATTAGAATGCTATGTACAGGTTCTGACATTGTTTAGTTTAGAGTATGAGGCAGTTAAGCCTGGACCTTTCTACTGATGAAAGCTATCCTGTGGATGGGATCCTATATTATAATAAATACTTAATTTACCCTTCAATCTACCTTTGGACTTCTTTACATTGGCGACAGGACGGGATTTATGAAGGAAGAAAAGAAGAAAGGATCTCAACAAGGATATCTTTATTTTGGAAATTCACACAAAGGTACTGTTAATTTTTTTTTACACTTTTTGTTGAGCGAATTTTACGCTCTGATATTTTACCTGACTTTTCATGACAATGCTGATTTTGAGCACAGGCATTTTAAACGGATTTTGAACGCATTGTGTGGCTCAAGGCGCTGTGGTGATACTATTTCGTGACAATTTGTTTCACCCTTTAACAGTTTCTCTACACGGCGCTCGTTTGCCTACAATTCTGGTTTTTAAGTGCTCGGTAACTGGCAGTACATAGCGGGAGGTTAACATCTCAGCCTTGACTTTAGCATCTTTCGAAACCTCACCGTTTCCTCTGCTCGAGCTCTCACCAGCGTCAACGTTATTCCTCACGGACGCAGAAACTCCAGCGCAGCGCCACAGCGTTCTTTATCACGGACTGTGTTTGACTGACTCGCGAATGCATTCTGGGTAATTGTCATCACGCAGGAGCATCTTGACGCATTCGCGACGACGTGGCAGCCATTTTTTTTGTTTTTTTTTCACGGCAGCACTTTCGTGACTACGATCATCCAAGAGACACAAAACACAGATATGCCCCTGAGAGATGAGACGCAGGACTTCTGCGTGACGAGGAAACAAGCATTCTGACTTAAATTCGATTACTCTGTGTTTGTTTCTTTTGAATATTGCTTGAGTGAACTGAGCATGAGAGAGCAACAAGTATCCAACTTACAACAGGTATCCAACTGTGTAACTTACTTTGAGTGTTAAAAAATTAAGGGACAAGACACTGAGACTATATTAGAAAACAATTTTATTTACATCTCCACACTTGGCCGGATGTTATTACTGTTCCAAAAAGGGATCTTTATTATTACTTTGTGTCACAGAATTGTTCCTTAATTTTCTTTTACTGCATCTATTGTAGTTGATACATTTGGGGTGAAGTTCATATAATGCAGAACGTAACAGTGCCTCCGTTCTTCTTACAAACTCCTGGGGATCCTCCCATTAGATGGAAAAAGTGGCGCAAGGTCTTTGAAAGGTATGCAAAAGTTTGTGGGGCCAACTTAAGTGCGGAAGGGAAAACAGCTTTGTTACTGCACTGTTTGGGATCAGAGGGCCAGGAAGTATTTGATCACCTTCCGGAACTATAAGATAGGAATTTAAATGAGTATGAAATTTGCATAGCAATGCTAGACAAGCATTACCGCCCAAAAGTATCTACTATTTTAGAGAGATATCATTTTGGTCGCAGATTACAGCTTGAAGAAGAAAGTATAGAGAACTATATAACTGCGCTTAGAAAGTTAGCATCATCTTGCAAATTTGCTGCCTCTATTGACGAAAGAATAAGGGATCAGTTCATGCTGGGATGCAGCATCGAACGTGTTAGAGAGGAATTATGGCAGAAAGATGAACCTGACTTAGATGATGTGATTACCATAGCAAAAAGGATTGAACATTCTATTAAATGTGTAGAGGTCATAAAAAAAAATGGTGAAAGCAAAGACAAGAGTACGGTTAATCTTGTTAAAACTTCGAATGTAGTGAAAGAGAATACTAGCCAGAGAAGTAGTATGAGAGATGTAACCAGTAACAAACTTCTCAATGGTAACCCAGATAAAAAATTTGATTTTGCGCAAGTGAAATGCTTTAGATGTGGCAAAATGGGACATTTTGCGAACGACAGGCAATGTCCTGGGTGGAAGGCCACTTGTAACAAGTGCAAGAGAAAAGGACATTTCTCTGTCGCTTGCAAGGGGAGGGAGTACAAAGGCAAGGTTAATGAGATTTATTATGATTTTGATGAGACAAGTGAATGTGATGAAAATGTTGATTGTGGTCAAATTTTAGTCCAAGTAGTTTTTGGTCCTCAACCCAAGAACTGTCCTACTGATGAAATTTTGGTGAATGGTTATTCCATTAGAGTGTTATTTTATTCAGGTGTCAAAATCACCATTGTAGTAAAATAATTTTATCTCAAGATTGTAGCGCTGACGCGCTGACCTACAGAACCGCCATTCCCGGCCACGAGACAGGCCACGCCCCTTTTTAGGCCACGCCCACTCGCCGCGCTTAAAAGCACCCGCTGACTACGAGCGTGGTTGCTAGTCAATTTCACTCCTGAGGCGAAAAGCCGGGAGACGCTTTCTGCACACACCTAATTTTAAACTTTGAGTGTCACCTTTATTCTGTGCTGTGTTCTTACCTTTTACTGTGTGTAGCTTTGGAAACGCGCTCAGCGGATTGTAGCGCTGACGCGCTGACCTACAGAACCGCCATTCCCGGCCACGAGACAGGCCACGCCCCTTTTTAGGCCACGCCCATAGAACTCTCCAATATAAAAATGTGCACACACCGGAAGCGCAGCGGACGAGCGCAGCGGGAGCGCCGTTTGCGCGCCGAAGGCGCGCTCAAGGCAAGCCCGTCTGCGCCCGTCCGCGCCAGACCGGGCCATGGGACATGGCACTCTGCTCCTTCCACTACCTACTCAGCCCATGCCCTCAGGGATCTTCAATATCCCGCATTCTCTGTTTCTCCTACCGCCATTCGCCGCACCACCGCCCTCGGCATCTCGCGCCATAAACAGTCTTGTTCAGACAGATCTCTACCTTCAAACACGCCTAGCAAACGTTCCACTTCGATCAGGGTACTTTATTTAAACACTCGCTCGTTAGTAAAACACTCTGAGGACATTTTTGTCCTCCTTTCTAACTCCAACCCCGATTTGCTCCTGCTTACGGAGACCTGGCTGACATCCGAGTCTCTCCCTGATATTCTGGCCGCCCTCCCCCCTGACTATTACATTCTCCATACCAACCGCCCTGACGACCGGCCCGGTGGTGGGGTGGCAGCCATTGTATCAAAACGCCTGACCACTGTTCTCTCTAACCCCCTTCCTTTATCAGGGGTTGAGAATTTACTCTTCAGTGTACAAACTAACACCGGCCTCCTCACCTTTCTCCTGCTATATCGGCCTCCTCACTCCATGCCCCACTTCTCTTCCATCCTGAGTGAACAGCTTTACGCGCTATTAACTACACACTCTGACTTCGCCATTGTCGGCGACCTAAATTATTGGTTTAACGACCCCAACGCTGGCCCTCACGCCACCGAGCTATTCGAGACTCTTGAGAATCTGAATCTCACCCAGCATGTCTCTCACCCCACTCACATTAAGGGCCATATTTTAGACCAGATCTGGTCCTGCAATCTGGCCCTGTCTCCACCAGTCACTCTTCCTTGTACCTGGTCCGACCACTACCTGGTGGATACTACCATTACAGTTAGTGGCCAAACCCTTACCCCTTTAATGGCCGGGGGACAATCACGGAAATGGAACACCTACTATGCCCAGGGCTTTCTTTCTGCCCTCGCCATATCCTGCCCCGACCCTCTTCCGTCCAGTAATATCGATCACCTGGAACAAGAAATCGGCTCCTGGCTGGAGTCGGCCAGCGACCAGTTTGCCCCCTTGGTTACCTTCCCTCGTACTAGGCACCGGTACGCTCACAGGTGGTTTTCCGACGATCTCAAGACCTTGAAATTAAAAACACGTCAATCAGAACGTACTTGGCGGCATGACTACTCTGAGTCTGCCAGACAGATCTACCTGATCACTCGTAATAATTACAAATCCGCTATCAGGTTAGCAAAAACGGAACACTTCTCCAGCAGGATTGTGTCTGCCACTAATAAACCCAAGGAAGTGTTTAGAGTTCTAAACGAGCTAACCACGGATGACAGATCACTCCCAGCTCAGACTCCTACCCAGGACACTTGTGATACTCTGAACTCCTTTTTCCTGGATAAAGTCATCAAAATTAAAAACTCCATTCCTCCCCCCACCCAGCTCCCCCCTCTTGATCCCTCCCTCGTTAATTCGTCGACTCTCACTACCTTCCCTGTTATAGACACGACTTCCTTAGTGGAACTTGCCACCCGTGTGAAATCAGGCTCTCCCAATGACTGCTGCCCTCCCTCTGTGCTGCGCAGTGTCTGCCTCAATCTACCAGATAACATCTTACGCTTGCTCAATAGTTCACTTACTAGTGGCAGTGTCCCCACCTCTTTTAAGGAGGCCATTTTGGTGCCCCTTCTTAAGAAGCCTGATGCAGACCCCATTGAGCCATCAAACTACCGTCCTATTTCCCTCCTTCCCTACCTCTCTAAAATCCTGGAGGCTCACGTCACCCGCAGCTTATCAAACTTTGTCGAATCCTCCCAGTACCTCGAGCCCAATCAGGCGGGTTTCCGACCCGCCCACTCGACTGAGGCGGTTATCTTGGCAGTTCTCGATATACTCAGGCACAACGCTGATATTGGGAACCCCCAAGCCCTTGTCCTCTTGGATTTGTCTGCGGCGTTCGACACGGTGGATCATAACATCCTTCTCCACCGTGTCGAACAGGCCGGCATCCGAGGTGTGGCACTTGATTGGGTCAGGTCCTTTCTTACTGGTAGAACACAGGCAGTTCGCTTGGGTCCTTTTACGGCAAAAAAATCTCCTACGGTCTGCGGAGTCCCCCAGGGCTCCTCCCTCTCCCCGCTCCTATTTAATTTGTATCTCCGGCCACTGATTCAATCCCTCCTCAAATGGGACATCACAACTTTTAATTATGCTGATGATTTGCAGCTTGTTTTCTCACTCAATTCCCCTCTGGCCATTAACACGTTCCATACTGTAATGATTCACATACAACTCTGGATGGACCAGAACCAATTAAAACTCAACCCAGGAAAAACTGAGCTTCTCCTTCCCGGCCTCAGCCATATTCACTGGGGCCCTCAGTTCTGGCCGCCGGAGCTTGGTTCCTCCCCCACCCCAGCTAAAACAATAAAAAGTCTGGGCGTAATTATTGACACCGAACTTACCCTCAAAGCCCAAGTCGGAGCGGTAATCTCATCATGCATGTTTCAGCTTCGAAGGATCCGCAAAGTTCGTCACTTCCTTCCCCCTGCGGCACTCACCCAATCTGTTACTTCACTGGTACTTTCACGTCTTGATTTTTCAAACTCTATTTACCACGGCCTTCCACTTTATCTGTTAAATCGCCTCCAGGTCGTCCAAAACCAGGCAGCTCGCCTGATCCTTGGACTACCTCGCTGGCAATCCGCTAAACCTCTGCTTCATAGCCTTCACTGGCTCCCTGTGAATCAAAGGGTCGCCTTTAAGGTGGCTTGCCTCTCTTTCAAATGTCTTCACTGCCCTAGTCCTGGGTTTCTCAAGTCCCTCATCCGCCCCTACCGCCCTACACGTAATCTACGTTCTGCCGGTAATGACCTACTAATCACCCCAAAAAATAAAACCAAGAAATTCGGTGGCCGCCGTTTCTCTTATTTAGCCCCCACTCTCTGGAATTCCCTCCCCCTGTCCATTAAATCCTCCCTCTCTCTTCTCTCCTTCAGGAAACTCTTAAAGACCCATCTGTTCCCACCCTTGTGTTAGGTTCTGTGTATTTCTGTCTCCTTCACCTGTCTAGCAGCGCCAGGAAGCTTCGGCGTCAGTGCGCTTTATAAATTGCACTAAAGAAAGAAGAATCTACAGGGGAAAATTAAAATGTTTCATCCTGATATAAGACCACTTGCATACGGCAGGAAACCAATAGAGCTTTTAGGGTATTTTCTAGGAAGCATTGATTACAAAGGGAGACTTACCAGCTCGAAAGTCTATATTTCACAGAAAGGAGACAACATTTTGAGTTGGTTTGATCAAAAAGATTTGGGAGTAATGTTAGATCTCAATTCCTCTCCCCCCATCATCTTGAAGGATCTTCCCTTTGTTAATGCCAATGCCGTCAATGTAAATAAAAACGGTGATGAGTCTTTTTCAGATAAATTGAAAAAGGATTTCCCTAATGTTTTTACTGAAAGGTTAGGTTGTTTAAAGAACTATAATCACCACATTAAGTTGAAGGAGAATGCCGTACCTATTTGTTGTAAGGTACGCAGTGTTCCCATTACTGTTAGAGATCAAGTTAAAGCAGAGGTGGAAAAATTGGTCAAGGAGGGCATCATAGAGGAGGTTGAAGCAACTCAATGGGTTGCTCCAATTGTAGCCGCCAAGAAATCGGATGGTTCTCTTCGCTTGTGCATAGACCTTAGGGAGTTGAATAAAAGCGTAGTAGTAGATCACTACTCTTTACCTAAAATTGCGGACATGTTAATGTTATTGAAGGAGGCAAAATTTTTTAGCACAGTGGATTTGAGGTCCGCCTATCACCAGATAAGACTTGATGAGGACTCTAAGGATCTAACTGCGTTTGTAACGCCATTTGGCACATTTCGCTTTGTGAGACTTCCGTTTGGACTGGTGTCAGCTGCTTCAGTTTTTCAAAGAGCTCTGGAAGGTGTTTTAAAAGGTTTAAAAGGTGTGGGGATATATCAGGATGATATTCTTATTTTTGGAAGTTGTGATGAGGAGCATGATCTTAGACTTGGTGATGTTTTAGAACGTTTGTGTGAATCTGGTCTGACGGTAAAGATGGAAAAATGTAAATTTAAAAAGAACTCTATTGATTACCTTGGTCATACGATCTCGAAAGATGGTATTTCGCCGAAAGCTAGCTTGATCAATACCATTATGAAGATGTCTTCTCCAAAGAACAAGGAAGAATTGGTTAGCTTTCTAGGTATGGCGGAGTACTATAGTAAGTTTATATATGGTTTTGCTTCTTTGTGTGTTAGCATGAGATCATTGTTGAAGAAAGGATGTGAGTTTGTCTGGAGCGATGAGTGTGAAAAAGAGTTCATCTTTTTAAAAGAAAAGTTGAACAATGCCCCCAAATTGAATAGTTTCGATCCTGAGAGGAGATCTATTCTGATAACAGATGCAAGCTTAAAAGGGTTAGGGGCAGTTTTAACACAGGTAATTGAAGGACATGAGGTAGTCATCTTGTTTTTATCAAGAAGTTTAAGGGGCCCGGAGCTGAGGTATTCTGTAGTGGAACGTGAAGCGTTAGCTGTCTACTGGGCTGTGAAGAAGTTAAAAAACTTCTTATGGGGAAGTACTTTTGAAGTGAGAACTGATCACAAACCGTTATGTGAGATTTTAAAAACCAAAGGGATTGATGCTGTTTCTAGTAGAATCACAAGATGGGTTGTAGGATTACAAGATTATAACTTTGAGGTCAAGTATCTACCAGGTGTTGAGAATAAAGTAGCAGATGCCTTATCTCGCCTTGTTTCTCAAGAAGAATTAGATCTGGAGGATGATTGGGAAGGTGAAGATGAGATGGTTTGTGCAGTAGGTGAGAGTGTCATTGATAAGTGTAAGTGGTTGGAAGCTTTACAAGAAGATTTGAGTCTTATGGAGATCTTGAGGTTGATCACGGTTGGATGGAAGGTCAAGCCAAAAAAAGATGACATGTTAGAGAAGTTTTGGCATGTTAAAGACCAACTGTCTGAAGATGATGGCTTACTTGTCAGAGGTACTAGGTTGGTTCCTCCAATGTCTATTAGGAGTGAGCTTATTTTACTGGCTCACAGTGGCCATATGGGTATTTCAAAGACAAAGGAGAATTTGAGGATGTCGTACTGGTGGCCTAGCATGGATTTGGAAGTGGAGAGGAAAATTAGAGATTGCATGGAGTGTGCTTTAAGTGAGAAGGTAGCGAAACCCAAAATCCAGCCCATGGTTATTAGAACACTCCCAGACAAGCCATGGGAAGAAGTTGGCTTAGACATTCTTGGACCTATTTACTCAGCAGGGTCTGAATGGTATGTTCTAGTTTTAATAGATTTCTTTTCTAGATGGCCAGAGATTGCCATCACTTGTGGAATAGAGTCTAAGCATGTGATAAGTGTTTTGGAAAAACATTTTGCTAGGGAGGCTATTCCTAACATAATTTTAACGGACAATGGGAGTCAACTTGTCTCTAGGGACATGGAATTATTTTTGTCTAAACATGGTATAAAACATAAAAGATCCTCTCTGTACCACCGAGAGACGAATGGCACTGTGGAAAGGTTTAACCGTGTCCTCAAAGAGACAATTAGAATGTCTAAATCTGCAGGTTCAGATTGGAGGTCAGATGTGTTTAAAAAGGTTAAGCTTTATAGGTTATCACCACATGCCACAACAGGTAGAACACCGTTTGAGCTCTTCAGATGTAGGCGTGCCAACACTATGGTTACTCCGCCTTGGGTAAATGATTTACATCTGAAGGAATCAACCGGAAATGACGAGTGGAAGGTAGGTCAGGAAAGAAAGCTTCAAGCTAGGAAGAGAATTCATGATTTGAGACATTCTGTTAAAAACAGTGGTGCATGTGGGTGATTGGGTTCTCATAGGAAATCCTTGTAAGAAGAACAAAATGTTATCTGCTTCATTCTTGAAACCTATACAAGTTATCAAAGTTTTAGGTAATACAATTAAAACAACTGATCATCGCATTTGGAACTTGAACAGGGTTGTGGTGATCAAAAAGGACTTTGTTGACAACTCTAAGTTTCCTGTGACAAGTTCTTCATCTGCAGGTACCTCGTCAAGTTCTTCATCTGCAGGTACCTCGTCACATCGAGCCGTCATTGATCCTGTCATCGCCAGGAGATCTTCAAGGATTACACGTGCACCTACTCATTCAAATGATTATGTAAAATAATTGTTTTTCTATATTTTCTATTTGTTATAGGAAGGGAGATGTGTGGCATCCTGCTGATGCAGCTTGTTGCCAGGGTGTCACATGCATTAGAATGCTATGTACAGGTTCTGACATTGTTTAGTTTAGAGTATGAGGCAGTTAAGCCTGGACCTTTCTACTGATGAAAGCTATCCTGTGGATGGGATCCTATATTATAATAAATACTTAATTTACCCTTCAATCTACCTTTGGACTTCTTTACACTGCACTGTCTACTGGGGAAGAAGTAATTATATCTTTTCATTAACAGCCCTTTTGAAAATATCGTGGGTCGCTGCTGCTGGCCATAGTTCTGCTAAACCTTATATGACTATTGTTTAATCAAGGTAGTCTTCGGCCGGTGAGTGCGATCTTTTAGAGATTTCCTCCCATATATGATGGTTGATTGTGTTTTCCTCAGTGATTTTAAGCTTGTGGCAGAAGATGGAAAATGCTGCACGTCTGGCGTAAGATGTTTTGTTAGCCTGAACTCCAGCCTAATCTGAGCTGGTGAAGTGTGACAGGGGAGCTGTAATATTTCCCTATATATTAATACTATTGTGGTGTCCAGAGTTGTTATGTCTCTACCCTGGAGAGCCTCACAGTCATAGGCAAGGTTGATGCCACTTTTTCCTTGGCGATTTCTAATATACAGCTTAACGAGTGTCCATTTAGGTTCTTAAACATGACCAAGAGTCCTGCTACCAAGGCAATCCCTTTTGTTTTGATGTCCTCCTTATGCGTTTAGGTGAGCCATTGTTATCAAGTAAGAGGCTGAAGTATTTATAATCTTTTGTTTCCTCAATCTTGTTCCCATCGGTGAACCAGCTGTCTTTCCTTTTAGGGTTCTCCAGGCGAGGATCTTGATTTTGTTTTTTTTTGCTGTTTTTCAGCTCATTTGCCAAGGAGTATGCTTGGGTCACTCCATGGAGGTGCAGCATGCCGACCGTGGTTCGGCGAAGTAACACAAGGTAATCGGAATAGAGGAGATTTGATAGTTGTGTCGACCTTAATTTAGAGGCGTACAAGCTTATGGGGGACAGAGCTGGGGGAAGGTCTGCCAGAAATAGATTAAATAAAATTGGTGCCAAGACACACCCGTGTTTGGGACCATGGTTGTTGGATTGGCCCTCAACAAATTGGCTCCACTTCCCAGCTTGATTCTCATCCAAGTGTTGGAATATATGCTTTCAATTGCTTTCAAAGGCAGTGGAGTGATACTGAAGTTCTTTAGTTTTTCCTAGAGCCTTTTGTGATTTACACCATCAACGGTGGCTTGATAATCGAAGTAACAGAGGTAGAGAGGAAGTTTTGAAATTTTGGAGGAGTCAAAGATGAGTGGCAGAGCCATCATGTTTGTTGTGGTGATTCGGTAATCCAGAGCACCAAAAGAATAAATTAATTAAGATCTGATAGTCCCCTAGATAACATTTTTATCTTTTCAAAACATTTGTTTCTAACACTTTGTTGTTACATGAATCACACAATTCGGTGACACGCAGGTCAGTAGATGACATTCACAGCCGACACGTGTTTTGTCGTTTAGATGACTTTTTCAAGGCTGTCAACAGAACCAATTAAAGTACAAAGCATTACAACTTGTTGAGCCATTTGTTAAAAAGTTTCTTATGCATTTGTAAATACCGTAACTTAGCACCACACTGAGCATTGAAAGATGGACCCCACACAAGCCACCGAATCTGCTGGTGAGAATCTAATGGTGAAAAGATATAGTAAATTGGTGAAAATGGATATGAGAAAAAAAAGATGAGAGCCTCGAGTGATAGTTAGACAATAGTATTGTGGAAACCGTGCACGAAACAGATTTCCTACATTTTATAAATGAGAAAATAAAGAGTGCACCCGGCATCCACCATATATACCTAAAAGTGATGAACACCACATAACAAAACGACATGTCACCTCGCAATTCCTATAATTAGAGTGGTCAGCATCATAGACCGTCTCCAATCTGTAGATCAAAGTACATAAGCAATTCTGTCCTTGGATCCCCAAGGACCAGGTGGGCTACAGCACAGTCACCTGTATGTACCCAGTTGTATCCAAGACTAGAACAATAAGGAGGAAGCCCCGTAAGTAATCACTGAAACCTATTATTCGACACATGTATAATTCCACACAACCTAAACCATACCTTAAATTTGTCATAAGTTGCCCCCAGTTCAGGTGGGAACTAAAAGAAGAGGCAAAGGCTTCAGTCTGCCTCACAGTTCAAACAAACGCCTGCAAACTAAAACAAGCATATAAAGTTTTAAAATCAGACATAGCCTGTTGCTTACAAGCAAAAACGTATCCACGGTAACCCCATTCAAAACAACGTGACTCACCCGTAGAGGCTAGGTAAGTAACAGCAAATGTGTAGCCCGGGGTCCGGATGGATGGCTTCCCCTTATAGAGTCACCAGCTCTGTTTTGATGTCCTCCTTATGCGTTTAGGTGAGCCATTGTTATCAAGTAAGAGGCTGAAGTATTTATAATCTTTTGTTTCCTCAATCTTGTTCCCATCGGTGAACCAGCTGGCTTTCCTTTTAGGGTTCTCCAGGCGAGGATCTTGATTTTGGGGTTTTTTTGCTGTTTTTCAGCTCATTTGCCAAGGAGTATGCTTGGATCACTCCATGGAGGTGCAGCATGCCGACCGTGGTTCGTCGAAGTAACACAAGGTAATCGGAATAGAGGAGATTTGATAGTTGTGTCGACCTTAATTTAGAGGCGTACAAGCTTATGGGGGACAGAGCTGGGGGAAGGTCTGCCAGAAATAGATTAAATAAAATTGGTGCCAAGACACACCCGTGTTTGGGACCATGGTTGTTGGATTGGCCCTCAACAAATTGGCTCCACTTCCCAGCTTGATTCTCATCCAAGTGTTGGAATATATGATTTCAATTGCTTTCAAAGGAAGTGGACCCCACACAAGCCACCGAATCTGCTGGTGAGAATCTAATGGTGAAAAGATATACTAAATTGGTGAAAATGGATATGAGAAAAAAAAGATGAGAGCCTCGAGTGATAGTTAGACAATAGTATTGTGGAAACCGTGCACGAAACAGATTTCCTACATTTTATAAATGAGAAAATAAAGAGTGCACCCGGCATCCACCATATATACCTAAAAGTGATGAACACCACATAACAAAACGACATGTCACCTCGCAATTCCTATAATTAGAGTGGTCAGCATCATAGACCGTCTCCAATCTGTAGATCAAAGTACATAAGCAATTCTGTCCTTGGATCCCCAAGGACCAGGTGGGCTACAGCACAGTCACCTGTATGTACCCAGTTGTATCCAAGACTAGAACAATAAGGAGGGAGCCCCGTAAGTAATCACTGAAACCTATTATTCGACACATGTATAATTCCACCACACAACCTAAACCATACCTTAAATTTGTCATAAGTTGCCCCCAGTTCAGGTGGGAACTAAAAGAAGAGGCAAAGGCTTCAGTCTGCCTCACAGTTCAAACAAACGCCTGCAAACTAAAACAAGCATATAACGTTTTAAAATCAGCCATAGCCTGTTGCTTACAAGCAAAAACGTATCCACGGTAACCCCATTCAAAACAACGTGACTCACCCGTAGAGGCTAGGTAAGTAACAGCAAATGTGTATCCCGGGGTCCGGATGGATGGCTTCCCCTTATAGAGTCACCAGCAGACATTTGAAGGTAAGTAAAAACAAACAAGGGAGTACCGATGGAACGCTCATACCCAGTAAATGGGCGCAATTTTGCCATGGTCCTAAACGCTTATAACGATTGATAAACAGTTTCAATCAGTATCAAATTCGACCTTCACAAAGACATTGGAAGTTATACTTACATGCAAAAACCTCATTGGTGTGCAACAAAGCAAGACGACAGTACCAGTAAAATACAGTGGCCAATCTTAGTAGACACAATGTGAATAGGATTGTGAGAGATATAAGAGAGCAGGTAAACAGATCCTTGTTAGCAAAAGTGGTCGAACAGTGTAGAAAAGGAGTTAATAGTTTCCTTACTAAAGTGCTCAATATAGCCAAAGTTAGCCAAACTTGTAAATAGTGCTCAAACATAGTAAGCAGAAAATATGCAGAAACCAGGGGAGAGAGACATTTACATCTGTGTGCATAGTAGCTATTAGACTCTTCACAATTGTTAAGCACAGCAGGTCCAAACATTCAACATGTATCAATTATCCTATGACCTATAACCAAAATATTTGGTATACACAATACTATTGAGTTCAAGGTCATATACCAAGTTTGCTCACAAGAGCCAAGATAATCCCTCGCAATTAGCAGTTTCACTTAAAAATGTTGATTATAACAGAATAGGCATTACACACTTAAATATACAGATTACATGATAACAAATGCACTTTATATCAAGCATTCCTGGAAAGAATTAAAGTCCAGTAGACATATTATGGGTGCACATTGCACGGTATGGCATCCCCTGCTGAGCAAAACTTTGATGAAACAACCAGTGGACATGTATTGAGGGAGCCACCTACATGGTCAATAATTGTTGCAAACAACCATGTGATATACACAATAACAGTAAATGTGATGGCTTCATCTCAATTCTTAGAACCTGTGTTCATTCTTTAAGGAATACAGACAGTTCCTTATCTTTGTTAAGACCATGGTCTACAGATCTAAGTTTACATATCCAGTTCGCTTCTAATTTACGTAATGTATGTGTCCTGTCTCCACCTCTGGGGTAATCCACGGCCACTCCCAGGCCTTGAAACCTAGTTCTTGGTAGCTCAGCTAAACCATGGCACTCACTAAATTGAACAGCCATTGGATAATTGATATTGTCATTTCTGATGGCTCTTTGTGCTCTTGTGTCCTTTCTCTTAGAGGTCTAATGGTGCTACCAACATAAATACTGTTACACACACATACGATACAGTAAATCACGTATTTGGTGTTACTATTCATGAAAGTTTGTATTTTGTATTCTATAAAGGTATTATATTTGAACTGTCCAATCCTATTAAGAGTGCAGGGCCAAACACTAAAGTGTCCACAATTGTAAAAACCTACTAGTGGGGTTTGTAACCAATGTATTACTTCTGTATGTGTTTTGGGGTTGTAAAAACTTGGACACAGTAAATTACGGATAGTTTGTCCCCTCTTGTAAATGACACTCAGTTTGTTGGTAATGACCTTATAAATATTCGAGGAGACGCTTCGCTGTTTGTGCTGTGAGGGGGCTGACTGTGATACCCAGGACTTAAGGTCCCACAAGTCCACGGGGCCCACACCTGCTGCCCTGCCTTCACCGCACCCGCCGGCAGGAGTATAATTGCACCTTGCGCCTCACGCTCCGCGGGAGACGCTTCGCTGTTAGCGCTGTGAGGGGGCTGACTGCGATACCCAGGACTCAAGGTCCCACAAGTCCAAGGGGCCCACGCCTGCTGCCCTGCCTTCGCCACACCCACCGGCAGGAGTATAATTGCACCTCGCACCTCCCGCTCTGCGGGAGACGCTTCGCTGTTTGTGCTGTGAGGGGGCTGACTGCAATATCCAGGACTCAAGGTCCCACAAGTCCACGGGGCCCACGCTTGCTGCCCTGCCTTCGCCGCACCCGCCGGCAGGAGTATAATTGCACCTCGTGCCTCCCGCTCCACGGGAGACGCTTTGCTGTTTGTGCTGTGAGGGGGCTGACTGCGATACCCCGGACTCAAGGTCCCACAAGTCCACGGGGCCCACGCCTGCTGCCCTGCCTTCGCCGCACCCGCTGGCAGGAGTATAATTGCACCTCGCACCTCCCGCTCCGCGGGAGACGCTTCACTGTTTGTGCTGTGAGGGGGCTGACTGCGATACCCAGGACTCAAGGTCCCACAAGTCCACGGGGCCCACGCCTGCTGCCCTGCCTTCGCCGCACCCGCCGGCAGGAGTATAATTGCACCTCGTGCCTCCCGGTCCGCGGGAGACGCTTCACTGTTTGAGCTGTGAGGGGGCTGACTGCGATACCCAGGATTCAAGGTCCCACAAGTCCACGGGGTCCATGCCTGCTGTCCTGCCTTCGCCCCACCCACTGGCAGAGACGATTTAATCGACCACACTATCCACTTCGCGGAACGCGAGCGGGCACGCGCCCGGGCGAAGCCCGGGCCAAGGGCGGGCCCATCCTAGCCCGTCATCGCCACGAAGAGGCAGGGCAGTGCCCCCCCTCTGTCATTTGTGCTACGGGACATAAGGTACTGTTTACCATCAGTTACGTGGGACCTCTGCGACATATATCTGGGGGCTTTCATTATTGGTGAACATAATACAGCTAAAGTTGCACCTTGATAGTTTGTTGTTGTCATAGCCCCACACACCTAATGGGTAAAAGAAAAACAATGGAGGGCGGGGGGGTAGTTTGGAACATGAAAGGCAAAAAGGTAAAAAAAAGCGAGTCATGGAGCCAGCAATTGTGTCCTTGAAAGAATAGAGACAATAGTAAGCGAATGCGAAGAGATCCTTGGAAGTAACAATATGTTATGTTATGTTATGTTATGTTACGAACTTTTGTATTGCGCACAGCTGCCCCAGCTAAGGGGCGTCCTGGCGCATGGCAAGAAATAAGCAACATCTACAGGGAACATAACAGAGAATACAAGGAAATTTACTCAAACAAAAGAGTTTTTAAAGCCCTACAAAAAGTTAAAAGATCAGAAAGCAATCGCATATCAAGGGGGAGAGAGTTCCAGAGCTCAGCCGCTCTGACCCGGAAAGAACGGCCACCTACCCGGCACAACCTGTAACGGGGGGTCACTGTAAGAGCTTGACCCAAGGATCTTAGAGATCGGGCGGGCACATACCAGGACAGAAGGTTCATAAGAATTTGAGGGCTCCCACCCCTCAAAATCTTAAAGGCCAGACACAGTACTTTGAACTGAATTCTTGACCTGATAGGCAGCCAATGCAGAGATCTGAAGGTGCCGGAAACGGAACATGTTCGAGGTAGGCCGACAATGGCTCTTGCCGCGGCATTCTGGACGCGTTGGAGGCGGGAAACCTCCGCCACATTCGCCCCTACCAGAAGGGAGCTGGCATAGTCCAGTCAAGATAGCACTGTGGACTGGACTATCAGCTGCCTGGTGCGATGGTCAAAAAACTTCAAGACGGGACGCAGCGACCGTAGTATACCAAAGCAACAGGCCGCAGTTCTCTTCGTATGGCCCACGAAGCTGAGGGAAGGATCCATCCAGACTCCGAGGTTCTTCAGCTCAGTGACCGGAATGGGGACCGGCCCCAGTTCCGCTGGCCACCATCTGTCTCCCCACAGTTCCGGCCTCCTACCGACGATCATGATCTCCGTTTTCTTTGCGTTGAGCTGGAGACAGTTGTTCTTCATCCAGCTCGCCACCGCCCTAAGTCCGCTCTGAAACCTGGGGGCATCCTGGTCCGCATCCCCGCTGATCGTAACCGCTAGCTGAGTGTCGTCGGCATATGAGACCATAGTCATGCCCCATTGCCTGACGACCTCAGCCAGCGGCCTCACGTAAAGATTGAACAACGTGGGACTCAGCGAGGAGCCTTGTGGCACCCCCTGTTTCAGAGGATGGAATTGGGACTGGAACGGTGGAATAGCAACGCTAAAGAAACGATCGTCTAAGAAGGACCGGAACCACTGAAGGGCCAGACCACTCAGCCCAATCTCCTCCAGGCGATGCAATAGGATGGGATGCGAGACGGTGTCAAACGCGGCGCTCAGATCTAATAACACGAGCGCCGCTGTCTGTCCCGCATCCATCACCATGCGAAGATGTTCAGCCATGGAGAGAAGGGCGGTCTCCGTGCTGTGCCCAGCACGGAACCCGTTCTGAGTGGGATCCAAGATGTTAGCATGGATAAGGTGAGCTGAGAGAACTTTGTTGACATGAGCCTCCAATACCTTGGTCGGCCACGGGAGCAAGGAGATAGGCCGATAATTTTCAGGTTTCTCCGGATCCAGGGAAGGTTTTTTCAAGATGGGGGAAACCACCGCCCGCTTCCAGCTAGCGGGTACCGTGCCTGACTCCAACGAGATGTTGATCAAGGAGTGTACCACGGCCCGGCCCACAAACGACCGATCTCTAAAGAAGGTCGGTGTAAGCGGATCAGCGGGGGACCCGGATTTAACCGCTGAGCCAGAAGGTCGAACCCCTCAGATGTCAGTGGGGGCAGCATGTGCAGAAGGGAATCTCCCTGGATGTTGGTCGGAGACTCAACTGGGGGCCCTGTATTAGGAAATGTCTTATAGATGTTTTGGACCTTTTCCAAAAAGAACGCAGCCAGGGCCTCACAGTGGACAGTCGAGCTGATCGTGGGCGTACCAACTCGCTTTGCTAGGAGATCCTTCATCACTTTAAAGATCGTTTTGGAGGGGTTGGAGCTGATAGCAAATTCAGCAGCGTAGTACGCTGCCCGCGCTCGACAAACAGCCCGGTGGTCAGTCTTGACGGAAGCGAGATAGAAAGCTTTTTTCCCATTATCGTACGCCTTCCGCCAAGCCCTCTCCGCTCGCCTACAACTACCCTTAAGTGTTCGTAAGGCGCCATCGTACCACGGGCTTGAATCCCTGGGGCTGATCTTACGAGCGGTGATGGGAATAAGGGCGTCCAGCGCCTTGGAGATCCAGGAGCAGAACCTATCGTAGCCAATATAGCATCTGATACTGTCACCGACCATCAGGAGGAGGCATTAGCTAATAATCCTAAACAAATAATTCCATCTATGTTTAATAAACAGTCTCACCAACCCACTAATCTAATCCACCACAGTCCACTGGTAGAGGGCACCAAGGATCTTTCCCCACCCACATCCCCTCAATTACTTCAAAATCGAATTGACCTAGGGGTCTCATGTGCCAGTATAGCTGATGAGCATCCTCCTCCAATTCTTTGTTCTAACAGATTTGCAGCATTGGAGCATTTGGCAGAGGGAACTGTACCCCCAATAATGAACGAATGCAATCCTACTGGCGCAGGTCACTCGGCGATTAGGTGTAAATGCAGAGATTCAAATGAAGGGTTGCTGCAGAAAGTGGAAATACTTCAAAAAGAGGTGGACTCCTTGAGGAGAATGGTGTAACTCTTAAATTGCAGGGCTAAGCTTTCTCTTCCAGCCGCCAATTCATTGTCCCAGCCCCCCCCCCTGCAGTATCTGCTCAATCAAACAGACCAACGATTGGTGTAGGATTCCTTCTGGGCTGCGAGAACGAGGAAATCCCACCCCTCCTATGGCCCCCGCCTCCAGCTTCAAAAGACCATATGCCGGCCCCAGGAAAGTTCCCGGGTCTCGACATACCCCTTCTAACATCAGGCGGCCTCAGGGGCCACATTATCTGGGCACGAACACAAACACAGAGACCACCCCCTACGGAGACTCCACACCACGAGGAGATAACCTGTCAATAGTCTACATGCTTAAAGTCCCAAAACCGTCTTGCAGACAGGGGTACGAAAGCAGCGAGCCCCTCTGTAACAAGGCAACACATTGGCTGTGACATGTAAGGGGTTGCAGATCCATAATTCGTGAGGACATCCTTAGAGCGAGGGGAATTCCATTGCGAAATTCTGAGTTAGACTGCATTGAGCTGCTGCTAACTAATGCTGTTCTTGCCTAGAATTTATTGGCTTTGGAGTTTCGTACCTCCTCCCCAGAGTATTCTGCCATTCAGATCAGACGTTCTCCACTTTGGACACCATCCAGGTTGGCAGATCATGAAACATCGGGGAGATTGGGAGGAGGGTCTGGCCTAAACAGGGTAGACTGACTAAATCCAGGGCCTATTCGGAATAGCACCATCGGTATAACTGGAGTCAGATATAGGGAGACTAATGCCACTGCTAATTTTTCATCTATGGAAATCCTAATGAGCCAGGGAATGAACGCAGAAGATGTACGGGCACCCCTTGGTCCTTTAGACAGTGTAGTAGCGGATGTCAGGACGAACTCAAATGTGCTCAATCTTCTTTCCTGGAATATAGCGGGGCTACAGAAAAAACTACTGCTCCCTGAATGGAACAATTTTGTCACAAAGTTTGATATATGTCTATTCCAGGAGAATTTCCAAGCAGGGTTTAGGCAAAAGGTGGGAACAATGGATCAGGTGTTTAGATTCTTCATGATCTATTGGAAAATAGTGACTATAGGGAAAGGCAGCCTGTACCTGGCCTTTATAGATCTGAAGACCGCATTCAATCTGGTGCCTCGAGATAAACTCAGGCAGGTCTTACAACAATTGGGCTTATCCCCCCAGATCCTAGATTTTATAAAACGCCTGCATAAGGATAATTACGCTAAAATTAGGTGGGGATCATAAGGGCAATTGACAGAGAGGGTCGTGGTGAACAGGGGGGTGCGCCAGGGATGCGTGCTGGCCCCCACCCTGTTTTTGTTATTCATCAATGGGGTGGTAGACCATCTCAAAGAGGAACCAGCTGACGCTCCCACTTTGGCGGGGGAGAAGACACCAACTCTCCTGTTCGCCGACGATACCCTCTTGATCTCCAAGTCACAGAGTGGTCTCCAAAAACTTCTAAACAGGTTTAGTGTTTTCAGTAATTCTCGGGGGTTGATAATTAATACGAGTAAAACCAAATTAATGACTATCAACCCATCAAAACGATTTAGAAATGGCATCACCCTGAACGACACCCCATTGGATACTGTTGAGTCTTTTGACTATTTGGGAATTCGGGTCTCTAAAAGCATGAAATGGAGTTCCTATTTAGCCAAAATGCTCCTCAGTCATAAGCGGGTGTCTGGGGCTATCGTCAGAGAACAACACTTGTCTGCGAGCAGGCCAGTCGCCCCGGCACTTGCGGTCTATGACGGGAAAGCGCTACCTTCGGTCCTATATGGGGCCGAACTTTGGGGCTTTGTGAACACAAGCGAGCTTGCTAAAACAGAAAATACGTTTTTAAGAGACCTTATCTCCCTTCCTATTTCCACCCCGCTGAAGCCCCTATTTTACGATATGGGAAGACGTTCCATCCAGGACATTGCGCGCCTCCGTCTCCTGCTCTTTTGGGCGCGCATAAGAAGGACCGCTGAGTTGTCTAACTATGCTGCTGCCCTCAGTGAATTGATGTTAGCCGACACAGGGAGCAGGATTAAATGGATTACTGGCCTTAGGCACCTTTTAACCGATATTGGACTCAGAGAGGCTTGGGCCAGCCAGATCCCACCATCCAAACTGGATTTAAAACGTGCCTATAGGGAATGGGTACAGACCCAGGAGCTATGTAATCCCAAAACAGGGAAACTCACTGAGGAGTTTTTTTAGCATAAATTCAGTAAACTAGAACCCTATCTTGACTTCATACAGGTTCCCAGGGACAGGGTCCTGTATATGAAGTTGAGATAAGGGACCCTCCCGCTCAATAATGTGACAGCTTCCTGGAAGGGGTCTAATTTAACACCAGCACCTTGCCCAGGCTGTGCATACCCCAATGAGTCTATTGCCCATTTCTTTTTTGCATGCCCAGCCTATAAGATGGCTAGAGCCAAATGGCTCAAACCGGTCTGCAAAATAGTAGGCCTAATGAACCATCATGCTGCACTACGCATTTTAAAAACCGATACTTCTTCACTAACATTGATTTGCGGAGCAGCCAAATATTTATTATGCGCATGGTTGATAAGAACAAAGATCAAAGCTAAAAATGTGATATGTTCTTATATTTTGGATGTGCAGGGCTGTTAAGATTGAAGCCTCAAGAGAACAATGCCCAGTGCAATATTCATTATGGTTGTTATCCGATTTTGTCAGACTTGTGAAAATGGACTTCCCTTCCTTATCCCTTGCTTGTTTTAAATTATCTGGAATTTGATGTACAGCATGATGCATTATTATCTTGTTACATGTTTTTAGCATTAGAGTTTATATATGTACATGTTTTATGCTTTTATGATAATATTTTATCGAATAAAGCTCATACTACTACTACTATAATCGGGTCTACTTTCAAAATATACCAAAATGTATGTAAGATTTTGTGCAGAGAATGACTCATGGAATTATAGGGGGTAATGACTGATACTCTCTGTTCCCTTTCTTGGTTTTAGTTGCCAATAAACACTTTTGATCCACATGGACGATTCTATTCGTTGTGTTAGTAATATTCTCCTGGCTGTTACCCCTGTCCATAAATCTCATGATTGCCATATTCATTTCTGTTTTGAACACTCCTTCCTCACTGCAGTTGTGTCTTATGCGTGTTAGTTCGCCAAAGGGGATAGATTGAACTTGGGACTTAGGATGTGCCATTTGTGCATGGAGTATCGAATTGCATGCAATGGGTTTACGATATAGAGTAGACATTATTAAGCCATTTTTTACATATAGTTTCAAATGCCAAAAAGCTATCTCCTCTCTGTCAAACTTATATGTGAACTTAATATTGCGCTGATTTGAATTAAAAAACAAACAAAAATCATGTAAAAGCGTATCGGTACTGGTACATATCATTAAAACATCATCGATATATCAACCCCAATAAATCAAATGGTTAATCAGTATATCAACAACAAGTTGACCAAATGTAGGATTTTTCCAGCCAACCCATGAAAAGATTTGCAAATAATGGTGAAAATGTTGACCCCATGGCAACTCACTGATGTTGTTGAAACCATGTGTCATTGTGTACGAAAACATTATTCTCAAGAACAAAAGTAATTATGTCAATGAGCATAGATGTATGTTCCCATAGTGAAGCATTCCTTTGTTGTGAGAAAATATTTGACAGCTTCAATACCAAGATCTATTGTGAAAGAAGTACAGAGAGAAATAATATCTAGGGTAACAAACCAACATTCCTCCGACCAATTACAATCGATTAGTTGGTTCAGTAGGTCTTAGGTATCACGAACATAGGGCAGAAGATTATTGACCATAGGTCGTAAAAAATTGTCAATATAATCCGAAATATGCTTTGTGGGAAAGCCTATCTCCGCGATGATTGGTCTACCCGGAGGGCAAGCCCCTAGTTTTGTGTATTCAGCAAGACATTCATGCATGGTGCCACCAGGTATGGTATAAACATGTATTAATATTCTGAATCATTTGTTAGACCATGATCTCTCCACATTTTTAGTTTATTCTCTACTATATCTGTGATATCTCTCATGGGATTGTGAGCCAATTTTGCATACGGAATCGTATTTGCTAATTGCCTATTAATTTCTGCAAGGTAATCAGCATTATCCATCAATACCAAATTTCTTCCTTTGTCTGCTTCTTTTAGACAAGTCTGGATAATGCTAATCTTTCCTTCATGGTGAAATTATGTCTAGCATGGAAAGTCTGAGGTTTGAAATTGTCTTCCCAGTCATATGATTATTTCGTGACCACCCAATAAAATGTGTCAATCACATTGTCACTGGGAAAAAAAGGTTGAAATGTAGACTTTGGTTTAAGACCACTGTCTATAGTTAGATCTGTTGGAGTATCCAGATCACTCAGAATCTGGGTAATGCTCTCCCATAGTCAGGGACAACTGTGTTTGTATGTCTATGATGTCTCGAATCGTTTTATCACTGTATGGTGTACATGGTGGTATTAGGTCCTGATCAAATGTAGGGTTGAGTGCAAAAACATTTTTTAGCTTCAATTTGCGTGTAAACTTAAAAATGTCAATATGCATTTGGTTAAAATTAGGTTTGGAAGCGGGACAAAAGTTTGTCGTGGTTCCGGTTTTCCTTGTCAAGCCTGTTTGATTAGGAGGGATAATAGAGTTGGAGTTGGCCCAGTTTCAGTGATATTCAAGTAGGATCCCGGTTAGTATTTCACCTGGTTATCAATGAGGGCTATTAACTTCTGGTTCCCTTGCTCAAGTTTGTTATCTCCTTTGAAGATAGGGGAAATAATTGACGCTCTCTATGAGGCTGGGATTGTTGCTCCTGATAAAATGTGATTAAAAAATTGAGCCAGCTTCAGCCCATTTTCTCGGGTCTGTCTTGTAAATAGCCAGACCCAAAATTTGACCATGTTGGCCTGATGCTCCTGTGATGCACCATTTTGTTATCTGCCGGAATACATTGTTGGCAGTGATAATAGGCATGCCATCTGTAACCAACATTGGCTCTATTCCCAGGTCAGTTCCTTCTGAGTGGTCAACCCCGGAGTTTTGCAAGATTGTGTTTATAACGATTTGTGTGTTGAAGTTGACATATAAGTAGGTGGCCAATGCTTTTTCTGAGATGCTGGATTCTAACCTGCAATGGGCAGGGTTCTTTTAAGGCATTCACCATTTTTCAAAAGATGTTGGAGTTGTGGTGCTAAGTTTAGCACAGAAGGTCTCTGCATTATGCCTCTTAGTGGCCCATACTGCTCGTGTGAATTCCTGTTTGTAGGCCCTCAGGTTATTGGTGTGTATTTCATTAAGTGGGGACTTGTGGACTGTTTGAAAGGCCTTGTTGACTTTCCGCTTTAATTGTTTCAGCATGCCAGCCCTGTGTAGTTTTTAGCCGTTCAAAAGAATAGGTTCGAATTGGACCCTAACAGGGTTTACCTTTGTGGCAAACTGTTTCATGAAGGTGTTGATGAATGCCTCCCATTGATCTCTGACTGAGCATTTTAGTTGTTCAGTGCTTAGCAGGCATTGTTTGGCTTCTTGGGCCAAAGTCCCTATTGTTTTAGAGGATCATTCGACTCTATTTAGATTAATCGACTAAATGGACCCCGCAGCTTCTGCTGTGCGTTTGTTCCAAGTCAGATCAAAGGCAAGTTTCAGCTCCCGTGGAAGGTTATCATTTTCAGATCTTAGTCCCATTTTAAAGGAGAGTACTGAGCATAGCAGGGGGAGGGCTACCACTGTATAATCTATTAGGGAGTTTCCGTTTGTTGAGTAAAATGAGAGGGCTGGGGGGATGTCCTAAAGAAGTGGCCATTTTGGACCCACAAGCCTAGGTGCTCTAGTTTGCAGAGCGGAGTGAGGCCCATTGAGTCCCTCCTTCTTAGGTTTGTTTGTGCTTGTTTGTGGAATTTCTCATTGGCGGTCCAAGGCCTCTATAATTCCATCTCTTATAGATTGGCCTGGCAGTTTCATCGTTGAAATCTCCCATCACTATTAGCTGTGAGCTTGAGTGTGACCCCCCCCCCCCCACTTTAAGGATGTGTTAAAAAAATATAACTCCATAAGGTCCTCACAAGTAGGTGGTGCATAGATGTTTCTGATTACTTGAAAGTCAATGAAACAATCAGCTTTCTGGAGGTAGTGCCCCCATTGGCTCTGTCAATGAAACACATTACTCCAGTGGTTTGATGGAGTACTGGCTTTTGGAGTAAGGGCATCACATTGTCCACACTATTTAGTGTGACGACACCAGGGAAAACTTGGCAGTGGCAAACATACAAACAACACTAATGATCCCCCACATTGAAGGAAAACACTCCCTGTGTAGTCATTATTGATTTTTTTTAAAACAACCTCCCTTTTGAGAGTTTAAAAAAATTAAATAATAATGTTTGGTGGATAGTCATAAAATGCACCTGTTACTGAGCACCAAACATTTGGTACCTTGAGAGGAAACTCCATCATGTTGGTTGATTTTAAGGTACAGATATCCCCGTTGGGGTGGCAATGATCTCTAAAGATGGTGGGCCTCTGTCCTTCAGGGTGGCGGAGGACATTACATAATATTTGACCATACTATAAATAAGGTCCTTTATCTTCAATCAATAACTATCAATTTTACCAAAGAGACGTTTTCTGGCCTTTGTGGCTTTTTCATCCTGACTGGGACCCTCTTAAGGAGGCATGTTCACTTCTCATATGTATATTATGTGCTGGGTGGCACTATGAGTGAGTACTCGGTGGAGTCACCCTTTCTCTGGGCAATCAAGAAGGGAGTGAGAGAGACAATCACTTCATCGAGTCCTTGACACTGGGCAAGGCAAAAAATTGATTGATTTAAGGGTCTACAAATTAACATCTGTAATGATTATTGCCTATTCAGGTTCACCATGGAAAATGAGGCAAAACATGCAGCTTTCTGTACAATGTACATGTGCAGGCATTTTTCGGGCATCTGTAATTTTAAGAGGATTGACCTGCTCAAATTTACTAGTGAAAATTTGTGGAGGTAATATGTTAGCCACAAAATTCATGTTTCCAGTATGTAGGGTACATGGAGTTACCACACATAAAGGAAATTCACAGGCAACTGGTTTGTGAAATGGAACAAAGGGCCATATGCATCAAAGTCAGGATTTGCGAATCCTCAATAGCGAATTTTAAGAAATCGCTATTTAGGACTTGCAAAACCCTATGCATTTAGGAATCACAAAAACATTGAGATTCCTACATATTCCTTAATTGCGACTTGGAAATTGTGAATCGCAATTAAGGAATAGCTACCTATTCATTCCTATGGGCCTCGAGGCCCATAGGAATGGCTGGGAATTGCATGGGCAATTTGGGAGTACCAAATAGGTACTCGCAAATTGCGCATGCAATTTCAAGGTGAAAGGGTGCCAAAAGGACACCCTGTTGCACCCCTGGAATTGCCATGTTACCACATGTTGCACACATACATGCCCCAAGGGCATGTGTGTGTATAACATGAAACTTTTAATAATGCACTTTAGTGCATTTTTCTAAGTTTTTGCAAATTACAGTCAAGTTCAAATTGATGCTAATTTGCAACCCCTATTTGCGAATACGCAAGTGGAAATTGCATCGTGCATTACGTTTAGGGAATCACAATTTGCGATTCCCTAAATGCTTTCGCAATTTAAGTGATCACAAATTTTGCGAATATTTAAATTGTGATTCTGTATTTGGGTTGATGCTTCCCAAATGCAAGAACGCAGAATCTGCCCCTTTGCAACTTTGCAAATGTTCGTTAATGCATGTGCCCCAAAACCTATTTCATTGATGATGAGGACATTCGTTGATTAGGAAGGGAGGACG
Source organism: Lissotriton helveticus (assembly GCF_964261635.1). Taxonomy (NCBI): domain Eukaryota; kingdom Metazoa; phylum Chordata; class Amphibia; order Caudata; family Salamandridae; genus Lissotriton; species Lissotriton helveticus. The sequence continues at coordinate 1,002,512,017 of NC_136067.1, forward strand.
CATGCAAATGAGGTCAAAGGTGGAGTTAATGACTGATTAATTCATTTTTTGCCACAGTGGAAAGGCCAAACCCTATTAAAAATGGTAGGCAAGTGTAGGTCATGACAGGTTAGAAGGAAACAGAGCAGGTTGAAATTGTGGATTACTGTCAACGGCCAAGCTGAAGCGAATAGTTAATGTATCTGCCACAGACTGAAGATAAGATGTCCTTAACTTTTAACATTTTCCTATATGTTGTAGTTTGGAAAGAAAAATGTTTTCCGCTGTTACCTGCAAAAGAGAAGGGATGAACTCCAGCACACAGTACTAGTTCCGTGGACATTCCCTGTTCAATAGTGTGAGAGTATGTGCTACTTCTTAAAGAAAATGTTTCCTAAGCAAAGTAAAGAGTTGCTTCAGGTGCGTTACTGCAAATGCCGTGTTTCACAGATTTGTTTTTACTGCAAACGCTGCGTAATTATCAAAGTCATTATGGCGTAATTTCAGGAATTCCAAGTTACAAGCGTAAAATTACATAAAAAAAATTACACATATTATGCCCGGATAATTTATATTTCGCTCAGGTCTAGTGATGGTCAAAGATCTGCCTACTGAAGATACTGAAACATAAGAATTTGGGCTCAGACAAAGGTATATGCTTCGCTGCTTCATGAAAGAGGCCAGTCGCTTTTTGATGAGGATTGGTTTTGATGTATGATGTGCTCATCAAGTTCCACTAGTGAAACATTCTTACTTACAGAAAAAGCTTTGTGTATCATATCTGTGAATAAGCAGGACTTACTCCGGTGTGTAACCCACTTCTGTTTGTGGAGTAAGGCGCAACTACTCACAAAAATGCTTTGTGAACCAGGCCTGGATATTCAGATGGAATTCACACCTAAGGCAGGAGTAGGTCATAACTACCTATGGAAAAAGGTATGTAAATCACGTCTTCAATGTGTAAAAAATCTGCCCCCAGGTCGTAGCTGGCAAGTGCTTGCATAAGTTTTCTACCCTGATGTTTCTTTATTTATGTTTAATGCACTAAGGGCCATATTTATGAAGGGGGTTGTGTGGTTTTGGCACCATGCAACATGGTGCATTACCGAAGCAACCACCAAATGCGATTAATCAAGGCACACAAAGCCAGTTTTCTAGGACCTCAGTGGTTCCATAAATGAGGAGTAAAGACAGCACCGCAAATCACTGCATTGCGTTACCCAGCTCCCAGGTTCGAGCCAGCAGTCCGCCAGCAGTCCGCCTGGCAGTAACTGGTCCTGTCTCCTGCGCTTGCCATAAGTTTTCTCCTCCTCTCCTGTTCCCCATATTGTGTGCGCGTTGTGTTTTATTCTTTTGTACTCATTCTTGTATTGTGCCCCATATTGTGTGCGCGTTGTGTTTTATTCTTTTGTACTTACTCTTGCATTGTGCCCTTCCTCCAGGCATCTTTAGCGTTGCCTGCTCTTTCCCCCAGCTGCTGCCCCTGTGGCCCCACCCACCGATTCAGCCCACACCCACCCCCTCCCTGCTCCCGCACCCCCCCTTATTATGGCACGCCTAAGGCAAGCCCGTCTGCACCCGATTGCGCTTGGCAGGCGCGCAGCCTAAGAACCCCTGGCCCCCACGAACACCACCGCGACGCCCGACTCCGCTACGATGCCAGCACCCTCCACTCACTCAACACCGGTCAAACTCCCTCCTGGTTCCAGGCTGCCCTGAAGCGCACCCAAGGACCCTTCTCCTGACGGAACTGCAGCTTCACCAGCAACAGACCCACCAATCCTGCCACCAGGACAGGACGCAACCACCTCAGATGCATACTCCTAAACACCCACTTCGCACGCAAACACGACATCAAACTCTGGGACCTGTTCAACACATCCTCCCCGGACATGGCTTTCCTGACCGAGACCTGGATGAATGAGTCCTCGGCTCCCGACATCGCCATAGCCATCCCGGACGGCTACAAGATCACCTGCAGAGACTGCACCAACGGAGTAGGAGGTGGAATCGCCATCGTCCAAAAAGGCCACCCTCAAAATCTCAACCAACTCCAATGACACCCTCAGCACCACCGAACACCTGCACTTCCAGATCCACACTGATCCCAACACCACCCTCAGAGGAACTCTGATACACAGACCCCCGGACCCCGGGCGCTGTTCAGCGATTGCATTGCCGACTTCTTTAGCACGCACACTCTTACGTTCACGGACTACATCCTCCTCGGGACCTGAACTTCCACCTCGAGAAAAACAACGACACCAACTCCACCATCCTGCTCGACAACCTCGCCACCCTCGGACACAAACAGCTCATCACGACTCCCACCCACTCTGCCAGACACACGCTTAATCCCATTTTTTCCGCAAGCCCCCCACGTCTCCTTCAGCCACACCACGAACTCCACTGAACTGATCACCGCTGCGTGCACTTCACCTTCAAGAAGCCTACCACACACCACTGCACCCAACAGATCCCCCGCCGCTGCTGGAGCAAAATCACCGAAGACAAGCTACACACCGCCCTCGCCTGGAATCCACCCACAGACCCCACCAACTCAGACGCCGCCGCCAGCAGCATCAGATGCTGGATCGAAGACTGCGCCAACACCCTCGCCCCGATCAACAATCCCTCCAACAGCCGCAAGAACAAGACTGCAGCTGGTTCACCGCGGTACCTCCAGACCTCCAAACAAAACTGCTGAAAGCTGGAAAGGAAATGGCGCCACAAACAAACACCAGAGAACCAAACTACCCACAAGAACGCCATAGGTCAGCATCATCACCTCATCAGATCTGCCAAAAAAACCTCCTTCAAGGACCGCCTGGACAACAACGCACACAACAGCAAAGAGCTCTTCAACATTGTGAGGGAACTCTCCACCCCCAACGCCAGCACCAACGACATTCCACCTTCACAAGGCCTGTGCGACTCCCTGGCCTCCTACTGCCCCTGCAAAATCGCAGACATCCAAGACAGCTTCGACAGCCAGGCATCCCCCACAGACCGCGATACCCCAGACCCATCAGTCACCACCCACAGCGACCCCCTTGTCAGCTGGACCAACATCAACGGCGACGACACCATCAAAACCATGAGCACCATCCACTCCGGCTCCCCGTCAGACCCGTGCCCCCACCATATCTTCAACAAAGCCAGCACCACCATTACACCCCAGCTCCACAAAGCCATCAACATCTCCTTCGAAACCGCAACCTTCCCAGAGAGCTAGAAGCATGCCGAGATCAACGCCCTGCTCAAGAAACCCAAAGCAGACCCCAAGGACCTCAAGAACTTCCGGCCCATCTCAAGCTCCCGTTCCCGGCGAAGGTCATCCAGAAAACAGTCAACAAACAGCTAACCCACTACCTCAAGAAGAACAACATCTGGACCCTTCAGAGTCCGGGTTCCGCAGCAACTACAGCACCGACATAGCCCTCATTGCCACCACAGATGACATCAAGGCCCTACTGAAAAATGGGGAGACCACTGCCCTCATCCTCTTGGACCTGTCGGCCGCCTTCGACACAGTCTGTCACCACACCCTAGGCACCCGCCTCCACGACGCAGGAATCCGACGCAAAGCCCTGGACTGGACCACCTCCTTCCTCTCCGGCAGAACACAGAGCGTCCGCCTCCCTCCCTTCAGATCCGAAGACACCTAGATCATCTGCGGCGTACCCCAAGGACCCTCCCTCAGCCCGACGCTGTTCAAAATATACATGGCCCCACATGCCCACGTTGCCAGATTGCACAAACTCAACATCATCTCCTATGCCAACGACACACAACTGATCCTCTCACTCACCAAGGATCCTGTCACCGCCAAAACCAGCCTCCACGAAGGTATGAAAGCCGTCGCCAAATGGATGAAGAACAGCCGTCTGAAGCTGAACTCAGACAAAATGGAGGTCCTCATCCTCGGCTCCTCACCTTCAGCCTGGGACGACTCCTGGTGGCTGACCGCCCTGGGAGCTGCTCCAACACCCAACGACCACGCACGCAACCTGGGATTCATCCTTGACTCCACACTCTCCATGACCAAGCAAGTCAACGCCATCTTATCCTCCTGCTTCAACACCCTCCACATGCTTGGAAAGATCTACAAGTGGATCCCCACTGACACTAGAAGAATAATCACCCAGGCCCTCGTCAGCAGCAGGCTAGACTACTGAAACACCCTCTATGCAGGAGCCTCAGCCAAACGACTGAAACGACTGCAACGCATACAGAACATCTCTGCACAACTGATCCTCGACATCCCTCGCCGCTGCCACATTACACCCCACCTGAGAGACCTGCACTGGCTCCCCCTCAACAAGAGGATCACCTACAAGCTCCTCACCCACGCACACAAAGCCCTCCACAACACCGGTCCAGCATACCTCAACAAACGGCTCATCTTCTACACCCCAAACCGCCAGCTTCGCTCTGCCGACTGCGCCCTCGCCACCGTCCCCCGCATCAGGAGAACGACCACCGGCGGCAGATCATTCTCCCACCTCGCCGCCAAGTCCTGGAATACCCTCCCCATCCTCCTACGGCAAGCCGAAGACCTTCTGACCTTCAGGAGACAGCTCAAGACCTGGCTGTTTGAGCAGTAGCAGCGCCCCCCTCCCCCCAGCGCCTTGAGACCCTCACGGGGGAGTAGCGCGCTTTACAAATGTCGTGATTGGTTGCTTGATTGACTCTGTCCTGGAAAGGGGTGCCATGGGTGTTGCTTGAGTGTTCCCATGCAACTCCCATGGATTTTGATGCATTCACAGATTTAGCATTGCTGGAAGGCCTAAGAATGTGCCAAATGCTACGCAACCACAGGTAAGGCATAACGAGGAGACATATCTTATGTTCTCGTTGTTACTTCCCTTTCTTGGTGTGCTGCATAGTCCAGAACACATAGATTGAGAAATATGCCTCAGGGGACTGTTTTTGTGTAAGAAGGTGCCCCTTCCTGCACAAAAACGACTATGCAGGAAACACAGGCACCCTTGCACCATGATGCAAGAGTGCCTGCATTGGTGCTAAGCAGGCCATTGGGCGCAAGCCCTGGGGAAAGGTCTGCAATGCACCCAATTGTAATAAATATATCACATGTTTGCTCTTTCATGTAATGCAGGGCAGCAAGGTGGCTTGTGCCCTGCGTTGCGTTTCTTTTAAATAAATATGGTCGTGAATTATATTGCTGTTTTTCAGGAAAGAATGTAATCCTCAAAATGTACCCTAACAGTCATTCAAGTGCACTGACCAACAAATTGAGCAAAATAGATGGCAGTCCAGTATGTAATATTGTGTTAAATAGCACATCCTTTCAAATTAACACCACCTTCGCAATCTATGGGGTCCAGCCCCACTCGTCAAAAACGTTTTTAACGGGCCTGAATGCCTCCAAGGAAGAACCTTTTAATTGGGGAAGTTTTTCCAGCATATTTGTATTGAGCAGCTATACATTTGCAACAGGCGCAAGCACTCTGAAGACAACTAATTAACGAAGAGAAACTTTATAGCCTTCCACTGATCCACATTTATTTTGAATTAACTTGAGCACATTTTAAAGACATAAAATGTAATTTCATACAGCAACCTTAAGTATGGTATAAGTCATGCACATCGTGTATGCCAACCTAATACCACTCTATTAAGTTTTAAGCATTTTTTATTTGTAAACATTAACATCATACTTCCTTAAAAGAGCAAAAATAAATCTTATGACTAACCTTACTGAAACTTCCCCCAAAAAAATGTTAATGCTAACTAGGTTTTCAATTCAACTAATAAATGTGTTCCACCAGTGAATTTTGTGTCACGCTAAGCCACTGATTCTGAGCAGGGGTCAGGAGTCCAAATTGCATGGTATGTACTGCTGCAGAAATTACCTGATGCACTAAATACCTCTCTTTTGCCTACATTTTAGCAGTTCTAGTATGCCGGGATTACACAAGGGAAACAATATGGTATTTAGCGTGCCACAAAAACGAAGAATATGTGCTATTTTTCAAATCAGATATATTTCAAACCCCAGTGAGTGCGATTTTATCAGATGTGGTAAAAAGGATCGAGGGACATATTATCAAGGCGGTTTATCTCCGCTTTTTTGGCTTTAAAAGCCAAGAAAGCGGAAATAAAATTATCTCCCTATTACCTAGCTGTCGCTAACACCAGTTAGCAACAGCTAGTAGGAGATAGCGACCATCTTGGGCCCCACTTTGCATGTCAGTGATATTTATCACTAATGACATGCAAAGTGGTCATGCCAAGATGTTAGCGACTGGAAACAGTCGCTAACATCGCTATCTCCTATTACCAACTTTTGGAGATATTCGCGCTAAACGCGAATATCTCCAAAAGCTAACACCAGCCCTGAGCAGTTCTTAGCCATGTTATCCAATGGGAGGTGGATAACATGGCTAAGAGCATTAGCTCGGTAATGCATGAATATCGCTGACTTTTCAGCGATATTCATGCATTGCGGCCGATTTTTATCGCATTTGCGATAAACCTTGGTAATACCAAGGTTTATCTGCGATAAAAATCGCCGCAGCTCAGCGGTACATTTTTGTCTCTAACCAAGCAATAGCGATAATTATCGCTATTGCTTGGTAATATGCCCCCTACTTCTCTGACCAAATCAGAACCAGTGCTTTAAATTGCATAGATGCTTTTTATTAATCATTTCATTAGTATGCTTAAGTGATCTGTATTCTAGGTTAATTTACAAACGGTCACTAGAAAAACATGAAAGCCAGCCCCACTTACTTAAAAGTTTGTGGACGACCTGAAGCCTTTCCTCAGCCTGACCAGTGAGGCAGTTTAAAAAAAATCGATATTTTGTACAACTATATTTTGACATCAATATGTTTTTTCCGATATTTTTGTACTTAGCTATTTAGGTATAGGGAGTTAATAGTTTTGCATTCTATATTTTTTCATCTATATTTTTTACATCTTTTATTTTACATCGATATTTTGTCAGGGACGGAAGATATTTACTGGGAGGCTGTGTTAATGCATCCTAAATACGTGGCGATAAAGCCTAAACTGTGCCTAATGAACTGTAGGCCATAGTTATGACTCGGTGTACATCGCTTTTGTACCACAAAACATAGTACAAGAGCGATACAAACCGTAAGCCATATTTTTGAAGCCATGCAAAGCCACTTTGTGTGGCTCCAAAAATATGCAGTAACGCAACACAGCACAAATTGCTGCATTGCATTACTCTGCCCTGGGTAAGCATTCCATAGGCATTGCCTGGATGTTCTCACACAACTCCCATGGTTCTTGATGCATTTCTAGTTTTACGAGTCCTTGTAAACCTGGGAATCTGTCAAAAAGATACATCTCCTCAGGGGAGGTGTAACAAAGAGAAATAGTTTTATTTCTCCTCGTTTTTCCCCTTTCTGTGTGTGCTGCAGAAGGCGGAAAATGCCTCTCAGGATTGTTTTTGTGCAGAAAGGTGCTCCTCCCTTCACAAAACCAATCCTGACTACAGCACAGGCATCCTTGCACCATGGTGCAGGGGGTCCTGCATTAGTGCTAGGCTGCCAAATCAGCGCAAGGACAAAATACAGGAATTCTCCGTATTGGATCAATACAGCACATCCCAGCCCTTTCCCTGTGACGTAGGGCAGCACAGAAAGGTAACTTGCTGTGCTCCGCGATACTAAAGTCATAAATGAGGCTCTTAAATATTTTTTCACAGAGCATGCAATAGCTGCAACAGGTTGTACAAAATGGGACAAGCTTCCATATATATGTTTTAAATTGACTGCTGAAGAGGGTACCTTACTTCACACTATATTGAATTGATGTAAAAAATAGGTGTACAGGACAAACATTTAATACAGAATAGGACAGGTAGAGGAAAGTGAAATTCCCCCCAGCCATAATTTGCAATAATAGGAATTCCCAATGACGTAGATCTCATGAAGGGCAAACAGCTGCTTTGCACGGTAGGGTTCGAAGTAACAAAAAGAGCTATTGCAAGGGCATGGGGACCCCCAAAAGCCCACTGAAAAAGAGAATAGCAGATTGGAATTGATAAATGTACGGAGGTGAACCTGTTGTAGCTGAGCCCGATTTCTTATAGGCAGGCCTTAAATCGAGATATGCTCCTAATATGCCACCAGACTGCCTCCCTAAGGTTGACATGGTTAGACTTAAAGGACTGCTTAAGTTAAGGCCAGTGGCAGACATGAATAGTGTGCAACATCTATTTGTGGGAGGGAGATTAGCACTTCAATGAACTAAAAACCTGCTGAGTCAATTTATGACACATGGCCAACTAGTAGCTACCATTCAAAGAATGTGGGAAAGTGCCTGCGATGAACCACTAACTAATGAGGTACAATTGCTTTTAACACTGGAGACATGAAGGAAATGACAAGGCGCTCGAAAATGTTAGCGCCCACTAGAAATCTGACATCAGAAAACTGTATCGATGGAGATTGAGATGTTTCCAAGGTTAGTTGCTGGGAATTTACAGTTTAACTACATCACATTTAATTAGTTGCATCTCATAAATTTCACTCCTAGTGAACTTAATAGAACACAAACAACAACTGATAGCAGTTGACGTATTTGTGAAAATGATAATGCAGATGTTCATCATATGGTTTAGAATTGTCTGAAAATAGATGACTACTTGAAAAAGTTGATTAAATTCGCCCATGGAGACAATATATGGTGATCAACTTTCACTCCCCTACTGCACCTTCTTGTGGTATTAAGCAATATCACAATCAATCATAAAACTAATTATATGCTGAGACACTAATATAACGTATAAAAGCTTTTTTTTATTAAACATTATTAAAAAACAGAAACACATTTTTCTATAGCATCCTCAATATCCTAATAAATTCTTCAACACAAAAATATAATAAATAATACAATTCATAAAACCAACCTAAACAATTTCAATCAGTACAATTTATAAAAATAATCCACACATATTACAATTCATGTTATGAACCAGCATAACGCTGAGACAGAGACAAGTTTTAGACAGTACATTTTGCCATACAAATTAGCATATCCTATGGGAATTTACTTCAGAACACAGCTTGTATACAATACTGAATCTGGCATCTACAAGTCTGAGTTGACCCTTGGATTGTGCTCACAAATGCGTCAACGCGTTTCGATTGATTAATTTATATTGCCATCTTTTTCAAGACAAATAGTCTTATTCACTCAGTTGTAATCTCTGGTTTCTCATTCCTGTGTGGAGTAAATATATACCCTAATTATATATATATATATATATATATATATATATATATATATATATATATATATATATATATATATATATTACCTACTGGCGGTCGCCAGTAGGTATATATAGTTAGGATTTTTTCTCTATGGGTTTTTTGAAAATTCTATGTCTAATAACTTTGGCGTTTGTGGACGGAATTGGCTGACATTTTCAGGAAAATGGCACATTTTGTTTCTGAGCAGCCCCTGAAAATTTTGGGGGGGTTCGTCAAGGGGGGGCCGAGAAAAAAGGGGGGTCCCAAAACGCGTTTTTCCCATGTTAATTTCCATAGGGCGGTTGGCCTCACTTTTAGCCCGAACGGCTGAATGGATTTGCACGAAACTTGGCAAAATTGTAGGGACTGGTAGCCCGATGTGCCTTTTGTAGGTCTCAATATATGTGCTCCAGTGGATTTTGAGAAATTAACGTTTAAAAAAAGATATATATCTGTAACAGCGGACCGGTTAGCGCTCTGGTTCGCGGACTTTTCGCGCAACGGAGCTTTGTGAAGCGAAGCTGATTGGTTCTCCGGCGTCTGTCAACATTCCAAACAGTCCGTAGCGGCCGCCATCTTGTCTCTCGGTAGGATCGAGAGACAAGAGGAGGTCAAAACAAAGGGGGAAATAACTATAAGGGGGCATAGTAGATCCTCGCTGACCCCCTAGGTTTGATGTGGAGGTTTTAAAAGGGCCCCGCGGGGCAAAAAAAAATAATAAAAATAATAATTGAACGGCTGAATGGATTTGCACGAAACTTGGCAAAATATTAGGGACTGGTAGCCCGATGTGCCTTTGCTAGGTCTCAATATATGTGCTCCAGTGGATTTTGAGAAATTAACGTTCAAAAAAAGATATATATCTGTAACAGCGCTCTGCTTCGCGTAACGGAGGTTTGCGAAGCTGATTGGTCATTCTGTCACTGGGCTATAGTTGGGCTACATCTGGCTGATATTTGGGCTACATTTGTTTTTTTGTGTGTCTGGCGGCCATCTTTGGGCTACATTGGGCTACATTGGGCTTCATTGGGCTACATTCGGCTAATTAGCAAATAGCTCATCGCAAACTAGGAATGGTAAAGAATCGCTATTTATTCCTTAAAGTTCGCTATTTAGGAAATGCAAATAACTTTGATGATACATATGGCGGTTCATCTCTAACAAGATAAGAAGCATAGGGATAGATTTATGATGACTGGCGCATCACCAGGGATGTGTTAGTCATTCTGTGCCGCTGTTCCGTCACCTATGGTGTGCTGCATTTACAATGCGGCGCATCACGGGGCAAAAACAGCACAGATGCGTGATGTATCTGTGCCGTAAAGGTGGCGCATTGCTGGAGTTGTATCGCAAGTGTGATGAAGCTCCAGCAAGGGTCGGGGGTGCCCCTGTCGCAGGGTTTCTGTTCTCACACAGAACTGTGGACAGAGGATTGGAACCTCGGCGAATTAGGGTGTCCCAAAACTCACGTTAGTAATCAAAAACTATTTAGCAAGCTAGGTACAGTGTCACATTGGATATAACAAACTCTCAATGTTTAGACAATCCAGAATATGAACTTATAGTACCTCAGGATACGTGGAACTCATGAACAGTCGGTCGTTATATATTTCTTAGAAACCAGAACATGGAGTTAAGAAGAACACATGTGTATTTGAAATGTTTATTTACTAATGCCGTCTTCTCAGGCGTAGTACCTTAGATAATAAAAGTACACATATTATCAGTAGCAAAATTACCAGCATAGTTACTAGTACATAAAAAGTGAATGGTGATAGTATGTTAACATGCTGTAAATGAATAAGAGTTAGCAACACTTATAAGCAGCCGCGGGCCGTGGAGGGAGTTACGGTGAGGCAGGGAGGCGGGGAGGGGGAGAAGCAGGGTGGAGAATACAAGTACACATATTATCAGTAGCAAAATTACCAGCATAGTTACTAGTACATAAAAAGCGAATGGTGACAGTATGTTAACATGCTGTAAATGAATAAGAGTTAGCAACACTTATAAGCAGCCGCGGGCCGTGGAGGGAGTTACGGTGGGGCAGGGAGGCGGGGAGGGGGAGGGGCAAGGTAGAGAGGGCTCCACCCTGCTTCTCCCCCTCCCCGCCTCCCTGCCTCACCGTAACTCCCTCCACGGCCCGCGGCTGCTTATATCTCACCCTCCCTAATACACATATTATATTATTTGCTAAGAAGGTCTCTTTGTGTTGGTTTAGGGCGTGCCCATACTTTAGTGTCTTAGATTTGAAGGAATCACATCAGCATACACCAGCTCTCTCTTCATGTGAACCGCATCAACTGTTGTGTATGTGTGTTCGGCAAAGCAATATAAAACCCGCCTCATGCCCAGAATTGGCAGAAGTTGCACTTATGTTATGAGTATGAAGTCGTGGAGATCAGACCTCATAACAATTCTGTATCGTGTTGTTCTTGAAACTTTAGCACTCGCTGTACAGATATAGTTTAACAAGTAAAGCAGATAGTAGACCAATAACATATTATTCTCATGTAAACCACGATGAACTACTAGGTGGAAAGCTAAAGCAACAACTAAATGTCGTGTGCAGAAGTTGCAAAAAAGGAAAAATGGCGTTTAAACCGGTAATGAGCCCATGCTAACTTAACACGGTGTAAAGATATCCAGGACCTAGATGACACCTCCCCATGATCCGGAAACGAACTGAATAAGATAATAGAAGTGCCATCTCATGAGAGCATATTGCAAGTTTATATGTGGACGGTCCGCAAGGTAAAGCATTAAAAACTAGGAAAATTCAATGCTAAAGAAAAATAAAACAGCCAAGTACTTTATCGAGTCTTAAGCCAATAGGCAAGGTAAATAATAAAAACTTGACAATTAAGTCAATGAATTGTCAATGAAATGCTAGTACTCAGCATATGAAACATGAAAAAGGTCTATGACATAACTGTGTATGCAAAATAAGCTGCAACAGCCTCCAACAGGAAGTCACCGTCTTCATCCGAAAACAGTTCAGCCATCCAATTTAAAAGCGGAAAAGAACATACGTGCTCTCCCAGCACCGGATCCTCTATCACCATCAGAGGACAGCTCGGTGGGTTTTCAAGAAAGCTGTGTTCCAAGAAAGACTGTGCTGCCGCCAGTAAATTCCAGGGACCAAGTAGTCCATGCATCAATGCCACAGCCATAATCCTTTCGCCAGGACAAACCAACTCGTGAGTAATGATAGGAGTCATCAGCTGATTAAAGTCGACGTCAGGAGAAACCGGTCCGCAGAGACACAAATCAATGGCCCAATCGAAATCACAGGTCAGGCAGTGAAATACAGGCTGGACACAGGTGAAGTAGGAGAACCGAAAAGATAATCCATATGCCGTGCTTAATATCGCCAACGGCATTGTGCCATAATATTCTAGCATGCGATTGCGGAACAGTGTCAGCAGCTGCAGGGTCGGAGGTTGCATAGGAGGGACATCCATATTTAAAAATGTAAAAAAGCACAAGAGCGTCCGCTGGTAATGCAAGTAAAAATGCAATCCACGAACCAGAGTGGAGAAAATGGAATGAAAGGGAGCAGGGATGACTCCAAAGATTTTCTCAAATGAAGTCACGAGACCACTGGTAACAACTTTAAAAAAGTGTGCCAGGGATTTTGTGGAGGATGCGTTAAAGATAGTCGGAAACATGTTGCTGAAATTGAAAGGCAAACCTGTGTACGGGTGTTCGCTATGTGAAGTACGAAAGTTTCACGGGCCGAACTCAAGGCCACCTCTCTCTGAGACAAAAGAGCTCTTATTCTTGTCATGCCGTTGAAACGTGTCCCAAGGTTGGTATTTGTGGCCAGATTGAAAACTCCCTATGTTCATGTGTGGGAGGAAATAGAACATTTCTGCAGCAAATAACCCGTTCACTTACTGTTACGATAAAAGGAATACTTTTTAATTAACTCAGAACAATCTTCATTATTGAGCATCAAATAACTACCATTTTCCAACAACTTGAACGTGGGGATGATAGCAGGAACTGGCGTGCCTTGCAACACGCAAGCCATATTTGGTCGGTGTTTGTTGCATGAATCGTGTAACTGTATGTGCCTACACATTAGTGAATGATCTGGCGTCTCAGTGCATTCCTCTCCATTCAGATAAACTTCTTGATCATCTTTGAAACATCTGTATGTGTATGGAAGCGACCAGACCTCATGAACAAAAGCACTACCTAAAGGTTCATAAAGACCTATTGGTATATATTTCATACAATTTGAAAACTTATATAAAGCAAAAGGCAGCGTTATTAAACCGTGGATAAGGCATGTTGCCAAAAAACCCGCAATCCTCTGCTGATGATGTCACTGAGCATGTCATGAATGATGTAATATGTGACATCATCAGTAGTGGATTATGGGTAATAGTATCTCTAGTTTACTCCCCTATAGCTGTCTTTCTTTTAACATAAGTGTGTGTTTCCTTCCCTTATACTTACTGTTTTTGGTTCGCTTCCAGTTCGCGTACCAGCGAGCGAACTAGGAAGCGAACTAAGAGAAATAGAGGTTGGCACAGTTCCAAATATTGTACCAATTTTTTAATAACGGGGAGGTAGTTCTGAAAAGAACTTTTTTTTTTATTTTTCTGAACATTTTTTTAATGTTTTTGAATTTTTCGGAACAGTTTTATATTTTTTTGGGTTTTTCTTGGAGGGGGCAATGAAAACGATTCATTGTAAAGGGCTCAACAGGAGCAACAAAACAAAAAAAAGAAGTATTTATTATTTTGGGCGTTTCGGACAAACTTGCATATGATAGTCAATAGCTCTGTTGATCAGAGTGATGCTTCTTTCTCCGTAGGAAATGAATCCATCGCAAAATACGCAGGTGTGTTTTACTTCACCAAATCTCATTTGTATATTTGGCACCATCTCCCTGCCCTCTGGTCCCGTTACTTCCGGTACAACAGATCTTCTGGCCATAATAGGGAGATTATCTAGGTCGTTCCGAAACTGTGCAGCACTGTAGTTGTTAGGATGCCACCTAGTCATATGGCGATGCATTGTGTAGTTTCCGAAACTGTATTTTTTGTCGGTCCCTCTGGACAGTCTATCTTGACATATAAGGCAAGTTACGTATCTTGCATTTACTTTTTTCTGACCTTTGGGAATTTAAAAAAATTGCCAAATGAAGTTTTCTTTCCGGTGAGACGTCTTGGGCTGCTCAGGCAAAAACTGCCTCTCTTCGTGCTCGTCCTCCTGTTCCTCTTCTTCTTCTTCTTGTTGAATTACAACTTGAGCAGGTGGTCCTCTCTTCCTTGGAGGTGGTGGAGGTGGTGGGGAAGCACCAGCTGAAGCTACTAAAGAAGCCATTGCTCAGTGATCACAAAGGGTCTTTCTCTCACAATGATGAAAGTCAGAGTGAGGAAAGAAGGAGGGATTTTCATCATTTGGGAAAAACAAGAGTTCTCAACCAATCAAAAGTGTTCATTTTAGATTATATGACCTAGTCTTACATCATTAGGAAACCAAAAGTGAAATGAACCAATGAAAAGTGTTATTACCAAGTCACATGACTTGCTGTGTTTACGTTAAGCGCTTTGCAGGGCCTCCCGGTTTGCTTCCAGAAACCTGCGCTTTGGCACTCGCTTCGCGTACCAGTTCGCTAACGTAGCACGTCATATGACGTATCACGCGACAACGTGGAACGTCATGCGGACGGGAGGCGTCACGATGTTGTTTTCTAACGCGGCACTTGCGGTAAAGAAACGTTTACCGGCTCGCGGTCTATTTCGCGGCATCAAGGTCAGCTAACGGGAAGCTTCCCGATTCGCGAAGCGGGAACGAAGAAAAAAAAATATTTAAAAAAAAAATTATTCATAAACATATAAAATATATTTTTGGATTTAAAGAAGAATACATTTTACAGCTACAGATATTAGCTGTTAAAAAACCAATGAAATTCACAGAAAAAACCATAGGTTATAGACCATATATAGTTAGGAATTAGCATTTACAAAACCTTGAAAATTCACTGAAAAAACCATAGGTTATAGACCATATATAGTTAGGAATTAGCATTTAGAAAACCTTATTTTACTCACACAAAACCATTGAAATTCCATATATAGTTAGTTGCACTAACTATATATCGCGCACCCGCAATCCACTGCTGATGATGTCACATATTACATCATTCATGACATGGTCAGTGACATCACTGATGACATCACTGATGACATCTCAAATGACATCACTGATGACAACATCCAGTGACTGTATGTTTCTGTAAAGTTAAAATATGTCTTAGATATTGAAGAATGAGTGGATGTATAAGTGTCTGGATGAAGGATTTAGTAGGTGCGTGACTGACTGTATGAGTGAGTGATTAAATGTGTCTCACTGAATGCATGGGTTAGTGACTAAACTGTCTTAATTTGTGCATCATTATGTCTGTTGTGATGTAAACTGCTGCATGTGTTGATCATTAGCTATACGAGAGGCTATATGTGTTATTAATTGGTTGCCCAAGTATTTCTATGGGAGATTGAGTTTGTGTGGGGGTGGCTGGGAGGTGTGTGACTCTGTGCATAGATGTGTGAGCAGTTGATTCACTAGGTGTATGAGTTCAAGAGTGCATGTGGAAAAAGCTACATGGGCGGTTGACTGTGTGCATGAGTGTATTGATGAGTGAATGGATATCTCAATGCTACATGTCATAGTAAGTACATATGTAAAACACAGTACATGTGAGAGTTGGCATATATAAATAACTGTGCATGAGAGCCACTGAATGTGTGAGTGGCTGTATGGATCATTGTGAACTTGTATCAGGGATTGTATAAGAGAGTAAATATGTGTTAGTATATGTTTGAATAAGTAAGGTGTGTATAACTGTATAGTTGAGGAAATGGAGGTGAGATTGTTTCTTTGCATGACTGACTAGGTGTGTGAGTAACTCCATGGATGAGTGACAGTGTGTGAGTGTCTGTATACACTGAGTGTATCTAAGGTTATATTAGAGTCTGAAGAGGTTTATTGTATTAGCACAAGAATGATGTCAAATGAGATGTCATCAGTGATGTCATCAGTGATGTCATTTGAGATGTCATCAGTGATGTCATCAGTGATGTCACTGACCATGTCATGAATGATGTAATATGTGACATCATCAGCAGTGGATTGCGGGTGCGCGATATATAGTTAGTGCAACTAACTATATATGGAATTTCAATGGTTTTGTGTGAGTAAAATAAGGTTTTCTAAATGCTAATTCCTAACTATATATGGTCTATAACCTATGGTTTTTTCAGTGAATTTTCAAGGTTTTGTAAATGCTAATTCCTAACTATATATGGTCTATAACCTATGGTTTTTTCTGTGAATATATATATATATATATATATATATATATATATATCTATATATATTTCTTTCATATCTCGCATATGATGTCTATTGCTTAATACATAAATAACATCATACTTGACCAAAAAATCAAGCTAAAATTTCCTCACATTTATATTCAGTATACATCTCACATAGTTATACTTTCCATTCTTTACATGGCTTCCTAGGGAGAATATAATCTACTTGTGTAAAGTACCTCATTTCTCTTGGTCTCTCTCTATTTTCTATACAATACTTGAAAAAGTAGCCAGAATTTTACCAAGACGACTCAGCAGCTGATCTCATATAGCCCAGAGGCTTTTCATTTGGGGACTGTGAGACATTAGGTTACTAGTTAAGATGGGTGTCCACCACAAAAGTCTCTAAATAAACCGGTGCTTAACACTCTGATTGCTTTGCTAAAAAACAGCCTGGCTTAACTTAACTTAGAGGCAAAGTGTAAAGTATTCATACAGCACTCAAACAGTAATAAAGTGAAACCACAAGACAAGAATAATCCTAAACTAATTTAGAAAAATAAAGAATATTTTAGTAAATAAAACTACACCAAATAAGTAAAAGTTCAGTAAAAATAGAACTGGAGTTATGAGTTTTGAGAAAAAATGTCTAGAGAAAATATCACCAAAAGGCACAAAATGCCAACTGTCATTGTCTGCTTGTGTTGGACTGGGGCAAAGCTAAAAGTTAAGGTGGACTGCGATGGAGCGTAGGATGGGTAGGACTGAGTAGCTTTTCATCCATGATGCGAAATCTGTGCCGCATGGTTCTTGCATCTCAAAGCGTTGGATCTGGCGAAGATCTCAACTGGTACAAAAGGGGGTGGTGATGGACGGAGCATCTGAACCAATCAAACACTCACACCCAGTCAAAAGATCAGGGTTTGATCCATCACTGTTCTTTAGCCCACTCTGCCACCCCAGTTCAGACATGGCTGCAAATCAGTCTGACCCTGTGCCTCACGGGAACGGTCCAGCCCGAACTGCCAAGCCATGCCTTCCCTGGACCGGAAACAAGCTTCCGAGGACCGGTTTCTGGCATTCCAGCCGTCTTCAGCCCGGCTTGCTTGAATCCAGTGGCAAAGTGAGCAAGGGACTCACGTCTGAGCATACCCTGCCACACTTATAGTGGCCAAAGTGGTACAAAAGGGGGTGATGATGGACGGAGCATCTGAACCAATCAAACACTCACACCCAGTCAAAAGATCTGGGTTTGATCCATCACCGTTCTTTAGCCCACTCTGCCACCCCAGTTCAGACATGGCTATATGCAAATCAGTCTGACCCTGTGCCTCATGGGAACAGTCCAGCCCGAACTGCCAAGCCATGCCTTCTCTGGACCGGAAACAAGCTTCCGAGGACCGGTTTCTGGCATTCCAGACGTCTTCAGCCCGGCTTGCTTGAATCCAGTGGCAAAGTGAGCAAGGGACTCACGTCTGAGTATACCCTGCCACACTTATGGTGGCCAAAGCGGTACAAAAGGGGGTGGTGATGGAAAGAGCATCTGAACCAATCAAACACTCACACCCAGTCAAAAGATCTGGGTTTGATCCATCACCGTTCTTTAGCCCACTCTGCCACCCCAGTTCAAACATGGCTATATGCAAATCAGTCTGACCCTGTGCCTCATGGGAACAGTCCAGCCCGAACTGCCAAGCTATGCCTTCCCTGGACCGGAAACATCTCAACTGGGCAGAGTGGTTCTGCGGGGCTTGGCATCACTCTGCATCATGCTGTATCTGTTCTGGTGAAGCTGTAATCAGATGCTGTGAGGTGCTGTGATGCAAGACTCTGCATAGGTCTGCGTTGGGCTGCATCGGATCCAATGAAGCCTTCAATAGTGCAGGAAGGAGTACACTCTGACTCAGGTCAAGGGTCCAGGACATTCCAGACAGCACTTTGGAGGGTGTCACAATGAGTGCTACAGCCCATTAGTAGCATTTAATTTACAGGCCCTGTGTACATTTAGCACCATTTACTAGGAACATATAAATAAATTAAATGTATGAATTAGGTGTAGGCCAATTTTACCATGTTTAAGGAAGGGCGCAGAAGCACTTTATCACTCATTAGCAGTGCTAAAGTGCACAGAGTACTAATGCCAACAAAAACAAATATCTGCAAAAACAGGTGGCGAAGGCAAAAACATTGGGAAAATACCAAAACAAGGATGTAAGGTCTCATATGAATAACGGTCAGACCGAACAAAGGTAGAACAGAGCGCAAATTTGAAACTTACCATATCAGATTTTTAAGAACCATTGAGCAATAATTTGTAAGGAAAGTGGCTCCCTTAGAATTGCCGGTTGGAGGATGGTGGTGCAGAGATGGGTAGAGTTGAAAATCCGTCTAAAAAGTGAGATCAGATCACACACAGCTGTTGACGTGACAACTAAATCTCAAGAGACTTACTAGTCTCTTTTGATGTCGAGTCGCTCTACACTTCCATCCCTCAGACAGAGACCTTAGAGGTCATCGATACCATCTTACAAGGGAGGGATTTACAATCTCGAACACCTGTCCCTTTTATCATGAACTTGGCTGAACTAGCTATGAAAGAGAACTACTTCAAATTCGAAGACACTACCTATCTCCAAACATCTGGCACGAGTATGGGTAGTGTGTTCGCGCCGAGTCTAGCCAACCTCTATGTTCATGTGTTTGAACAGACGAAGGTGCTCAATCATGACACTCCATACTATGTATCGCTCCGAGTTTGGAAGCGATACATAGACGACATCTTCGTCGTCTGGAGAGGTTCTGAATCAGATCTCAGGGACTTTCATCGCTGGCTAAATTCGTGCAACATGCATTTGAAATTCACAATTGAATTCGCCAAACCCAGCTGCCCTTTTTAGATCTCTTGATAATGGCTACTCCAGCTGGTCTAATCTCAGAACTGTACAGAAAACCCATGGCCAGAAATGCTCTTCTCAACTACGAGAGCTGTCATCCGAGAGCATTGAGAAACCACCTGCCCTTCGGACAGTTCCTTAGGTTAAAAGGACATTGCTCTACTAAAGAGGCTTTTGAGACCCATTCAGTTAGGTTGTCTGAACAACTACGTGAGAAGAATTACCCATCTACCATTATATGACAATCTAAAAAAAGGGCGTTCAATAATAATCGTGAAGCTCTCTTGGATCTGACTGTCCCAAAAGAGAAGTCCGACAGGATTACTTTTGTAAACACCTTCCATACTAGATCTAATCAGGTCCAAAAGATCATAAAAAAACATTGGTCAATTCTGAACACCAGCGGGGACACACTGCCTTTACCACTCTTCGCTTTTAAGAGAGGGCAAAATATAAAAGATCAATTAGTGCACACCTGGCCAAAAAACAGGATCCCCCGACAGGTGGGGACGCTCTGGGATCTCCCACCTGTACAGGGCCACCATCCCTGTGGAAACTGCTCTGTATGTCCACAGACAATTACATCTACAACAGTGGACATAGGTACAGGCAGGCCATGGCAACAGATAAAGTTCACAAACTGTAACAGTGAGAATACCATCTATCTGATCACGTGCCCATGTTCCAAAAGGTATGTGGGAATGACCACTAGAAAGACACGCGCGCGCATTTGTGAGCATAAAAGTACAGTCCGTTGCCGCAAACAAGTGACTCGGCTGACAGCCCATTTCCTTGAGGTAGGACATGGCCCAAATGATTTTACGTGGACGATACTTGAACAACCAACCATTCCAGAAAACTGTCCCGATGTCAGCAAATTTCTGTTCAAGAAAGAGCAGAAATGGGTGTATAAGCTTAATAGTGATAAGGAGGGCCTTAATGAGCCCATTCCTTGGATGTCACTATGATCTGCCTAGATATGGTAGTGTTCAGTTTTGTAAAACCTAGAATATGTGACATGTTGCAACCTGAATTGTCAACTCTTGCAACATATGCACCATTGGGAGTGACAAACTGGATATATCCTGATGAGATTCTAATATGTCACTGGAGTTGACATCGTAGGTTTTCATCTAACTTAGCGTTTCCACAAGGATATTCCGAGCTGATCAAACCCAGAGGTCGATATAACTATGATTTTTATTATTGGTCTGACCAGCCCTGAATATTGGTTACAACCAGAATTGTCAACTCTTGCAACACCCGCACGATCGGGAGTGACAAACTGGATATATCCTGATGAGATTCTAATATGTCACTGGAGCTAACATCGTATAATCTAACTTAGCGTTGACACATGGAGAATCTGAGCTGATCAACCTTAGAGGTCGTTATAAATATGATTCTCATTATTGGTCTGACCAGCCCCCAATATTGGTTGACATAAGGCGGATCAGCCCCTAATACTGGTTCACATGAAGCGGAAAACCTTCCAGAATTAAAAACGCAAATCAATAAATAGCAAATTGTAATTTTCAATTTTTGATTTAATTGATTCATAAAACTGGTTGATATGCAGTAGGTACATCTACCGATGAATAAACACATATTACATCGTTGACGAGGTTTAAAGTAAGCTTCTCGTCTAGTTAAGGGTCCCGGGACTACATTACCCAGCATTCGTGAGGTGATCACGTGAGCGCATTGTAGTCATGCGTCATTAAATGGCCGCCGCCTCTGCCGTTCGGTGCCTCCCCAAGTCTAGCGCAGAGGGACGCCAGGAGACACCGACGGAGAGGTAAGGATCCCTCACTCCGCATACACCGGCGCGAAAGCAGGGAACGCGCAAACAATTGGGCATAGAAGCCCTCTGCACTTCTGAATTACTTAATGCAGCGTACATCGGCGCGGAAGCAGGGAACGCCTTAACGCCCAAACAATCGGGCATAGAAGCCCCTTGTCCTCCTTAATTACTTGATGCAGCGGAGTAACGTACATTGCCTTCCGCTTTAGAGACAGCATATAAGTGCACTTTTCCGTTGTAACAACGAAGTGTAGCGGAGTTATGTACATCGTTTTCTTCCATGCCAGCGATCTCCTAAAGGGGTGGATTTGCCATTTAATAACTTTTTAATGTGCATCTCTAGATATTGCCAGTTATAGTGTGGCGATTTAATTATCAGGGGCAACATTAGGCTAGACATTTGAAATGGTGTCACAAATTTGATATAAGCATGCGGTATAACCATCAACTAATATACGCATGAAATATTATCCTCACTGACAATTTGAAACAAGGGCCAGCAGAACAGTTCTCTTGCAGCTATCATGCAGCGCTATAGGATGTTCTGTGATAGTATTGACAACTATGGCCTTCAGCGTCATTTTAGGTACCCTTAGGGAGTAACAGAGAGAGCTTATGTATATATGTTTTTTCTGAACAGAGCGGTGCTCCTCATTTACCTGAGCTGCAGCCAGGTGAGGTGAGGCACGATCCCCACTCTAATTGGGTGAGTGCGAATATGTCATGTAAATGTGTCTTGACAAGTCGCTGCAATAACACTATTCACTCGTGTATTGCTTGTCATTATAGTTGTGTGTATCTGTTCATCTTTGTCTGTTGATGTGTTCTATTTAATTCTTCTATAGATTGTGGTGGAGCATCAGTACCTGACGATCAGGTGATATGTTTCTTTTTTATTTCTTCACAAGAATTCCCAGCAGTAGCACGAACTAGGTCCTGACGAATGCATAGGCAATTCCGTATATGCAGAAACATGTTGACCACTCGCTGAGCAGATATTTTGTTAAATCTGTCATTCACATTCTTTTAGACTTAGGGAGCTGAGAGAAAATATTAAAATAAGTTTTCTTCTACTCAGTCTCACTTAATTTTATATTCTCACTTAAACACTTCCTTGCACTGCTTTTTTCCGTTGTCTTGTTATACTGCTTCCGCTCACTAGATTAAAACGGTGGGTCTTCTTACTCTCACAGTCACCTTTTTCATCCCACATGACTGTGAATGCACTGACTCCTGGGTAAGGAGAACCCAAATGATGTAAATAGGGCGGTACAGTTAGACAACTGATGGGAAAATTCTCACCCTAAGTGTGTACTTCACGTGAATGAGTGAGGTGTTCTTTCATCACGTGGTGTCATTAGTTAACATAGCTACCACCCTTCTTTTTAGTTGTCACGTCAACAGCTGTGTGTGATCTGATCTCACTTTTTAGACTCCTAGATACCTCTTTGTGTTGAATCAGTTAGGTAGGGGGATGTGTCTAGTATGAGTCGGTAAACAAGCCCTGAGACCCCCTTCTATGTAGTCTGTGTATTCTGTTGTGAGCGGCTGAGGCCGCGGGTCTTGTTATCTCAGGAAGCCACACGAATGGTGTTTTGGCTCACTCCCCTGTTTATATTAACATATTCATGTATTGACCGTTTGCTCTCCTGTGTTTTCTTGCGGGTACTTTTTCTGACTAGAGTAGGAGAGTGTTTTCGCTTTCCTTTTTTTATTTACTCATTCTCCAAAGGGAGATGGCGACGAATTGTGGCCTAGCATTTGAGGATGCTGAAATACAGAATATTTTAGAAGAAACTCCAAGTATACTAGAATGTGTCCCTATAGCTGTGAGTAATACAGATGATGGGTGGAACTAGATTTTAATCCTGAAAAAATCACACTCCAGGACCTCAGTGCATGGTATAATTATGGCAGAATACCTACGGGGTAACTGTGCACCGTCAGGACTAATTGTGACCAATGCACCAAGACTTTTCTTGGACGATAAAGGGTTCATTAAGGATTGGTCTATGATAGCCTGGCGGTGTACAAGGGACTGGCTAGTCCTTATCATCAAAACTGCCAAACGGGTCGCTGATCAAATATTGATTGAAATTCAACTCCTTGAAGGGAAAATTAAAGCCACCATAAAATCAACAATATTTAAGACTGCACAAGAGGATAACAACAAAAAGAATAATGAATTCAAAGAATCAATCCTCTTTTCTAAATTAGAAAAATTTAAAAAAGATCTGGCTTAATTTTCAACCGAAAAGGTATACCCATATACCAGTGATACCTACATAGCACCGTCATTCAATCAGAGTGGCCATCGAGGAGGCTCTACATATGCCACCTCGAGTTCTGATGGCAATTCCAGCGATTCTGACACATCACAAAATTATGATGGCCCTACTCCACCTTGGGGTCGTGGTAACAGAAGGGGACGGAGAGGCAACTATTCGAATCACAACCAGAATCAGTTTCAACCATTTTGGCAGCCAAGTCCGTGGATGTATGGCCCAAATTTTCCTCCCCAAATGTGTCCTCCTTTCTTCCCTAATCAGATGCAACAAGCCCCAGGAGTCCCGCCTTTTTTAGGGTTTGGCCCCAGGATAAACAGAGGCAGGAGAAGACAAGGGAATGGACCTCAGGTCTACTGGTCAACACCAGTACAGACACAACAACCAACCTTGGACCTGAGAAATGGCAAGAGCATTCCGAGGGAGAATGCGGGAACGAGCAGCGCGACAAATCAGCCAGCCTCTTGATTAATCTTAGCTCCCATCCACTATCTGAGGATGAAGAAAGTCTTCACAATCGAGGGTTAGGCTTTGTGGCCACAAATGAAGGTGATCATTTCACAGCACAAATTGAACTAGCTAAGTTATTCAGAAAGATCAGGCTAAATTACTTTTTTGCTAAACAGGATTCAAACGTCTTAACACAACATGACGCCAATACTTGTTTAAAAAAAACATCTACTTTCAACCCTACAGTCCTTGGGTTGCCAGCAAGGGTCCAGACTTTTGAGGAGGCAGTGGAAAATGACATCAGCACCCTCTTCAAGACAGAAAGACCTAGACCCTTTATGAATCTCCCTAAAAAAGAAAAATCTGCGCTACGTGCTTTAACATCCAATGAAGCAATCATAATCAAGCCCGCAGATAAGGGCGGTGCGATAGTTCTGTTCGACACAGAAACCTACAGAGCAGAATGTCTAAGACAACTTCAAGATCGGAAATCCTACATCCCACTGAAGGAAGACCCGACGGAGAAGTTAAAAATTAAGATCAGTCACCTAGTAGAAGAGGCCATCTCGGAAGGATGGATTACTCCTCAGGAAGGTCAATATCTTTGTACTTCCCATCCATCGATTCCATACTTCTACTGTCTCCCAAAGGTCCATAAACCTGAGAGACCACCTCCGGGGAGACCAATAATCTCCGGAGTTGGTTCTATTCTTGAACCTTCATCAACATTTGTTGATCATTTCCTGAATCCTATAGTAAGAGAGATGCCTACATATCTGAAGGATACAAAGGATGTCCTACGGCTCCTTCCAGACGTGGATTTCGACATCTCAAGAGACTTACTAGTCTCTTTTGATGTCGAGTCGCTCTACACTTCCATCCCTCAGACAGAGACCTTAGAGGTCATCGATACCATCTTCCAAGGGAGGGATTTACAATCTCAAACACCTGTCCCTTTTATCATGAACTTGGCTGAACTAGCTATGAAAGAGAACTACTTCAAATTCGAAGACACTACCTATCTCCAAACATCTGGCACGAGTATGGGTAGTGTCTTCTCGCCGAGTCTAGCCAACCTCTATGTTCATGTGTTTGAACAGACGAAGGTGCTCAAGCATGACAATCCATACTATGCAGGGGTGTGGAATTTAATAAGATATCTATTTGTCTATGGGGCAGGTCGCTTCCTAAATCTACTTGTCCTGTAACAAAATCCACTTGTCCCTTTGGTGCCATGTTGTGCGGCGACAAATTATGGCAGCAATCTCTTTATATAAGAGCTCTTATATAGCCTCTCTGATTATGCCAGAGCTCATACCATAATAGTGTTTGTATACTAGCAATCCCTTTATGTTGCTACGTTTCCGCAGATCTACATGCTGGGACTGAAGGTAGTGGTAAACAATAGTTCCAGGGTTGGAATGTCCTTTTGAGTCTCTGCTCACCTACTAACTTGCATGTTTTAAGGGGTTTCAACAACTTTTCTCTAATCTTTTCCGATACAGAAAAAAATTGGAAATTTACTCCTGACAATGGCAGACGTAAATCTTCTTCCAGACTTGGGGAAAAAAGTGGTTGGAGGGAAAATAAATTTGCAAACACTCAGGTTTTCGCATGAGCAAATCTACACATGCATATTTGCTAATGCTAAAATGCAGTTCACAAATATTTTCTAGGAGTACTATTTCTTGCCCTACTGCTGTAAATTCTTGTGAATTCACGAAAGCCATATAGCTGCCCTTAATGCAAGGACATATACCAAAGGGGCCCTTTTGAGACATTCTTTAATAATTGGGCTCCTAATTTAGTCTGGTGTTAACCATGACCTTTTGTGTTTATTAAAATTCTCTCTTTGTATCGGCTGGCTTCATGGTGAGTGACAGCATACTTCTCTTTCACAAGGAGCATATCGGCACACAAAGTAGTTTTGTTCAGTGCCAGTAATTAATGTGGCAGTGTGTGCATTTTGTAAACGAAAAACAATTTTTGCTTTTGCCAATGTTTATTATAATGGTGATGGTCCTGCAGCTCTCACATCATTAAGGTTTTACAAAAACCATGCCAAAACAAGTCACGCATTCACAAAACTAAAAAGCAGACCACCATTTCAGACCTACTGGCTTTGCCAATGCTTGTTTATTTGTATGTTTCCCAAAATCTTATTGAAACTGGTTAAACTGATTTTCTAATATGAATATTTTGGGGAAATACTAGCATGCATCAACACGTTACTAAATGATGCTGCAAAGAAATGGTACCTGAAATTTTACAGTAGTTTAGCAAAAAAATGTTTTCCTACTTTCATTTTTTTGGAACATTCTATATAGAAAGCAAAGAATAATTTATCTTGCTTTCAAGCTTCTGCAAATATTTGCATCTAATCAGAGAGAATTTTTGGGAGCATTATGCATAGCCTCATATTGCTAAACTTTGAAATTGTGTGTCCACGTTTTTATACTGGAACCACTGTCAGTAGTGCAGACAGAACTTACATTTACCAAGAGCGCTCAGCCTAATAACAAAGGTTCTCAATTAATGAACCATAAATACAAGTTTGAACAGCATTAACATGTGCACACAAATATGAACTTAACTGCAGGCAGTGCCCTTCCCTGATCCTTAATGTGGTACTGCAAACTGGCAGCTAAAGGGTTTGTGCTGCAGGGGGTTGGGCCTGCTTGTCCCGAGGACAAAATGCACATTAAAACTTGTTGCCCTTGACCCCAAACAATATGTCCTGGGCGTCGGGCTATAGGAATTCCACATCCCTGCTATGTATCGCTCCGAGTTTGGAAGCGATACATAGACGACATCTTCGTCGTCTGGAGAGGTTCTGAATCAGATCTCAGGGACTTTCATCGCTGGCTAAATTCGTGCAACATGCATTTGAAATTCACAATTGAATTCAGCCAAACCCAGCTGCCCTTTTTAGATCTCTTGATAATGGCTACTCCAGCTGGTTCAATCTCAGAACTGTACAGAAAACCCATGGCCAGAAATGCTCTTCTCAACTACGAGAGCTGTCATCCGAGAGCATTGAGAAACAACCTGCCCTTCGGACAGTTCCTTAGGTTAAAAAGAAATTGCTCTACTAAAGAGGCTTTTGAGACCCATTCAGTTAGGTTGTCTGAACAACTACGTGAGAAGAATTACCCATCTACCATTATACGACAATCTAAGAAAAGGGCGTTCAATAATAATCGTGAAGCTCTCTCGGATCTGACCGTCCCAAAAGAGAAGTCCGACAGGATTACTTTTGTAAACACCTTCCATACTAGATCTAATCAGGTCCAAAAGATCATAAAAAAACATTGGTCAATTCTGAACACCAGCGGGGACACACTGCCTTTACCACTCTTCGCTTTTAAGAGAGGGCAAAATATAAAAGATCAATTGGTGCACACCCGGCCAAAAAACAGGATCACCCGACAGGTGGGGACGCTCTGGGATCTCCCACCTGTACAGGGCCACCATCCCTGTGGAAACTGCTCTGTATGTCCACAGACAATTAAATCTACCACAGTGGACATAGGTACAGGCAGGCCGTGGCAACAGATAAAGTTCACAAACTGTAACTGTGAGAATACCATCTATCTGATCACGTGCCCATGTTCCAAAAGGTATGTGGGAATGACCACTAGAAAGACACGCACGCGCATTTGTGAGCATAAAAGTACAGTCCGTTGCCACAAACAAGCGACTCGGCTGACAGCCCATTTCCTTGAGGTAGGACATGGCCCAAATGATTTTACGTGGACGACACTTGAACAACCAACCATTCCAGAACACTGTCCCGATGTCAGCAAATTCCTGTGCAAGAAAGAGCAGAAATGGGTGTATAAGCTTAATAGTGATAAGGAGGGCCTTAATGAGCCCATTCCTTGGATGTCACTATGATCTGCCTAGATATGGTAGTGTTCAGTTTTGTAAAACCTAGAATATGTGACATGTTGCAACCTGAATTGTCAACTCTTGCAACATATGCACCATTGGGAGTGACAAACTGGATATATCCTGATGAGATTCTAATATGTCACTGGAGTTGACATCGTAGGTTTTCATCTAACTTAGCGTTTCCACAAGGATATTCCGAGCTGATCAACCCCAGAGGTCGATATAACTATGATTTTTATTATTGGTCTGACCAGCCCTGAATATTGGTTACAACCGGAATTGTCAACTCTTGCAACACCCGCACGATCGGGAGTGACAAACTGGATATATCCTGATGAGATTCTAATATGTCACTGGAGCTAACATCGTATAATCTAACTTAGCGTTGACACATGGAGAATCTGAGCTGATCAACCTTAGAGGTCGTTTTAAATATGATTCTCATTATTGGTCTGACCAGCCCCCAATATTGGTTTACATAAGGCGGATCAGCCCCTAATACTGGTTCACATGAAGCGGACAACCTTCCAGGATTAAAAACGCAAATCAATAAATAGCAAATTGTAATTTTCAATTTTTGATTTAATTGATTCATAAAACTGGTTGATATGCAGTAGGTACATCTACCGATGAATAAACACATATTACATCGTAGACGAGGTTTAAAGTAAGCTTCTCGTCTGGTTAAGGGTCCCGGGACTACATTACCCAGCATTTGTGAGGTGATCACGTGAGCGCATTGTAGTCATGCGTCATTAAATGGCCGCCGCCTCTGCCGTTCGGTGCCTCCCCAAGTCCAGCGCAGAGGGACGCCAGGAGACACCGACGGAGAGGTAAGGATCCCTCACTCCGCATACACCGGCGCGAAAGCAGGGAACGCGCAAACAATTGGGCATAGAAGCCCTCTGCACTTCTGAATTACTTAATGCAGCGTACATCGGCGCGGAAGCAGGGAACGCCTAAACGCCCAAACAATCGGGCATAGAAGCCCCATGTCCTCCTTAATTACTTGATGCAGCGGAGTAACGTACATTGCCTTCCGCTTTAGAGACAGCATATAAGTGCACTTTTCCGTTGTAACAACGAAGTGTAGCGGAGTTATGTACATCGTTTTCTTCCATGCCAGCGATCTCCTAAAGGGGTGGATTTGCCATTTAATAACTTTTTAATGTGCATCTCTAGATATTGCCAGTTATAGTGTGGTGATTTAATTATCAGGGGCAACATTAAGCTAGACATTTGAAATGGTGTCACAAATTTGATATAAGCATGCGGTATAACCATCAACTAATATACGCATGAAATATTATCCTCACTGACAATTTGAAACAAGGGCCAGCAGAACAATTATCTTGCAGCTATCATGCAGCGCTATAGGATGTTCTGTGATAGTATTGACAACTATGGCCTTCAGCGTCATTTTAGGTACCCTTAGGGAGTAACAGAGAGAGCTTATGTATATATATGTTTTTTCTGAACAGAGCGGTGCTCCTCATTTACCTGAGATGCAGCCAGGTGAGGTGAGGCGCGATCCCCACACTAATTGGGTGAGTGCGAATATGTCATGTAAATGTGTCTTGACAAGTCGCTGCAATAACACTATTCACTCGTGTATTGCTTGTCATTATAGTTGTGTGTATCTGTTCATCTTTGTCTGTTGATGTGTTTTATTTAATTCTTCTATAGATTGTGGTGGAGCATCAGTACCTGACGATCAGGTGATATGTTTCTTTTTTATTTCTTCACAAGAATTCCCAGCAGTAGCACGAACTAGGTCCTGACGAATGCATAGGCAATTCCGTATATGCAGAAACATGTTGACCACTCGCTGAGCAGATATTTTGTTAAAACTGTCATTCACATTCTTTTAGACTTAGGGAGCTGAGAGAAAATATTAAAATAAGTTTTCTTCTACTCAGTCTCACTTAATTTTATATTCTCACTTAAACACTTCCTTGCACTGCTTTTTTCAGTTGTCTTGTTATACTGCTTCCGCTCACTAGATTAAAACGGTGGGTCTTCTTACTCTCACAGTCACCTTTTTCATCCCACATGACTGTGAATGCACTGACTCCTGGGTAAGGAGAACCCAAATGATGTAAATAGGGCGGTACAGTTAGACAACTGATGGGAAAATTTTCACCCTAAGTGTGTACTTCACGTGAATGAGGTGTTCTTTCATCACGTGGTGTCATTAGTTAACATAGCTAGCACCCTTCTTTTTAGTTGTCACGTCAACAGCTGTGTGTGATCTGATCTCACTTTTTAGACTCCTAGATATCTCTTTGTGTTGAATCAGTTAGGTAGGGGCATGTGTCTAGTATGAGTCGGTAAACAAGCCCTGAGACCCCCTTCTATGTAGTCTGTGTATTCTGTTGTGAGCGGCTGAGGCCGCGGGTCTTGTTATCTCAGGAAGCCACACGAATGGTGTTTTGGCTCACTCCCCTGTTTATATTAACATATTCATGTATTGACCGTTTGCTCTCCTGTGTTTTCTTGCGGGTACTTTTTCTGACTAGAGTAGGAGAGTGTTTTCGCTTTCCTTTTTTTATTTACTCATTCTCCAAAGCGAGATGGCGACAAATTGTGGCCTAGCATTTGAGGATGCTGAAATACAGAATATTTTAGAAGAAAATCCAAGTATACTAGAATGTGTCCCTATAGCTGTGAGTAATACAGATGATGGGTGGAACAAGATTTTAATCCTGAAAAAATCACACTCTAGGACAACAGTGCATGGTATAATTATGGCAGAATACCTAAGGGGTAACTGTGGACCCTCAGGACTAATTGTGACCAATGCACCAAGACTTTTCTTGGACGATAAAGGGTTCATTAAGGATTGGTCTATGATAGCCTGGCGGTGTACAAGGGACTGGCTAGTCCTTATCATCAAAACTGCC
The DNA here is from genome assembly GCF_964261635.1 of Lissotriton helveticus. Lineage (NCBI taxonomy): Eukaryota > Metazoa > Chordata > Amphibia > Caudata > Salamandridae > Lissotriton > Lissotriton helveticus. The sequence continues at coordinate 1,002,542,811 of NC_136067.1, forward strand.
AAACGGGTCGCTGATCAAATATTGATTGAAATTCAGCTCCTTGAAGGGAAAAATAAAGCCACCATAAAATCAACAATATTTAAGACTGCACAAGAGGATAACAACAAAAAGAATAATGAATTCAAAGAATCAATCCTCTTTTCTAAATTAGAAAAATTTAAAAAAGATCTGGCTAAATTTTCAACCGAAAAGGTATACCCATATACCAGTGATACCTACATAGCACCGTCATTCAATCAGAGTGGCCATCGAGGAGGCTCTACATATGCCACCTCGAGTTCTGATGGCAATTCCAGCGATTCTGACACATCACAAAATTATGATGGCCCTACTCCACCTTGGGGTCGTGGTAACAAAAGGGGACGGAGAGGCAACTATTCGAATCACAACCAGAATCAGTTTCAACCGTTTTGGCAGCCAAGTCCGTGGATGTATGGCCCAAATTTTCCTCCCCAAATGTGTCCTCCTTTCTTCCCTAATCAGATACAACAAGCCCCAGGAGTCCCGCCTTTTATAGGGTTTGGCCCCAGGATAAACAGAGGCAGGAGAAGACAAGGGAATGGACCTCAGGTCCACTGGTCAACACCAGTACAGACACAACAACCAACCTTGGACCTGAGAAATGGCAAGAGCATTCCGAGGGAGAATGCGGGAACGAGCAGCGCGACAAATCAGCCAGCCTCGTGATTAATCTTAGCTCCCATCCACTATCTGAGGATGAAGAAAGTCTTCACAATCGAGGGTTAGGCTTTGTGGCCACAAAGGAAGGTGATCATTTCACAGCACAAATTGAACTAGCTAAGTTATTCAGAAAGATCAGGCTAAATTACTTTTTTGCTAAACAGGATTCAGACGTCTTAACACAACATGACGCCAATACTGGTTTAAAAAAAACATCTACTTTCAACCCTACAGTCCTTGGGTTGCCGGCAAGGGTCCAGACTTTTGAGGAGGCAGTGGAAAATGACATCAGCACCCTCTTCAAGACAGAAAGACCTAGACCCTTTATGAATCTCCCTAAAAAAGAAAAATCTGCGCTACGTGCTTTAACATCCAATGAAGCAATCATAATCAAGCCCGCAGATAAGGGCGGTGCAATAGTTCTGTTGGACACAGAAACCTACAGAGCAGAATGTCTAAGACAACTTCAAGATCGGAAATCCTACATCCCACTGAAGGAAGACCCGACGGAGAAGTTAAAAATTAAGATCAGTTACCTAGTAGAAGAGGCCATCTCGGAAGGATGGATTACTCCTCAGGAAGGTCAATATCTTTGTACTTCCCATCCATCGATTCCATACTTCTACTGTCTCCCAAAGGTCCATAAACCTGAGAGACCACCTCCGGGGAGACCAATAATCTCCGGAGTTGGTTCTATTCTTGAACCTTTATCAACATTTGTTGATCATTTCCTGAATCCTATAGTAAGAGAGATGCCTACATATCTGAAGGATACAAAGGATGTCCTACGGCTCCTTCCAGACGTGGATTTCGACATCTCAAGAGACTTACTAGTCTCTTTTGATGTCGAGTCACTCTACACTTCCATCCCTCAGACAGAGACCTTAGAGGTCATCGATACCATCTTACAAGGGAGGGATTTACAATCTCAAACACCTGTCCCTTTTATCATGAACTTGGCTGAACTAGCTATGAAAGAGAACTACTTCAAATTCGAAAACACTACCTATCTCCAAACATCTGGCACGAGTATGGGTAGTGTCTTCGCGCCGAGTCTAGCCAACCTCTATGTTCATGTGTTTGAACAGACGAAGGTGCTCAATCATGACAATCCATACTATGTATCGCTCTGAGTTTGGAAGCGATACATAGACGACATCTTCGTCGTCTGGAGAGGTTCTGAATTAGATCTCAGGGACTTTCATCGCTGGCTAAATTCGTGCAACATGCATTTGAAATTCACAATTGAATTCAGCCAAACCCAGCTGCCCTTTTTAGATCTCTTGATAATGGCTACTCCAGCTGGTCTAATCTCAGAACTGTACAGAAAACCCATGGCCAGAAATGCTCTTCTCAACTACGAGAGCTGTCATCCGAGAGCATTGAGAAACAACCTGCCCTTCGGACAGTTCCTTAGGTTAAAAAGAAATTGCTCTACTAAAGAGGCTTTGAGACCCATTCAGTTAGGTTGTCTGAACAACTACGTGAGAAGAATTACCCATCTACCATTATACGACAATCTAAGAAAAGGGCGTTCAATAATAATCGTGAAGCTCTCTTGGATCTGACCGTCCCAAAAGAGAAGTCCGACAGGATTACTTTTGTAAACACCTTCCATACTAGATCTAATCAGGTCCAAAAGATCATAAAAAAACATTGGTCAATTCTGAACACCAGCGGGGACACACTGCCTTTACCACAAATTTCTGTTCAAGAAAGAGCAGAAATGGGTGTATAAGCTTAATAGTGATAAGGAGGGCCTTAATGAGCCCATTCTTTGGATGTCACTATGATCTGCCTAGATATGGTAGTGTTCAGTTTTGTAAAACCTAGAATATGTGACATGTTGCCACCTGAATTGTCAACTCTTGCAACATATGCACCATTGGGAGTGACAAACTGGATATATCCTGATGAGATTCTAATATGTCACTGGAGTTGACATCGTAGGTTTTCATCTAACTTAGCGTTTCCACAAGGATATTCCGAGCTGATCAACCCCAGAGGTCGATATAACTATGATTTTTATTATTGGTCTGACCAGCCCTGAATATTGGTTACAACCGGAATTGTCAACTCTTGCAACACCCGCACGATTGGGAGTGACAAACTGGATATATCCTCATGAGATTCTAATATGTCACTGGAGCTAACATCGTATAATCTAACTTAGCGTTGACACATGGAGAATCTGAGCTGATCAACCTTAGAGGTCGTTATAAATATGATTCTCATTATTGGTCTGACCAGCCCCCAATATTGGTTTACATAAGGCGGATCAGCCCCTAATACTGGTTCACATGAAGCGGACAACCTTCCAGGATTAAAAACGCAAATCAATAAATAGCAAATTGTAATTTTTGATTTTTGATTTAATTGATTCATAAAACTGGTTGATATGCAGTAGGTACATCTACCGATGAATAAACACATATTACATCGTAGACGAGGTTTAAAGTAAGCTTCTCGTCTGGTTAAGGGTCCCGGGACTACATTACCCAGCATTCGTGAGGTGATCACGTGAGCGCATTGTAGTCATGCGTCATTAAATGGCCGCTGCCTCTGCCGTTCGGTGCCTCCCCAAGTCCAGCGCAGAGGGACGCCAGGAGACACCGACGGAGAGGTAAGGATCCCTTACTCCGCATACACCGGCGCAAAAGCAGGGATCGCGCAAACAATTGGGCATAGAAGCCCTCTGCACTTCTGAATTACTTAATGCAGCGTACATCGGCGCGGAAGCAGGGAACGCCTAAACGCCCAAACAATCGGGCATAGGAGCCCCTTGTCCTCCTTAATTACTTGATGCAGCGGAGTAACGTACATTGCCATCCGCTTTAGTGACAGCATATAAGTGCACTTTTCCGTTGTAACAACGAAGTGTAGCGGAGTTATGTACATCATTTTCTTCCATGCCAGCGATCTCCTAAAGGGGTGGATTTGCCATTTAATAACTTTTTAATGTGCATCTCTAGATATTGCCAGTTATAGTGTGGCGGTTTAATTATCAGGGGCAACATTAAGCTAGACATTTGTAATGGTGTCACAAATTTGATATAAGCATGCGGTATAACCATCAACTAATATACGCATGAAATATTATCCTCACTGACAATTTGAAACAAGGGCCAGCAGAACAGTTCTCTTGCAGCTATCATGCAGCGCTATAGGATGTTCTGTGATAGTATTGACAACTATGGCCTTCAGCGTCATTTTAGGTACCCTTAGGGAGTAACAGAGAGAGCTTATGTATATATATGTTTTTTCTGAACAGAGCGGTGCTCCTCATTTACCTTAGCTGCAGCCAGGTGAGGTGAGGCGCGATTCCCACACTAATTGGGTGAGTGCGAATATGTCATGTAAATGTGTCTTGACAAGTCGCTGCAATAACACTATTCACTCGTGTATTGCTTGTCATTATAGTTGTGTGTATCTGTTCATCTTTGTCTGTTGATGTGTTTTATTTAATTCTTCTATAGATTGTGGTGGAGCATCAGTACCTGACGATCAGGTGATATGTTTCTTTTTTATTTCTTCACAAGAATTCCCAGCAGTAGCACGAACTAGGTCCTGACGAATGCATAGGCAATTCCGTATATGCAGAAACATGTTGACCACTCGCTGAGCAGATATTTTATTAAATCTGTCATTCACATTCTTTTAGACTTAGGGAGCTGAGAGAAAATATTAAAATAAGTTTTCTTCTACTCAGTCTCACTTAATTTTATATTCTCACTTAAACACTTCCTTGCACTGCTTTTTTCCGTTGTCTTGTTATATTGCTTCCGCTCACTAGATTAAAACGGTGGGTCTTCTTACTCTCACAGTCACCTTTTTCATCCCACATGACTGTGAATGCACTGACTCCTGGGTAAGGAGAACCCAAATGATGTAAATAGGGCGGTACAGTTAGACAACTGATGGGAAAATTCTCACCCTAAGTGTGTACTTCACGTGAATGAGGTGTTCTTTCATCACGTGGTGTCATTAGTTAACATAGCTACCACCCTTCTTTTTAGTTGTCATGTCAACAGCTGTGTGTGATCTGATCTCACTTTTTAGACTCCTAGATACCTCTTTGTGTTGAATCAGTTAGGTAGGGGCATGTGTCTAGTATGAGTCGGTAAACAAGCCCTGAGACCCCCTTCTATGTAGTCTGTGTATTCTTTAGAGTTCAAAATCAACACCATTAGGACACAAAATGGCACCACGGGCACGATTAGTGGTGATTTTTTAGTTTACATGTTTATTATTGGTTTTAGTAACATACAAAGGTACAGATTCTTGGACATCATCCGTTCACATAACAATACAGAATTTTCACAACAATTCCTACCCACACTGCTCTACTGCTGAAACCTGAGCAAAGTGATATCCATCTTCCAATATGCGTTTTACTGTGACCAGGGCACCTAAAGGTAATATGACAGCGATATAGTTTCTCTCATTTCATCAATTGCTACGTCATCCTCCATCTTGGGCTGAACTATACCCTCGCTCATCTGCCTCTCTCCCATCTGCACCCTTCAGCTTCATGGGGGTCTTGCATCATGGGGTTTTAATAGGTTATTAAGCATTGTTGCCCATGCCCTGATATGTTTTGCTACTTTGTCATCACTGCATGCCTTGCGCACATGCCTTTCTTACACTCCAACCCATTCAACCACATCCAGCATAATTCTACACTTTGCCAGGACCAGCCCCAGAACTATAAACCACCTGCTAAGCCATATTTTCTTACATATGGGAACCGGATGTATGACACTACAATGCATGCTTTTACCACGCATGCTGTTACGACGTAGTTTTTACAACGCATGCTGTTACAACGCATAGCGCTTTGGGGTGCTGGATAGTGAATAGTTTAATTTACTATTCCAACTCCAGTCGCCGTGGATAGTAGGGAAGGTGTTGGATAGTAAATTAAATCTATTCCCTATCCTAGAACGCCCCCCAGCGCAATGCGTTGTAATGACATGCGTTGTAATGGTTGCGTCGTAAAGGCACTGCGTGGTAAAAGTTGCGTTGTAAAGGTTGTTTCCCATGGGAACCAGTTCAAGCAGGCATACCCATACATTCAGTTTAAACAACCAGCCAGTTGCACGTTCAAGCACAGATCCCATTTCCTGCCAGTAATCCTGTATCAGAGTACACTCCCATACCATATGTAGACTGTCCTCTTTAGCCCCACTACAACAGGGACACAAGGACATATGACCAGTGTAAATGATACCTAATAACTTGAGTGTCAAGTAAACCTGGTGTATAAAATTATATTGAATGAGTTTAAAGCAGGAATTCGTCAAAGTCTTTGACGCTCCCTCGTGGACCACCCGCCGCTCCGCAACTGTAAGTCGTTCCCTCATGACATCATGACATTTAACCTGAATCACCAATAAATCTGTGAGACCAGCCGCCTTCCTCCCGCCAGTTCAAACAACTCAACTGTTACCCCGGATGTCTCCAGCACTTCTAGAAACAAGGGCCAGATACCCTGCACCGTGGCTGCCATCTTTGTGTACTGTAGGAACTGAGAAGACCCCAAGTCAAAAGACACCATTGCATTGTGTAAAGTAATAAAAATACCATTAGGGTATAAATCTAGCGTTGTCTCGCAGCCTCCCGCCCTTCACTCTTCCACTGACATCTGGTGGGCAATCTGAATGAAGGGCCTCAGAATCCAGATACTTAATGCTGGCACAAACAGTACCCTTCCCAGAACCTTAAAGACCACTTGCCCCCATGTCTGGCATTCCATGTTGAACCGCAAATGTCACAGCGCTGGGGACCCCATTATTAGACATCAGAAGAACAGGGAGGCAGACCCATGCGTTCCTTTCAACAAATACTTCTCCAAATTGTCTCCCTCATTCAGCTAGTGGACTGCATGATTTAGTTGGGTAGCCAGAAAAGAAAAATAATCACTCATTGGGTGCAAATTTAAATGTATGACATAGGGTAAAAAGGTGAAAATGGTTTCTCTTTTCATCTGTCTTTCTTCCTATTTGCAGGTCAGTAAAACGTGCAACAGCAAGTCATTCAGGAATTTAATGAACAAAGGAGTGTGAGTGAATGTGCTTACCTGAAATTCCAAAAATAACAGGGATCTGATCATCTAACGTCCTTACGAAGACCATCAACCCGCAGAGGTGATTCGGGTCCGAACATGTTAACCACCCCACTTGACATCAAGGATAGGTAATTCATCCCATGGCACCACATACTGTTTCTAATCTTACCTCTATTCCTCTGTCTCTTCTTTAAAACTTTCTTCTTTGGGCATATGAGGTAATTTGAGATATTTTTACAGATCCGACGAGAACTACTAACCAGTTATCACTTACATGGGGAAGTGAGTATCTAGGTGCAGAGCCTAATGATGATGCCACCCAAAAGAACTGCACCAGCGGAGATGAGACATTCCTCTGGCTGCAAATAAGGTCTGAGGGTTTCCAGGAGAATCCCAGGGAGACCCTGGCATAGTACTTAGTACACTCTTTTTGATTATAGATGTTGCAGTTGGCTCATTACACTGCACTTTCCTTCCCCCTTGGCTCCATGACCGCATGAGCGTGGTGAAACCCACCAATTTCCTCCCTATAGCCCAGAAGAGGTCCTCTATGAGTCTGTCTAGCTCCCTGAATGTTTGCAGGGGTACATTAAATAGTGTGCATTGGAAAATGTTCAAACAGTGTGGCAACATGATCATTTTAACCAGAGCTATGCTGCCCATCAGGGAAAGACGAAACATATTCCAAAAGGCCACAGATGCTCAGAGACTTGCCAGTACCCTTCCCATGTTAAATCGATGGAACAATTCCGGGTCTCTCGTCATTCGAATGCCCAGGTACCTGACCATGGTTGCCTCCCATTGGAGATCCAGCCCCAGGAGTTCCCTCGTTGCTACTACTGCCAGTGCTCCCAGTGTGAATAATTTGGGCTCTGCACCGTTCACCCAAAGACCAGAAAGGTCCCTGAATTTGGATAGAGCAACCAGCATTATCGGAACCAAATATGCAGGTTGATGTGGATACACCAATGCATTTTTGGCATATAACAAAACCACATTCTTGTGGGCCCTACTGTCACACCCCAGCCATACAATACTGCAATATTGATCTCAACCTTCACACCAGTGCTCCACTGCAAAGGAGAGAGCAGTGGCAAAAAACAGGCAACCATGCCTGGTTCCTCTGTGCAGTGTGAATCTGTCAGACACCCTGCTCAAACGCATACCCATTCCATTGGGTCACGATATAGCAGCTGCATCTACCGGAGATATGAAATTCCAAAGAGCATAGCTCTCAGCAACGGCCACAAATAGTCCCACACCATCGTATAGAATGCATGTTCTATATTTAACAATGCAAGGGTATACTCGTCCTCAACCAAAGACGGAGCACATAAAATCAGCGAAAGGCGACATAAATTACACAGTGTATTGCTGTTGGGGATAAACCTTCACTGATCATGTGTACCATTGAAGGCAGAAGATGTAGCAGCCTAGTTGTCAAAACCTTACTGAGTATCTTCACATACACATTTAGCATTGAGAGTGGGCGATACAAAGTTTCCTCCATCACATCTCTATCAGGATTGGGGAGCATCACTATGAGCACCTCTCTCATGGACTTTGGTAATTCTTCCAGGGAATAGGCCTCACTGTACACCACCAGAAGACTGTCCGCAAAGTCGCCCCCTGGATTGGGATAACTCTAACCTCAGCCTGTCTCCACCCGGTGACCTACTGGTGTTCAGAGCCTTAATTATCACCACAGCCTCCGACCTGTCGAGAGGGCATCCGACGCTCTCTTGTCTTTCCTCTCAAGGGGGCCAGCAGGAGCGGTGCTAGATATTCCCCTGCATCTCTCCCCCAATGGCTTCTACTGGGACTGCATCTAATATCCGTAAGTAGTCGGAAAATACTTCAGTGATGGCCTGTTGGGTGCACATCTTCACACCACCGCCACCATTAATCTCTACAAAGGGAACCCTGTGTGCCTTGTTTTTCAGAAGGGTGGCTAGCAATCAGTCTGCCTTGTCCCCTTCCACATGGGGCCCTTGCCTAAAGGCTACATTTACATATTTTCCTAGCTTTTCTGAAGCCTCTGTCAACTCCCCCCTACATTCGGAGTGATCGGAAATGTACCTCGCTAAGTTTGTGACCTCTGTAACATTATGCATAATACTCAAGTCACTGAACAGTAATCCAGCCTGCGGTAAGTGCCGCTTGCGGCGGTGCACTGATGATGCTTCAATGTGGGAAACCCTTCTGTTACAACTTCAAATTATGGCAAATTAGTAACCTTGACCGCTGTTTACATAGAAAGAGTTGAACCAGAAGATTAACCAAGAAAGTGGAAGAAACAAAGTAGGACACTGGAGATGTTAACATGATTAGGCACGGCAGCTAGTTTTAAATATTTAGACTCCTGAATACAATACAATTTAAAGCAACTCATAATAATTGCAGCCAACAGCACATCCCACATATCATTGATTAGCAGACGATTGTTCAGGTAACCCTTGCAAACATTCAATCTTATGCCAGAGATGCTGTTGGTGGTAGATGTAGCACAGAATATTGAATGATGACCTGGTCCACTTTATACGAGTTGGGGGTAGAAATACTTTGGGTCCTTTTAGGCCTTACTGGGAACGCAGACCGGCCTTCCTTGCTCAGTAGGTGGAAGCCATAGGCCCATGCTGATGTGGTTCAGAATCAGCAATTCTGGTTGACTCACAATGTGATGGGTAATCTGTGGTCTCTTGGTTTCCAATATTCATTCATGGGTCACAGGTATGTGGATTTATGCACAGCTCAACATACACTGTTTTGGCAGGACAGACCTTCAAGTGGGCTAGGTTGCTGCAGGTGGTGGGTTAAAGCCAGATCCTATAGGTAAAGCAGCATTAATTCTCTTTTGAAATTTTAGCAGCAAATGAGAGAGAAACTCAAGTACATGTTCTTCAATGTAGGTCATTTTTGGTCTGCTGCAGATGGTGATAAAAGTCAGGTCTTGTAGGTAGAGCGGCAGCAGTTCCCTTTTGCGATTTCAGCAGCAAATAAGAGCACATTTTCTACATTCTAGGTCATCATTATTCTGTCCATAACAGTTTGTTTCAGAGAAAAGCGGTCTTTCTATTATAAAAGGAGTAGGAGTACCACATAAAACTCTCTCCTCCTTTTTTCCAGGCTATAGTAACAGTCTTTAGGGATTGGTAAGTGTGCCCTGTTCTGGAAACATTTTTGAGCTGATTTACAAGAAACTGACGCATCTGAATTGGCTGACGCACACCAGGTCGGGCTGAATAGCCATTACGAGGTAAGGTTGGTGTTTTGTGGAGGGGTGTATTGTGGCGTGTTTGGGGTCATCCCTCATAGCGACTGGCAATCCAGGAGTGCCCATGTATTATTGGGCGCCCCACTTATTGTTATGTGATATGTTTCCTATGGGAACTGTATCGATATTCCTATTTCTGACCCTTGTCCGGTTAATAAATCACTAGTGGCCATACAACGGCACAGAAACCCGTTTTCTGATTAGGTCATAGCGCATGCTACCACGTTAGGCAAGCACTATTCCTCCAGCCCCCATAGAAAGCATACCGAGTTCTCAAAATAAATCAAACCTCCAGCAACCTGGGAAATCCCCCGCAGCTATTGTTTGGATTTAGCCAAGAACTCCAGTAAAGAATGTACGAACGACCAGTTCTTATGACACCCTTATTGACGTATTTATGTCCATCCTTAAGTCAATCTCGGCACCTTTCAGGTATAAATATTACCGACATTGCCCTAAGCAAACAACCGGTGGTGGTGACGAGATTGGAGCAGCGATACTTGCCGAGGAGCCCAGCTGATGCAGAAGCCCACGGACGCTGCCCCTCCCTTTTGACCGCTGAGAGAGAGACGCTGCCTTTTCTCTTGCCGAGAAATCCAGCTCCGGCGTTCCTAGCCGCCCTTGCGGGCAACTGGGATATCGAGTCCTGAGATAGAGATACCAGCCCTCCAGCCTTCTAAATCCCAGGTACTGAACTGAATAACCCCTCACAGAGAATTCTTGAATCAGATCCTTGGCAAAGCAAACTTAACTAAATCTGCTACTTATCTACTCCCGCCCAAGTATTAGGCTTAGGTCAGGTACACCGTGGTAGGCGTAGTTAGAAGCACCAGTTGAGTACGATTAGTCAATGTATATATGTATGTATATATTTTATCCATTTTAAGTATCATATGGCTAAGAAACCATATAAATGCTTTTACAGTATTATTTTATAATTCTGTTTTTACTGTATGCACTTTACTTAACTATAAGTATTGCAATAATAGCGATTCATTTCTCTTGTATGAGAAAAGAGACTGATCAATAAATAACATCTTTTATTGAACCACGCCCATCTCTTATTTCTCTACAAACTGGTGAAACTAAGAATGCACGTACTGACTGAGTAAAATAAGTTGTCTTTTGTTTTCACACGACTCTAGAGATATACTCTTGATTAGGGGAGAGCAAAGTTGTCATGTTCTATGGTTGTCAGAAACTAAATCCCTTCTTGTCTATCCAGGGAGGTTAAACTCCTCCTTGCCTATTCGAGAAAGTTTCTAGTGAACTCTGAGCTAGCTGGCACACGTAACTTTAAGTCTAATATCGTCAGTAGAAGACCTAGTTAACCACAGTCCTACGTCTATACTATTGAAGATATTATTCCAATGCGCAGAGCCTATTGGGAAAATAGGAACTACACTACATGGCGCCCAACGGTTTGGATAGGCGATAAATCTAACGTAAGACATTAGAGTAACTCAGTCGTGCTTTTTCACACAGACCCCTTTTTCCCATAATACTCCAAAGACATCTGGAGTGAGTGAAAGGTTAAATCCGCCAAACTTCGTAGGAGGAGACTCCTATGTATGGTTCTTGGTTTATTCAACGTTGAAGGATACACTGTTCCAAAATATTGTGCATCTAATCTTTGTTTCCATAGAAACCTGATCTGCAAATAAACAAAATAACTTTCCTGTCAGTAAAATGTCAGACAGTGAAGAAGGAAGGGAGACAGCTAGAGTAGCAGCTCAACTCCTAGCGGATGACAGAAGTCTCCTACAGCAAGACCCGGAGGCAATACTCATCCCGGTCAACATAAGAAAAACTATAACCTTAAAACTTATAGAAAATGGACTAACACCGAGAGGTGGTAAAGTCATATTCGTAATTGAGGCACACGAATATCGGCAGACAGAGGTATTCTACTCATGGATAAACATTCCAGCAGCAAACGCTGTAACAAAGGAGTTCCACTACTACAAAATAGAGGAACCTCCGAATGAGTACACTCCTTTCGAGGAAGTGGAAATATCACTCAAATACCAAGAGCACCTGCTCTGGTTTAATGGCGCCCTAAAACATAATAATCACATCACCAGGCTCGGTCCACTAGGTAGACCAGGAGCAACGTGGCCGGTCCTAGCCGGATACACACCACATCCAGACATTGAAGAAATGTCTGCACCAGATCTTTTAGCACAGCTAAAACAACTAATTAAAATACACAGACAATTAGTCCAATATATAATGCGGACTTCAACAGTCCAACCCGCTATTAAAATTCCACAGCTGACCCCTCATCAGGGGAACACAAATAAAATTACACCACAGAACATACAGTCCTGTTTAGGTAAAGTACCCGCAAAACGGGAACAAATTCCATTCTGGTTAGCACAAAAAATCACTCAAATAGAGGCAGTATTTCCGGATACTACCCCTACTGAGAAACACAGAATTCTGACTATCTGTCTTACAATGGGGTTTGCACCACATGTGGAGGACTGTGACACTTGGGGTACAGTCTTTGCTTCCGTTTACACAAAAACACATGGTGTTCCATCCATGTCAGTAATACCAGATGTACTAAAACAAATTCAAGATGAATACGGTCCAGAACCTGCTTTAACTCTTGGTATGAAATTACTAAAAGACTTCAAGCAGGTCTCTGCAATATTACTAGCCAATATAAAGGGAGAAGCAGCAAATGTGGCAATCCGCCAGAGGTTGAAAGAGACAGATATAGCAGACCAACCATTTGAAATTGCCAGAATAATAGAAAAATCCTATGAAGAACTAGGAAGAGATAGTTTGGGTGGAATACCTGTGAAACCCCAACTAATTGAAAATCCTGAAAAGGTATTTATTAAAAATAATCTAAACACTCAAAAAAAGAGCTGGGATGGAAATAAACAATCCACCCCTAAAGAAAAAAGATTCCAAACTAGAGGAAGGTCTCCTCGGCTGAGAGAAAGATCTCCGGACCAAGGACGCAAGTCTCCCCAAAGGGAGCCCTCTGTGAAAAAATACAACCTTAGAAATAGGGATAATATAAAGAAACCTGACAGATATCAAGATATTGATACGCGTCCCTCTCAATCTTTTCAGACTTCCTCGCAGAAATCGGAAAGAAGAGGATGATCAGAACACAGGGAAGAGCACGTCAAGTCCAAAGACAAGGAACCTGCTCATCAAAATAAAAAATTACGATTTCCAAAGAAGAAGGTAGCCAGTATTAAAGTAATCAACCATGCCGAGAATACTGAGGACACAGCTGAAATCGGAGAATGGGCTCAGACAATGCTAGACAGCGCAGCAGAAGAGAGCATAGCTCGCAAGATCCTGATGAATCATCTGGAGACAGTGGACACGAATGAATACATTCAGGTGGAAACTGCAGATACTAGAGTTAGCAAACCTCATAAAATATATGAAATAACATTGCGTATAGAGGGGGATAAGACTAGGAAAATAAGGGGTCTATTTTGGGATAATCTCTCTAAAGGCTATGACATCCTTCTAGCTGAAAAAGACTGGCCACCAGAGTTTGTCAGGGAGTGCCCTCATGGCGAAGAAATAATTATGCCTGCCTTCTCTAATCATATTCCAATACATAAAAAAGTATACACTTGCAAGAAAGTGGGCAGTAGCCCAAGCTCCTGCATTATATAAAAATCATGTGGGATGGGATGAGGACTCTCCTCCTCACAAAATCCAGTTAAAATCACAACCTACTGCACAGAGGCAGTACCCAATTAAGCAAGAAGCTAAAAAACAGGTAAAAGAGATCCTAGATCAACTTGAATACCAGGGGGTGATTGAACCTTGCACCTCACAAATGAACAATCCTTTGTTTCCTGTCTCCAAACCAGATGATTCATATCGTCTTGTTTTGGACTACAGACACTTGAACTCATGTTGCAAAACTTTTGCAGTGCAAAACTCACACAGTGCAGCACTAATGAATAACATAGTGCGCAAGAAATACAAAACAACATTAGACATCTCTAACGGATTCTTTTGTCAAAATATAGCACCAGAAAGCAGATATTTGACCGCGTTCTCAATAAATGGCTCGCAAAAACATTTCTGTCGTTTACCACAGGGGTTCAAGAATAGCCCAGGATTATTCTCAGCGAGAGTAACAGAGTTACTACAAATATATGATGACGAGGCATTATCTTATGTCGATGACATCTATCTAACAGATGATGACTTGGATACTCACTTGAAAAGAGTGAACACCATAATACTTGGGTTCGCAGCAGAGGGTTACAAATTCAACTTTAAAAAGTCAAGAATTGCCCATCTAACTGTCCTATTTTTAGGATATGAATTATCAAGTGAAGGCAAAAGCCTGGCTGACAATTTCCTAGAGAAATGTGCTGTAATCTAAGCACCAAGAACACTAAAAAACTTACAATCAATTCTAGGTTTCCTAAATTTCGGAAGAACTTACATTATAAATTATGCAGAGAGGGTTAAACCGCTCTATGATTTAATAAAACCAGATTTTAAAAGAATCAACTGGACTCAAAAACACACAGAAATTTTGAGATCTTTACAAACAGACATGTTAGTTAAAACAAAACTACAAACACGTGACAACACACGCAATCTTGTGATTCGAGTCATCCCAGGAAGATGCGGATTCACATACCTGACCTCTAATGAGGGAGAAACGGTACCAATAGCATACAAATCACACTTGTACACAGAAGCTGAAAAGAGGTTCAGCATTAAAGAAAACATTGTTCATACGGTTCAAACGGCTGTAGCAAGAGAAAAAGACCAAGCTGACGGTAGACGTATTACAGTCAGAACAGCAGAATCAGCTTTTGAGGCATTAACAACCCCATGTAATTTACCAACAACAGCATTGAATCCAGAATGGATACAATGGGTAAATTCTGTTGCTACAGACAAAATAAAATACAATTTTGACCCGGAATTGAATGAATTAAAATATCTAGAATATGAAAGAGAATATCCTCTGCCAATCGACATTCTGCCTTTACGACAGTACACCTGTGTAATCTATACAGACGGACATGCTCCACCCTCAGTTTGGGGAGAGCAAGCATACAACGCCACATGTGAGATTGTAAAAGACGTGTGGCGCGGAGGTAAACTGAGACCTTTATTTAATAGCGTTAAAAATGGCGCTAGATAATGCCGATTGCGAATTCCCAACACTTATAGTGTGCGATTCGTATTACTGCGTCAAATCATACAATAACGATTTACAGAAATGGATTCAAAACGGTTACAAAGATGACACAGGTGCAACAATAAAGCAAAAATCGCTTTGGGAACAAGTAGTTCTTTTACAGAAAGAACTACCAAAAACTCACGTGATACATTCACTGAGTCATCAACGTGATGGCGTTCACGTTGCAGGGAATTCATTGGCAGAGACAGCCACAGCGGTAGCAACTAAATCGGCTTCCGTAGCTACAAAAAAGCGTTCAGTAAAATACATTGACGGTGAAACGGTGCTGGCAGTGAAAACGTCATCAAAAGGCGACTGCTCAGCGTTACCGATCAACTATCCACTCAATTATACATACATAATCGATGCAAACTCCGTTCCTTTTGCTCGAATCCCTGGAGTGGGGGATAGAGTGATTCCAAACATGAACAGGAGAGTCTTGTTAATAGTAGACGCACATATTGGCGAGGGTCTTAGACATCGCACAATTAAGGATTCTCTAGCAGAATTACAATCAACATACTGGTGGCCAGGAATGAGTCTGGACCAACACCTATTCGCGAAAAACTGTTCAAACTGCAAAAGAGATCGCAGTGGTGAACGAAACGGTGTATTCCCACGGCTTTTTGCTCAATAAGGAATAGGCTAACAACATAAACTCACCCAGTATGAATAATGTGTCTTATTAACATGTAGAGACTATTTTCACTTGTAATGTAGACCCCAACTTTCGGCTGACGTCTGAACTGTTATAAAAGATTTATAGAGTCTATAATGGCATATACGCTAGAAGCATGCTACGTCCTGACCAAAATCTTTCCTTTAGCTCTAAAAAGCTTGTGGGGGGGTGCTTGGCCAGAATGAGCACTGCATTGCGGGACTCTTCTCACTTCCTTCCTGAGGGAAACAGGATGGTGTAAAGAAAAAACCAAGGCATAGAGCAGTCGGTAACAGCAAAGGTATTAGGTTCGGGAGATGGGTGGGTCAAACATTTAATAAGTGTCCAAAGTAGTCTTTATAATCTGCCAAGAAATTCTCTGAGAGGTCTCAGTCCGTACGAACTATTGTTTGGGACTAGAATGTTAGTCCAGGACTTAGATAGTCAGACTTCAGTGGTTAAAGAAAAATGCTTTGATATCAAAGATCGCTTGGCTATTTTACAGGACTTAAATGAAACAAGAAGAGACCTGAGCAACATAAAGTTGAAACAACAGCCAACAACCACTGAAGAGAAACCACCTGTCCCAGCAAGACCTGTCTGGATTCCAAAAATCGGGGATCTGGTCAGAGAGAAGATCGCGGTAAAGAAGGAATTTGGGCCTTCTTACAGAAAAGCAGTTCCTGTCTTGTCTGTCAACGGCACAAGATCAGTAGTACTACCGCCCCTTGCTGGTAAAAAGGAGAACCGAGTTGTATCCATCGACCTGGTTAAACCACAATCATGTGGCCGATAACAAGTAGTAGGCCAAGTGGACTCCCAAGAAGTAGCAGAACACCAAAGTTTACTACATCCACAGAGGTTAAAACTGAAAGACTAATCACATTTGAAAAATCTACAGTGAATCAACAAGGACTATGCAACAAAGCAATGGAACTTGAACCTCTTAAAACCCAAATCAAAGCTTTACATCAAGAAACTCCATTCTACAGTGATGTAACCACAGACTATGCTAATGAAACAAAGCAAATTCTAAAAGCAAAAAGTAATCCAGAAGCAATTGGAACAATTGACAGAACAGCATCCGGCTACTTCATCAACTTCGATGATTTTTCTGAGGATCCAAGTGAACCAGAAGTACAGCCAACAACAAAAACTTTTAAAGACAAAGCAAAGGAACTTTTTCATCAACTCAAAGAAACCTATCTGATTTCTCCATGGATTGAAATTTGGGTGGCATTTGGTGCATTTATCCTCATACTTTGGCTCATCATGGTACTATGCTTGGGACATTTCTTTGAGGGAAAATATGCTAAAATGGACACAGCAAGCCAGAATATCAACTTGGTCCTTAAACCACACACATCTTCACACATCGAGAAAAGAGAACTTTCGTCTGTAAACTTCACAGCCAATCCTATACCCGGCGGGGTAGCATGGGACAAAACTGAATATGAAATATATGGTCCGGTTGAACTCCTGAAGTATCCACACCAATTTAAGATTTCATTGAGTGACTTTGTAAAACCAAGCACATTTGCTGATGATTGGGACTTTGAAAGTATTAATAATATGATCTCTGATCTAGTGATGTCAGCTAAATTTACAGAACATGATTATTTACAAGGTTCATCTAATTATGATCAAATGTTTTGCTATAACCATTATGGTAACCATTATCTGCATAAATCTACTCAGCCTAGAAATGTTTTAAATTTTAACCAATGGGAACATTGTGCAACTCCACCAAAAGGCAGTTCAGAAACATTTTATGATAAATATTCATACTTTTCAGGGTTTAACACAAGTAATGCAGAAACATTCTATTTCAAATTGTTAAATAAGACAGGAGTGAAAACCATGCTTACAAACACAAAATTGATATATTCAGACTCATTTTTTGAAAAAATGAATACATTTGGTTTTGATTTCTGGAACAATAACATTGAAACGAAAACGATCTGGGGCACAAAAGATTGGCAAGTGCAAGGTATAGAATCATTATTTAGAGCCTGCATGATCCCAGAACAAATTATATTTTTGAATGACACAATTCAGCAGACCACCTGTCTTGGTCTAGCCAAAATCAAAGACTTAAACAAACCATCTATTCCAAAGCCAACAACGGATAGTAATAGCACTACGGATGTTGAGATAGACGTAACCCATATTTTAAATCAAAACAGAACACATCCTGATTGGAAACAATGGTTGATCTGGCCCACAGACACAAATAACTGTCAAGACAGATTCCTGAACAAAATACAGGGGTTCACATTGACCAGGCCAGACCCAAGATACTCCCAGAGACAACATCCAGGGATAGTAACTACTTACAGTGTGGGACAGCTCTGCCTTCAATGGCTACATACATCCACACTGGCAGAAATTAAGCAACACCTAACTTTACTTAAAGAAGGTGCTGACTTGCGCGATTTCATTATGGGACCACGCAAACAGCGTCAAAAACATTTCATAGCGGCCTCTATATATGCAGCTTATAACGAAGCTTGGAAAGAAACTCAAATTGAGACAGCAGAAAAAATACGGGAAATTGACCGTGTTAATTTGGAAAAATCACTTTCTGTTGTAGACAATGGGTTAATGACTCTGTCTTCCAGAATATATTCACTGGACAGTATTGTGTCTTCAGCAATCGATATAATAGAGCAAGACTTACTAATGTTACAACACGGTGAGTCTCAATTACGTTCTATCGTACAGCTTGGCTGGACGTTACAAAATCTGCGTTCAGGCTATGTGCCTTGGCGTTTAATCAACACAACGTCACTGTTTAATATCTTTAACCTTACTGATAAACAAATCAGTTTGGCACAGAAGGGTGCTGACTATACAATTCTGAGCATTGAAAAACTTGAGAGATTACCATTGACAATGTCAGAACGACCTGTCATTGAATGGATAATACATGGGATAATAAATATTCTGATAACAACTTTCCAGTTTCAATTAACCCTGGGCGAAGAACTACGCTCCGTTCGCGGAGCTTGCGGAGTTTCGGCAACTCCGCGTTCTACGGAGAACGCGAAGCTGTCGATTACTCCGCGATCCGGTGCGTAGCGTAGTTCTCGCGCGCTGAATAACATTATCGCGTGCGCGGCAATGGCTTACCTTGGCCCGTCGCGACCGCCTGGGTAAGTTCGCGCGATATTTGACGCGATCACGCACTTTTGTAGTGCGAACGAGAAGATGAGTTCCCGAACATGTCTTACACAACGCGAACACGTTACTTGTGACCCGGAACAGGAAATAAGGGAACGCAAGCGGGCGGGACAAACCTCTTGGGTAACTTAGCGCGCTAGCTATCTCCAGCATGCAGGCAGCGCCCCGAACACGCGCACCGCGCTCCCGAAGACGAAAAACGACGCGCGAACGGGTCCAGCAAGCAACTACGCATGTCCACGGAGCAACGCGTAGGTCGCGGAGTGCAAGTGCGTCTTCGCGTAGCTCCGCGGAGTGCGGCTCCGCGAACTACGCCCAGGGTTAGTTTCAATACTGCCAAAAATATATACAGGCGGGCCAGTATGAAAGGTTGGGTAAAGGATACATTAAGTCAACATGGGACTTGCCCTATACACACACATGTGTTAGTAATAAAGGACAGAGTGTATTTCTTAGTGGCAATAATTGTGCAAAGTCACTAAGTGGTATACTTCTGTGCCAGGGTTTAAGTTTGCATGGGGCCTGTGAAGGGACTTCAAATAACCTTTCATGTCACCAGCTAGGCACACCTGCAACACGAATAGAACCATTCTTTAGGAGACTCTCGAACGGGAGTTACATTCTAATTGTAGATCGCAGATGTTGCAGCCTAATGCCCGGAAAACCTTATCTCGTAAGCGTGACTACCAGGGTCATGTGCTGTGAAAGAGTATTGTTCCCGAACGATACTCCAGACAGGGAGGCAAGGTTATGGCCCAGTTTTAATTTCTCTTCTATTCGAATTGATACTTTAAGCAGAATGAAGACTGTGCTCCTACAGACGCCAAACAGGTTGACGTCATCAAAAGAAACGTATGATCTCCAAGTTGCAAGGACAACGGCAGAGATTCATTCACTGCTATCAACGAATAGCCCCCTACACTTCGCAGAAATACTAAACGAAATCTTAAATATTTCTGATACGAGTGGTATCGCAAGTGTATTTAAGACAGTTTTTTCAGGAGCTTTGATCCCATTCAAAGCCATCCTTGGTATTTTTCCAAACTTCGTCCATTCCCTCTTTGGCGGACTACCTCTCCTGTTGGGACTAGTAGCAGGCGTCCTATTTTTGCTACTTTTGCTTCGATATGGCAAACCGTGTCAGAGACATGACTCCATCAACAATGGAAGAAACGATCCTAGCTATACGCTACCGGGACCGCATAACTAAAGTCCTTGGACTAGCACGGCTACGAGATTTAAATATGACCTGGTTTCTTTCATTCAGACCTTTGTGGCAGACTTGTGTTATGCCTGTATTAAGGTGCTTGCTATGCGGCGAAGAATGCGTGTTGGACACCTGTCTCACATTACAATCAGAAGTGCCATTGGATGCAGAGACTTTGTTGAGTCCAGTAAAGGCTCATGCATTGTGCTGTCCCCAGCGGCTACCAATCCTGATGACGGCATTCGTGGAGACTTCACCACTGCGATTGAAGGGTAGTGAAGTACAAGATGAAAGCAGCATCGATCAGGTACGACCATCTGTCAGCTATGCTGATCAAACCATCAATGAAAGCAATCATGCTCATGAATGCATGGTAGCGTCATTTTCCAACCTTGTCGAGCTCTCACCAGAAGCTGTTGACTGTTTTTTCGAACATCTCAATGATATGATGTTTTCACCGGAACAGAAAGAATGACTTTGAGCAAACGTGCACACAGCGTTCCCTGAACTCTGAATTTGGCCTTCAAATTTAAAAACAAAGCCACTAAATTTTTTTTCGAGTCTGCTCCTGCAAACAGGAACTTTTCGCAAACTTCCAAAATATTTACCTTTCAGGCACTTATCTTCTGCTAACTATTCTTAGAGAACAGAAACTTCTATTTTAGATAATTCTAGGAAACATTACCTCGACCTCTAGGTTATTTATACATACGAATGCTTTTCTATGTGATGAAATGGTCTCGCACTTTTTCTTCTGTATTAAGAGCCATTTCTTGTGTTATTTTGGCAAATCATTCATGCTGGTATAAGAAATATGCATCCCCTTTTTTGAATGATTACACTGCTTACATGCATACAGTAACTATATATATTTTTCATGTATTACGTTAATATGCAAATTAATGTATTTTGGGGCGGTTTAAATACACATACAAATGTTAGTTATGTTTATTATGCTTAGTTTGAATACACATACAAATGTTAGTTATGTTTACTATGCTTAGGTTAGTAAATATGGCCATAGATTCCGTGGAGTGGATGTGATATGTTTCCTATGGGAACTGTATCGATATTCCTATTTCTGACCCTTGTCCGGTTAATAAATCACTAGTGGCCATACAACGGCACAGAAACCCATTTTCTGATTAGGTCATAGCGCATGCTACCACGTTAGGCAAGCACTATTCCTCTAGCCCCCATAGAAAGCATACCGAGTTCTCAAAACAAATCAAACCTCCAGCAACCTGGGAAATCCCCCGCAGCTATTGTTTTGATTTAGCCAAGAACTCCAGTAAAGAATGTACGAACGACCAGTTCTTATGACATCCTTATTGACGTATTTATGTCCATCCTTACGTCAATCTCGGCACCTTTCAGGTATAAATATTACCGACATTGCCCTAAGCAAACACACGGTGGTGGTGACGAGATTGGAGCAGCGATACTTGCCGAGGAGCCCAGCTGATGCAGAAGCCCACGGACGCTGCCCCTCCCTTTTGACGCGCTGAGAGAGAGACGCTGCCTTTTCTCTTGCCGAGAAATCCAGCTCTGGCGTTCCTAGCCGCCCTTGCGGGCAACTGGGATATCGAGTCCTGAGATAGAGATACCAGCCCTCCAGCCTTCTAAATCCCAGGTACTGAACTGAATAACCCCTCACAGAGAATTCTTGATTCAGATCCTTGGCAAAGCAAACTTAACTAATACTGCTACTTATCTACTCCCGCCCAAGTATTAGGCTTAGGTCAGGTACACCGTGGTAGGCGTAGTTAGAAGCACCAGTTGAGTACGATTAGTCAATGTATATATGTATGTATATCTTTTATCTATTTTAAGTATCATATGGCTAAGAAACCATATAAATGCTTTTACAGTATTATTTTATAATTCTGTTTTTACTGTATGCACTTTACTTAACTATAAGTATTGCAATAATAGCGATTCATTTCTCTTGTATGAGAAAAGAGACTGATCAATAAATAACATCTTTTATTGAACCACGCCCATCTCTTATTTCTCTACAAACTGGTGAAACTAAGAATGCACGTACTGACTGAGTAAAATAAGTTGTCTTTTGTTTTCACACGACTCTAGAGATATACTCTTGATTAGGGGAGAGCAAAGTTGTCATGTTCTATGGTTGTCAGAAACTAAATCCCTTCTTGTCTATCCAGGGAGGTTAAACTCCTCCTTGCCTATTTGAGAAAGTTTCTAGTGAACTCTGAGCTAGCTGGCACACACAACTTTAAGTCTAATATCATCAGTAGAAGACCTAGTTAACCACAGTCCTACGTCTATACTATTGAAGATATTATTTCAATGCGCAGAGCCTATTGGGAAAATAGGAACTACACTACAGTTAAGGTTACCTTATTAGCGGGGCATCGCATTGTAGTTTATACTTAGGGTTTTCAGTTTTGTACTATGACTTTTACATGCGTTGTATTTACCCGACACCCATATGGTAGCAGAACGGGGTTTCTCGGGCACTTGGGTTAGTTGCTATAATCCACACACCCTCATAGTGAGAGTCATTGATCCACCCCGTTATAAAACACGTAATATCAACGGGCACACAGTTCGATCCTTCCGTTATGGATGGGTGTCCCCACGTGAAAACGGGTTATAACATTTAGTTGATTATTGTAACCGTACAGGTCTCCTCATGCAAATTCGTACTGATTCGTTCTTTCTTGCTCCTTACAGTTACAACCGGCCACAAGCATCAATGTTCCCGTTTGCGAATTCTTAATTGCGAAAATTAAGGAATCGCAATTAAGAATTCGCAAACGGCTATGCATTAAAAAATCGCAATTTTTTGGGGGATTCCTTCATTTTTCTTAATTGCGATTCACAATTTGCGAATCGCAATTAAGGAATCCCTTTCCATTGATTCCTATGGGCCTAGAGGCCCATAGGAATGAATGTGAAGGCATTCTCATTTTGCAATTCGCAATTAAGGAATCGCAAAATGAGAATGCAATTTCAAGGGTGCAGGGGGGGTCCAAAGGACCCCCCCCTGCACCCCTAAAATGTACCTTAAAGCACTTTTTTCACACACACATGCCCCAAGGGCATGTGTGTGTTTAAAATGAAACTTTCATAAATGCACGTTTTTGTGCATTTTTGAAAGTTTTGGAAAATTACCATGAAGGTAAACTTCATGGTAATTTACCACTTCTTATTTGCGATTTCGCAATTTAAAAAAAATCATGCATTGCATTTAAGAAATCGCAAAATTGCGATTTTTTAAATGCAATTGCAATTTAAGAAATCCCAAAAAATTGCGATTTCTTAAATTGCGAAAAAAGCCAAAACCTTAATGCATCCCAAAAAAGGGATTTGCATTCGCAAACGGACGATTTTTGCGATTCGCACCGTTTGCGAATGCAAAAACCCTTGCTGCATGTGCCCGAACATGTGCTGTTTCGAATGTACCAGCACTTGGTCCATATCATTGTGATTATTATATCACTTTTTCCTACAGATCTTACTATCATCCCACTCTCAATTGAAATTTGATGGATTTATGATGTGATTCGAATTATGGATGTATACTCTTAAAAACAGATGAGGTAGGCACAAGTGAATTGTAGGATATATATGTTGTATGCCCACTTTTGGATATGGGATATCATTTTTCTCATTATGTGGCTTTGGTTTTATATGGTATTCTTTTGCCCCATATAGATTGCCGTTAATATTGTGTGGATATAATTTTACAAGGCTATTACAAACCTCCTCTCGCTAATTGCGAATTTCGAATGGTATGTTTTCGGCTCCTTATCTTTGGATACTTTGATATGGTGGCATACATCTCTTCACTTGGATCACTGGGCAAGTTTTTGGTTGGTTATTGTATTATGGTGTGAGGGTGCACCTTATGTTCTCGTTGTCGTCGTGTTTAAAAGATGAGAATAGATCTGGAGGTTAAATCTTATTTGGTTTTTACCTATATTATTTTAGGCAGCGTTATTTCAACATAATGTGACCTGTAATTATGAGATCCATTGAGATCATCACTCTTTTTATGGTACTGCGCGTGAATATAGGATCTTGATTAAGATGAGGCCTGGTGTTGATTATTAATACCAGACCATTTCATCTTTGGTGCTATTTAACCACTTTTTTTGCAATAACCCTCTCTGTTGCAACTCTTTCACTTATCATAACTCATTCCTTCTCCCTCTTTTCTCTATTAACTTTGTCACATGTCCATATGGCCTTGATATCCAAACTCTTGTAGAGGTTGTGACTTATCTTGTTGGATTAACAAATAATATTGTGCAATTCTGTTAGTGTTGTTGGGATTTGGTCTGTATTTTAATTTTAGATGTACACTTCACAGTGTTTCTGTATATTGCATGTATTGTTGTGTCCAGGAATTGTGTTGGTTTTTGAATTATATTCATATATGCATGTATATTTTTATGTCATGTGTGTCCTGTATAGTTCAATGTATTGTATATGTTATTCCTATTTGTGTTTTTAACTTACAGCCCTGAAGAAGTCCTGCGTGACAGGACGAAACGCGTTGGCTGTGGCTTTTTCAGAACAAAATAATATAGAAGAAACTTTTTTGACTTGAGGCTTATTTGATTATAACTATTTGTTTTAATCTGTTCTCTTTGAAGTGGTGCATCCCTGATTTAGTTTGTTTGTATGATTGCCCTGGGGTAAAAATAGGGGGGTGCTCCTGGACAGGGGGCACTTTCAGGAGCATGCACACAGGATAGTCCGCAATTTTTTGATTTCATTGGCATAATTGTGTTGGTCCCCTGTCCAAGTTGTGTTTTTCCAGAAGATGTGACAAAAGCCTTCTTTATGTGATGGAAGAGGGTACGACAAAATCGTTTGGAAGGATAAATTTACAGGTAAAATGATAACAAAAGCACATGGAGTAAATATTAACAAGATTGAGTCACATACAGCCATACATCACTAACATCCACAAGGTAGACAAAAACAGCTGCTGCAGAAAAGTTGCAAGATGCTGAACTAAATTGAAATGACTATCAAAACAGCGTAACGCCACGCACACATGGAACTGCAATAAAAATAAAATTAATGCCATTTATCAGATACTAACATTTCTAATTGCCACTTTGAGTAAGGTGAAAACCATTTGGGTGATCATGATGGAATTTTACATTCAGGAGTAAATAAAAATAACCCTCTTTTCAAGTAACTGTTCTTCAAAGCAACACAAACAGTTAATCATTTACGCTTAATGGTAGGGATGTGTGAAATTTGCGTATTTTGTTTTTGTATACTTTTTTGAGCAAATTAAACAAAATTATACATAGTAAGATGAAATGCAAGATTACATGGACATTTACCTAAAACTATCTAAATAGTCTGTTCATTTTTTGTATGCTCCAAATACTGTGTATTGTTTTGGGTTCTAAAACTGGGACCCATATACAACACCAGATGTAGGAGGGTGTTTTGTGTTGTAGGAGCATCAGTTGTTTCTAGAACATAAAATTATTGTGTAAGACAAGTTGCGTATCATACTGTCATGCACTAACTACTGTGAGGATGTGTAACTGTTCTCATTCACTGCTGACATTTTGATCATCATTAAATCCTCCTTTTCATGTACCATAGTCAAGCAGCTGAAACACGTCTCTGGAGATTCTCACTTGCCACTTCCTTCTCTGCAACTCAGTCTGCCAACTTCCACCTTCTCTCAAAGTCTCACAGATTAAACAAAGTCTTCACTGGCAAATTCTTGGAACTTCTCACCACCTCATTCATCCAACATGATTACAATTTAGGTGACGTTAACCTCACAAAACAATGCGAGCCTAAAACACACAAAATATAATTCTCAACCTCATCAACACACTAAACATGGTACAAGTCAACCAACCAATGCACTACAAAGGCCAAGCTCATCTTCTCAGTATCATTAACAAATGCTCTATCTGCAGTCAGGAATATTAATGGAAGAAACAGAATACTGATGACTTTATACTACTGTGCCATTCCAAATGCAAACAGCTTGTTACATAAGCCAAAGTCAAGTGCTTGAACAGCAACATTTATGAAGCTGTCAACAGAAGGAAAACACTATTTAAACTAATCAGGCTCTACATCAACACTCTCCCTCATCCTCCTATACCACTCCCCAGGGATAAGTGCAAGGACATCAGCCTCTTCTTCAACGAACAAATGTAGACACTCCAAATGTCCATCTACAACATCAAGTCTGCTTTTCCTTCAAGAACAAATTCTTCTTGTAGCATACCACAATGGGCATTCTTCAGTCTACCAAATACTAAAAAGGTCAGTGCAGTAGGGTGATGTATAATAAATTATAAAATATATGTGTTGCTAAAATTTGAATAATGCATTATGCTGCCGGTGATCATAATTAGATGAGAAAATGCCACAACATTAATCATTTCTTGTTCCCAAGACAAAGTCCAATTTCTTGGAGATCTCTCCAACATAATCATCTCCCTCAGAGCCACCCCAATGAAGATGATGTCTTACCCTCAAAGTGAATGCTATTAACAGTGAATAGCATGCAAAGGTACCCCATATAAAGACTTTAAGGTAATAGGGGAAAATATGTAAACTAAAGGCCAGATTATGAGTCTGGCGGTCCCAGGACCGCCTGACTCATGGAGGTGTGGTAGTAGCTCTCCATCCACCCTCACACTGGTTGTTCAACTGCCCTATTAATACTTGAGTGGTTGGACCGTCATGGGACTGCCGTCAGCCAGGTAACCACTGTTTCCTGACGGTGGCACAGTGGTCCTAGGGCAGCAATATACTTGGCGGGACTGCCATGGTCCCATCAAGCATATTACGAGTTGCATCGTCGCCGCGGTTTTCATGGCGGTTCCACCACCATGAAAACTGTGGTGGAGAGGAAACAAAGGGGGTCCTACAGGGCCCCCTAGTGCTTCATTCCATTGTGGATGCACACGAGGAGATCAACATGTGCCTCCTGTGTGCATGCCCACCAGTTCCTGCATGGCATGGACTTTACAGTGAGGCACTGTCATGGGGACACAACAGCCTGCCAGACAGAAGGAAACTCTTAATCTGGTGGGCGGCTGGACCACGGCTTTGGTGCAGCAGGAGTGTGGATGTGGCATACCACCTGCTCCCGCTGCACCAAAAGTCATAATCGGGTCCCAAGGGAACTCACAGAGATCGTCTGGGACCAGGAGTTGCTCATTTTAAGAAACAGGTGTTGGTTGCATAGGTAGGCAGAGAACCAGTGACGGGTGTTACCTATGAAACCTTGTTGTTACTTCAGGGCTTGTCCCCCCTACAAATGTGACAATATCGAACATTCCAGGTCATCCACATCTGTAAGAATGGCTTGAAAGCACTCAAATGATTGTTTTTTTAAAGTATATTGAATTGGTAAAAAACTGCTGATGTGAGCTGCTCAAAATGAAATAGCACCACAATGAGATGGACTGTAAAAATTAAATGCAGGTGTTCAGGCCAGACTTTAGGATGGGACGAGCGCTGCAGCCACAATTAGCGCTGACCTTGGGAAAGAGCACTGTGTTTAGAAATAAGGCATGGGTTTACAAGCACCAGCTGCAGAGTTTCCTGTGTGTCCAGAAGATTTCTGGAGCAATACAAATGTCAAGATAACCTGTGTAATTAATGTTCCTTTTAATGAGAGATCGGAGTCTAGTGGCAATTTGACTCTATGTGTACTATGCAGATCACAGAACTGTATTTGATATGGGCAGCTCAGTGTGTTGCTGCCTTTTTCATTGTGATCCTTTTGTTACTTGCAGTTCATAAGTTAAAGTCCTAATATGGCACAGTTACTTATGAACTGTCATCAAAGAACTGCATTGAAACTACATGGTATAGGTTAGAACTTTGTGTTTTTTGACACTGCCTTTCATTATCTATTCCTAATGTTGTTGAAAGGGTTCATTTGGCTAGAACTACATTATTATTAGCAAACCTAACCTCAACCTGAGCTTTAAAAAAAATGAAATGGGTGTGCGATTGTGAGAGGGAGGCTGCAGAGAGACAAGGGGCACTATTTGAGGGTGGTAGTGAGGGAATCCATGGAGAAGGAAGTAATAGGGTGAGTGCCAAAATAATTGTTGCACTGGGTGCCACTAGTGCTACAGACTGCCCTGCTGGTGTTAAAGGTTAAGTTCTGGTTCCAACCACTGGTAATCACCAGCACAAATCGAGCACAGCTGTTAGGGATGAAGTATGGGAAAGCTAAGAAGAATGGGCAATGATTTGCAAATGTGTATGTTCTACTAGTGCAGTCCTCTGTTTCTAACCATGGTGGGATGGATCTTAGAGATATTGAGGCTTCAACAGCAGTAAGCTACTGTCTGTAAAAAGGAAACATAGGGCCATATTAATAGCCAAGTCACGCAGTCCAGTGAAGCAAGTTACCTTGCTGCGATGCTCTATATGACAGGATAAGGGCAGGAATGCGTCGTATTCAAGTCAATACGACTCATTCCTGACTTTTCCCCTGTGATGGCACTCTTTTGACTGCCTAGCGTCTACACAGTCATCCTTGCATCATTGTGCAAGGGTGCTTGCATTGATAGGCGGATTGTTTTTCGGCCGGAAGGTGTACCTTGCTTCACAGAAACAATCCCCTGCTGCTTCTTCTTCTTTCTATGGGGGATATTCTCGAAAACGTGTGACAATGACCGCAAATTTAGGTTAATACAACTCCTCATCTCACAGTCTATAGAAGGAAAATAACCCTGTGTTAACTAAGTAGTTACAAAATGGAGGTACCATGCGACAGGCCCTTGACAACACATCAAATGTCCACGATAAAGTCAACACGACCCCGCAAAAGTGCAAAACACAAATGCAAAAAAAGATGCGATGAGGCCAATCGCGTTACAAAAAGCAGCGAAAACCTGCAACAGGCCTGCAAATCCCACACGTCATGTGGGCAAATGCACTATAAAAGCAACAAAAAGAACACACCAATAACAATTCAAAGTGCGTAGCACCATGGATGCACCTTGACCAAGTGCAGAGCCCAACGCAAACGCCACAAGCCCCACAGACCACCAGCAAGGAACCTCAGGGTCGGAGTAGAGGAAGAGGGAGACTGGGTGCAGTCCGCAGCAAAACCAGATCAGCGTCACGGAACACTACCATCAACTGACCCACAATCAGACTAACGTGAATGCAGTCAGAGTGTTGAGGAGGTCAATTGAGGAGGCCAAGAGGCGCTGGCATGATGTGAAAAGCGAAACCAAGCACAAACACACTGCCAATAGGAAGTCAGCAATGGCGACATGAGGTGGGAGACCTGCGCCTCAGGAGGAGCAAGAGGAAATGGAGGCCACAATCATCAGTGTGGAGACGGTGCAAGGAGTTGGGAGTCCTGACACAGCTCTAGAGGACCTGACACAACACCAACAGGGTAAGTAACGACCAGGCACTGGGGGGACGGGGGAGATGAGCACAATGGCACACATGCACAACGATGTGTAGCACACTGCACACCCACAATGGCCCTGGATAATGTCCCTGATCCCAATGGCACACTGCAGCACATACACATAGCAGTAACAACACATCCACATTGATGACAATGTGGTACAATGTGCAACCCCGACACTGCAGAACAGAGGACACAACTGCTTTTGCATATGCGCAGAAACAGGTCAACTACCTAACAGAGCAGAAAACTGTGAGATGGAAATGTAGGTGTACAACCTCACCTCCGTCATGTAGTCCAAATGTTCACTTTCCTGCATCAAAATCGAGCAGCTCCCAAACTGTGACAATGTACATTGCCATACAGTCTGCATGTAAACAAGAACAATGCACCAACATTCATGTCAACACAATGTGAACATGCATCTCCCCTTCACATTGCAGAGGGACAAACAACACCTCCAGCAGAGCAGACCAGGCAACTCACCAGTGATGCTGGAGAGGACCACCACACCCTCGACACCAATGCCCTACAACAGCTCTTGGACATCCCAGGCAACCCACCACCAGGATCAGGGCAGCCAAGCTAAATATAGGAGAACCCTGCCCCTACACAGACCATATAGCAGGAAGCACCCGCCTATATGGCTGGCCCCAACACTTCACAGAGCCACACATGGCATTCAAATTCCAGGTGCCAGTATGCCAAAGGGGGTGGCCGAACAGGTGCGGGAGGGGTCTGAACCCATGGAAGACAAACTAGATCACATACGTGGGTGTCTAATTTCTTCTGGGACCACCTACACCACACACAGGAGACCCAAACTGTGACAGGGACACATGCATTTGCACTTTTCCAGTACAGAACCATGCCCAGAGGCACGCATTCATCATTCACACAACCACGCTGGACCTGCGTACCACAGCCCAGTCCATTCCTCCTACATATTAATTGGGTGATGACAAAGCTACTTGTCCAAGCTCTAACCAGCTGCTTGTGGTGACATGTTTGCGTCCGCTGTACACAGAATAATGTAATGTTGTAGGGCCCGGGGCCCTCACGTACACATCATGACCACACATGCAGATAGTGTGTGAAACTGTCAACGGGCACGTGCGCCTGGCCCCTTTACTGGCAGGGTCACATGTACATTGACGCCTGTGCTGGATGTGTGTGGGGTGGGGTGAGTGCAAGCCAGCCCTCACGGAGTGGTGGTGCTGGCAACAACTTGAACAGTGGAGGTAGCCGGAGCAAGTACAGAGGTCACCCAATATGAAAACAGAAGTGTCCGTGAGTTGCAGTGCACTGAGTCTGGGGCACCTGGAGTGCTGAGCAGGGTATCAGGCAGATGATGGCATCCACGACAGGTGTGAGCAACTCCGTTAGTCTGCCAGTACGACCTTGTCAACACTGGCAGTTGGTGGTTGGAGGTGGTCCTGGTGGTCGAGGCATGTGCCTCCTGCGGTGATGTGACATCCTGGGTGGTCTGGGCTCGATTTTATGTGTGAGCCCTGGTGTACCGAAGTTGAGGCCAGAGGCAGCGGACAGGGCAGGGCCACAGACACATGGCGTTGATGACCCAAGGCCATCGTCCCAGAGTCCATCCAATATCTCAGAAGACAGGGTCCCTGACTTGAGCAGCACAGAATTAGTGTCCCTGAATGCACAGCAGCTGGTAGAGGCACACCACCACAGGACGATGACTTGCAGTGCACTGAGGCAGGGCCACGCTGACTGAGCGGGTCCTCGTCGATGTCCAAGGAGTATGTGGCAGAGAGTTGCGGGGGACAGTGGAAGGTGTCCTCCAAGGTCATGATGCAGAGGGCAGCAGCAAATGGAGGAGTGGAATGCTACAGCCTAGTTTTCACCATCAATTCAGTATCAGCTACATGAGGATGAAGAGGATGTATGACATTACAACGCATGCTTTTACATCGCATGCCTTTACAACGCGGTTTTTACAACGCATGCCTTTACAACGCATAGTGCTTTGGGGCGCTGGATAGTGAATTGTTTAATTTACTATTCCAACTCCAGTCCCCGTGGCTAGTAGGGAAGGTGTTGGATAGTACATTAAACCTATTCCCTATCCTAAAGCGCCCCCCAGCGCAATGCGTTGTAATGGTTTGCGTTGTAAAAGTTGCATCGTAATGGCACTGCGTGGTAAAAGTTGCGTTGTAAAGGATGTTTCCCGGATGAAGACAACCCCCAGTCCATAGACTCAGGCGCCACCACATTTCAACCAGAGAGTGTCCATGAATGTCGGGGAATAGACTTAGTGGCAACGGGGTTGAGAGGGGATGCACTCTGCAATGAGACCGGTACAATGATATGAACTCGGCCATTACTAAATCAATACTGAGTACCAAATGTGTGACCTACTCAACCGCAGTGTACGCCGGAGCCAGTGATCAGCAGTGGGCCACAGCCACGTATTGTTGGCTCGCGATGCACAGAGTTAGTGACGCCAGGGCAGTTGTCAGTAGTGTTCAATTACCTCCGTAACGATGATCCTTTTTTCCTCCTGACTGACATGCCTCATCCTCTTACACCTCTCCTTGCATGCAATGATATGTACTCTGCCATTGAAAAATCAAGACTCAGTTCCACATGTGTGACCTACGCGAGCGCCGTGTGGCCCGAGGGCAGTAGTCCGCGTGGGCCCACAGACACGTGTGGTTGGAATACTATACACTAACCTGGTGGCACCACATCGAAGGGAGTATGGTTACTTAAACCCAGCCATAAACATCATCCTCTGCCATAGTGTAATCAAGACTTAGTTCCAAATGTGTGACCTACTAGTCCGCTGTGTATGCCGGTAGAGTTCATCAATGAGAAAGGACTACTGCGGGCCTGTGTCGCGGAGGCCATGATGGTCTGAGGAGGCAGCCAGGGTTGCATCTCTCGGGCCTGGAGCTTGCACTGGCATGTGGTGGGCCCTCTTCAACACACACCAGTGTCGGCAGGTGAGCATTGAGGCATGGGTGTGCAGGTGCGGCAAGACTGATCTTGTGTACGGTGGCCTGGGGTGCAGCTGGTGCACAGGATCGCAGGCAACAGCGCTCACAGCGACGGCATCGGCATCGGCCTTGTGGCGGGGTGAGAGGCATCGCCCTGGCAGACACATTGGGCACTCTAGAAGAGGACCATGCCCAGAGTTATGTGCCTTCTTTTCACACCCCTAAACTGGCCTGGCATACGCTGGGCTAGCCCACTCTGCTCAGGCTTACGGGGGGACATAACAAGCTACATTTGCGCGAGCTTCCCCACTGGCTGGGGAGACATGGTTGTGTCCACTGTCCACTACACTCCAAACACCAGCCGTGTATGTCGACATGGATATGTGTGTGGTCTGCATACTGCAATCTGACCATGACATCCACGCCACACTTGGCATTGTGTACATTCTCATTCATGTGTCACTTGCTGCCGTGAGGTGCTTTGGCGTACACGCCGTAGATCCTTTGACCTTACCGAAGATCTCCTCAATATACAGAGTTTTACCTCACGGCACCTACAACGTAAAGTACAACCAATACCCCGGTTTCAGTCAATTATTACCCATGACTACAAGACTTCACACAAACGTGCCGGAAGCTTATCTCTCAACCTGCCTAGTGATATCCCTAGAGTCAGCCAAATCTGCTCAAGTGTTTAGCCTAGCCGGGTTGGAATTATCACTGGCCGAGCGACGATCAAGACTATAATCCTCCTTATACAGCCCTGAGGAAGTCGCGGAATTACTTTCCATACGCGAAACACGTGTCAGCTGGTACCCCCTTTTCGTTGGCTCTGTGAAATAGAAAATTAAAGACTAAAAAGTATCCGACCCATCAGAAGATTTCATTCAAAATTGTTTCTACTATGTTTTGAGTTCTTGTACAAACTTACATACTGCCTGACTACTTTTATGTGTGCCTAGGATTTAGCTGTAAATTGTATTTGTGAGGGACTTTCCCACACAAAAAACTGAGGTGTTATAGGGCTTATCCCCTCACCTGGCTGCACCATATTTATACGTTTCCTATACACACACTTGCGTTAACTAGCAGAGCGCCTATCTCTCCCTGACAACTAAAAACCCTCCATTTGAGAGTTTACTAGTCCAATCCTGCTGGGTACTTACCCGAAGGAAGGTGCTGGACAGTGACTGGGGGTAAAAATTCCTACTCTTACTCCACCAGTACTTACCTCAGGGAAGATACTGGAAAGAGTTTGGAGGCACAGTTACTATTCTAACTCTGCTGGATACTTACCTCAGGGAAGGTGCTGAAGAATGACTGGAGAGCAAAATTACTATTCTATCTCCATCAGGTACTTACCTCAGGGAAGATTTTTGGCAAATTCGCGGTCCGCGAATCGCGCAAATTTGCCCACAAATCCGCAAATTCGCAAGCTGCGGATTTTTTTGCTTGGTCGCACTTGAAAAATACAATATCACGTGCGCGGCGTTGACTTACCGTGATTCTGAGTCCGCCGAGTAGTTTTTCTCCCGGTTTGCGTGTGCTGCGCCATTTTGGATCTTGCTGCGTGATCGCGCGAGAGTTTTTCGAACGCAATTACGTCATCGCGGCTCGCCATCTTGCACAGCGAGAGTTTGACAACGCGAGTATGTCATAAGGGCCCGCGATTACGCATTGCGGGAGTAAACAATGCCGAACACATAGTTGCGGCGCGCAGCTATCTTCCAGCAGGAGATTTGACCAGCTCGCTTTCACGAAATTGCAAAAATTGCAATTCTGCACAAGAAATCCACCGCAGGAAGCATAAACCTTCTGAAAATGATGATTTTGATCAGAATAACTCCTCAGATTGACATTTGGCTGCACTTTTTGGTGCAAGGAGTCCATTTTGGGGGGGGGTGGGAGGAAGGAAGTGCCCCAGAGTCTCCAACTTCCTGTTCCTGTCCAGCAGGCTCCTCCCAGTGCTTTGTCTATGTCCTGGTCACTTTTGATTTGGATCTGGAGCTGGAAGGATTACTTTTTGACTTTTTGTGGCTGCTGCTGGATATTTGTATTTGAAGACTTTTCGGACTTTGGAGTTTGGATCACTTTTGGACTTGAGATTTTACAGGTAAGTTGGTGTTGTTTGTTTGGGGCATTGCAGTTGCTGCAACTACAGTTTTAAAACTTTTTCACAAGTTTAAAACAATATATATTGTGGGTAGCCACAGTATCCAGTAGGCCCAGGGTTAGTCATGGGTGCATGATACAGCTGTTTCTGTGATTTGTTTTTTAACTTAATTCTCATTTATGTCATGGAATTTTAGCTCACTGTTATATGTTGATTTTTATTTTTTATTTTGGGGTGCCTGTAAAGCCTCACTAGCCAGTAGGCCCAGGGGTAGTGAGTGGTGCATGGACCAAGTCTTTCTGTGGGGTGTCTTGAATTTAAACATCATTGAGGGCATGGATGGCATTGGATTGTGGTGATTTTTGTGTGTTTTTTTACTTTTTGGGGTGTTGTTGAGGCCTGGCCATGTGGGCGGCTGTCATTTTGAGGCCTGGTACAGGCAGGGCCTGGCCATGTGGTGGGGGTCAAGGGGCCATTTTAAAGCCAGGCGGTGTTCTCAGCCCTGCACTCAGTTTGCCTTGCTTTCACCCATTATGCCCAGGGGTAGTCATGGTGCATGGACCTAGTCTTTCTGTGGGGTGTCTTGAATTTAAACATAATTGAGGGCATGGATGGCATTGGATTGTGGTGATTTTTGTGTGTTTTTTTACTTTTTGGGGTGTTGTTGGGGCCTGGCCATGTGGGTGGGGCCATTTTGAGGCCTGGTACAGGCAGGGCCTGGCCATGTGGTGGGGGTCAAGGGGCCATTTTGAAGCCAGGCAGTGTGCTCAGCCCTGCACCCAGTTTGCCTTGCTTTCACCCATTATGCCCAAGGGTAGTCAGTGGTGCATGGACCTAGTCTTTCTGTGGGGTGTCTTGAATTTAAACATCATTGAGGGGATGCGTGGCATTGGATTGTGGTGATTGTTGTGTGTTTTTCGACTTTTTGGGGTGTTTAACTGATGTTCCTCTGGCTTCCATTTCTTTTAGGTGCACAAGATAACCACCAGTGCCAGAAAGATGTCCTGCAGCGGTGTGTGCAGCACAACGTCACGTGACGTCACGTGTGGCCACAGACAAGACAACTCTGCAACTCGTGCAACTGCAGCCTGCTGTTCTGACATCG
Organism: Lissotriton helveticus; assembly: GCF_964261635.1. NCBI lineage: Eukaryota > Metazoa > Chordata > Amphibia > Caudata > Salamandridae > Lissotriton > Lissotriton helveticus. Next base: position 1,002,578,674 of record NC_136067.1, read on the forward strand.
GAAGAAGATGGGCCCAAAGAAAGGTGGCCGTAGCGCCTCAGCGAAAAAAGTTCCCAGTGCCACTGCCAGTAAGAAGGAGCAGAAGAAGCAAGTGGCACCACCTACCAAGGAGACTGGTGTGGCCATCTACACCTTTTTTGGGAAAAGAAATTACGCCTGCAGCAGCAGCGGTGTCCGCCGGGGACCAAGCTGGAAGCTGCACCTCCGCTTCATTGGGCTCAGTGCCACCACGCCAAGTTAGGTCCAAGACCATGAGTGCTGCTGCGGCAGCCACTTTGGTTGTTCAATCACCATCGAGCAGTGATGTTGGCTCATCACAAGAAAGTACCATCCAATCAACGCCGGGTGTAACTCAGCTGACGAGTGTTCAACAACCACAGCCGCAACGACAACCACAGGTGCAACTAGTACAAGCGCAAGTTCATGGGCAAGGAGAGGCGCAAGGAGAGGCGCAAGGAGAGGCGCAAGGAGAGGCGCAAGGAGAGGCGCAAGGAGAGGCGCAAGGAGAGGCGCATGGAGAGGTGCATGGAGAGGTGCATGGAGAGGTGCATGGAGAGGTGCAACTAGAGGTTCATGGAGCGGCACAACTGCCTACAATGCTTGTTCATCCAGAAGTAGGGGCACATAAGGAAATTGATATTCAAGCGGAGGTATCATCCGAGGAAGCCACTCCTCCTGAGAATGATCCATTGTCTTCCAGATCCCCAGCAACAAAAAGGTCAAGGAGGGCTACTACTACTACAAGTTCTTCTTCAAGCCCCCTTCATTCTGATGACCTTGATCCTGATTGGAACTCACAAATGCAGTCTGAGAGTGAGGCATGCCATGAGCCGACAAAGGTAGCTAAGCCTAAAAGGAAGGTTCCCGCAAGGCTTCGACTTATGTGTAATGACGACGAACAAGAAGTGGTGTCTTCTGCTGCTGATGAACAGTCTGACGACGACCCAGTTATCACAGACGTCACTACAGCCCCAGCGGTCATGCAGCAGACAGACATTTTCACCCTATCCCGAATGGCTTCTGAGCTTGATGTGGGCGGCGTGGCACTGGTACCACCACCAACGCAGTTAACTACAACACCAACACGACCTAGAGCTTCGATCTTTTTTAGCCAGAAGGGCCGGCAGGGGCCTCCATCCAGCTCGACCTCCATTACCTCAAGTAGTGGTGCTGTAAGTGAACAACAGAAACAAATTCAGCCACGCCCATCCTCCACTTCATCTGGCATTGAAAGTCAAAGTAGCACCTCCACCACCAGCAGACATCTCCAGTCCCCAGTTTGGGACTTCTTTACTGTTAGCGGAAAGGCAGAAAACATAGTCGTTTGTTCGATTTGTAAAGTATTAGTTAGTCGGGGTAAGCTTGGTACCAACTATGGTACCGGAGGCCAGAGAGGTGATCTCAAAAAACACCACCCTATCCAGTGGTATGCGCACCTAAGATCCAGGAAGTCCAAAGTAGAACTGATCCAAATGTATCCATTCACATTGCATCTGATGCTGACGAGCGGCTGATTGTGCAGGGGGGAAAATCAAGAACCAACGGACATTTTTTCTGGTTTACCCAGTACCCCTGGCAGCAGCACTGCAGTGGTAGCGCCCACACCCTCTACCCCTGCAACATGTATGAGGCACACTAAGAGTCTGGGGCTGACACCAATGCAAAAAAGTATATCAATGAGCCTAACTGGTTTGAAGTCTGCATCATCATCATCATCATCACGTAAAATGGTCCAGCCCACAATTAGAAGCATGTTTTGGTTGGATGCGCCATTTGAACGCAACCACCCAACGGTACGTCTGTATAACGCAAAGCTGGCTAAAATGCTAGCGCTGGACCTTCTCCCTTTTTCTTTCGTGGAAGGGGTGGGTTTTCTAAAATTTGTGGCAACAGTCTGCCCTAAATGGTAGGTTCCTAGCCGGTCCTATTTTGCCAGAGTTGCGGTTCCAGCACTACATCAAGATGTGCTGGAGGTGATTGGGGCAGCTTTGCGGAAGAGTGCTGTTCACACTATCCACTTGACAACAGACATGTGGACCAGTTGCCAAGCCCTTGATTACATGTGCATCACTGCACAGTGGGTCTCTTTTGCAGGGGTTAGAGACAAGACAAGTGCAGGTGTTGACCCGGACACAGTTTTTCAAGCTACTCGGAAACATGCAACATTAGCCATGTTTGCCATGGAGAAAACTCATACTGCACCTAACCTTTTGGACGAGTTTGATAGGAAGGTCTCTGAATGGCTGCATCCAAGAAATCGCATAGTTGGTTATGTTTCCACGGATAATGGCAGTAATATAGTTAAGGCCATGCAGGATGGTGGCTATTTCAGAGTGCCGTGTTTGGCGCACAGTATTAACATCGTGGTGCAAGATTTCTTGAAAAACAAAAACACAGTCATCAAGTTACTGACCACCTGCCGAAGAATCTGCACACATTTCAGCCATTGTTTTAAGGCCCGGAAGCAGCTGAGGAGCATTCAACATGAACGTAGACTGCCAGTCAAAGGACTCATCCAGGAGGTGGCAACACGTTGGCACTCAACCTTTTACATGCTTGAGAGTCTGTCTGAGCAGTGGGGGGTAATAAATGATTATGTATATAAACTGGGTTCTACTATGAAAGACATGAGGCTAGAGTTAGAGGAATGGAAGCTAGTTGCAAGCCTGACAGACATTGTTCGTCCTTTTGAGGTCTTCACGCGTGAAGTCAGCAGGGAGGACTGTTCTTTGGGCAAAGCTATCCCATTGTTGGTCATGCTAGAGCACCAACTGAAGGCGGTGTCTTCAACGTTCCGAGATGATGCTGAAAAGCAAGATGCATATCATTTGGCAGAGAGGTTATTAAGCCGCCTAGTTGACAATCAAAGGCTTAAAAACATACATACAGAACAACATTACATTTGTGCCACTATTCTGGATCCACGGTATAAAAAGGCAGTGGCCAGCAAAGCATTCATTCCTTTTGATGAAGCAGAGGTTTCAAAGTACAAACATTGGCTAGCTGTGTCAGCCAGTCGGTTCGAAAAAGAGCTGCAGAAAATTCAAGGAGCCGGCAGAAGTACAACTGAATCAGCAGTCCATCCGGCGTCAAGTTCCACTTCTGAATCTGTGGCCCGAAGGGAGTCACTTTCCCTCACAGCCGTTAACGACACCAGCAGAAACCGTATCATCACCCTCACCTGCACCAGGCCGAGCCATAATATTGTCGGAAGAGGATTGGCTAACTCATCAAGGGTTTGCTCGTTACAGTGCTGCAAAGGCCACAGATGGTACGCAAAGTGGAGCAACCGTGGAGAACCTTGAGTCGATGGTGCAGGCCTATCTGGATGACCCAACAGAGGTCTTTGTTAATAAGAACCCATTGCTGTATTGGTACAGGAAAATGCCTCTATGGCCACTGATCACCAACCTGGCTCTAAATTATTTGTCTTGCCCACTCGCAAGCGTGTCTTCTGAACGTGTTTTCAGTGCTGCTAGTGCCATTGTAACTTCAAAAAGGACCCGCCTCATGCCCAAAAATGTGGAGAGGTTAACACTGATCAAGATGAATCAGCACTTCATACCACCAGATTACAAAATACGTGAATGCACGCAGGAAGAAAAGGACACCGACTTAGGTGACGGAAGTTCTTCTCTGTTAGCTGACCTACTCCCGTCTCAATTCATAGAGTTTGAGGGCGAGCTCTACTTCCCTGACACTGAGGCCTGAAAATGACTTCTTTTTTTTCGTCCTTATTCACTTTTATTCCTGTGTGTCTTTCTTTGTTTTGCAACTTTTACCACGACAAAATTCTAATCACCTAATCACAACAAGTCCTTCAGCAACACTGACTTCATATTATTTTCCTTATTGATTTGAAGGTGCCGCAGTCTGCATTCCTGAGGTTCACAAGTGCACTACTCAATCATGCTCCTCTATCCTCCTCCTCCAGACTCCCCCTATCCATTTCCCACAAGGCAGATGGATGGATTACGAAGAATAAAGAAACTTTGTCTTCGTAGACGAGTCCCCTAAAGTGGGACTGAAGTTACTGACTGACTACATGCTTGCTGATTGCTGACAGAGTTACTTCTGATATTGACAGGAGAGGCTGCCCTGTGGGCCCTCACTTTCTGAAGTAGATGCGGACAAAAAGTAGAACAGGTAATGAATAATTGAGAAGATGGCATGCAGTGGACAGCAATGGCTGTCTGGCTCTGATGAAACCAATTGCTGTTTTGTTTTTTGTGCATGAAATGAATCATATGTCTTGTCTTAGTTATTATTTAATCTTTTACACAGTAATTGTAACTCATGTCAACTACTCTGTATTTTTTTACCTTGTTTAATTCAAATTGTACTTCAAATCAGGGGCCACTATGTTGCATTTTACAATATGCAAAATGTCCTTGGAGTGGACTCACTTGCCAATATACCATGATGATTGATTAAATAATATATCTTTTTTCTTTACAGTCACTCACTGGGATGGATGGATCATCAGCGTCGGTTTACGGAAGAACTATGGCCGATTCGTGAGTGTCAAACAGGTTAACCAGTCTACAACAGCTACTACAGCAGAACTACATGTCTGTCTAGTCATGGTATGTAGTGGTCGAGGGCAAGGCAGTGTATTGTTGTTGTTATGCCAGGCAGAGTCTACACCAGACAGCAGTTCATGTAAAATTGGGGCTATGTGGCTTGCTGCATTCAATTAGATATGCTTTGTCTGTCTGACAAAGAGCTTAGGTATGCTACATCAGGTTGCTTCACTCAGGGGTGCCTGCCTTGACCGTCTGCATGGCACTGCCTCAAGCTTGGGCCAAACATCCGTTATGTTTGCGAAATTTGCTGTTTTTCGCAAATCTTACGAAATTACCGAAAAATCGCAAATTCTTGAGCGGAACGGATTGTTGGCCCATGCTTGCGGCAGGGCCATGCAGAGGCTCGAGGCAGGCACCACTGAGTGAAGCATCCTCCTGATGTAGTATACCTAGGCTTTTTGACACAGACAGACAAAGCATATCTAGGGTTTAGGGGTCAGTGCAATTTACTAGGGTTTTTGGGTTTAAGTTGGTAGGGTTCCCGCTGAGTTTAGGGCTCAGGGCCTGATGCAGGCTCGTTCATAATGATGTTGGCAAGGTTTTATGGGGGTTTGGTGTTTTTTTGGTCCAGAATTGGCAGAATTTTGTCCTTTTTGGTGTTTTGCGGCCGCGTGTGTTTGGGTGAAAACTAAGTGAAAACAAGTCGCAGACCTTCTTCTTCTTCTTCTTCTTCTTCTTCTTCTTCTTCTTCTTCTTCTTCTTCTTCAAAGAGTGCAGTGTATCTATTTTGTTCTGCCTTGCTGAGATTCTTGGGAATCGCTGGAACAAGTGTCCAGGTAAGTTTCAAGAGGATCGAAGTAGTGGAAGTGCTGAAAACAGCAATTTTTTGTGTACAGCGCAATTTGCTATGTTTTGAATATACCAGTATTGCATGTTTTTGGGGGGCTGTTTGGGGGTGTTCTAGATTTGTGGGGGTGGGTCAGGGGGTCTGGGAGCACTGCTGGGATAGTCTAATTTTGATTACAAGTCGTTTGAAGAAAATCCATGGTGGAAAGGGGGTTTTGGGCCTAGTTGCAGACAGCGTTTTGGCACAATTTAAACTGAGGCCTAGCAGTATTGCGTGTTTTGGGGGGGCTGTTAGCGGGGTTCTAGATTTGTGGGGTTGGGTTGAGGGGTCTGGGAGCACTGCTGGTATAGTCTAATTTTGATTGCGAGTGGTTTGAAGAAAATCCATGGTGGAAAAGGGGGGTTTGGGCTTACTTGCAGACAGCGTTTTGGCACAATTTAAACTGAGGCCTAGCAGTATTGCGTGTTTTTGGGGGGCTGTTTGGGGGTGTTCTAGATTTGTGGGGGGGGGTCTTGGGGTCTGGGAGCACTGCTGGGATAGTCTAATTTTGATTGCGAGTCGTTTGAAGAAAAGCCATGGTGGGAAAGGGGAGTTAGGGCCTAGCTGCAGATCGCGTTTGGACCGATGTTGACTGGTAGGGTGAACATTTTCTAAGTGTGAGTTTTTGCTTTTTTGCTTTTGGCCTGTTTAGGGGTGTTCTACTTTTTTGCGGGTGGGTTGACGGGTCTGGGGGCATTGCTGGGAAGGTCTAATATCGGGCTCAAGTGGTTTGGATAAAATCCATGGTGAAAAAGTTTTTCAGTTTTTGCTCACCTGCCTGTTTTTGGGTGGCTGTTTGGGGAGCTTCTAGTTTTTTGAGGGGGGGGGGGTCTGAGGGTCTGGGAGCACACTGGTACAGTCTAATTTTGATTGCATTTGTTTCTGAGAAAATCCATGGTGGAAAAGGGGAGTTAGGGCCTAGCTGCAGTGCGCGTTTGGACTGAATTGATGGTAGGGCGAAAATGTTCTGTCACATTTTCCATTTTTGCTTTTTGCCTGTTCGGGGGTGTTCTACTTTTTTGCGGGTGGGTTTACGGGTCTGGGGGCATTGCTGGGAAGGTCTAATATCGGGCGAAAGTGGTTTGGATAAAATCCATGGTGAAAAAGTTTTTCCCTTTTTGCTCACTTGCCTGTTTTGGGGGACTGTTTGGGGGGCTTCTAGGTTTTTTGGGGTGGGTTTTGGGGTCTGGGAGCACTGCTGGCATTGTCTATTTTTGATTGCAAGTGATTTGAAGAAAATCCATGGTGGGAAAGGGGCGTTCGGGCCTAGCTGCAGAGCACGTTTGGACCGATGTTGACTGGTAGGCTGAACATTTTCTGTGTGAGTTTTTGCTTTTTTGCTTTTGGCCTGTTTGGGGGTGTTCTACTTTTTTGTGGGTGGATTGACGGGTCTGGGGGCATTGCTGGGAAGGTCTAATATTGGGCGCAAGTGGTTTGGATGAAATCCATGAAGAAAAAGTTTTTCCGTTTTTGCTCACTTGCCTGTTTTTAGGGGGCTGTTTGGGGGGCTTCTAGGTTTTTTGGGGGGGGGGGTCTGGAAGCACTGCTGGCACAGTCTAATTTTGATTGCAACTGGTTTGAAGAAAATCCATGGTGGGAAAGGGGAGTTAGGACCTAGCTGCAGAGTGCATTTTGGCACGATTTGGAGTTAGGGTTCAACCTGGTAGCAGTATCACATGCTTTTAGGGGGCTACTTGGGGGTGTTCTAGATTTCTGCGAATGGGTTCAGGGGTCTGGGAGCACTACTGGTAATGTCTAATTTTGACTGCAAGTGTTTTTAAGAAAATCCATGGAGGAAAAGGGGGGTTTGGGCCTAGTTGCAGAGTGCGTTTTGGCACAATTTGGAGTTAGTGTTCAACCTGGTAGCAGAATCGCATGTTTTTAGGGGGCTACTTGGGGGTGTTCTAGATTTCTGCAAAAGGGTTCACGGGTCTGGGAGCACTACCGGTAATGTCTAATTTTGAATGCAAGTGTCTTTAAGAAAATCCATGGTGGGAAGGGGGGTTTGGGCCTAGTTGCAGAGTGCGTTTTGGCACGATTTGGAGTTAGGGTTAGCAGCACTTTCACATTTTTTCTGGGGGCTACTTGGGGGTGTTCTACATTTTTGCGACTTGGTTCAGTGGTCTGAGAGCACTCCTGGGAATGTGTAACTGTGATTGCAAGTGGTTTGACGAAAATCAGAGGTGAAATAATTTCTTTTTTTACCAAAATTGCTTTTCTGCGGAGGGCTGCTTGGGGGGGTTCTAGATTTATGCGACTGGGTTTAGGGGTCTAGGAGCACTCCTGGGAATGTCTAATAATCATTGCAAGTATTTTGAAGAAAATCCATGGTGGAAAATGGGTCTTTTGGGCCTAATTTCAAAGTGCGCTTTCTGCTTGATTTTCAACTAGGCCTCATCCCTGTCGCAGTATTGCATGTCTTTGGGGGGCTACTTGGGGGGGGTTCTACAGTTTTGCGCCTGGGTTTCGGGGTCTAGAGGCACTCCTGGGAATGTCTAATTTTGATTGCAAGTGTTTTAAAGAAAATCCACGGTGGAAAAGGGGGGTTTGGGCCTACTTGAGTGTGTTTTGGCACGTTTTGAAGATAGGGTTCAACCTGGTAGCAGTATTTCATGTTTTTAGGGGGTTACTTGGGGGTGTTCTACATTTTGCCGACTGGGTTCAGGGGTCTGGGAGCACTCCTGGGAATGTCTAATTTTGTTTGCAATTTTCTTTAAGGAAATTCATGGTGGATCAGCAGAATTCAATCATAGTTACTATTACTATCCTTGTAAAGGAGAACCAGGTTACGCACTTTTGAAGTGATGATTGTATATAATAATAATGTCAGCTCTGAAAACTGAAAGTGTTACTTTTGCACTTCACAGCGTACCTTAGATTTTTTTAACTGGTTCACTTCCTGTTTTTTCTCATCAAAAATTACAGGACGGCTTTTACCATGTGCCAACGAACAAACACTGAACTCAGACGCAATCCGCAATTACTCATCAGGCAGCCAGTGGACCGACCGTGTGTCTGGTCACCAATATTGATCGACGGAGCGTAAGATGGAATGGAGGAGTATATCGTGAATAAGAGGAATGGCTGGATGCATGCAACTTCACCTATTCAACAGGACAACTAGAACATAAAGTTACAGTATTCTCTCTTAACTTCTCCTTATCTTTTAAATGTTATTGTTGTAAAAAACTCGAACTTCTACGAATGTGACTAGGTGCGTTTCTTTGTTCTCTGCTTAAAAGCCATCTCTCCAGCTATTTCATACGTGTCTTTGCTATTTTTATAAGTAACTTAATGTACTAATAATAAGTGTTTATTCTCTATGAGGGCAGAAAGGCAAGTGAAATTGCGTAATTAATGCAGCCCTGTACTAGTGTCAATGTCAAATTGTTTCCTCATACTTACTAATAAGATGTAGTAAGTACAACTTTTCAGTAACCTAACCATGCCTTTAGCAAACAACTTCATGCATGCAGTAGTGCACTACCTTTATGTCCCTTAAAAGATTTATGGATATATTTGAAGCCAGAAATGTGTTTCTCTTCATTTGTTGTTAGTCCATGCAGTGTTTATTTTTTCACGTAAACAAGAAAAGAGAGGTCAAAAACTAACTCCTGGCCACTCCAGGAGAAATCTTAACAGACCACAATTCAAGGAGTCAAAACAAGGTTAACACACCCGATTTGGGTGGTAAAGAAAGCCCTCACACACTGACCTAGTCAGTGTCATGCTTCATCATCGGGCCCCACCAAAGAGGCCGAGTGCCTCTTTGGTGTGCTGCGACGCCAGAAAGACTGCGGAGCTGGTTGTGTGTGGAGGGCGTGCTCTAATTTACAGTGAAGAATTTTAAAAGTGCCTGAAAGAAGGGTATCAAAAAAAAGAGTTTAATGGGTGATCCCTGGGGCACGTAACAAAGAGTATTAAGTGTCTGTATTTAGTAGCCAAGGTTCAGGGTTGGTTAAATACAGGATATACTCAAATTAATCTAGTCAACATGTTTCTGCCATAAGGGTGGTAATTACCAAGGCATTCGTCAGGACTAAACCCCGGCGGTATGGGCTCTCTAATCACCCACCCTAACCTGGGGACGTGAAAGTGAAAATTATAAAGGTGAAAAAAGTGCATAGAAAAATGGGAAGAGTAAAATACTCATTCCAAAAATACTCCGTAAATTTGGAGTTTCACTGCACCTGTAAATTGAAAAACAAAGACAAACAGAAGACAAACATGAACATTATTAATATGAGCCTTTCTGAGTTGTCATAGTGCTCCATGATATGTGGCTCAAATAGTGATCCCAAAGTAGTCATAGATTTTATGCACCATCCAGATAGCCCCTAGAGGATGATAGCAAATAACTCTGGGAAGTGATGTGCTAGAGGTGTGCTATTTACAAGAAAACGATATAGAATGGGGGGATTTAAAAACACAAATACGTGTACTCCTTATGAAGGGATCAATGGACCTCAAAGGTCTGTGCCCCTCAAGTTGGCAACAAAAGGTAGAGCTCTCACTTTCAAAAGGGGCGCTACTAGCACCATGGGTCTCGGGAGGGGGTCGGAGCGACCTGGCACATCCTAAGAGAAAGGGATATTACAGTTTCAGCAGCCTGCGCACGAGCGGGTACTTAGCTCTAGTTACAGCGGAAGCAGCGATCTCCTTTGCAGCGGTTACTCACGCCCTCAGCGCTCTCGACCCGCTGGAAACCTGGATATGGCCTCAATGCCGGACCCAGTGGATGGAAAACGGGGCCGGTAAGCTTGTTCTTAAAGTGATCGGTCGCGTGTGCGACCTGGTTCCGGGTGGGCGTGTCGGCGTGGGCGTGTCCAGCCGACAACGAGGCTTGGAACGCATCCGGCCCTCCCGGACGGCTCGATCTGAGATTAAAACGAGTCTTGGATGGCGGCAGTGTATCTCGGGCCAAAGGCCATCGGAGTAATGTGGACAATGTTATCAATACTACTATTATTGTCGCGCTTATGCCTAAGATTAAAAGCGCTGGATTAATGGAAGTGAATACGAAGCATTAATTATGAAAATTAATTTTATATAAAACACTCCGTTAATCATCATCTTTTTTACGGGCATAGGCAATAATAAAACTGGCAGGAAGGCAAGATGCTCGACCTGAGGGCAAGTAAGAGTGGCATTGAAATGATGACCCGATCAGTGTCAGAATACCAATGGTTATGGTATAGCTCGTTAGTAGAAGGGAATCTCAGGAAATGGGATTGCTAGTGGTTGCAGGCAAGCAATTTCCAATGCTATTCGGGTAGATTGTCAGAAGTAGTGATATTAGACTAGCATGGTGCTAGTAGCGCCCCTTTTGAAAGTGAGAGCTCTACCTTTTGTTGCCAACTTGAGGGGCACAGACCTTTGAGGTCCATTGATCCCTTCATAAGGAGTACACGTATTTGTGTTTTTAAATCCCCCCATTCTATATCGTTTTCTTGTAAATAGCACACCTCTAGCACATCACTTCCCAGAGTTATTTGCTATCATCCTCTAGGGGCTATCTGGATGGTGCATAAAATCTATGACTACTTTGGGATCACTATTTGAGCCACATATCATGGAGCACTATGACAACTCAGAAAGGCTCATATTAATAATGTTCATGTTTGTCTTCTGTTTGTCTTTGTTTTTCAATTTACAGGTGCAGTGAAACTCCAAATTTACGGAGTATTTTTGGAATGAGTATTTTACTCTTCCCATTTTTCTATGCACTTTTTTCACCTTTATAATTTTCACTTTCACGTCCCCAGGTTAGGGTGGGTGATTAGAGAGCCCATACCGCCGGGGTTTAGTCCTGACGAATGCCTTGGTAATTACCACCCTTATGGCAGAAACATGTTGACTAGATTAATTTGAGTATATCCTGTATTTAACCAACCCTGAACCTTGGCTACTAAATACAGACTAATATCACTACTTCTGACAATCTACCCGAATAGCATTGGAAATTGCTTGCCTGCAACCACTAGCAATCCCATTTCCTGAGATTCCCTTCTACTAACGAGCTATACCATAACCATTGGTATTCTGACACTGATTGGGTCATCATTTCAATGCCACTCTTACTTGCCCTCAGGTCGAGCATCTTGCCTTCCTGCCAGTTTTATTATTGCCTATGCCCGTAAAAAAGATGATGATTAACGGAGTGTTTTATATAAAATTAATTTTCATAATTAATGCTTCGTATTCACTTCCATTAATCCAGCGCTTTTAATCTTAGGCATAAGCGCGACAATAATAGTAGTATTGATAACATTGTCCACATTACTCCGATGGCCTTTGGCCCGAGATACACTGCCGCCATCCAAGACTCGTTTTAATCTCAGATCGAGCCGTCCGGGAGGGCCGGATGCGTTCCAAGCCTCGTTGTCGGCTGGACACGCCCACGCCGACACGCCCACCCGGAACCAGGTCGCACACGCGACCGATCACTTTAAGAACAAGCTTACCGGCCCCGTTTTCCATCCACTGGGTCCGGCATTGAGGCCATATCCAGGTTTCCAGCGGGTCGAGAGCGCTGAGGGCGTGAGTAACCGCTGCAAAGGAGATCGCTGCTTCCGCTGTAACTAGAGCTAAGTACCCGCTCGTGCGCAGGCTGCTGAAACTGTAATATCCCTTTCTCTTAGGATGTGCCAGGTCGCTCCGACCCCCTCCCGAGACCCATGGTGCTAGTAGCGCCCCTTTTGAAAGTGAGAGCTCTACCTTTTGTTGCCAACTTGAGGGGCACAGACCTTTGAGGTCCATTGATCCCTTCATAAGGAGTACACGTATTTGTGTTTTTAAATCCCCCCATTCTATATCGTTTTCTTGTAAATAGCACACCTCTAGCACATCACTTCCCAGAGTTATTTGCTATCATCCTCTAGGGGCTATCTGGATGGTGCATAAAATCTATGACTACTTTGGGATCACTATTTGAGCCACATATCATGGAGCACTATGACAACTCAGAAAGGCTCATATTAATAATGTTCATGTTTGTCTTCTGTTTGTCTTTGTTTTTCAATTTACAGGTGCAGTGAAACTCCAAATTTACGGAGTATTTTTGGAATGAGTATTTTACTCTTCCCATTTTTCTATGCACTTTTTTCACCTTTATAATTTTCACTTTCACGTCCCCAGGTTAGGGTGGGTGATTAGAGAGCCCATACCGCCGGGGTTTACCTGGGGTCCTGACGAATGCCTTGGTAATTACCACCCTTATGGCAGAAACATGTTGACTAGATTAATTTGAGTATATCCTGTATTTAACCAACCCTGAACCTTGGCTACTAAATACAGACACTTAATACTCTTTGTTACGTGCCCCAGGGATCACCCATTAAACTCTTTTTTTTGATACCCTTCTTTCAGGCACTTTTAAAATTCTTCACTGTAAATTAGAGCACGCCCTCCACACACAACCAGCTCCGCAGTCTTTCTGGCGTCGCAGCACACCAAAGAGGCACTCGGCCTCTTTGGTGGGGCCCGATGATGAAGCATGACACTGACTAGGTCAGTGTGTGAGGGCTTTCTTTACCACCCAAATCGGGTGTGTTAACCTTGTTTTGGCTCCTTGAATTGTGGTCTGTTAAGATTTCTCCTGGAGTGGCCAGGAGTTAGTTTTTGACCTCTCTTTTCTTGTTTATGTTCAATTGACTGGGGACTGAGAGAGTGTCCTCTTCTCCCTACCTCTCTTCTTGTTGTTGAGTGTTTAGTTTTTTCTTCTCTCCACAAAACTTTTCCCAAAAAACCCCATTACCATTCAATCTTCAAAAGCCCTAACCCTCTTCCCCCGGGCTGTGTGGTTTTTCATTGAGGTATGACTATGACAACAAGAAATTCCACACACTTGCAGGGGAGGATAAGGTCTAAGCACCAGAAAAATGTTGGAAAATGGAATTTTATGTGCGACATCGTGAATTGAGCATCAAACATCATGCTCGTACACATGACGAATCAAATGGTTAATTCTTATGTTTAAGTATCCTTTGCCTTCATAATATTTCTTATAGCAACCATAGTCCACGAAACTACTACTTATATTTAGAATACTTTAGCACTGCTTAGGCTACAATTCATGGCACTGTTCTGTAGCATACTATTTATCGTACTGTTTCTAATGCTACGCTCACGCAACTCAATGTTTCATTTCCTTTTTTTTCATATGCTGCTACTGCCAGTGTGTACCACTACTACTACCAGCACAACAATGATATTTCATCCATCGAGGATTCATGTCAACAAACAACCTTAATCACCATTTGCCATGCAGGCAGCCCTGTGGCTACCCCTATTCTCAAACACGAATCACAGGTAAGATAAGCATTTTGGAGAGGTAGAATAATGGGCTAGGACTGGGAAGAGAGCAGAGACTGCCAGTACTATTAGTAAAGTACTAGTAGGGCTACTGATTTCACTAACTTGGTTACTGGCACTTTGGTACATTTCAGGACTAGATGTTTCATTCATGCTGGTAAGTTGGAAGAAACCAAACATCCAGTAACCACCGCCCACCCACACACAAAATAATATGAACGCGTATACTATGTTTTGGTATGAAAAATAATTATTAAGAAATATATTCATGTAGTCCAAAAATAAAATAAATTAACCCAACTCACCCCCCTACCTAACCCCAACCAATGTCCAAAAGTCCAAAAGTCCAAGAGTCCCCTTTCCCAAACACCCAATTCCCACCCCTCCAACATTCTTTAAAAAAGGGGCAAGGGACAGTCACTTCCTCCGGTGACGTAGTGTGGACAGCTGTTGCTGCACGTCCCGCAGCTCTTCGCGGAGGTCCCGGAGCTGGCGCTGATGTTTTTCGGCCAACCGCTCCAGGTACTCCACTCTTTTATGGAGGCGGCACTGACATACCATCCAGGCTCTGGGGGGGGAGCAGCTGATTGTGTTGCTGCTGTTGTCCTGTTTTAAAAAACAGGTGAATGCTTTTTAAATACTTACATTCTCACTTATTGGTGGCGGTACCTAATTGCACTAAAAGGGATTTGGTAATACTATTCTCTCTGATTAACCCATATCTTTATATTAATTTCACGATTGAAGTTAAGTTATCATCTTTTTCTTTTTTCTTTCCTCCCCCCACTTTCTTTCCCACCTCCTTGTTTTTTCGTCTTCTTGTCTTCTCTTTCTTTCTTCCAAGGGAGTTCAAATAAATGTTATTGTATTTATATTTTCAGATCTTGTTCGCTCTTCCAAAACTGTTTTGTCCTGAGGATGACCGCAATGTCTTACTACGGTCGAAACGCCGTCGACGAATATGTGGCATATGAACTGTAGAGGGCACATAATTTCTGTATATGTTGCATTCCTTCTTATACAACACAATTACTGTTTGCCACTTGTTTGGTTTTTTGTATATGTTCTTCATTTAAAAACCAGCAATTACTTGTTGAGCGCAATATTTATAATAAATTTGTAATAATTTTCTAACATAATTTGTTGACATTTTTTTATTTAAATCTCATTCTTGACTCCTGGTGTTTCTCTCTCCCCTCCCCCTTTCTCTTTTCTCTTTCTTTCCAAACGATCTCTTTTTTGATGTTCAAATTGATTTTGCTTAAATTGTAATTTTGTGGTTTGCCTGAACTGTTGTTCGGAATACTTAACTACTGCCCCTGGTTCAGGCTGGTGGGTTGCCTCTGTTGTCGTTTTTGTGCTGCTGTGCGGCAGCGGCGGGAAGCTGTCGGGCCACGGCTCCGTTTGGCTGGTGGCTTCTGGCTGGTGGACACGGGGGCACTGGAGGCGGATGCAGTGGTTGCTGTCTCCTCCTCCTGCTCCCGAGCCCACAGTCGCCGATACTCAGCACAAATAGCCTCCAGCTTACGGGCCCTGGCCCGGACAGCCATCTACTTTCGGGTGAACTTTTTCGGAGTAGCATCCATATGAAGAAAGAAAGAAAAATACTGTAGCCAATAGTCTTTAACATAAAGTCAAAATAATTCAACGGAAAGTTGACTCTCAGTAACACCAGCAAGTAGCAAACACAGTATAACATTTTGGCATGTATCTTTCCGCCGTCTTTGTAGGCCTGTGACATTACTGGGAGTTTCAAGAATTCCACTAGCAGGACTAGGGATGGACTTACTAATACATACATAGTCAGAGAGTACTAAAAAAAGTCTTCTGTTTTTTTCTCTTGTTTTGCAAAAGAAATTACTGGTACGTGAACTTGTAGTAGCCGGCATGGCAGCTCACTCAGCTTGCACCCAAGAAAAACAGACACAAGCCATGATGACGCAGACTCGCAGTACTTTAAGCAGTACATGCAGGTGGGGATAGGAAGCTCTTACTTTTCTATAGGGGTGACTCTGCCACTGGCCATACTCGGTTACATCAAGGGCTACTGCTCAATGTAATGATATCTTTCGCACTGCCCCCCCGGGCCTTTACTACAACTAAATAAGAATGAAGATTATTCAATTCTGATCATATATCATTATCCTGTCGATCACATGATCTTTGGTTATATGATGGATGTCTTTAGGTGCTTTGTTTTGATAGATTGAGTGAACTACAGCGATAGTCCACCCATGACACAGCTGAAATAAAAATTTTAACATAGGGAGTGAGTGTGGTACCCATAATTGGCGGAGGAAGGGACTTGACTTGATATAATGTTGTCAACTATACAATCCATACACAATAGATGCTGTGCTTGCAAAGTAAAGTACTGTACTGTTAGTCAAGGCAGGGAGTATTTGTGAACAATCACCAATTCTAGTATTTTGGATTTCCTCAGCTTTGCTACTCTGGCACGGACATGCTGTTCAAAGTAACAATCTTCATCCACTCAGCGTCTGCTCTACTACATCATACACCTCTGCTATAGATGAGGAAAAAGAAGATAACATCCAGGCTTCCAAAGTACGTCTATCATTCTTCTTAATGTCTCAAATGAACCAAGTTTTCTTTTTCTCAACAACCAACTAACACCATTTTCATTATATTTTAAAAACCACCATCTTCTTCTCTTGACTTGCATTCAAAAACACCATTCTTTACAGTCATAAATGTTAAGACTCGCTCGTCCTTTGTTTCACCCTTCTTTCACTTTTCGTTCTTCACATCCCTAAAGTACATCTGATATGACTTGGCTTCATGATAAAAGTTTGCCAGCTGAGTTGAAGTCAAATAGAGGGGGCCGAGAAGTACCGCCGCTAATGCTATTACAAGTCAAGGTTGACTGTCTTCTCCGTGATAGTCAAAAAAGTAGTTCTAAATTAGTAACTGTTATTAACAGTACAGTGTACTTGTACTAGTGTACTGTGTACTGTACAGTACATCATACACTCCTTTGCGAGCCTACTAAAAAATGTCAATAAATAAGCTCCTCTTGGTGGCGCCGCCGCATCCGCCCCTAGAGTGGAGCCCTCCACACTGCTGGCCCCGGCACTGGTGGTCATCTGTGCTGCATCAGATGTTGTGATGTCTAGAAAAAACATGTCATATTTTCAGATGCCATACACAACCCCCTATTTCGTCTCGTAATGGAAGAAAATGTTACATAACAAATTTTTTATTACTGGGATTGAAAAAAAGGTTTTGGGGAGGGTGTTAACTTTTTATATGCTTATTCCATTAAATGCTACAATTCTTAGGACAACTGATGAATGCTTGCTTAACGTGCACCATTTTTCTAATTACAGAAAGAAGATTACATTGCCCTTCTGCCAACAGGACGATTCACCAACTACTAGTAAGTCATCACCATCAGTACTTTAAGTACTTTAAAGAAGGTGGTGGCTCCCGCACAGTTATTCTAATAATTTCATGTGTCTGATAACTAATACGTTAAAGTAATTTGATTCATGGGAATGTTGTTTAAACTTTAACGTCATCTATCAGCAGTGCTCGCTCCGAATACTACGCTATTAAAAATAAAGAAATTATTTTTTCATTTTCTTAATTGAAAATAAAACTTTAAAACTAACACACACTGTGTGGTTTTTATTCACGAGTGAGTGAGCGGAAGGGTTTGAACTACTGCACTTCTGTTCAGACTGAGGTATGTGGAAAGTCGAACTGCACCTATCATCAATATTGTCCTATTTATCTTGTCCGTACTTCTTTATGTGCAGAATAGTCCCTGAAACACTAGCAGTATGGTATGTGCTCTGAGCAAATCAAAAAGGCAACTGCTACCTTTTTCTTGGTGTAAACATTAACATTTTGTTGTTGGAAATTGTCAAAGCACTTACATTAAGAAGACTGGAATAGATAGCAAGGGCAACCCAGATGACTGCACTCAGTGTCTAGAGCTATTGCTGGATCAGAGTTTTGTTTAACACTGTTTGCCGACTGGGCAAGCTTAGCTACCTACACAGACCGACTCATAATCGTAAATAGTAGTAGCACAGAGAGTGATGGTAGAGGCAGGATAAGAATGTAGAAAGTAGTCTAGATTAGAAGAAGATCAAAGACTATTTTGTAAAAAATAGAATTAGGAAACAGTTTGTAATGAATAGGAGCTGTAAAAGTTATGGAAGTAGAAGTATTAATATAACAATAGAACAACTTACTGGGGCCAGCAGAAGAGCCTGCAAGGGACCGATCCTGTGACTGTCCACCTTCTTCCACCGGAGTCTCAATGGTGCTAGTCGCCTTGCCCCTGGGAGGTGCTGATGATCATGAAATAAAGAAACACAACATGGATGATTGCTTTTTTTAAATATTTGATTTCTTTGACCACAATCTAAAATTATCTTGGGTAAACAAATTAGCAACAATTGCACTACATGTATTGACCTATCTGATCTAGTCAACTAGGAGGACACTACTAGTACAGTATTGCTGGATTCGCAGACCGTCTACTTGGAAATTTATGTAAATCACTCACTAAACCAACAACAAAAAGGTTCTACTACGACTGCCAGCACTCAGCAGCACGCGACGTGACAGACACAGTCCGTCATCATGATTGCAGAGCACTAAAAAATGTCCTACTACTACTAATAACAAGTCATAATATACTCAACCTATCAATCCATCACTATCTCTTCTTCTTAGTGGCAGCAGGAGTACAAAGGAAGGACTAGACTTGAGTCTCTAGTCTCTCTAGCATTACGCAGTTCTGTAAAGTACTACACTCATACATATTCTCAGGCCAAATGAGCACAAAGTTTCAAACAAGTAAGCATAGTAGCAACGTCACTGAGGAGGTGAGCACCTGTAATCACAGAAGCTATTTAAACACTATTTTACCTGCAATGTAATCAATAGGCAGCATTCTTGCTCTTCGGGAAAAAAATATATTAGCAATATAACACAGAGCAGAAGAATACAAAGTAGTTATTAAATAGCTACTCACCAAGGCCAGGGATCTCCACACCTAGCAGGTGGAGCAGGTCCGGCTCCCGGTCGAGGACGTCGGCCCACCGATGCGTCGCTTGGTCGTAGGTGCACCGGACCCCCGACTCCCTCCGCATGGCCCGGCACACCTTATCCGACCGCTGGCAATGCTCCCGGAGGCCATACCCTTGACCGGGCCTGCCCCCTGCTGCCACGGTCTTAGGGAGGTGGCGCTGAACAAAAAATATCAGGGCGGCCACCTCCACCGCGGTAAAAACCTCCCTGGCCACTACATCAACTCCCCTTAATCGCCCGCAAGGGAGCCGGCTACGGGGTGCGGGAGCCTTCCCCTTTGATTTGCCGGCTCCCTTTGCCATGGTCCTGGCCGAAAGAAGAAAATAATAGGGGGAAGAAAAAAAAAGATGAAAGAGAGAGCTAAAACAAAAAAGTAGTTATTAAAGTAACAAAAAGTTGAAAAAAACACAAAATATAGATCTAGACAAATAGAGAGAAAGATAATGAGCAAAAAAGAGCAAAAAAAGTTCAATGAAAGAAAGGATGGGAAAGATTCAAGCTGGATACAAAAAGCATGCCCAGAACCATAGCAATGAATGAAAAACAAGAACGCCGCGCCAATTGAGGACCGCGTGGGTAAGTTTGCGCGATATTTCCCCTGCGAGCACGCAAAAACACACGCAAACTCGTAATAGCGCGCCGCACACAACGCGAGATTGCCAATAGCACCCGGAAACGGAAATACGCAACGCGCACAAGATGGCCGCGCCCATCTACGACCGTATGGGCAACTTTGCGGTCGGTGCGCTGCTAGCGGCCGCGAATATGCAAAAAACCCCGCGAATAAGCAAAAAAGAAATTTGCACAAATTTGCGGATTATGCGGATCGCTAGTTCGCTTTTGCACGAATTCGCGGACCGCGAATTCGCAAATTTTGCCCATACTTAGGGAAGATGGAGGGTGACTCTGGTCAAAGTTAGTATTCCTACTCCGCTGGGTGCTTACCTCAGGGAAGGTGTTTAACAGTGTCTGGGGCAAAATTACTATTCCAACTCCGCTGAATACTTACTTCAGGGAAGGTGCTGGACAGTTACTAGGAGGAAAAATACTATTGTAACTTCACCAGGAAACTTACCTCAAAGAAGGTGCTGGACATTGACTGGGAAGTAAAATCACTAATGTTACACCACCAAATACTTACCTTTTTTTAATAGATTCTATTATAATCAAAAAAGCCATTGTAAAATCCAATAGGCGAAAAAAAATGTTCACCAGACTTCAGAAAAACAGTGTATGAAAAGATTACCTTTTCAGGTAAGCAATCTTTTAAAATCTATGCATAGCCAAAGCTAACAAATGTATCAACTTTGGAGCTTATTTACAAGGCCTTGCACTGTCTGTGCATCACTTTTAATAGGAGAAAAAGTGACGTACCTGCAGCGCAAGGGGCTTGTAAATGTAATGTAATGTAATTGCCAATTTGTATCGCGCAGCAATCGCTCCAAGGAGCATCTAGGCGCCCGTGTAAGGTCAACCAGGTGTCATGTTGCCTCTTTGCTTAACTTGACCAGAACCGAAATCACACTAGGCTTCTAGCAATTGTGTCTTGGAGATTAAAGATCCAGGTTTTTAAGTGTTTACGGAAGTCTGTTTCCTTGTCCAATGCTCTCAGATGTAGGGGGAGAGTATTCCACGCTTTTGCACCCAGTACCGCCAGGGACTTGCCCCCTCGGGTTTTGAGTCTAAACCCTGGGACGGTAAGCAGTTTGGCATTTGAGGATCGTAATGCTCGAGTTGGACAATATCTCAGAATTTTTGTTTCTTAGGTATAGTGGGCCTAGGTCGTCGACAGCTCGAAAGGTAATTATTAGCACTTTGAACAGGACCCTTTTTGTTATGGGTAGCCAGTGTAGTGGGTTAAGGGTTTTGTTTGCTGATGATCTTCTCGGCCATTTTAGAACCAGCCTTGCTGCTGCATGTTGCACCTTCTGGAGTTTATGGGTGACTACTTTATTGGTGCCAGCATAGAGGCTGTTACAATAGTCGATACGTGATGTAACTAATGCAACCGTAACTGTTTTCTTTGCTTCAAAGGGCAGCAAGTCAAAGAACTTCCGCAGCCCCTTTATCACCCCAAAACACGTGCCTGCCACTTTTGACGCTTGTTATTTAAAGGACAGGTCAGCGTCAAAGTGTACCCCCAGGTTGCGGGCCGAGATGGTAGTGTGAGGCGGTATTTCTGCTTTTCTGGCCACCATAGTCTGGGAATGAAATCATTTTTTGGGCCTATTGGCATGATCTCAGTTTTGCCTGTGTTGCATTTTAAGTGATTTCTCCTGTTCCAGTCAAAAGTGGCCGTTAGGCAACATTTGAGTTTTTCCTCCCATACCTGGTTATCCTTATCCATTACCAGGATCAGTTGTGTGTCGTCAGCATAGGCTATTACATCTATGCCAAATGACGTTATCAACTTTATCAGGGGTCTGATTTGTGAAATAGGACAGCACCCTTCAAAAGTTAAGCACTGTTGCAAGACAATTGTCAAAAGAGAACATACATATGAGCAGAGTATTGTTTTCCCAAGCATACACAGAGTACACACAATCTTGTAACTTTGTTTTTCTTTCTTTTATTCAGATATCGTTCTTTATTTTCTTTTTTTTGATAGTTGCAAATAGCCAATAGCCGACGCGTTTCGTCCGTTACCGGACTTCTTCAGGGCATAAAAAAGTCTTTCTGATTTCTTATTTCCTTTTTTCTTTTTTTCTCTTTTCACATTAGTACCGGTCAGGTTTTCAAAGAAATTTCTCTCATTAATTGGAAGTTCATAAACAGGATTACAAATCCTAGTAGCAGTCAGTGTAGACAAGGTACAAGAGCAGGTCCACAGTCAGTTCAATGAGCTCGAAAGTTCGGGAGCCTCGTATCGTGGCCTTCTGGTACTTTATCAGGGGTGCAGTGTAAACATTAAACAGTGTCGGACTCAAGCTTGAACCCTGGGGTACTCCCGTCGACAGTGGTTTCTCACTGGAACAGAATTCCCCCAGGGTCGCCACTTGTCTCCTGTCACTTAAAAAGTTCTTTATCCACTCCAGAACTATGCCTGTGATGCCAGATGTTATTAGCCGGTCTATTAAGATAACATGTGAGACCGTGTCGAAGGCCGCCAACAGATCTAATAAGATCAGGACGGCCTTCTTACCTTGGTCTAGGGCTGAGCGGATAGTTTCAGTAGTGAACAGGAGAGCCGATTCCGTGGAATGTTGAGTCCTAAAGCCTGCTTGGTTAGGGTGCCATGCTTCACTATCTTCTAGAAAGCGTGTAAGCTGTTTGTTTACCATCGACTCTGTGATTTTACACAGTGCCGGAAGTAGTGAGATGGGACGTAGGTTTGACAGTGTGGTGGGGTCGGGAAGTTGTTTTTTTTTTAGTGGTTTCACTGCGGCCAGTTTCCACTCTGGGGGGACGTTGGCCGTGGACAATGAGGTATTGACAATATAATTTATTACTGGGTTGACAGTTTCTACAATACGGTGCAGGAGTCTAATAGGGCACGGGTCAAAGGGTGATCCTGATTTTGTTGCCAAAATTGCTCGTCTAGTCTCCTCTAGGCTGATTGTTCGGAAGACTGCTAGCTGAGTAACCCCCTGCCTTGTTATATCATCCTCTTTCCTTGACTCTGATATTGGGACCTCGAAATCCTTCGTCAGACCCTGTACCTTTTCCTCAAAGAAGTCTGCGATATTATCACAGAGCATCTGAGAGGACGGAATGTCCTGCGCTAAACATTTGGGTTTATTAAAGTAATTCACAATTTTGAAGATCGCTTTGTGTTTACTGTTAGCTGTTTCTATTGCTGATATAAAATACCTCTTTTTTGCCTGTTTGATTTGCGCATGGTATGCACTCTTAATCTTTTTATATTTGCTGCGTTCTATGCTGCAATAGTTTTTACGCCAGCTACGTTCAGCTCTTCGTAGCTCCCCCTCTTTATTTTTGAGTTCTCGATCGAACCAAGGGGCGGAAGTCTTCTTTTTTCCGCGCCTCATTTTGTTTCTCCCCTGTCCAACCATGCCTTTCAATTCATTCATCCATGCCCTAAAAGTATTAGGATTTGGAGGTCCTGCTAGCTTGGGTCTACATTCTCTGGCCATTGTAGTTAATTCTAGATGGGACATTATAGCTTTCCAATCATCCTGTCTGGCCTGGCTGCATTCTTCCATATGCTTATTCTTTCTGTTAATCACAAGGGGAAACATAAAAGGAATCAGCGCATGGTCAGTCCACGTTTGGGGTCTAAGGAGGTCTGTTGTTAAAGTATCTAGATTAGTGGCGATGCAGTCTATCGTATGTCCCGCCTCATGGGTGGCTTGAGTGTCACGAATAGTAAGACCCAGTACATCCATGGTTTCCCTATAGGAGGCAGCAGATAAATAAATAAGCCCCATTCTTTGTACAGCTTACAAAGCTTAACTTTTACATTTCTCTGATTTTTCACATTTTCTTTTCAAATGACAAGTGTCACAAATAATCATGCAAAACATATTTCTCTTGGCAGTTACACTGTTATCAAACAAAAGTAAACACATTTTAAAAAATAGCATTTACAAACCTTTTCTTTTTTCATGTTTTCCTACAGATCCCAATACCATGGCTTCAAGAAAGCAAGCAAACTATGAAGAGGCAATAGGTTGCGGAAGTATGAAGGCTATCTTTACTCTAAGTAGAGGTTAACTGAGCCCAGGAGCCATTCGAGGTGTGTACAGCATGTTTCATCCCATTGCAAAGGGAGAGCAGTTACGCTGGGTGACACTGCAGAAAGGACCACAGAGCATAGCCACTCTGCCTGTGCAATGAAGATTGAAGTGTGAGAAAATGTGCAGCACACTACAATGCTATCATCCACCTCCAATAAACCCTATGGCTAAGTTTTGAGGGAGGTACCCAAAACATGCCCATGCATGTAGGTGGTAGTATGCCTACAATACCCAATTTGAGGAGAATGGTTCAAAGGCAAAAACAGGAATGTAATCCCCAAAGAGTACCATCACCAATCTACTCTGAAATTACATCCTACTGTACTAACAGTTTCTGTTACTAATGAACCTCTCCTCCTGTATGACAACGAAAACCCTCTCAAAAGTATACTAACATTTAGCACAAACCATACCTTGGTAACTCTTGAAAATAGTGAATTTGGATGATGGATCTGACTTTTAAATTAGCACCCCATCTATTTACACGAATGTACACCATTCATGCTAACATTAAGCACAGAACGAACTGTTCCATTGGTGTAGAGTTTACTCTCTGACAAGCAATTTTAACATGCTCTGAATTATTATCAGTAATAAAAACTGTAAATAAAAGTCCTAAGAAAATAATAATTGACTTTGAAGTACAAATTATTACCACAATTACTGAAATTTACCCTGATACACAAATTTAAGGATGTTTGTTTCCCTTTTCCCAGGCATACTGGGGACATTTTTTTAAAACATCCTTAGTTGAGGATTACATGCCAAGCAGTAAACTACAGTATGAGTTAAAAAACTACACATCAATTAGAGAATCTGAATATTTTACACAACACGAGGAAAAATTGTCCCATTCCTAAATGTCTTTGAGGACACTTGGATTGGCCATGTTAGCAGGTCAGATCACAGGAGGAAGCCAAACTATCCCAATGACTGCTGAAACTTTTACTCGACCTGCTTAGGGAGAGGTGCAAAGACAAACAATGCCATAGAAGGTTGGCACAATGCATTTAACATATCAATTAGAAGATATCCTTTATCATTTCTTGGACATTTTGAGGAAATTATAAAGTTTCCAATAAATGAGAATGGAGCAATCATTGTCAGGCAGCCTGAATCATCATGTTTATAAAAAGAAAAGAAGTGTCTCAGAGACTATTGGCTAAAATCTATCAATTTCCATTGATGGGAGCTTTAGACTACCTGGACAATATTGCATACATCCTACACTTCCAGCATACAGTAACAACCTGCAAAATTACTTCCCTACTTTCGCAATTTGTTCTAATTAAAATGGCACTTTTAAATGTCTTTAAACAGATTAAAGGAATTTGGGGTCCCTAGGTGTAGTTCCCTTCTTTCTTCAACTCTTGGAGATATGTCATACCACCTGTCACCAATGTTCAGTACTTCTATGGTCCAAAAAAGGAAACCAGCATCCGAAGAAAAAGACCATCTCACGAAAATTCATTTTTTAGAAAAAAATCATCTCCTTCAGTCCAATAATTTTTTATAAAAAACAGCCATCCCAAAAATCAAAAATCCCCCAAAATAAGAATGTTTTTAAAAAAATTGAAAATGAAAATCCATTCTCTCAAATGAAATTCTGGGGTAAAGTCCAATAATAATCCAGGAAGGAATGTGGACACAAAGTGCACTGGGATGTTACAGTGATAAAAATAGCAAGAACATACTACTATATACTGTATAATATCTACATACCTGCCCTCTCTCTCCTTACAATAAACTGATATGTTTAAAAATGTAAAGCAAATTGTTCTTACCTGATCACATCTGATCTTGACTGCAACCCTCCACCGACTGAAGAAACAAGTCCATGAATATCAAGTCTAAAAGTAGAAAGAATAAAAAGGACACTTTTCAACATTAAATTCAATGGGAAAGTGTGGGAAAATAAAAAAAATATATAAAAAATGTGTTATGTATTGTTTAATTTTTGTAAATAAACTAGTGTTTATACTGATGGAGCGGTCATTTCTTCGGGTAATTTCTCAATGCAAACCCTCATGCTACCTCTAATTTACCGCTGAAAAAGGTGTTGGGCCCTTCACACCATGTATTACCTTCAGGAGACTTTAAATAAACCTGAACAGACAAAAATGCAATTATAATTTAAGCCAATAAAGAGAGTTGTTGAGTATTTTAAAGGGTTTTATTTTCTAGTCAAAAGTTACGTTTTTCTCTGACCCTTTATTCATTAGTAAAATATCAATCAGGTTACAGAATTTGGAAAACAGGAAATATAGCATTAATACAGAACACATTACAGTCTGCGTATATGCATTACATGTAGGAAAGAAAATGTGGCACAAAATATCAGTCAAAAAACTCTTAAAGAGTTTCTAAGGAAAAAATAGTTTTGCAAGGTGGAGGAGTGTGGCTCACTGATTAGAGCGGCAGACCCTGATGCAGAGGTCTGGCCCGGGACCAGGGTTCAATTCCCGACGCGGCAGGGTCCTGAGCCCAAAATGTCCACGGACTTGATAATTCTCGCCTCGGTGCCTATTCTAATCATGGGGTCCCACGCTGCAATTCTGGGCAATAGTTGCTTAATTTCCACTACGGCGGCCCACCCACTGCGGGATGCCTGGCTTTCACCTTGGGGATACCCAGTAGGGGCTATCTCACAGGGAAAAGCCAGGACGGGTTCCGAAGGCAAGCGCCTTGATTCCTTCGGGTGATACGTGCGCTATATAAGTCGCAATACATTTACATTTACAAGGCTAATCAATAATTAAATAGCTTGCAAAAATCTCCCATTAAGAGAAAGAAATGCATAAGTCAAATAAATCTTTTCAGACCTAATTAATTATTCAAAGCATAAACTTAAAGTTTAGCATCTAATTCTATCCTGATCCACTGCATTCTCTGCTCCTGTCTGTGTCTAAAGAGCAAAACAGCCCGCCCTTCACAAGGCCTCAAAGGAATGTGGCCTGCAGTGCCAAAATATGACGTGCCAGGACTTTGGAAGAAAAAAATCACCAGGGATCTCCCAACTGACTCTCCTCGGATGCCCAAGGCTGCACCCGTGACGAGCTCGTACCTAACCCATGTGAATGAAGCAAAGCCTAAGCCAAAATGAGCAAGAAGCCAGCTGAGCTAAGAAAGTCAACCACGCCTCCAGAGAGGTCATTATTCATACTCTAATTCTTGGCAGACTACACAAAAATGTTTCATTGTTCAGGAAAACTTGTACGTGATTGGTCAGCCACAATGGCATGCGGTCTCACCATACTGACTCATTGAAAATTCTAGAGCATACCAGTTTTAACAAAAGAAGCGCAAATAATTTAATACATTTTATATGTTTGCAACTTTTACTAGGAAAAATGTTTCATTCTAATTCGTCCTTCCTTCCTTCCACAGCGCAGTCTAGATGGATACTTTTAGCTAACTGGTACATTGGCACAATCACAAGAATGTACAGTTCAAAGTGGCCTTGACTCCTTCCGCAGTTTGAGTCAAGCTGGTGTCTGCACATGCTCTCTTCTCTTTTAATGCAAGCCATAGCCTTGCTGGATTCACAGGCAGCCATTTAATGGTAGGCCCAAAAATAAAACAGACACAAAAGAGAATATTAATTTCATATAAATCAGCCCATTATGTTTCCCTCCCTCATACTAATACCCCTTATAGATGTTTACCTAGCAAAGCTATCAGTGTAAAGCAGCTTTTGTATTATTTATGACAACATGCAAAATAAATGTGCAATGTGCAACATAGCATTTTCATGCTTTAGTGTAAATTTTAAAAGCACACACAGTTAATATAGCGCACACAGTTAATACAGCACACACAGCAACATGCTTTAATATTTTAGATAGCTTTTCATGCAAAAAGCATTTCGCCCCGTGTGTAGTGTTTGGTGCATTATTAATTCACACACATTATAAAAAGAGGTGTTTTAAACTAAACATGTTTATCAAAATATGCAACACGCCAAAGTCTTTTAAGTGAATTTAGATTGCAAGGGATGAGCTGGGAAAAGAGAGACACATTCTATTAATCTTCAAAGCTAAAAAGGCCACTTTTCTCTAGACTGCAAAAACACATGTTAATTCAGCACAAGCATTTCAGACTGACTTAGACCTCACTTTCATGTTTTTCATGTGCCATGTTTTTAACTTTCACCAAAATGTACGTGGCAAGTTTGTTTGAAGCACAAAAATAAAACAATGCCTGACTGCAGATGAAATCTGCTCCATCAATACTATTTAATAAATATGTTTGCTAATTTTAAATGATATGTAAATAAATATTTTAAATATTAAACATGGTATGATATGATACATGGTAAAGGCATACGTGATTATGACATGAGTGGTAAAGGTATATGCGTGGTAGTGACTTACGTGGTAAAGACTTATTCGTGGGAATGAAAGCATGGTATATGTATTGCATGGTTAAGACTGCATTGTAATTGGTGTTTCCTACTGAAGGTGAGAATTGGAGTGAGATGAAATGGACAGAAAAGGAAGACGGGGAAAAGAGAAAGAGAGCAAATGAAACAAATGGCTATCGGAAGAAGTAGTGCATGGGGAAACAAATGGCAATTGATGCACTGACGCATGTAAGGGTGGTGTTTAGACTCGTAACAAAACCAAAATGCTATAGAAATGCAGCGCTATGAATCCTGCTGATTGCCCAAGTCTAAAATGGCATAACGATGGGTCAGGATATGTAATTAAAAATAGTATTTAGGCGCATCGTCACATAAGCTTTTGTTTACCCAAAACCAAAATGGCATTTCAACGCATGGAAGAAAGCAGTTCCCAAAACCAAACTAGATACTAAAACTAGAGCAACTTCAGGATGGCAATGCGGAAACGGTTCAAATTCAGCACCCAGCCGATGCTCGCTGGCCTTCACAGACCAGTCACATCATATGTATGCTTGTGGACCGGTGACACACAATGGCCTTCTCAGTGCAGCCTCACCCTCCGTAGCTAGGGTGATGCCAAATGGCTTTCACAGTGCAACCTTGCACTCCACAGCTTCACATACCGACCTTGCTACAGTCACTGAACAATGAATCACTGAACAACCACATGACAAACTCATCCATGCAAGAAAGCCGCCTGGCATTCACTCGACACTGTTCCTCATATGAGCACTATCCGAAATTCAATGATTCCTGGCTGTCAATGATGTTGATGTGGGTTTGTGGCTGATGAGCCATTCACTAGTCATCAAAAATGCGGTGCATTTGCCAATACAATCTCTGATAAATCAGGTAAGGAAAGAACAACTTCATTCCTTCACTCCCCAGGGCAGCCTCCCTGACCCTGGTCTGTCTACCAACTGCCCCCCCCCCCTCAAATCCAGCACCTACAGTCCAAATGTTCTGTTTTCCATGTTTCAGCAGAATATAACAATACTGTATTGTTAGTGACTGTCAGTGTTGCACCCTATTCACGATGTATTGCCTTTAGCACATTGGAGCAGCCTGAGTGTTGGACCGGTGCACCATCATCTGATGGGCATAGGCTGATATGTACAGGATAGCTGCAGTGCTTGAGCCTATAGACGGAAAAAGACATGGAGACGTCACCACTTGAAATCCAGCATGGTGTGGAAGGAGCATTATGTGCTGTGGAGTGAATAAAGTACAGCAAGCACTTAGATATGAAGCGAGCAGTACAATACCACTCAGCTGCGGTACCTCTCATGGGGTGAATGAGCGTCTCGCTCCTTATCCCCCAAACCCTGTCCTCACCAGCAGTGAGGCACCCCTGAATAATAAAAAAGATATTTAGCCGCTGGTGTTCAGCTACCTTATTCAGAGTGGCCTACGGGATGGTGTTAACATTAAGGAGTGGCATTGCCAATCCTAATGACCGGTAATGAAGCCTTGAATAAATCCATTGCACATGTTGGGTGGGACAAGTCTTAGACTGCGGCCAACCTGACCTGCGCACTTTAGGCCTTAAACATGTGTCCTGTTAAGGAGCCAGGGGGAATACAGCATGGCCTCCCTGGTCTCCTTTGGAGCACTGGGTTACATGACCCAACAGATCCCTGCTTTGCTCTCATGCAGTTTTTAATGTAAAACACATGAGAGCACAGTCTAGAAAGGTGCAGGGCAAAGGTGGTATGATTAAAGGGCACTACCACTCACTCTGTTTCTAGCATGACAATTCTTTTCGCAACATGCACAGTGCCAGTTACAGCGTTGTGCATGAAGAGAGTGGAAGTCGCCTTGTGATAAGCATCCTACAAGTCTATTACTCCACATACGTCATAAGTGCACCTATTAATCTAAGTTCCATTTTCCCTAATGTGTACTTTTATTTGAAGCGATGTATCTTACAAAGCTAAAAATGTCTTGCAAAAGGAGTGGGTCAGTATTAGATGCTCACTGCTAATGGGAGGGGAGCATGCTGCCACTTTGCAAAGCAGTCTTGCACTTTGTTTCATATGCTAATTAAAAGCATGCAGACTATAAATATTGTATTTTGTCTGTAAGAGCCACGGTAATATTTGGGATGCAATGGTTAGAAGTTAAAAATCAACACAAAGCTCTGTCTGGCTATTCCTCCATTCTAGTCAACGGAAGTGCTGTCCCACGAAAATTCACTTATGCTTTGGGAACTCGCATTGGAGTTTTAATATTGACAATGATATGTAGTGTAGTTCCTATATTCCCAATAGGCTCTGCGCATTGGAATAATATATCCTATAGATTAGACGTAGGACTGAGGTCGACTTGGTCTCTATCGAATATATTAAACTTAATAGTGAATGCCAGCTAGCTCAGAGGTCACCAGAAACGTTCTCAAATTCACAAGAAGGGATTAGTTTCTGACAACCACATAAACATGACAACTTTGTTTCCCAAGAATAAGAAATGTATCTCTAGAGTCGCGGAAACAATAGATAGGTATTTCACTCAGTCACTCGTGCAAGCTTCGTTTCTACAGAGGTGCAGAGAAATAGAGAGACGGGCGTTTTCAATAAATGGTTTTATTGAACAGTCTTTTTTCTCATGCAAGTAAAGTGAACTGCTACAATCGTAAAGCAGACTGCAAAGTATAATGCGTACAGCGAGAACAATATTATAAAATAATACTGTAAGAACGTTGTATGGTTTCTAAACAATATATAAATACATACATAAATAACAATGGCTAAAAGTACTCAAATGGTGCTTCTAAAATACGCCTACCCCATTGTACCTTACAAAGGTCTAGTCC
Organism: Lissotriton helveticus; assembly: GCF_964261635.1. Taxonomy (NCBI): domain Eukaryota; kingdom Metazoa; phylum Chordata; class Amphibia; order Caudata; family Salamandridae; genus Lissotriton; species Lissotriton helveticus. The sequence continues at coordinate 1,002,609,377 of NC_136067.1, forward strand.
CGGGAAGGAGTAAGTGTGGTGTAGCATAGATTTCGTTTTTCTTTGCCAAGAACCTATCCAAGGTTTCTCTAGGTTCTAATCAGTTCCATACCTTTTGTTTAGAATGAAGGAGGTCTGGTATCTCAGTCTCGGGACTCGATTTCTCAACACCCTGCAAGGGGAGCTTGGAAACTTTGGAGCTGGATTCTCGCCGAGAGAAATTCAGCCTCTAAATCAGTGTATCAGCTGGAGGGTCGGCTTCCTTCGGCACTTGCTGTAGAGAGCTGTGTCGGGCAAGTAGATAGTCGAACTGCTCTGAACCACTGTGTCTTGCTAGAGCAAGTGAAGGTATATTTATACCTTGAAGGTGTCTAGTTTGACGTAAAGTCGGGGATAATAACGTCAGGAAAGAACCCCAAGGGAATAGTAGTTCTTTGTAAAGTACATGAGTTCTTGGACAAATCAATATTCAAGCAAGGGAAGGTCCCTGACTGCTTAAGTCGATTTTCCAAGAAATAGTTGTGACATTTTGGTACAGGTGGAAGTAGCCATGCCTGTATTTGGTCTGCAAAGGCTATGTCTAAATAAGGGAATGATTTCTATGCCTATATTAGGGCAATGTGAATTGTACCTATATAAGGGCATGAATTAGGAAAATTCACTCGGATCCTAAAACACCATACAACACCCACTCCATTTTAATATGTACGATATTACTAAGTTCTAAACACATAAAACATATATAAAACATGATGTGTTAAAACCCCCATCCTAAATATAAAAAAAATGCATCCAAAAAATAGCTGTACACAAAAAGAGCATTTGTGCTGTACGCATTTAAAAGCAATGTTTCATTCAAAAGATATAGATGACCTTTTGAAAACGTTATCCAAATGAATCATAAAAATACATTTATGAAATGGCTCTTAAGTGCAGAAGAAAAAAGTCAAGACCATTCCATGACATAATATATAAATTGTTTGGTTGTGGACAAGGTCAAATATTGTCCCTTGGAAGTATTCAAAGAATTCTTGTTCTCTAGGAATAGTTCTACTTTAAGCAGATTACATTGTGCCCAAAAAAAAATATATACAATTTTGGAAAAGAATCAAATCATAGAACAATAGAGTTCCAAAGTTAGGAGTTTGTTTTGGAAAGTGAAGGTCGAATTCAGAGTTTCACAGAACACTGAGTGCTAACTTCAAAAGTCAGTGTCATTGTTTGGAGAAAACATCAAATCTTCTAAGCTGGTAAATAATGTGTCTACTACTGTAGGTGAAAGTTGGACTACCTCGTTAAGCAGATCAATTGCACATAGATGAGAAGCATCGCCGTCAGCATCAGCCGCATTAGCAATGTTTGAAGTAGATGGTACCTGTGTGCCTGTTGCTCCACGTATCGCACCGTCTGCAGTTTGCGTCTGTGAGATCTCAACAAATGCCATCATCAGGATTGGTAGCCGCTGGGGACAACACAGTGCATGAGCCATTACCGGTTCAAGCAAAGCATCAACATCCGTTGGCAGGACTGATGGGAGTGTCAGACAGATGGCTAGCATGTATTCTTCTCCACATAGCAGGCATCGGTGAACAGGTAAGATGCAATCTTGCCAGATTGGTCGGAATGATAGAAACCACATGGTATTTAAATCTCTTAAATGAGCCAAGCCCAGAATTTGTATCATGCGCTCACAACACTTGATTACCAGGAAGGTGTTCTCCAAGGTAATCTGGGTGTCAATGGTTACTTGACTTGCCATATTGGAGCAGACTGAGCAAAAATAGTATTCCTGCTACGAGACCCAAAACGAGAGGCAGGCCACCAAACACAGAGTGCACAAAGTTTGGAAATATGCCTAGGACTGCTTCAAAGGGTGCTAACAGTCCCGAAAATGTTTTCTTAAATACATGTACAATACCACTCGTATCAGACATGTTTAAGATACAACCTAACATTTCTGAGAAATGTATGGGGCAGTTAGTATATAAACGCGCATGTATCTCTGCAGAAGCCTTGCAACTTGCAGATCATATGTCTCTTTGGCCGAGGTCAGTGGCACAGTTTTTTGTAAAAGAATGGCTTTCAGTCTGCTTAAAGTATCAATTTGAATAGAAGAGATGTTCAGTGAAGGCCATAATGGCGACTCCCCGTCTGTCTTAGTTTTAGGAAACAATACTTGCATACAGCAAGTGACCTTGGCTGACACGCTTACGAGATAGGGGGGTTCCTGGCAACATACTACAACAGCTGTGATCAGTCAACATGATGTAACTCTCATTAGAAAGCTGCCTCAAAATTGGATCTATCACTGCAGCTGGAGAACCTTGCAGGTGGCAGGATAAGTTGTTCGAGGAACCATCACAGGCCCTGTGTAAGTTAATACCCTGACATGAGTGAACCACTTAGTGTGTTTTGACAATTCATACCACTAAGAAACACTTCTTTCCCCCCACTCCAACATTTGTGTGTATAAGGTAAATCCCAGGATATCTTGATGTATTCTCTACCCAACCTTTCATATACGCCCGCTGGTATATGTGTTAAACAATACTGAAAATGGAAATTCGTCACAGGAGGAGTGAATGTACCATGTATTATCCATTCTGTCGCTGGCTCTCAAAAACAGTTAATGGTAATCTTTCCAGTTTTCAATGCTCAGCACCGTATAGTCTGCCCCTCTCTGTGCCAAAGTGATTTGCTTATCTGTAAGGTTAAACTCAGAAAACAATGACGTGGTGTTGATTAGGTGCCATGGCACATAGCCAGACGAAGGTTTTGCAACGACCAGCACAAAAGCATCATAGAATGCAATTGTGACTAACGGTGCTATAACATGACCTAGTCCTGTTCCATTATGTCAATGGCAGAGGATACTATGCTTTCCAAAGAATATATTGTGGATGACAGAGTCGTTAACCCGTTGTCAACTACAGAGAGAGATTTATCTAAATTAATACAATCAATTTCTTGTATACGTTCTGCAGTCTCTGCTTGCATTGTTTTCCATGCTTCATTATACATGGCATGAATACCGGCATATGTAAAACGTTTAGGATGCGGTTTCGCAGGTCCTTGTAAAAAGTCCCTTAAATCAATGCCATCTTTATGTAAAGATAAGTGTTGTTTTAATTTAATTGCGGGTTTATATAGCGCTAGGAATCGACTCCTGGAGGAGTATCTCCACGCTTCGACCGCTGGGGAACCCGTCCTGGCTCACCCTGAGAGATGGTCCCTGATGGGTATCTCTAAGGTGCGACCAAGCATCCCCGGCGGTCTGGGGGGGCCGTTGTGAAGATGAGGCAAGCTGATGCCCAGAGTTGCCGAGTGTGGTTTCTGACTAGAGTAGGCACCGAGGCGAGAATTATCGAGTCCGCTGACCCTGGTCCACGACCCTGCCGCGTCGGGAATCGAACCCTGGTCCCGGGCCGTTCTCTGCTTATGGGTCTGCCACCTCTAACCATTGAGCCACACTTCTCCAAGTGTAGATTTTTTATAGCCACTCAAGGCACAGTTTTCCCACACTGTATAATGTTACTATCCCTGCATGTTATCTCTGGACATATCTTGGATCTGGCCTAGTGAATGTGAACCCCTGTGTTTTATTCAGCAATCTATCTTGACAGTTGTTTGTGTCCGTGGGACAGATTAACTATTTTTTCCAATCAGGATCTGTTCTGTTGTTAAGTAAAATAGTTTTTATATCAACCACCCCCTCTGAAGTATTACTGCTTTCAGGTATAGGTGTAGGTACTGACGGTTTGTTTAAATCTTTTATCTTAGCTAATCCAAGACAAGATGTCTGTTGAACAGTGTCATTCAAAAACATGATGTGTTCTGGGATGATGCAGGCTCTAAATAAAGCTTCTAAGCCCTGCACCTGCCAGTCTTTGGTGCCCAAGACAGTTTTTGTCTCAATGGTGTCTTTCCAAAAGTCAAAACCTAATGTAGACAGCTGAGCATAAAAGTCCGCATAAAAGGCCGCAGAATAAATTTGCTTTGTATTTGTCAACATAATTTTCGTTCCTGTCTTATTAACATTTTTAAAGTAAAATGATTCTGGATTGGATATATTAAAGCCCTAAAAGTACGGAAATTTGTCATAAAATGTTTTTGAGCTACCTTTTGGTGGCGTTGGACAATGTTCCCATTTGTTATAAGTAAAAATATTTCTAGGGTTTGCAGATCTATGCAAGAAATGATGACCCTAGTGATTATAACAGTACATTTTTCATAATCTGATAAGCCTTCTAAGTATTCATTATTTATACATTTTGCAGACATTTCTAAGTCTGACATCATATTATTACCAGTCTTAAAGTCCCAATCATCAGAAAATGTGCCTGGGTGAAACAAAATCACTCAAGGAAACCTTGAATTGGTGTAGAATCTCCAATAGCTCCGACGGACCAAGAATGTCATATTCAGTTATGTCCCAAGCTATACCACCTGGTTTAGAAATGGCTGTGATGTTTACTGCTGACAAGTCTCTTTGTTCATGATGGGATGATTTATGTGGCTTGAGGAGTAAGTTGATGTTATTTCTTACTGTGTCCTTTGTACTATATTTCCCACTGATCAGCATTCCCAAGGTAAATACCCTAGTCAACCATGGTAGAATAAAAAGTACACCTTAAAACAATCCATACTTCAACCCATGGTGAAACCAGATATGTCTTTTCCAGTTGTGAAAGAGATCTGTTATTTGTTTTTTGAACAAATAACAAATGTGGGAATATGACTATTCATCCCTGGCCACCAATACATCTCTTTTAATTGTAGTATAGATTTAGAGATCCCCTGATGCATCAGACTCTCTCCCAAATGTACTTCGTGTATCAAAGCTACTCTACGTTTCCTGTTTGGAATTACCCTATCCCCCGCTCCAGGGATTCAAGCAAAAGGAATGGAGTTTGCATCAATTATGTATGAATATTCGAGTGGATAGTTTAGAGGTTACGCTGCACTGCTGCCTTTGCTTGTGGCATTGACAGCTAGCATTATTTTGCCATCTACTTTCATTTTAGAATGAGTGATTGCAGCTACGGAAGCCGTTTGCACAGCTGCCTTTGCATCATCAGCCAATTAATTCCCTGCAACGTGAACGCCATCACGTTGAAGAGTCAGTGTATGGTTCACATGAGCTTTTTGTAGTTCTTTTCGTAACTGAACTACTTGTTCCCAAAGCAACTTATGCTTAATTGTGCCACCTTTTGCATCTTTGAAACTGTTTTCAATCCAGTTCTGCAAGTATTCATTATAAGATTGAACGCAATAATAGGAATCGCACACTATGGGGCCCATTAGGATGGCGGGCGGGCTCTGTTTGCCGCTATTTGTGTGCTTCTATCACAAAAATTACCCTACCACCTCTTGATGATAGGCCATTTGTTATAAGTTTTATAGTGATGGTTTTCCTTACATTTTCTGGGGTCTCTGAGAAAAGCACGACTGAGTTACTTTAGGATCTAGCATTAAATGAGTGCCTTACCAAACGTTAGGCACCATGTATTGTAGTTCCTATATTCCCAATAGGCTCTGCGCATTGGAATAATATATCCTATAGATTAGACGAAGGACTTAGGTCGACTAGGTCTCTAGCGAATATATTAAACTTAATAGTGAATGCCAGCTAGCTCAGAGGTCACTAGAAACTTTCTCAAATTCACAAGAATGGATTAGTTTCTGACAACCTCATAAACATGACTACTTGGTTTCCCAAGAATAAGAAATGTAACTCTAGAGTTGCGGAAACAATAGATAAGTATTTCACTCAGTCACTTGTGCATGCTTAGTTTCTACAGAGGTGCAGAGAAATAGAGAGACGGGCATTTTCAATAAAAGGTTTTATTGAACAGTCTTCTTTCTCATGCAAGCAAAGTTAACTGCAACAATCGTAATGCAGACTGCAAAGTATAATGCGTACAGCAAGAACAATATTATAAAATAATACTGTAAGAGCATTGTATGGTTTCTAAACCATATATAAATACATACGTAAATAACAATGGCTAAAAGTACTCAACTGGTGCTTCTAAAATACGCCACCTCCAATGCACCTCACCTGAGTCTAGTACGCGGGAAGGAGTAAGTGTGGTGTAAAATAGGTTTCGTTTTTCTTTGCCAAGAATCTATCCAAGGTTTCTCTAGGTTCCATTCAGCTCCATACCTTTAGTTTAGAATGAAGGAGGTCTGGTATCTCAGTCTCGGGACTCGATTTCTCAACACCCTGCAAGGGGAGCTTGGAAACATTGGAGCTGGATTCTCGCCGAGAGAAATGCAGCCTCACGATCAGTGCGTCTGCTGGAGGGTCGGCTTCCTTCGGCACTTGCTGTAGCGAACTGCGTCGGGCAAGTAGATAGTCGTCCTGCTCCGAACCACCGTGTCTTGCTAGATTAAGTGAAGGCATATTTATACCTTGAAGGTGTCTAGTTTGATGTAAAGTCATGCATAATAACGTCAGGAAAGAACCCCAAAGAAATAGTAGTTCTTTGTAAAGTACATGAGTTCTTGGACAAATCAATATTCAAGCAAGGGAAGGTCCCTGACTGCTTAAGCCGATTTTCCAAGAAATCGTTGTGACGTTTTGGTACGGGTGGAAGTAGCCATGCCTGTATTTGGTCTGCATAGGCTAAGTCTAAATAAGGGAATGATTTATATGCCTATCTTAGGGCAATGTGAATTGTACCTATATAAGGGTATGAATCGGGAAAATTCATTTGGATCCTAAAACGCCATACAACAGATGCTACACATATCCCTGCACTACGTAACAGGCCCCATGTGGTGCCTGCCACATGGTGCAGGGATATATAGGGAGGCACCAAAGGTGTCCCCCAAAACCCACAGCTGAGGGCCAGGGGGGAAGGGGATGCCACTTTTTGCCAGCCTAATCATGGCGAGCAAACCACCATGAAACGGCCACCATAGAGTGACATCATAATCCCTGCAGCACCGCCATCACTCTAGGGATTGGATTTCCCTCCGATGTTCAGACAGGCTCCTTGAGCCCATCGAATCAGTGGCGGACACTCTCTCCGATTGGCACACATCCACCTGCCATCGCAATGTTGTGTGCGGGAAACTTACTTACGAAGGCGGTGGATCTATTTGACTTTTTCTGAAAGTAAGATTATGCACAGTATTCCTGATTTAGGGGGGGTCATTAAGATAGTGGACAGACTTTCATCCATCCGCCATCCAATTGTATTTGGCACTACAAAGCAGCGATCCCACAGGCAAAATTAGAACACAACCGCCACTGTAGCAGTTGCATTGCCCATGTTTTGTATTGTGGCAGTTGCTGTGCTCTGCAGCAGCTGTTGCAAGACTAAACAGACACAAAACAGATTTCCCTACACTACATGGGAGGCACCATGCTTTGCTTAGCACATTATATTGTATTGTATTGTAATTGCATTTTTATAGCGCTTACTACCCCTGATGAGGCGTTGAAGCGATTTTCGTGGTGTAGGGATATGTAGGGGTCTCCATAGGTGCCCCCCAGGGCCTATGTCCCGGTCCCAGGGGGTTAGAGGGGCTCACTATGGGCCCCCAAATCGGTTTCTGTCTGCCGTTTTGCTGCGGTTTGACTGCCGCAGAAGGACTAGCAGAAAGGGATATTGACAGGGACAGGGATGCTTAACAAGCACCGCCACCATTCCGGGACCACAGGGAGGTCCGACAGGCGGTCATATAAAGTCTGCCTGTCAGGACCGTGGCGGTCGGTGTTTCTGACCACCACCCATCCAGGAGCCATTGTAATATGGCAGATAGAGATCCCTATTACAATGGCCAAGGGACCACCTGTCAGAGTGGTCCCTCAGCCATCGTAATCAGGCCCATAGTTTCACCATTTGAGTTTCCCTCACTAGTGTCCTTGCAATTTTGTGCTAAAATTTCTGGATTAAATTAATTACACTAGTGCAGAAACATTTGCATCACTTAATACGTGTAAAAAAGGTAATTGAATCAGACTCTTGATTCAAATGTCAGTCAAAAAATACATTTGCACAAATACAGTTCTTCAAATGTGCCCTAATATGTAGGAAACTTCAGATAAGTATGTTTTCATTAATTTATATAAAATGTCATACTTTCAGTACATCCCTGCCCAGGGCAGCTTTTTAAAGCATTAAAGACAACCAAGAAAGCAGGTTCAGTATGCTCGTTTCCAGTTCTCATTAGAATCATTGTCTACGGAAAGGCAAAGGATTGATGCTGTGGCATTTTCTCATCCTATTACGATCAGCATCCGCGGAATGAATTATTCAAATTTTAGTACCACATATATTCTGTAAGTTATTGTACAGTCTCCTACTGCACTGACCTTTTCAATATTCGGTAAAGTGATTGACTGACAAGTTTATATCTTCTTGTATTAACACTAGAATTACTAGTGCAAAAGGAATTGAATTGACCAGAAAATTAAAATAGAGACATGCCTCACACAGACACTGTCTATTGTTGGTCAAGCGAGACCATACTTGTTTTCTCGATATGTAGTCTGCCGTTTGAAAGACTCGATCTCAATAATTACGACTGATAGTGGATTCAAGAGCATAACATACAGGGAAACTTACATTATCTTCGAAAGGCTCACACATTAATTTCAGGCAACATTTTCACATTCAGTTTCAATCTAATCTGCCCAGCAGAGTATATCAGTGTGATACAAAGCTGTGTCTCTCTGGTGTGGCCATACTATGGCTTTAATTAGGCCAGGTTCCTCTGTGTATGAGACCCGGTAGTAATTAAAAGCTAACATTGGAGAAGGTCCTCATCGGGCCCTATAATCATGCCCTTAACTTCACAGAAAAAAATCACTGCTGGTTTTCTGAACAATGGCCACTATACCTCGCTGTTAACATTTATTTGGACCTACGCAGACAGCACATATCAATCACAAGATTATATCCAGAGGAGACCCCCAAGTATGTGTATATTCTTATTCCACTGGAAAGCCCTTACCACCCCTTCCCTAACAAAGTCTGACAAGTAAACAGTTAAGTTGAGGCAATTTTGCTCCCCTGGTGTGGCCCCGGCAGAGTGAACCTAAAAAAGAGATTAGGGTTTGCTTTTCTGTTACATAGAAAACATTGTAAGTTTTATTATTTTGATTTTCTGGCTCCATCTTAGGGGCTGATTAGGAGGTCCGACCGCCATCCTCGCAGTGCTGGGACCTGCCACCAGACATGCGGCTGTCCCACATAGCTAATTAGGATGCCACCCTGGTAGTCGCATTTGGCAATGCCAAAGTGCTATGTCATGCATTCCCATGCACAACGTGATAGGCACCACGCATTGCCTGCCACCTTGTGCATGGGAACGGCGGGGGTACCATGGATGCCCCCCATGTGCACCCCATCAACCCCTACCCCTCCGGGGCCTGCAACGGGCCCCCATTGCAAACCCTGCCAGCCTTTCCATGGCGGCCTCGCCGCCATGGAAAGCAAAGTTTCCGCACACCCTATTATTGGCCAAGTCTGCCCAGCTGGCAATTGTAATGATTGCTGACCGGCGGATAAGCCGCAGACGCACTTTGCGTCCGCCGCGAAAACCCCCTCCATATTAATAGGGCGGGAGTAAATCAGGTTGGGTTGGCGGGCGGATTGCCACTGCCGGGCGGGCAGTGGCAATCTGCCTGGCATCCTAATGACCCTTTAAGTATCCTGCCATGCCGCTACCCTCTGTAAACATCTAAAGGGGCCATAGACCTGGCAACTCACACTGTGTATCACAGGATATCTGCCCCCTTTCCATGGTTAAGCAATGAAGAGACAATATCACAAGGTGGAACATAGGGTGAGCTGGAAGCAGCTGTAAGAGTTGGTTTCACTTGGGCCCTATTACGAGCCTGGCAGTCCGAGGACAGCCAGACTCATGGTGGTTTTGAGGTGACAGATCCAGCCACTGCAGCATCAGCGGTCCGACCGCCGATTACAACTCAGGCCATTGGACTACGGTGAGACCTCCGCCTTTGCCAGGGAACAGTCATTCCCTTGGCGTAGGAACGGTGGTCAAAAGCCACAATGTACTTGGCAGGCCTCCACGGCCCCACCAAGAGTATTACAAGTTTCCTCTCAGCAATGTTTTTCATGGTGGCTCCACTGCCAGGAAAACACTGGCACAGAGGAAAGAAACGGGGGCTCTACAGGGCCCCTGTGTGTCTCATACATATGAGGATGCATACAGAGGGGCACAACATGCGCCCCCCTGTGTGCATGCACATAGGTTCCTGCATGGCATGATCTTTTGAGTCCATGCATGCAGGAATCTTGTAGAGGGGTCCCATTGCAGTGCCTTTTTTAATGGCACTGCCACCTTTAAAAGAGGCACTGCAATGGGACCACCATGCCGCCCGCCTTCCAGACTATGAAAAAGTTGTAATCTGGTAGGTGGGAGGAGCGAGCTTTGGTGGAGCGGTGGCAGAGTGGTTTGCAATGCAGCTCCACCACTCCCCCACTATCTCATAATGAGGGTTTTAATGTTTGGGGGCTGTACATAGTCAATGTCCAGTGCAAGGTTAAAAACCTTACCAGGACATCAGCAGTATCCTGAGAGGTGTTTTTTCAGGTTTTATTGTGGTAGGGGGTTTAGGGGTTGGTGGGTGAAGGTGTCACAGGTTGTGTTCAGTACAAAGGGCCTGATTAAGATACCGGTGGTCGCAAGACTGCTTTCAAATGGGATGGCAGTCTGACCACTGCTATCCCAGCGGTCCCATTGCCCAATTACATTCAGGGCGATTACAATTTGCTACCCCACTGACCTTGTCATGGCAGGGATCCCGCTATGAAAAGGTTGGTGGGACAGCAAGGAAAGGGGCCCAAACAGGACCCCTCGGTGTTAAGCCCATTTCATAATTTGACTGGGACAAGTATTTTGACCCCCCAATTCCTGCACTGTCGTGGGTGCACTATGTGACATGCACAACATAGTGCATGCCACACAAACCACCCAACATGCACAAGGTGCTGTACTATGTCTCTGTTTATGGGCCGCAAGATGACACCACAGTAACAACGTGGACGCCGCACCACCAACACTCGGCGGTAATGCCAATGGCTTGGCGGTCCAGTGGGAAGACCCCAAAAGTCATAATCAGGTCCTAAGTCCCTCTCCTTCACCATCACATAATGAAAAGTCTGTGGAGGTTGTTAGGGCAGATAAATAGATGCTGTGGGTCGTGCCTATGCACAAGATACGATGGAGAGAAAAGTGGCTACAGGACTCAAATGGCCAAGTCATAATTACGCAACCTTGTAGTTGTGCTAGAAAAGAAAGACAAAGGATCATTCTTAACCCTGTCTAGGTTCTCCTAATAATGACAAAAGTAACTCCCTCTTGGGTAGAGTATAGCCTCCAAATCTGCTTCTACAAAAAATAGAGGAAAATAATGCTGAAATACAAAAATATTGTAAAAAATTATCACTAGAAAAATATCAAGATCCTATTCCTAAACAAGAAAGATTACTATCAACTATCTAATATACCTAACAATAAACACAGACATTAAGACACACTAATTATTGTTACCACAAAGTAAATAAAATAAAGCAAATATTGTATAGCTAATTAAAACCAAAGTCCCAAAATTTTCTTTAAATGATTATTGTACAACCTGGTATACATATTTACTAACTATAGTTAACAACAACTGAACAAAACAAAAAATTACAAGCAAAATAAAATAAAAAGAACATCATTCTGAAATTGCATAGCTTTTAAAAAATAACTAACTAGGTAATAAATACAATTAGTGACAAAAATTACAGTTTAAAATTATACTACAATAAATTAAACCCTAAAAATCAAATATATAATTATTAAACATGTAAGAATAGCAAATGTAACTTTTCCATCATTAAAAATCAATCCTTTACCACAATAACCTGAAAACCTCCATAAGTAGGAATGTAAAAATAATGTAATGCATGTTTGGATAGTAATATGAGTAATATGATGTACAATTCTGAATTTGTCCATAACATAAAAAATGCGGTAGCTAACCTAGCAATACACTGTAATTTACTAATAGAATCCCGCTACTATTAAAACTGCGAAGACAAATTAAGTCCCCTAATGGGCTTCTTTGAATATGCTTGGGTTGCTAGACTGCAAAGTTCCCGTCACAGATGCCAATCCAAGTATCAAACACCATGGCGAAATATGACAGGCCCAGGAGACACTGGCCCTAATTAGGATGTTGGTCGGAAAGCCCCCAAACCAGAGGTCGGAGGCTTCCTGACCGACATCCTTGGTTTGAATTCCGACCACCGAATTACATTTACAGTGGTCGGAATTTAAACAGGCTGATCAATCTGGCTGGCTTCGACAGGCTCAAGGAGTCTGTGAGCTAGTCTTAACTGCCACCATAATCCCATAGGGACAGCATTTCTGCCGTCGGAATTCTGATGTCGGTTTCCGACAAACATTCCATGTCGGGCTTTCCAAAAGTGACTTTTGGAGCCCCTAGCAGGGCTCCCCTTCTTCAGTGGCCTCTGGTTGGGGGGCGCTGGGAGAAACTACTTGTTCCAGGATTCAGGGCAGCAAGCTTCCACCAGTAGGAGGTTGCCATGCCTTCCCATATTAGTCCAGCGAGCCCTTAAATCACCTCTAGCACTCCCGCAGTGCGAGACCTGGATACACTGTTGTTTGTGTGTGCTGGGGGAAACTACTTATTCCAGGATTTAGGGCAGCAATCTCCAGCTAGTAGGAGGCAGCCAGGTCTTCCCTGATTGGTCCAGCAAGCACTTAAATCAACTGCAGCACTCCTGCAGCACAGAACATGAGTAAGTGTGCCCATCCGCGTGAAGCCTGAGCCAAGAGTCCGCCATCTCTGCCCGCCAGACCCCTTAAGAAGCTGGGATGTGCCATCCCTCTTGGCTCTGGGTGCGGATTTTGCATGAGTAAACCTGAAGTCAGCCTCCAATTTACCACTCGCTAATTGAGATCAACACGCCATGCAGTGATCATACTCCAAGAGCAAAAAATACATTAAAGCAATGCCACCTAAGTGGAGGTTTCTCTTTATCTTTTCCGTTTATCTTTGTGTGATTAATCATGTTCGTAGCAATCAGGATTATTTTTCTCATGTTCTGTTTTGTTGTTCTTTATTCATGCCTAAACCCCAAAAGGGCAAGTGCAAGACTAATGCTGGTGCTCCAACCCTGCGCCCAAATATAGCCATGGACGCCTTTTTTAACGAGTGCAGTTGACATCATCAACACAGAAATTGCGCTGGCGGAACGCCATCTTTCTCTCTCTTCCCAAATATTTTCCCTGCCGGGCTTGTCAGGAAGCAGGGCCCCAAACCCCTCAAACATAGGTGCAGGCAAAATAATGTCACCACCTCTGGGCACACGACAAGAAGGGCGAGAACAGAACCAGCCCACAATTGAGCTCTCTGTATCTTCTCAGGCACATCACCCTCACCTATAATGCAAGGTGTAGCTGGGAAGTGAAAGAGACAGGAGCCTATTAGTAAATCTAAACAACCAAGGGTCAACACCATTCAGTCCCTCACGAAGAAAGACTCCTTGAAAAGAAAAAAGACTGTGTTGGATACTTCTCAGGACACCCTTAAAGAAATCATAATTGCTGCCCTGGAGACAAAGTTAAGCCCAATTCTGGAGGGCCTCGGTATCACCGAACTAGAGCTCAAGAGTCAAGAAACTTAATCAACTGGGCGTATTTGGGGAGGAAACATAGCTGCTCATGCCCCGACTCTACCGTGCCCTTACCAATGCCAAGCACCATGCAATTAACTCTGGGTGAAGGTTCTAGAGACTCATTGGTTAACCAAAGCAGTACTGCACCTTTGCTAGGTCACATTTCTACTCCATACAACCATACATTGATGTATCCAACGGGTGAGACTCTAGTGTTAATAAGGAAGACTTTGTGGGGTCTCGTGGTTCCAAACATTGCAATCTTTCAATAAATGAAGCTTCAATTCTACACAGGGCAAGAAATTCATCGTCCATCCAGAGAGAACCACTAGATAAGGGACCACGTACATTGAACAAGGACCCTCAGTTCTAGCCAAAATATGCCCCAGATCCCCCAGTGTGTTCTCCCTATATTATTGTGCAGGAAAATGTCTCCAAAATGGCCCACTCTCATACAGAATCACATGCATCTCTCCTGAGCAAGGTATCATATAGGCTGTGAAAGTATTACGGATGGTCTAGCTATCTCTCCCAAAACATTATTTCCACTACGAGGGTCTCCTGGAGTGGACATCTACCCGATACCTCACTGTGTGATTGCATAGTTATCAACTTCGGAAGACCATGTTTAGTCAGGGCTTTATGACACTCACTCAGTCAAACTTCAACTTCCCCAGATGGCTTCAGAGCTCTCCCATTGGGCTATTTATACCCCCTGAGGCCCCCAGGCTATCATACAACAACAGTTAAGATGCTCATTTGGGTACAGCAAAGGCCACAACTGCAAACCATAATTCCAACTGCCTCCTCGTTCTCTACAACAGGTTCACTACTCTGGCATCTTTAGAGCTACTGGACTGACTACCCCCACATCTAATTGGCAACCATCTCACCCATGCCTGAACAAGGGCTCCCTCACGGTGCACCTTCTCAAGTAGGAGACTTTTGTCTAATCTGACAAATGTGGCAAAACCAACAGTTGATGTCCATCAATTGTTGTTTTTGCATTTGTCACCCCGAGTGGGATGGGTATGCTCAGACGTGAGTCCCATGCTCTCCACACCACTGGAGTCAAGCTATCCAGGCTGATGAAGGCTGATAGCCAGAAACCGGTCCTTGGATGCTTGATTCCGGTCCAGGAAAGGCATGGCTTGGTAGTTTGGGCTGGACTGTTCCCATGAGGCACAGGGTCAAGGCTGATTTGCATATGGCCATGTCTGACATGGGGTGGTGTGGAGTGCAAAAAAATGATGGATTTAGGCCCAGATCTCTGTACTGGGGTGAATGTATGACATTGCTCTGCATTCTGTCCATCAATTGTTGTTTTTGCATTTGTCACCCCGAGTGGGATGGGTATGCTCAGACGTGAGTCCCATGCTCTCCACACCACTGGAGTCAAGCTATCCAGGCTGATGAAGGCTGATAGCCAGAAACCGGTCCTTGGATGCTTGATTCCGGTCCAGGAAAGACATGGCTTGGCAGTTCGGGCTTGGCTGTTCCCATGAGGCACAGGGTCAAGGCTGATTTGCACATGGCCATGTCTGACCTGGGGTGGTGTGGAGTGCAAAAAAACGATGGATTTAGGCCCAGATCTCTGTACTGGGGTGAATGTATGACATTGCTCTGCATTCTGTCCATCAATTGTTGTTTTTGCATAGGATTAAAACCTAGCCACACCAAGTCATATGCAATGAAGTGCGGCCCAAAATTGTCCAAGACGAGGAAGTAATTCTTACTTGGAGGTGTAGAAGTTAAAAAAACTTCACGTCACGTTCCTGGGTGTCCGGGTTGATATTGATTTTAACTGGAAATTTTTACTGAATGCAAGAGGGTTGCAATTTCAAAGGGCAACTGACAATCTTTAGATTTTCAAAAAGGCTAGGACATAAACCAATAAGTGAAATGCTCTGCATTTTTAAAAAGCAAATGTGAATCAGTCATAACATTTGATGCTGGTATGTGGAAACATGCAAACTGAAAAGCCCTATGTACTGCACAAAAAAAGTGCCTTATTACAATGGCGGGGAGACAGACACCGATTGCCTGTTGGTGGCGGTATCCCCGCCATTTTCACCAACTTGACCACCTGACACATTTGGGTCGAGGGCGGCTGTGGGGGTCCGACAGGCTCAAGGAGCCCTTTGGTCAAACAGAGCAGGCTCAAGGAGCCCTTTGGTCAAACATAGGCAGAGTAATGCCTACAATGGTGGTGGAGCCTACCAGGCACTGCCATAGGCATCATAATGTTCCTTTCCGTCGGCCCTTTCATGGCGGTGTACACGCCATGAAAAGGGTGGCGGAAATGGACATTTGGTACCCCTTGTAGGCCCCTTTACCTACTGGCCCACAGACATGAGTCCGGGGGGCACCTATGGTGCCCCCTATATATCCCTGCACTATGTGGCGGGCTCCACATTGTGCCTGCCATGCAGTGCAGGGATATGTGTGGGGCATCGGTTTTGTATTGCGTCAGGTGCTGCAGAGCGCAGCACCCACCGCAATACAAAACATGGTCAATGTGACCGCCACGGTGGTGGTCGCATCATAATTAGCCCTGTGCGACCACCGCCTTGTAGGTGGGCGGTCCTTAATGGGAAACAATTGCGGATGGACTGAAGTCTGTCCGCAATCGTGATTGGGCCCTAAGTATATAAGAAGGCTATTGGCAACCCCACGCTCCATTTCAACGTCACTCTGCCATGATGAGGTAGGGCTAAATTAGTTAGAAGATTGCATCAAATTACAAGCCCTGTTATTGTGGAGGTGAATTTGGAAAAATTCAGGTTCCCAATTGCGCAGATCAGTCATGCTAGATAGCATGAATGTGGATAATTGTCTGGATATCTCTTGGCTTAAATATGAAATAACGAGCTTTGAAAGCCTGGGTACTCCAGCATTTTCCCATAACCTGGCTGTTTTATCTAGCATTCCCTCAACTCAAATAAAATAACCCTTTTTCAAACACATGCAAAGAGCATGACTAGGGACAGTTGTGAGGAGAGGGAAATTATACTGTGGGTTCTACAAGCACGCCCAACACTTTACCTACAGCTAATTGCAAGTGAGAGACATTAGTTTCTTTTGACAAGATTCCAACTCAATCCTATACATTTTCTGGTAGCCATTCCAAATAAAGGCACTTGGCTTCCAACCCTACCTCCCGTCACTGTGAAGCCCCAGTCGAACAAAGCACTCTGCCCTTTATCTTATTTTGTAAATTTTACTCATGATAAACAATACAGTTCCTGCGCCCAGTACTATGAGCACTAGGCCCAAGACTTCATACAGTCGTTTTCTCCCACACAAGATGCAGAACTCCTCCCAATCAAAATAAATTGAAGCCACCATACATTCTACCAATTTCTAGAAATATTACAAAATGAACAAAGCTATCAGCAGCTAAGAACAGAACAAAGTACAATGTAAATAAAACCTTAAGTATCAAACTAAGGCAAATAAATGTACATACATTACAAAGTCCAACTATTTGCTAACAATCAAGGCCTACCTTATTTTGAATCCTTATCCAGAAAGTTTCTCTAAAAATACAAATTAACAATTAACAAACAATATCCAAAATATACGCCTGTGCATTGAAAACATATTTTTAAATGTATTTATTTATAGATATTACTAAAAAATATATATATAATGTGCCAAAACTATATACTTAACCTTAAACAAAATATGGCAAACAGAAAAACATTTCTCACCCACAAAAGATTAAAATAAAATATAACTTAAGTTGTATACCTGACGTTGATTAACTTGTATTAATCCACAAATGGCAATCCTCAAAATGATATAGAAAAAAAGCCCAAGAGAATGCAAAAATTCAAATAATATAAAAACTTTAAATGCAAAAAATAATAATCTTTTTTAATTATCAGAAACCTCAAAAATAAAATGCCAAAAAATAATCCAGAAAAAACAAAAAAATTAACAAAATTACAAATAATATTGGTTACTATATCACCAAAATTATTTCCTTTAAAAGAAAAATAACCAGAAAGAGGTCAAAATCAAGGTTGCAAACTAACACATATAAAATACCACAAAAACCCACCGTCACAACGGAGATAACCCCATAAACTTCACAAATTGAATAATAATTAACTGTAAAAAACACATATATATAATGTGTGAACAATGAAAAAATATATTTGAAACATTGTTAATCTGTAAATTGTATCAACAATGTGAAATAACGTAAAAAATGTTTATTCGTCTCAATGAATGATTTAGAAAACATTAACTAAATCATGTTCAAAAATACCTTCAAAATTAAACCTGTGTTAAAGTATTAAAAATGTAATTGTTGATTAAAAAAATCTGCTACTATTGTAGAAACTCTTCCTGAACCAAAGTCTTATTATTTAAAATAGAAATCAATTACACATTTACTCTTCCCTCTTCAACCTAAACCACATTAAGAAAAGTGAATGTGTTGAACTTTGAGGAGGATACTTTACTATTGCCATTCCAATGTAAGCTACATTGGGGAATTCATTTTACTTCTTTCAAAAGTTGTAACAGGAAACAGGAAAATCTGAAAGTAGAAAATACCCTAAAGTCTTTATATATAGATTAGTTATACCTAAAGTAATTTGATTATTTTAGGAACAAATGTTTTCGTCTCCGTAATGCTGCAGTTAATGTTATATGTGAGAAACATAACACATAACTCGTGGAGGGGGAGAAAGACATTGGAAAACCCAGGAATAATGAAGGGTAAGCAATTACGACAATTACTTAAAGGAGCTTAATTTATAAATTGATGAGTACATGGTCTCTAAGGTTATTAAAAATTGATTGTAAAAGGTAAAAAGAAATTAGAAGAACATTTAATTAACCCTCAGGGATGGCTCATATACTGATTGACCGCTAAAAATAATAGCATGGTGCCCGCCAAGAACCAAATTGCATTTGCTCAACAGAAGTCATGTTGTAATTAGTACAGCAAAGATATAGGAGAATGTGGAGGGCCTTGGTGGCTGATCCTAGTTGAGCCTTAAACATATCTCAAACACATGTTTGAAAAAAGGCAGGTCCAACAGGCTTTTTATTCTACTGGGCACTTCCCCAATAAGCTGGAGGTTGAATTTGACAGTCCAGGACTGCTCTTGGGCCTCTGCCCCTTTCCCCAGCTCTCCAAGGCTAAAGGCAGCAGACATAGGGAGGTGTCAAGAGGGAAAGAAAGAGAGAAAGAGTGGAAGCATTAATGCAAATGTATGTTTCTTCAACTCTCAAAATTTACTGATTGCGTCTCACATTCCTTTTTTGATGTTAGTTCTTCATTTTAATTATAGCAATTTTTCTAAAATATCAATGATATTTGAAATATGTATTGTTCAATTGTCATTCGTAATTGTATGTTTTTATAAATCACATTTTCCATTATTTCGAGGTTCTTAAATGTCTCTGCGTTTTTCAGGAATGCCTTCTCCTTTTCAGAAAAACCATGATAAATCAAATCCAAATCAAATTTGTGTGAGAGTTTGCTCCCTTTGTGCTATTCCTTTAAAAGTCAACTCAAATTTTATTTTCAAAAAAATGTTCTTTGATAACTAGGATTGTCTGTGGTTGTCAGACCTCTTGTCAAGTTTACATTTTAGCCTGCAGGGAGCGTCGTTTTTTTAATTAACAATTCTGTTCATGTTCAGAAGTATATTTATTGGCTGGTCTGGGAAAGATGGTGTCTGTGTGACTGCTCACCTCTCTCCTCTCGTGCTCCGCTCCTTCTAAGATGCAGTAGCGAATATGCACCCGGTGACTCCCTCAGCACTAGGACCCAGGAGGTGGAACGCCAGGCCTTTTTTGTCACTGTAAAGCAGGAAATGCTCACAGACGCTCTGAGGTTCTTGGTCGGAAATGGATGGCCAGCAGTTACGGCAGCTATGGTCGTGGAAAAATTGGGCTGTTTTAGTGCGGGCAGATCCGAGTAGGAGATGCAGTGCCATATGGTGGATAAAGCAATAGCCACACGTGGTAAAGGAGGGATGCAATGCCTGAATCCTTCATTGGCCCCCTCAACGATGATTTCCCAGCTGCGACGAGAGGCTGTGGACAGCAAACATGGTGTAAAGAAAGGAAAGCTTCGACCCAGTAAGGGGTGAAATACAGAACAAGCAAAACAGAAATTCTTGCAGAACACCCGTGAGCTTGGGGAACTACAACCATCCTTTACAAGCAAATTTTCCCCTAGGGGAGATATGGGATTACAACTGGAACATCTCAGGAGGGAATTCCAGGCATCTCTAAATGCATGAGTCATACAGGCAATGAGTCTGGGGCAAGTGACTTGATTCCCATAAGTGAAGGCTGAGAGTCAGTTAATGTAGTTGGAATAGATACCAGTCCCTGGTTGTTGCAAAATAAGGTAAACATTTTAGAGGCACTCCTGGCTACAGTAAATTTAAATCCAACAGCGGAGATGGCAGATGGTGACAGTTCCTTAACCGTGGTTACTGAGAGGGGAAATGGCTGTCAGGGAGAGTTAACAACCAAGGAATCCGTATTTTGAGGATTGAGGTTGTGAGAGAAAGCCAATGGAGGGAATGTGCCTGACTCCCAACTCAATGGAGAAATCTCTTTCCTGACAGAGGAATCAGACATGTCGGACAGAAGCATTTCAGCGAAAAGTGGCGAAGGGGCCTCCCATTAAGTACTAGCAGCTTGTAGGAAGAGACATCTGGTCCTATGAAACAGAAAAGATCGTTAATGAAACGGGGGAGAAAGAAGAAGCTGGTGGGGGTAAAATCCTCACTGGGTGCATTTGAAAAGGAGACTCCAGAGGAACTTGGATGGGACTATTCCCCCACACAATTACTACACCAAGAACGAAAAACAGGAGGAAAAGAGTTATTTGATTTTGGACAATATGGTGTGGAAGGTGAGCAGGGTTTGCTAGGCAATGGGAAACCAGGAGAACCCTCGTTAACACTGATGATGCAATCACTGAGGAAGAGAAGAATGATAACCAACGCATCACAGTTGGCTGCAAAAAAACTTCAAGGTTCTGTGAGGAAAATTGGTAAAACTTGCTCCCACATTGCTGAACGATTAAGTATGGTTGAGACTCGGATAGAAGCTTTGGAAAATGAGGTGGTGGCGCTGAAGACCCATGATGCATCACAAGAGGGGGTCTTGACAGATGCCATGTGGAAACTGGAAGACCATGAAAATCGAAAATGACACAGCAACTTGAGATTATTGGGGATTCCTAAGAATGTTGAAGGCAGTGACATAAGAAACTGTGTTGTAATTGTGCTGAAATGTGCCCTTCCTGAATTGCCAACCTGGGACTGGGACAAGGAAGTCCAGCATGTGCACCATTTTCCCTTGATATTGGTAAAAAATGTGATTAGTTATCCGGTTCAACCCTGTGCAATACTGGTGCACTTTGGGAACTTTCTTTTATGTCAAGAGGTATATGATCTAGCACGCCCCAATGAAGGCATTTTGAGGGCATATCTTTTTTCTCTAATTCTGATTTTGCTCAAGCTACAGAAGAAAGAAGATGGTGACTTAGGCAACCCTTTTCAGAAAGTGGAAGTAGTGGTGTATTTGTAAAATCCAGCTAGATTGAAAGTTGTGTTTCAGGGTCAGAACCATAGTTTTACATCAGAGATCAAGGCCCAAAATTTTGGAAAAAATTTCAGATGGGGTATCTAGTAGTAAATAAGGTGGAATGTATGGTAATCCAAGGCTGCTAGAGGCGTGGCTGTCAGGTGATTTAATTGGTTGAGGAGGGAGGTAGGAGGGGAAGGAGGTGGAGGGTAGCGAAGGAGCCCCAACAGATGTCCTCATTCAGGCACATGGTTGAGCCTAATTGCCATGGGTTTGGTGGTAAGTGGTAAGTGTGGGGTGGTAAGAGGGAGAAAGGGGCCCACATGCTGGTGAGGTGGGAAGATGGTTCAATCATTTCTTTCACAAGTTCTTGGAAATGGTTTGGGGGTTTCTTAATTGGATGTCTCGGAATATCTGTATAATAATGTGAGTTAAGGTGCAAATTGTTTATGGGGGAATTGTGTATGGCAACTATTAATATCGGCAGACTCAACAATGCTAAGAAAAGGCAGAAGGTTGCAGTTTGGCTAGAATTGCTTGCAGAAGATATCATATATTTACAAGAAACCCATATTGAAGGGGCGCAGCAGCACTTACTGAAATTGTTGTGGTATAATTTAATTGGTGCGACAACCCAAAGTGGGCGTATGCTGGGAGTGGCTGTTTTGGCTCAAGGGAGTTGGTTTAAATTTACCCGGACATGGGCCAATAAGTTCGGCCACTGTGTTATTGCAGAGTGTCAGCTAAGCTTCGGGGGGAAATTTAATGCTATGCACAATGTAAGGGAGCAATGTTGATGACCCTGAAGAGATTGAAGTTGTCTCCAAGGAACTAACACTTTGGCCTCTCCCTATCATCATATGTGGAGATTCTAATATTAATCTGCCAAGTGTTTGGTCCATGGAGGAGGGGTGGTTTTACTCTGAGAGGAAACCAAAAGTCTTCCAAGCACTGAAGGACAGGTGTCAAGATCATGGTTTGATAGACAGATGGCAATTTGTAAACCTTTGGTTCCCGAGTTTACATTTCTTTCTGCTCCCCAAGTATTACATGCCAGATTAGACTATGTGTTTGTGTTCAATGCATTAATTCACGGGTGTAGTATAGAGAAAGCACCTGAGATTTTATCAGATTATAATCCACGTGTGCTAGAATCAGAAAGTGCTGAACCTTAACTCAAAGGCGAGATCATGGACCTTTGAAACAATGCTTCTTTTATATGAAGATTATTGTGGACATATGAGACAATGGATCCCTTTATTTTTGTGGGACAATTTATGGACCACCTCCATTCAGATGGTCTTGAAAGCCATGAAGGCTGGAAACCGAGGGGAAACCTTGAGGTTCTCCCTGAACTATAACAATCACTCTAAACACACTCTACAGAAGCTGCAGGCTTCCCTAGCTGCGTCTGAAGAGGGTCTGGTTGCGGCCACTCAGCAGATGGGGATCTGGAAGCAGGACAACTATGGGTTGATGTGGCCAAATCCGCTATTGTAGAAAGTTTGGTGAATAAAGCTGCAGATAAATTGGTGTTCCAGAAGGAAGTAGCCTATAAACTTACTGAGCAGATTGACCATCACTTAGCAATTCACACTAGGCAACAAACAATGTCAAATCAAGACCATTGTCAGAGTCCGACCCATATGTGGGTAATCCAGGCAATGGGTATATGGGACAAAAAGCACTTACCTGGGTATCACCACAGACAGGGTCCTATTCCTTTGGGTGAAGAGGCTGCTGTGAAGGGAAGTCCTGGAGTAAGAGACACACATCAAAATCTGCTGGGAAGAACAGGAAAAGGGTGACTGTGCACCCCAAATCCTTTGTCCCACTGCCAAGACCAGCTGGTCGGAAAGCCATCTCTTAATATGGACAACTGTGTTGCTCCTCTGTACTGCCCCATGGCAGCTGCTTTCCCCCAACCGTAGTGGTCAGTGGTGTGCTCGTGGTGTCAGCAGTTCAGCTGCAGTCTTTGCAAAGGCAATAATCCCATCTCGTGAGATGGCAGTTGGACCGCTGAGGTCGTTACTGTCGGACCTTGACCACGGGTGCGGTGGTCCACCGACTGCTGAAGTTGTAACCAGGCCCTTATTGTGATTTTCTTAAAATGTTGCAAAGAGCGGGATGCTTTGCTGACTGCAGCCCCCAACAACATTTAACTTGTTGATCCTCCTAGGGGCACCATCAGCATCAAAAACATTTTTTTTTTAAAAAGCCTTTGCAGGGCTCCTTAATTTGCACATTGTATTTTTTTAAACCAGCACTTACCGCTCTGCATTTAGTGTGTTTCCCTGGTCCACCACCGATTATCGGCTTGAGTGGAAGGAAATCTAGGTCACTAACAAGAAGCGCTTGCTCCTACCGGCATGTCCATACAAGTCAGCTGACCTCCCCTGGTACTTAATGCAGATGCCATTCACTTTGCGCAGCGGACGTACGCTGTGACAAGAACACTGCCTCTCCACCAAGCTGGACCGCCTGGTAAAGGGCTCCTTAACCTGCACACTGTTTTTAAATCCCCCTCAGAAATTCTTCTTATTTTAAATCGCGCCGCGCTGTTTAAAGGTCAGAGCTCACCACCCAGCTCAGGAGTGCCTGGCAAAGGGCTTCTTAATTTGAACATTGTCTTTTTTTAAAACCAGCACTTACCGCTCTGCTTTTAGTGTATTTCACCGGTCCACCACCGGTTAAAGGCTTGAGTGGAGGGAAATCTAGGTCACTAACAGGAAGCGCTTGCTCCTCCCGGCACGCCCATACAAGTCAGCTGATCAGCAGCTGACCTCCCCAGGTACTTAGCGCAGATGCCATGCGCTTTGCGCAGCTGATGTGACAAGAACACGGCCTCTCCACCGAGCTGGAGCACCTGGTAAAGGGCTCCTTAACCTGCACATTATTTTTAAACCCCCCCTCAGAAATTCTTCCTTTTTTAAATCGCACCGCGCTGTTTAAAGGTCACAGCTCACCACTTAGCTCAGGAGCGCCTGGCAAAGGGCTCCTTAATTTGCACATTGTATTTTTTTTTAAAAAGCACTTACCGCTCTGCATTTAGTGTATTTCCCCGGTCCACCACCGATTATCGGCTTGAGTGGAGGGAAATCTTGGTCGCTAACAGGAAGCGCTTGTTCCTCCAGGCCCGCCCATACAAATCAGCTGACCAGCAGCTGACCTCCCCTCGTACTTAACACAGATGCCATTCGCTTTGCGCAGTTGGTGCCCCCAAGACAAGCCCATCTGCACCCGTCCGTGCCCAACCGGCACCAGGGGCCACCATACCGGCCTCCTCTCGCCCGAATGTCAGGAGATATAGCACCCTCGCCCTCCATAGTCTTAGGGAGAAACCAACGACAAGCTGCATGCACTCATGCAATGTAGCAGCCATACACAGCACATGCCCACATTGCGGGTTCCACTTTCACAATGCAACCACTGTACCCGACCCCCACACCAACACCATTCAGCCTTGCTTGTACCTCTTAACTTGTAGATCACTCGCCAAACACTCCACCGATATCGCCCTGCTCCTTGAAGAACTAAAACCTGATGTCCTCTTTCTAACCGAGACCTGGCTTAATACAGACTCAGACCCCGACATCATCCCAGCCCCACCCCATGGATACTACATCCATCGTGAGGACCTCAAAACTGGCAGAGGCGGGGGACTAGCAATTATCTTGAAAGACCTGTATACCTGCTGTTGCCTCCCTAATCAGGTACAGGACTGCGAAAGCCTCTCCTTCGCAATCGATTTTTCCCCCACCATTTCTTTTTCCGGTATCCTAATCTATCGCCCACCTGGGGCCCTTGGACAGTTTCTCAATGCCCTACCACCTACAATAGCTAACCTGGCATCCTCCCCAGCAAACATCTCTGTCCTAGGAGACCTTAACATACATTTGGACTACGCCTCCGTTCATAGCGCCAGAGAACTGATTGCGAGATTGCCAGCCTTACAACTCAATCAGCTATCAGTAGAACCCACCCATGTCAAAGGTCACCTACTCGACCCAGTCTTCAGTAATTGCGCTCAACTCACGGCGGGAACCCCCCTCCCAATCCCCTGAACAGACCATTTCCTCTTCGCCCTCACCTGGATTATCCCCAATCTTCACCTTCCCACCATCCCAAACACCTGTAAGGACTGTAAATGGTCCAAACTCTCATTGGAACCCTGGCTACAGACCTGCGAAGCCTCCGGACCTCTCACTAACCTCAATCCCAACATAGCTAACGAGGAATACAGCAGTTGGATACACAGCACCCTTGACTCTGTGCTTCCCCTATAGTGTTCCCATAATAAACGTATCAGCCCATCCTCCCCATGGTATACCCCCAAACTACAGGAACTCGAGCATAACTGTAAAAAGCTCGAGAGAATGTGGTGACTTGAGTACTCCCCTTCCAGTAAAACCAGGCATAGGGAAGCAATACAACTATACAAAACTGAAATCAAAGCATCCCAAACAAAATATTATGAGGATAAAATAAAATCAGCTGCCTCTTCCCCCAAGGAAATCTATCAAATCGCCAAAACACTGCTCAAACTCCCCCAGAAACCTCCCAACCCAACGGACGCACAAACACGCTGTAGCAAGCTAGCAGATTTCTTCCTCCACAAAATACAAAGTATTTACACCTCCTTTCCCCTCACTCAATGTGACACTACCTCCACTAGTTCTGAAAGAGAACTCAGAGTCACTCTGGACTCATTCCCTACACTGGATCTAACCACTCTAAACTCCATCATGCTCAAGGTCAAATCCGGCTCCCCTCTTGACCCAGCACCCCAACAAGCCCTGCTGCCGGCTATAGAGAACATTTTACCAGTCATCCTTGACCTGCTCAATGCCTCCATCTCCTCTGACAATGTCCCCCCCATGGAAGCACGCAATGGTCAAGGCCATCCTAAAGACACCCAATCTCGATCACGACAACCCCAGTAACTATGGGCCAATGTCCCTGCTACCTTGGTTAAGTAAGATCTTGGAGAAACACATTAACTCATCACTGGTTGAATTTCTGGAGAATAACTACCTACTCAATCCCTCTCAAACAGGGCTCCATCCCAAGCATGGAACCAAGGCCGCTCTCCTCGCAGTAACGGAGGAGGCCATACTTATTCTCGACCAGGGAGGCTCCCCGGCAATTATTCTCCTCGACCTAAGTGCCGCGTTCGACACTGTAAACCACGGCATTCCACTTCACCGACTCTCTAACATAGGTGTTACTGGACCAGCTATTACCTGGGTCCAATCCTTTTTGGCGGACTGCTCCTTTCAGGTCTTTGAAGGCGACTTCATCTCACCCGACCTGCCGCTCAGATGCGGCGTCCCTCAGGGCTCCGCCTTAAGCCCCACACTATTTAACATATACATGAGCCCCCTAGCTGAGATTGTCCATCCCTACGGCATACAAATCATCATCTCTGCCGACGACACTCAGCTAGTGGTGGCTCTCCACCAGCCGAATGCCTCATCACCCAATTTGAGTGGCTGTCTCGAGGAGGTGACCAACTTGATGACAAGCTCCTGCCTAAAATTGAACAGGGAAAAAAACTAAGCTTATGCTCTTGGGACACACCCCCTCATTCAAAGCCAATCTAAATGTCCCGCCTGTCTTGGCCTGCCCCAACCCCCAAAAATTCAATAAAAAGCCTGGGCATCTGGCTGGACCAGTCCCTTAGCTTCAACCATCAAGCAGTGGTGCTATCTGCCTCCTGCTATGGACTACTCAGGCTACTACACAAAATTCTCCCTCTGCTCCCTTTTCAGGCGAGACAGATTATGGTCCAGGGCCTCATTTCGTCTTGTCTAGACTACGGGAATGCCCTGTATCTGGGAGCCCCCCCCAATCCACTATCCACAGGCTCCAGATCATTCAAAACTGTGCTGCTCGAACCCTCCTTTAAATTCCTCGACGACACCCTATCAACTCTGGATTAAAAGACCTCCACTGGCTCCCGGTCAAGTAACGAATCCAGTCTAAGGCCATGTGCACTGCTCACAGGACTTTCCGGAAAACCGGCCCGGCCATCTGCCAATCACTAATCACCCCCTACTAGCCCTCAAGACATCTTCGATCAGCCTCATCACATCTGGCCCTCGTTCCCAAGATCAAGAGAGCAAGATGTGGTGGCCAATCCTTTTCTTACAATGCAGCCAAGCTGTGGAACTCACTTCCCCTGCGAGCCTTCCTCATCACATAATTTTTGGCCCGGCTATTTCTTGTCCACATCTGCGCTGTCCATAGCGCTAGGACGCCTCAGGGTAGCTACTACGCTCTACAAAAACTCTTTTCATTTCATTTCAGGGTATTATGGGGTGCTTCTTTTTCATTTGAGGAGGCTGGTGTGCACCCCCTTCCTGAGCCTTTTCAGGCCTGGGCTGATCTTTTTTTATGAGGAGTGGGCAAATGGCACCCCTACTCAAGCCTTTCTATGGCCCTCGGACCAGTTTCCCAGGGGCCGATTATTTTTTTTAATGGGGAGGGAGTGTGTGCAGCCCTACTCCCTGAGCATTTTTTAGGTCCTGGGGACCTCATCCCTTAGGGCTGATGTTGTTTTAATTTGGGGAGGGGGTATGGGGCCTCTCTGGGGTTAACAAGTACTCTGAGGATCCCATTCCCCATGCTTAATTAATTTTATGTAGTGATGGTGACTTGGCCTCACATAGAGATGGAGGAAGGTAAGGCATTGCAAATCACTGCATGGCCCTACTGTGCACTCACCCATGGAATTCGACACTTCCCACTTCCCTAGATTAGGAGAGTGTGTAAACTTGGGAAAGTGCAAAATCCTTATGCCTCCTGAGGTGAGTCGTAACGAGGAGAAATAACTTTATTTCTTCTTGTTTTTTCCTCTTTCTAAGTGTGCTGCATTCTGCAACACACATAGAAAGAGGAAAACAACTCTTAGGATTGTTTCTGTGCAGGAAGGTGCCCCTTATAGCACAAACACAATCATGCTACCAACACAGGCACCCTTGCACCACGGTGCAAGCATGCCTGCATTGGCGCTAGGCTGCCGAAACGGCACCAGCTCAGGAGGAAAGGACAGGAATTCACCGTATTGCACAAATATGGTGCATTCCTGCCTTTTGACTTTGGCTGCCCTACTCCAAATCCCATAATTCAGGGACACAGTATTTGTATGGGGTGGTTTGCTTACCGTTGAAACCTGCAAACTCAGAAAGAAGTCATAACAGATTGGTGCTTTTGCTACAAACCTATGGTGGTTGCCATGTCCAAATGTAAGGGACACATGCAGAAGAAGAAAAGCACACAAAGCACACAATAAAACTGTTTCAGTCTGGAAAAGCCACAGGCACGCCCAGGGAAGCATCAGTGGGTGGTATGTTGAGTGGTATGTTTGTGCTAGGCACCGAACATGTGCTTGGTGCAAAATCGGGCAAAACAATGCGCAGCTGCGATCGTGTTTCATGAAAATTGTTGGTGGAGCAATTGATGTGCCACTATGACTGGAACATAGGCTGCATGTCAAACAAGCTGGCAGGGAAATGAGCCGAGTGAAAGTGCCTACAATTAACCAGCCATCAATGTTTACGCCTATAATTCATTAAATGCAAACAATACTTACCTGGGAGAGATTTTTTGCTGCAAGCACAAAGCGACATGGCAGAGACATATGCTGTGTTATTCACAGCTGAATTATGTT
The DNA here is from genome assembly GCF_964261635.1 of Lissotriton helveticus. Lineage (NCBI taxonomy): Eukaryota > Metazoa > Chordata > Amphibia > Caudata > Salamandridae > Lissotriton > Lissotriton helveticus. Next base: position 1,002,638,264 of record NC_136067.1, read on the forward strand.
TTGATCTCACACTTCCATCTTAGAATATATTTATTTGTTTGCTCCTGAGCGCTGTGTCATGCAGCACGACGTGTCGGCGTTTCCAGCAGATGTTTTATTGTTCTGCTGTGTACAAAATAAAGAGGGGCACGTGAAACAGCTTGCTCCAGAATTTCTTCAATCATGCAAGACAGGCCTTGAATGTGTAGGATGTTCTTTCGCTAATGAGGTTACATGAAATTCCCCACCGTGTTGTTGTATTCAACAAATGTAATGTCAAATCATTCCCACTTAGTGAGCTCAACACATGAATGCACAACAAAAAAACATAGGTTTGTGTGTGTCAGTCAATTGCTGTTGACTGATGGCGCTGAACCATGGCGATTGTCTATCAACAGGACACGTGGAAATGATGTGAGCTGACAACCTCTGCAGCACAAATGTGATTTCCCATTATATCTCTAATTAATATTTGAGTAAATCTTATAATTGGGAAAAGTGTATCCTGCTAAATGGCAATGCCTGCACGTTCACGACTCCTTTTGCTTCTCCTAGTCCTTTTCTAAATCACTTGAGGACACCTGGACCCTTTAAGCAGAGGCTCGGTCACACTCACAGTGTTTGTGTTAAAGAATTAGGCAGATAAAAATGACTTTGTCATAACCGATCTGTTTTCTTTGTTGAATTATGTTTCATAATCTTAATAGTGCCATGCAAGTCCACTCTTTGGGTCGGTGGGTGAAAGTAGATTTCGATTGTGATTGTGCATAGCTGTTGCCCTGTGGCCAGAGCCAACTACTGCACCTCCTGCCATATTCTGTTCCATTAATGAACTTGTTTCCTTTAAGAGGGACCACAGAAAAGAATGTGAGAGCTGTGGCTGAAGCTTTATTGACTCAGTGGCTGCTCGCAGAAGTACTCCTGTGAGGCGATGAGGCGGGGGCGGAGCAACATACGACGACACGGAGTAAAGTAAGTAATCGGCAATGCAGAAAGTGCAAGGTAAGTACTTTTATTGATTTATTTACTTACTTTACTCCTTTCCGCCGTAGTCATGCTCCACTACCCCCCGACCTGTCCCACCTCACCTCCACACCGCATTACCTTTGCGAGCCGCCACTAACTGACCGATGAGGCCAAGCCTCATTCCATGATGGCCTGTGTTAGCTTGTGTAAGGAGCCTACAACTGGAAAGCAAAAAACAGGTAAATGGAAGCCATGGAAAGGCGAGATTTTACCTCTAGAGTCTGCTTACCATTCTCCAGAATCCCGTCACAGGTCGACTAGACCTTTTTACCTGTCATAGAGTGAATTAGGCAATCTTTTCATATGGAAATTAAACGAATTTTAGAAATCCCAATTGCTTCCCCCAAGAACCACTGACCAAACTAAGTTTGAAAGGTTTATTACATAACCAAAAATAACTGCAGGCACAAACACCTCAGCAAGAGGTTCAAAAGGTAAACAGGCACTAATACAAACATAATCCTACGGAAAAGTCTCAAGCGAATGATGAATAATACGAGGATCAATTCCAGAATCATCAGACTGAACAGAATCGCTATAACCTGAGTTCTGGTACTCATCGGGATAATAGACATAAGTTCAGGTTAGTCTGTCCCTGCACTATACTAGGTGACATCCCTACTTAACAACAGTCCATCCTAGCAAAGGGTGTCAGCCGTGGTGACTTCCAAAAGAAGTTCACCCACGTCCTCTGAAATCAGGTGTAATTCTCAATCCTAGCCATGCTCCTTGCCATCCAACTGCTCTCTCTAACTCCCCAGCCCATCTGCTCTACCTCCACCCTCGGGGTGCTGTCCCTAATACGAAACCCCACAATGTGAATGACACGCCTTCAGGTACGCCCCTCTCGGAGGTGTTAACTTCGAAACTTTCCAGTATGGCTCTCTTCCATCTTTGTCCATGCAGACGTCCTTGGGTCCCAGACTCTTCATCGCCTCTAGTTGCTTCTTCAAATTCCTGGTCTACTCCTCCATGTCTGAGTCTAGCATTTCTAACTCTTATACACAATGGGCCCTTCTACTCTATAATCTACTTGGTGATGCACCTGCAAAGGAATATACGCAAATAGGCTCACAGTCTAATAATGTTGCAACATCTTCTAAAAGCCTCTTTTATAAACCATTTCCACATCTAAATGCTAAGCAAAACTTTCGAACAGGCCTGCATCCATTCTATGAACTAGGCCTCAGCTCGATTTAAAGGCCCAACAGTTTACATTAGTCACTAGGCCTCCAACCTTAACAGCAAATGCATTTTCTAGTTGAAGCTAATTGTTCAAATATAAAGGCACAGTTAATTTCCATAATCAGATCTAAATGCACAATAGTGCTCGTTTAACGCACTTCTCGTTAATGAAAGATTTCATCTTAACGACATTTCTAGGTTATACAGCAAGTGTGGATGTAATTCTTAACCCTGGCTCTTCAGATTTCCAATAACAGTTTCTCTAATTCTCCATCCCACATTGCATTTCAACATGATTAAAGTCCTCTATATATGCGGGTGCTGACTACTTGTACATATGATGCACCCCTACAAATTTCACTGTAAAAGGCGCTCTCTCAGTTCCCCCCTTTGATGACCCGTGTCATCACCACCTTACATCATCCTCAGGGTAAGAACCAACTAAACCGAGCTTGTGGCCATTTTCCCTCGCTTGAGCATTTCCAACACTCTCAAGCTGCGGTATTGACTGTCCTGCAGCCTCTCCATTCGCATCTCTTGCGCTCTCATTGATCTCGCCAGCCTATTGGACTTGTACCACTTGTACAATCTTACCAAACCCCATAACCCAATCACACATGCCACTGCTATGATAAGGGGTTTCAGTACAAACCCAAGGAAACTCTTCCCCAAATTGGCAAACCAGTTTCCAACCTTCCCAAATCCTTTGCCAACCGTCTCCCACGCATTCTCTTGTGTCAAGTCCTCAATTTCATAATGGATTGCAGTAATGTTGCTTATATATTTCTCCAGATCCTTAGAATTGTCTGGTATATAAGTGCAACATTCTTGGACCTTCAATCGTTTACAGACCCCGCCCTCTTTCGCTAGAATGACGTCTAGGGCAAGACGGTTCTGTAAAACCATTGTCCTAATCGACAACATCTCACCCTCAACCAGCACTAATGACTTGGCTGTATTCATTGACAATTCATCCACTACAGTTGCCAACCGCCGTATCTTTATGTCATTCAAAATGACACCCAACATAGGTATTGCTGCTCCAAACACATCTCCCACAATTGCTCCAGCACTTTCCCCTCGCTTTACCCACCTTTGAGGCCCTCCCTCTAAGAGTGCAAAATCTTCTGTATGATAAATCTTGGGAAAGATAATTGCTAGATAGCAAGTTCCATACCACTTCTCTGGCAACCTCACATATGAATTTTTTCCACAAACAAAATACACAGTAGGAATCACTTGCACCACGCTCTTCAGGAAATCTTTGGTGTATTATTCCAATGTGAAGGTGTGTTCACACGTAGTATGACCCACATACACATTTTCATAATACGTCTGTGGTCTGTGAAGACACAACTTCCCCTTCTGCACTTCATCCAGCGCTATTGGACCATAACTCCCTCTTGACTTATGCTGCTTCTCTTCCTCCGTCCAATCTACCTTGCCTTGCCCTGAATCTCGCAACTGTTTTTGCTTCGTGTACCTATCTTCCACTTGCTCGATGAACTTCTTCGCCGTCTCAGATAATAAGCAGGTCAAGTTGTGTCGGTGTGCATACGGTGTGTCTAGCTCCTGGGTGGGAATGAAAAAATATCCAAGTCTATCCTCTGACTTATAATAATACCACTTGTTCAAATGCTTGTAATTCGGGACTTCTGGTAACACAGCATCATAATTCGAAAAGAAATATTCAAAATGATTTCGCCCATAAAGTATACTAATCAGCAAACTACAGGATATTCCATATGTCAAGGGAAGGTGATGGTATCTAATGCCCTCATCTACTGAAGCTGGCAATTGCATACACACATAGCAGTCCTTCGCATCCATCGCATCAATGTATTCATACAACAACTTTGCATACGCATTCTGCCCAAAATTTCCCATCGACAGATCTGTATGTAGCCTACGACTTTCTGCAGCCAGCAGGGCTTTCTCTCTTCGCTCTCTGTCTTCTTTCTGACTAGGGGTGGTAGGTGTCGGTGTCCCCCCAGCCTTCTCTACCTGTTCGTATGCTGCAAAATAGGAAACTAAAACTACTATAGCTATAAGGAGTATCACTCCTCCTAAAAGAGTGCCTACTATGCACTTGGCTCTACGATTCGGGTTTCCAGGCGCCATGGTCTCAGCACAAAATAGTTCGTTCTCGGAAAGTACCCAAAAGTCTCTTTCTTTGCTATTTGAGTCTCTCGAACCACCTCGGAAAGCAGAAATCCCCGTTTTCAGTTCTTCTCTTGCTTCAACAATAGACAGCCCTAACTCTTCTCCGTCCTCTGTGAAAAGTCCCTAAATTTGTTCTTCTTCCACTCGGCTCTAGGTTAAATTCAACAGCTATTTACAAAGTCTTTTCAACGTCTTTTCAAGTCTTTAATAATCAATGATGATACTTGATCCGATTGCCTGCAACACATAGTCTAAAAGTTCCATGCGGAGCACAACTGCGTCATAAGCTGGTCTATCTGGACCAAATGTAGGAAAAATCAGTCTATCCAGAAGTAAATCACGTATCTTGCTTAGGTAAGGGGGATTGGGAATAGTGAGTGTTAGTACGCCTTCAATTTCAAGTCCAGGTACTAACAGTATCTCTTCCAGCTTAACATTTGGGATCGTACTGGTCACCGCCACTGACCTCACCCTCCCGGACCTCAGTACCCCTGGCATTTGTGAACGGGTAGGTCCACTCTGGAGTGGCGTATCTTCGGCAAGGTACTCTCACCCTCCTTGACCTTCTCGGACCCCTTTGCTCAGCTCCTTGTTCTCCCTCTTCCGGATCTGATTCTTCGGACACAGGGGCAAGATCTATTTCGGAAGCCAATCTCACATTCATTCGCCTCGTCTCTCGGGCCAATGATCCTCTGCACTTCTTGCCCTTCTGTTTCTCGTTTGCACACCCTGTTCGTCTCCACTGTCAACCTCCTCTGCGCTCAGATCACCTTCTCCGCCACTTCCTCCTTCTGAGGCAGATTCCGTGTCACTTTCGTCTTGGCCGTTTCCTGCCTGATCAGGGGAGTCCCCAACTTCTACAGGCACCCCCACAGCTTGACTTGCCCCCTCTGATGAATCCTCTTCTTCGTTATTATTTTCATCTACGAGAGGAGCCGTTCCCTCCAAGGGTGCAGGGACTCGTCGGGTGTGAGAAGCATGGACCCAATTTGGCAATCCGCCACACTTCACAGCAGTAGTAGTGACTAGAATCACTTGAAAAGGGCCTCTCCAACGTACATCCAGGCAGCTCTTCCGCACGTGCTTCCGCACCAGGACCCAGTCACCAGGGCACAGGTCGTGACAAAGGTCGCTAGAAGCCAGGATTTCAGCAGCCTGCACCTGAGGAGACACAGAACGTATGACATCAGAAAGTCCCCTGCAGTAATCAAGGATCAGGTCATCTGTGATATTCAGCAAAACAGTTGTAGGAACAGATGGCAGCCTCATAGCCCTCCCCATCAGCACTTCATGAGGTGAAAGCCCTGTCCTCCTGTCTGGGGTACTACGCATACTCATTAGTACCAACGGCAATGCGTCGGGCCACTTCAGAGATGTGGATGAGCACACTTTTGCCATTCGGGCCTTTATCGTTCCATTGATCTGTTCCACTATGCCAGAAGCCTCTGGACGGTAGCTACAATGCAGTCTCTGGCCTATGTTCAAGGCAGAGCAGAGCATCTTCACAACATCGCTATTAAAGTGCTTTCCTCTGTCCGATTCCAAAGAGGTCGGAACCCCGAATCGTGGCACCAATTCCCTCAACAATAGTTTCGCTACTGTGAGTGTATCGCACCTACGAGTGGGATATGCCTCAACCCATCTAGAGAACACACACACAATCACTAAGACATACCTGAGGCGATTGCACCTCGGCATCTCAATGAAATCTATCTGCATCCTATAGAAAGGTCCGCCGGACCTCCCAATGTGACTCAATGTAACAGGTGTTCTTTTCCCAACATTCAGCTGTTGGCAGGTTACACATCTCTGACATACTGCTTCCGCAGCCTGTCTAAATTTTGGATTGTACCACGTCTGTCTGAACACACGCACCATCGCATCCCTTCCTAGATGCACAGGACCATGTATCTGTCGTGCCATTGCACTCACCAGCACATTTGGCAACACAGCTCGTCCATCAGCCGAAACCCACATATCCAACTCTCCCTTGACACAACCAGCCGATTCCAACACGCTTCTTACATAATCTGACACTTGTCCCTGCATGTCTCTCAACTCCTCCCATGTGTCTGCCACCTCAAGCATCATGCTTAGTTTGGTTCTTTCTCTTGGCCCCTCAATAGTTTGTTCGGTAAAGGAGTATCCCTGCTCCGCACAGTATCGTGCAACTTCATCAGCATAACGATTCCCCATTGTCACAAAATCCGTACCTTTGGTATGGGCTGTACATTTTACCACGGCTATCTCTGCAGGACCTTGCAAGGCCTCCAGCAATAACCTGATAAATTCGCCATTCCTTATTGGGGAGCCCGATGATGTCATGTAGCCCCTTTGAGACCACAATTGACCAAAGTCATGAACCACCCCAAACCCATATTGGCTGTCAGTGAATATGGTGATCCGAATTCCGTTGGCTGCCAGACAGGCACGCGTCAACGCAATTATCTCAGCCACCTGCGCGGAGTGTACTCCTTCCAGACAGGCTGCTTCAATTATTCCAGAAATAGTAAAGACAGCAAACGCTGCTCTCAACTGACCAGTATTGTCGGTGATGCACCATTACATCGCAACTTTTACAACGGGAGGCTTTTACAACGGAACTTTTACAACGCAGGATCCATTACATCGGATGCCATTACAACGCATGGCATTACATCGCAGATGCTATTACAACGCATGGCATTACATCGTAAGTATAGGTAAGTATTTATTTTTTTTTAATTTTATTAATATTAATTATAATTAAATATATTTATTTATGTTTTTTAATATTATTAATTTAATTTATTATTTATTATATTAATTAAAGTAATTTTTAAAATAAGTACAGGTGTACAGGGGTGTTTTTAGGTTTCAGGGTAGGGTTTGGGTTTTGGGGTACAGGGGTGTTTTTAGGTTTCAGGGTAGGGTTTGGGTTTTGGGATACAGGGGTGTTTTTAGGTTTCAGGGTAGGGTTTGGGTTTTGGGGTACAGGGGTGTTTTTAGGTTTCAGGGTAGGGTTTGGGTTTTGGGGTACAGGGGTGTTTTTAGGTTTCAGGGTAGGGTTTGGGTTTTGGGATACAGGGGTGTTTTTAGGTTTCAGGGTAGGGTTTGGGTGTACAGGGGTGTTTTTAGGTTTCAGGGTAGGGTTTGGGTTTTGGGGTACAGGGGTGTTTTTAGGTTTCAGGGTAGGGTTTGGGTTTTGGGGTACAGGGGTGTTTTTAGGTTTCAGGGCAAGGATTGGGTTTTGGGGTACAGGGGTGTTTTTAGGTTTCAGGGTAGGGTTTGGGTTTTGGGGTACAGGGGTGTTTTTAGGTTTCAGGGCAGGGTTTGGGTTTTGGGGTACAGGGGTGTTTTTAGGTTTCAGGGTAGGGTTTGGGTTTTGGGATACAGGGGTGTTTTAGGGTTCAGGGTTGGGTTTGTGCTTAGGGCTAATTAAATTATATTTACCATTTATAAATTAATTAAAATATATTTATTAAATAAAATTAATTATATTATATTAATTACATTTTTTAATTAATTTAATTAAATTAAATAATTTTTTTAAATTAATTTAATTTAATTACAATTTTAAAAATATTTAAATTAAATAAATTTCATTATATTAGATTTAAATCTATTAAATTAAATTAATTACTATTTTAAAATGTATTTTATTTAAATTAATTAAATTAATTAAATTAACTTAATTACATTTTTTTTAAAAGGTATACTTACCTATACTTACGATGTAATGCCATGCGTTGTAATAGCATCTGCGATGTAATGCCATGCGTTGTAATGCCATCCGATGTAATGGATCCTGCGTTGTAAAAATTCCGATGTAATGGAATGCGTTGTAAAAAACCGCGTTGTAGTGACACCAATCCGTATTGTCTCTTACACATGAGCCATCCACAAAGTAAATTTCATCAGGGTCTGTCAATGGCTCATCAACAATATCCGGTCTAGGTTTGGTGCACAGTTCAGTCACATCAAGACAATCATGGTCTTCCCAATCATCTTCTATATCATTTGGTAATGGCAACAAAGTAGCAGGATTCGAGACAGAGCACCTCCTGAGAGTCACATTCTCCGCAGCAAGTATAACCTGCTCGTAGCGTGTGAGTCTGTTGTTGGTCAAGTGCTGCGTCTTGGTCCTGGTCATCAAAAATTCCACAGAATGAGGTACATGCACTGTCAGTGGATATCCCATCACGATACTTTCACATCTTTCAATGCTGACACCTGTTGCAGCAACGGATTTGAGACATCCGGGCAACGCTGAGGCTACTGGATCTAAGGTAGCCGAGAAGTATGCAACTGGTCTACGGACTCCTCCATGGTCTTGCACTAAGACTGCCAATGCACACCCCTCTCTCTCGCAGCAGAACAATGCAAATGATTTGGTGTAATCAGGCATTCCCAGAGCTGGAGCGCGACACAGGTCCTCTCGCAGCTCGAGAAAGGCCATCATACAATCTGTGTCCCATGGTACCGGATCACTCACGTCCTTGTGCGTCAGTTTCTGCAATGGTTTCGCCTTCAGGGAAAAGTTAGCAATCCACTGTCGGCAGTAGCCAACCATACCTAAGAACATCCTAACCTCTCTTTGTGTCGAGGGCACAGTCATTCTCATGATAATCTCAATCCTGTCAGGCGACACCTTTCTCTTTCCCTTCTCTATTCTGTGACCCAGATACTGCACTTCTTGCAGGCAGTACTGTAACTTGCTGGGGGACACCTTGTGTCCATTCTCTCCCAAGTGGTTCAACAAGGCAATGGTGTCAATCCTGCAAGCATCTTCTGTGTCTGACGCAACAAGGAGGTCGTCTATATACTGCACAAGAACCGAGTTCTGCGGCAGTACCAGACTCTCAAGATTCCTTTTCAGCAGCTGATTAAAGATCGATGGGCTCTCTGTATACCCTTGTGGGATACGACACCATGTTAAGATGCGGCTCTCTATTTTGAACGCAAAAAGAAATTGGCTCTCCTCGTGCAATGGGATGGAAAAGAAAGCCTGACACAAATCAATCACAGAAAACCATTCAGCTTGGAACGGTATCTGAAACAGTATCACTGATGGATTCGGTACCACTGGAGAGCATGGGACGACTATGTTGTTAACCTTTCGTAAATCCTGCACAATCCTGAACTTCCCACTTGGCTTCTGTAACCCCATTATCGGAGAGTTACAGGGACTGCCCATAACCTCCTTTAGGATTCCCTGTCTAATCATGGACTCAATCACGGGTCTTATCCCTGCAATTGTTTCCGGAGTCAACTTGTACTGGGGTGTCCTTGGGAATTCAGCATTCGGCTTCACTTGAATTCTAACTGGCTCTACTCCTTTGATCAACACGATTTCCTCCCCTGTAAAGTCCCACACCTGTGGTGAGACTGAATCTCTCAGGTCCCAAGGGAGTTCGTCCACTGTCAGAGCAGGGTACAGTTCAATGCACACATGCGTATTTGCAACCTTAAAATCTGCATCATCATCGTTTGTCTGCAACTCAACTCTCTTGGGGGTACAATAGATGGTGCAATTGAGTTTACACAAAAGATCCCTTCCTAACAGGCACACAGGACTAGAATCACACACTACGAACTGGTGTCTATCTCTGAAACTTCCGATCTTCAAAGGGACTGGCTCAGTCAGGGGGTTTGTCATTCTTCTGTTTACTACTCCTACAACTTGTATGGTCTGTCCTGAAAGGGGTAAGTTGGGGACTACCGCAGACCGCACAGTGGAGCGAGAGGCACCAGTGTCAACCAGAAAGGTGGTGGGATGTCCATCTACATCTGCCTCTACAAACGGTCCTCTCTGATCTACCTCCAGTACTGCTCCAAGAGTACAGCCCTCCTCCCCATCCACATACCGTCCGGTCACTGGGTCAAATTGGTAACACTCGTCCCCTTCCACTATGAAAGGCATCTGCTTGTATACCTTGTTCCCTGTTGAAATTTTCGGTGGCTGGGGAACCGGAGCCCTAGGGGCTGACGTCCCCCCTTTCATCGTCTGGAACTTGGTCACTATCACCTTCCGTACCGGAGGGGCTTGTACTTCCTCCTCCTCCTCCTCCTGTACCTGATTGTCTGGATTATGGGGGCACTCGCGTCTCCATTGCCCGACCTCATTACATTGGTGGCACTTGGTCGTCTTTTTCAGGGTTGCTATATCTACCCTTGGTCTCAGACCCTCCTCGTTGTCCCTCTTCTGTCCCCCTGATTTTCTTCCCAAGGTGCCATTGCCTGACTGACCCTGTCCTCCCGATTGCATCTGTACTAACATCAGTTTGTCCTTCAGCTTCCTTGTCTTCGAGTCTATCTCGTCACTGCAATACCTCGCATATCTCAAGATGTCATCCAGAGGCTTGTTTTGCCAACAGATTAAATGTTGCTGAATCATAAGGCAAATATCAGGCCTCAGTCCCAGAACAAATTTAGATACGAACTGTCCCATGTCCTTTGGGTCCATCACATCTAACCCACTGTACTGCTTAAAAATCTGCAATAGCCTCTCGTAATATTCATGCACTGTTTCCTTTGGTTCCTGCCTAGTCCGATCTATTAATAATCAATGTCCTGTGGAGGTACCTTGGTCTTCAGCCACGTGATCGCTTGCTCATACTTTGCCATCACCCTGGGTGACGGTCCATTTGTGGCGGCATCTCACTCTGGCTCCGCTGTGGGCCATTCCACACTGACCTTACATGCTATCCACAAATCACTTGGAACCACAATGTCAAACAGCGTGTTCAAATCAATCCACAGCACCTTTGAGATTTTAACGAACCTCTCTACCTGCTAGTACCATTCCACTGGACTCTCACGCAACTTGGGAAATGTGTTCGTAAAGGCAGCCAGATCTCCCCTACTCCAGGGTACATGTACATATCTCCCATGAGCCACCTCCCGCAAGGGGTACGCTTCTGTACGCATCAATCCTCCTCCCGGGGATGTCTCAATAGCACTTCGTCTAACCGTCTTCTTCTTTGACCACCTTTCTTCCCACTTCTCCAAATTTGACCACGTTCGGATTCCCATAATCAGTTCCCTGATGTGAGTTTTTAACCCGATCACCCTCTTTTCTTCTAGATCTTGGTCCGAGTACTGCAACCTATGGCCACCCTGCAGCGCTTTTGTCTTTGTTAAATCCACAGCATACTTATTCGCTAGTTCAGAGAGTTTCTCATGGGCTGTCCTAGCTCTCCGGGTAACATCTTTAGCCACAAACAACAGCTCGTCTGGTTCATAGAGTTCTATTCTTTCTAGTGGCAATGTACCTTCCACTATTTCCTCCACTTCTGATTTCAGCCTCAGCACATCTAACCTTCTTGCCTTAACTGCGGCCCTCAATGTACCTTGACTAGAAGTCCCATTAGAGTCCCTCCCGCCACAGTCCTGACACTCTCGTCTGTTCTCTTCAGGTGTGTTAGGGGGAACCCTTCTGTTGTCCCAGCCTTCACGGTCCCACTCTTGTCGGCTATCTCCGGAGGTGTGGTGGGATGCCCCCCTATTCTCCACACTTCCGCGTTCCCATTCCTGTCTGCTTTCACCAGGTGCGCAGTGGGACACCCTCCTACTTTCCTGGTTCTCGGACCCAAACACATTCCTCGATCTATCGCTCTGAGTGTCCACAATGGTCTCCCAAGTTCTCAAATCTGGTCTTAATTCCCTCATCGACCTCGGCCTCGGTCCCCTCAGATCCATTGGTCCTCTCCAACCCATGTGCTCCTCTGAGGAGTCTGCTGATGCTGCCAAAGGAGTGCTTCTTTCTACGGGCTTTGGCAATTGTTTCCACCCATCTGCCACGCTACTCCTGTCCTCACTAAAACATCTCTCGCTCTCTCTTTGTGGCGAACTCTCGCATTGTTTCTGTTCTGGATTGTACACGGATACTATGGGACCTATGGTAACTGGTACCGTAAGAGCATCTGGCAGTTTCTGAGAGTTGACGCCCTCTTCTACCCGTACTTTTTGTACTGTAAACCTTCCCACTACTCTCGCCACTGGGGAAGGTGGAGGTACCCTTTTCCCTTCTTCTGGGCAAAACTTGTCCCCTAAGGTACTTGCCTCACTCACCATTTTACCCCCTCCATCCCCGTCCGAGACTCCCCAGTTCTTTGCTGGTGTTTGCGTTCCTTCCAACTCAGGATTTTATGGAGGTGGCCTCTCTGACAACAGCCTCTCTGTCAGGCTGTCGTCTGTCTCACTGTCTTCATCCTCCGTACTTTTCCTCTGTGCATCCCCTGTCTTTTCCAGCAATGGGTACAACCTATCCCCTTCTATGGTCTGTACCCTCCACCTCTTGGCCAATGCATCCCATCTCGCATCTTGAACCGCCCTAACTGATCGTTTCACCCTCTCTTGTCTCCTATCTCTGTTCCGTTCATGGGCTGCCCTGATCCATGCATTTAGTGCTTCGAACTGTGTTGGTCTGGGCAAGGGTCGCAACGCAGCCATAATCGCTTTCAGCTGATACAACACCTCTAGTCTAAACGTTCCATATTTAAGAAATGTCAATTCTTCGTTTCCATCTGTCATCTTACACCAGGTACTAAGCCACAATATGGTGTGTAACCCAACATTCGTTGCCATATAATAAGCTGGAGTATCCTCGGGTTGAGCCTCCTCCCCACCCCGAGGTTCTATCCTGTTTTCGCCCTTGAAACATTTCCGCAACAATTTAAAACATTTCATGATGAAAATCCACAACGTTTCCTTGTTTACAGCACTCGTTTACTTCCTGATGACAATCTACCAATCCCAGCGCGGCTTCTCACTAACCGCCCTATCCCAGCGCGGCTCCACGCTAGCCGACCAATCCCAGCGCGGCTCTTTCTGACGTCACTCGCCTCCGTTTCGCAGCAGTTCCCCTCCTCTCTCCGTTCTTCTCACGGTCTCTTATGCGTCCCAATCATACACTGAAAATGATTACTTCCGACCAAGCAACCACTTCCCTGACTGTACGGCCACAGTTTAACTGTAATTGTCACCAAACCGGCAAATGTCTGTCCGTGAACGACCAGACAGTCGCCTCAACTGATAGGTTACAAACTCACTGCAACTTCCGACCAGCGTCCGTTACCCACGCACTCACACATTCGTTCCCCCTATCTCGGTCCTGCGGGCGATCAATGGTACCTCATGACCCCCTTAGCAATGGTCGACAATTACTTTGAGTGTCCGATACACCCGAACCACTTAAACTCCCCTCGAGCTTAAGATTTTCTCTGGTTGCGCGCGCTCACAACCTGTTCTCTTTCACACTACAGGCACTCAACTCCGCAAGACAATACAACATACAACACAACATAACCGCAATCTATCACTTTTCGTCAGTTTCCATGGAACTCCCTCCGTCCGCAGCTTTCTGGACTCTCTTCATTGCTTCTCTATGGGCCTCGGGGAAATCTCAACCTAATTCTAGATTACTCTCACTCCAGAAGATAAACCATCCTACTCTGCTACCAACTGGAAAGGCGGGATTTTACCACTAGAGTCTGCTTACCATTCTCCAGAATCCCGTCACAGGTCGACTAGACCTTTTTACCTGTCATAGAGTGAATTAGGCAATCTTTTCATATGGAAATTAAACGAATTTTAGAAATCCCAATTGCTTCCCCCAAGAACCACTGACCAAACTAAGTTTGAAAGGTTTATTACATAACCAAAAATAACTGCAGGTACAAACACCTCAGCAAGAGGTTCAAAAGGTAAACAGGCACTAATACAAACATAATCCTACGGAAAAGTCTCAAGCGACTGATGAATAATACGAGGATCAATTCCAGAATCATCAGACTGAACAGAATCGCTATAACCTGAGTTCTGGTACTCATCGGGATAATAGACATAAGTTCAGGTTAGTCTGTCCCTACACTATACTAGGTGACATCCCTACTTAACAACAGTCCATCCTAGCAAAAGGTGTCAGCCGTGGTGACTTCCAAAAGAAGTTCACCCACGTCCTCTGAAATCAGGTGTAATTCTCAATCCTAGCCATGCTCCTTGCCATCCGACTGCTGTCTCTAACTCCCCAGCCCATCTGCTCTACCTCCACCCTCGGGGTGCTGTCCCTAATACGAAACCCCACAATGTGAATGACACGCCTTCAGGTACGCCCCTCTCGGAGGTGTTAACTTCGAAACTTTCCAGTATGGCTCTCTTCCATCTTTGTCCATGCAGACGTCCTTGGGTCCCAGACTCTTCATCGCCTCTAGTTGCTTCTTCAAATTCCTGGTCTACTCCTCCATGTCTGAGTCTAGCATTTCTAACTCTTATACACAATAGGCCCTTCTACTCTATAATCTACCTGGTGATGCACCTGCAAAGGAATATACGCAAATAGGCTCACAGTCTAATAATGTTGCAACATCTTCTAAAAGCCTCTTTTATAAAACATTTCCACATCTAAATGCTAAGCAAAACTTTCGAACAGGCCTGCATCCATTCTATGAACTAGGCCTCAGCTCGATTTAAAGGCCCAACAGTTTACATTAGTCACTAGGCCTCCAACCTTAACAGCAAATGCATTTTCTAGTTTAAGCTAATTGTTCAAATATAAAGGCACAGTTAATTTCCATAAGCAGATCTAAATGCACAATAGTGGTCGTTTAACGCACTTCTCGTTAATGAAAGATTTCATCTTAACGACATTTCTAGGTTATACAGCAAGTGTGGATGTAATTCTTAACCCTGGCTCTTCAGATTTCCAATAACAGTTTCTCTAATTCTCCATCCCACATTGCATTTCAACAAGATTAAAGTCCTTTATATATGCGGGTGCTGACTACTTGTACATATGATGCACCCCTACAAATTTCACTGTAAATGGCGCTCTCTCAGCCAGATTGGGGGTACACTGTTTTTGTCCTCTCCACTGCGACAAAGACTCTGTTTCTGTGACAGGTGCTAGGGTGGCAAGAGCACAGCACATCTAGAAAGAGTAATTCCTAGGAAAGGCTGCTTCCTCTACACCCCCACTTAATACAGGGGTTGTCCCTCCTCATTTCTAACCTGGGTGAACATTTATTTCTACCTTTGGACTGGATGAAATGTAAGACTATTTTCAGGGTAGGAGGTCTGAAACTTACATATCTGTGGCTGCTCACCTACTTTTGGAGGCAGGGGCACCCAAGAAATCTCATCAACCTGCCACAGATCTAACTTTGCAAATGTGAAAATTCTAACATATTGGACTAAAAAACCTACACTGATTCAATTTATTGCACAGGAGTTGAATTGATGTGAGACAAAGAGTGGTGATTACTGCATCAGTTCTTTCGAATGTAGACAAGGATTCGCTCATTCCTTCTCATCAAAGCCATGACTAAACGTAGTCTTCCTTTGTGATGAACTGTATATGAAACTTAAGGCAAAGGCCAGTTTTTTAAAATATGCATGTGCAAAAGAGATCTTATTGTAACCTACATCCAACCAAAACAGGCTCAACCTTTTATCCCTGAAAAAACGATAACATGAGTAGCAAGAAGTTGGGTTGCAATGCCATCTGTAATTACAGCTCCTTGAAGAGGGAAGAATCTGGAATACCATTATATTATTTATTGATTTAGCATCATTGTTGCGTCATGATGTTCTCAAACAGCAATTTTCTTGACAATACACTCAGGATTCTAAAGAATCCCTCGTACTTAAAATCTGTGTTTTTTATCATTCTGAAGTTTTCTTCATTTAGGTTCCATTACAAAGTGTCACTTACGTAATTCATATCTAAATACCACACAGTGATGTGGGGCCGTTTTGTCTTAGAAAGTTACATTTTCATACCCCCATAGCCTTAACACAAATATAGATTACTGCTAACTTTCAGGGGATAGATTTAACTTGGATGCTAAGGCACTTGCAGGCTCCTCATGTAATTTCCATTGAAATGAATGGGCACTCCATGACGAGTTACCCTTGTCATTAGCATCCAAGTGGCTATGCATAGTGTGGACATACATTATACAAGAAGTGAACAAAAATATGGGATTTGGCAATTTACAACCAGAGTGTGTTGAGTATCCCTCGAGCCAGGGCTGCAGTGAATAAGAGATGCCCTTATCAGAGGAGACAGAAGTTGCTTGAAATTCAGCCAGCTTCTTTATTGTATGATGCCCCTCTATTGTACAATGGACCTACTCAAGTGGCGATCACCTCCAAAAGTCTATCCTTAACCTGGCCATCCGAAACCCTGCCTTGATTCCTTTTGCTCAGAGCATGTCTCAGATGTTTCAGTTGGGGGTTAGCTAGACTGCTGACTTGCCTACGCAGTCCTGATCCTATGCAGAGGATGTCATATCTTACCCTACTAAAATAATTGCATTTCCTCAATGAATTTCGTGGTCTTCTTGATTGATCTCTTTAATGTGCATGTGCTGAGAATGGTTTCTACTTTAAAGAACAATGGTCCCTAGTAGTTCAGGGATCTTGGCAAAATGATAGACATACGCTCAATAGTAAGTATGACCTTTGTCGAGCCGGACAGGATTTATAATTAAAGAATTGCAAAAATAAAAAAGAAGAATTTCTTTACACAGTGGGTACAACCGGTAACCCACGGGGGACAAGACAAAACAAGGGGATAGGTTTAAAACGAACAAGGCAGTCTGTATACTAGTAGTTCAGTGAACAGACAAAAATACATTTCAAAGCATCATTGTATTCAATTTCTACTTTCCATTATACATATGACGCTATTATGTCGACGACGTTTCGATGCCCAGTCTGAAATAAATGGCATCATCTTCAGGACAGAGAAATAATATGCTTGTCTTGAAAACGTTTGACAGTTTGTGTGGCCTACACATATAATACATATAGTTATATTGGGAGAAAACGAGGAAAGAAAAAATAAGAATAGAAATAAGTAACAGGAGCTAGGTATGTAACACATCTGACCATCCATGACAAAAGTGCGTTTTCATATGTTACTCTGTTAGTAACAAATGTCAAGTCACATTAAGTGAAAACACATGCGGTTTGCGGCGCAGTGGGGGGACTAAGAGGGGCGGCGCATGATTATGATAGAACATGTACTTCGGCGGTGAACGAGTGTCATGCCAATTGCTGGGTCTGACAACGTGGTGACAACGAGGTCCCGCGAAGTCAAGTGGCTTAGTATAAATAGTCGGGAGTTAGGGTCTAGCGTGGCGTTTCATGCCGTAGGTGCCGGGCGAGTGCGTGGTACAATTATCTTCAAATATAGTGAGAAGTAGGGTGCAGATTGTTCCGGATTAGATTTAGAGTGGTTTCCGTTGTTTTTGGGGGCATTGCTGTTTTCCGGCACAGTGCATGGTAGTCGCAGGCACTCGACTGAACTGATTTTAACATAAGGCGCCCTCTCATGGTGAGCTCTCATGTGAATCTAACATACGGCGCAGTGGTGAAGGGAACGTGCCTGCGACTACCGTGCACCGTGCCGGAAAACAGCAATGCCCCCAAAAACAACGGAAACCACTCTAAGTCTAATCCGGAACAATCTGCACCCTACTTCTCACTATATTTGAAGATAATTGTACCACGCACTCGCCCGGCACCTACGGCATGAAACGCCACGCTAGACCCTAACTCCCGACTATTCATACTAAGCCACTTGACTTCACGGGACCTCGTTGTCACCACGTTGTCAGACCCAGCAATTGGCATGACACTCGTTCACCGCCGAAGTACATGTTCTATCATAATCATGCGCCGCCCCTCTTAGTCCCCCCACTGCGCCGCAAACCGCATGTGTTTTCACTTAATGGGACTTGACATTTGTTACTAACAGAGTAACATATGAAAACGCACTTTTGTCATGGATGGTCAGATGTGTTACATACCTAGCTCCTGTTACTTATTTCTATTCTTATTTTTTCTTCCCTCGTTTTCTCCCAATATAACTATATGTATTATATGTGTAGGCCACACAAACTGTCAAACGTTTTCAAGACAAGCATATTATTTCTCTGTCCTGAAGATGATGCCATTTATTTCAGACTAGGCATCGAAACGTCGTCGACATAATAGCGTCATATGTATAATGGAAAGTAGAAATTGAATACAATGATGCTTTGAAATGTATTTTCGTCTGTTCACTGAACTACTAGTATACAGACCGCCTTGTTCGTTTTAAACCTATCCCCTTGTTTTGTCTTGTCCCCCGTGGGTTACCGGTTGTACCCACTGTGTAAAGAAATTCTTCTTTTTTATTTTTGCAATTCTTTAATTAAAAATCCTGTCCGGCTGGACAAAGGTCATACTTACTATTGAGCGTATGTCTATCATTTTGCCAAGATCCCTGAACTACTAGGGACCATTGTTCTTTGAAATACGTTACTCCCCAAGGTCCCTAGTGCCATACCTTTGGGTTCCCTTGTTTTTTACAGAGAATGGTTTCTACAGCTTGTGATGCTTTATGAGTGATTTCATCTTCCTTCTCCCATTCAGTGACCCGTGTCGGATTGAGGCTCTCCCTTCTGTTGCTGTTGACTTCACTGTACCTTCTAAAGTGAGATTTGTTCTGGAATTTTTGCTTATCTCAATTTTTGGTGGTTACCATCTCCTCTTTTCTTTTGATCCTTTGCACGTGGCAGGGCTAACCTTGTGTCTGTCTTTTAGGTTTGTTGTTATCTCACCAACACCAAGTCATTTATCTGAATGCTGGACTCTTTTGCCTGCCACCGTATATCTGCATGTTCTTTCAACTGCTCCTTTGGCTCAGTGTCTTTGGCTTGTGTGTGAGAATGTAATTTGTGTGCACTCTCTTGGGTCGGATGGTGGTCCCACCTGGATATGCTAGTCTGGAATTCTTAATCATACGTGAGTGTGGCAAGATATTGTCCCGTGGTGCAATCTGGAGTTTTCCTATATGCTCTAAGGACTGTATTGAACATGTGCTAAAGTGGAGCGTGGCCCCGATCTGCTTGCTGCACTGCTGTATTTAGAGTTCCCATGAACTTCTCCACCATATCATTGGCTTATGGTCAGAGGGGTGTGATCTATTGGTGTCTGCAATCTAAGTGTGCTGTAACCTTAGCAAAGTCTTGTACACTGAATGGGGATCCATTATCTGTTTTGACCATCTCTGCAATACCGCATTTTGTGAATATCTCATCTAGTTTCGGGATCATTGATTTTGCAATGGGAAATCTAGAGTATTCATCCATACTTACCAGAATTTACTTCCCAAATACTCAAGTGTCGAAAAAGTCTATTTCAATGGTGTACCAGACCTCTTCTGGCAGGACATTTGAAGTGATGATGGTATGGATGTCACGCTTATTCCTTGACACGGGTGACATTCTTTGAATGTGTCCTTGACTGACTGCTCAAGTCTTGGAAATCATGCAAGGTCTTGCAGTGCTCTCTTTGTCACCACTATTCCTCAATGTCGTTCATGTGCGAAACCTACAACTCTTGTCTGGAATTGTTGGGAACTATCCTGGTGTCTCTTTGAATTATTCATCAAGAGGTCACAGTTAGCTCCTCGTGTACCTGCTAGGCAGTGTATAGGTCTTTCATATTTGTTCCCACTTCCAATGTTTTTTTTTCTCCAAATGTCTCCATTGCCCTTGTTGAATCCAGCTTTTCACTGAGGGCCAGTTTGAGTGGGTTCTTCAATTTTGTTTCATGACAGTGATGGTGATACTGTGTGGCTCATTACAAAGTTCAGATATTCTTCTGCAGGAGAAGGCTTGCTTTTTTTCCTCACAAGGGGGTGGCTGGTGAGACATCTAGCCTGCACGGTTATTGTATTTCTGGGTTTGTGGTGGATGGAGTATAAGTATTCTTGTAGATGACCGAGCTAGCGAGCTAGCTGTGCTGTGAGCCGTGAAGCCAGGTGCCGCGAACCGGGCGCTCTGTGCCAAAATCTGCAGAGCCCGCCGAACCGCACCTCCCTCGCTGACAACAGGAGTCGCAGGGAGCAGGGAGCCGGGCGCAGACAGCCGGGAGAGCCGGGAAACGGCCGGGTGCCGAACTTTGGCTTCTCTACCCCTCCTTCCCACGCCACCAGCACCGAAGCAGAGTTGGAGCCGAGTAGCCGAGCAGCGGTCGCTGCCGTGGAGGTGGGCCGCCGTGCGCTGCAGAGAGGAGCAGCATAACACCCGGAAGCCGGGTGAGTCCGAGCGGGGGGCAAAGCTATATTTCCACCGAGCCGCCCAAGATCTATCCCGGCAGAGGTTATCGCTCTGCTGACTCCCGGATCCGTGTGGCCCCGCGGGAGCAAGGCTCCTCCGCCCCCCTGCTTCCTGCCTGCACGCTGCAGAGACGTCTTCACGGCCCCCACAGAGGGTTCGCTCCTTTCACCTCTGAGGGGCAGTTGGCACACCAGCAAGCAAAGCGCCCACAGCATCAAGAGGCAGCCCAAGTCAGAACAGCAAAGGCTAGGAGCCCACAGTGCCTTGTATTGCGAGCCCACAGTGCCTTGTATTGTGAGCTATGTTTGCCCTCACCACCCCCAGGCATCCCACTGACCCAGGTGAGGGCGAGGGACAGGGAGCACCTGCCCATCTCCGCTATCCTCACCAAGTATCTCCCCAAAAGGAGAATTGATAGACACCTCTTCCTCCACAAAGCAAGAGGGGAGAGAGCGGACAGGACAGAGCGGAGAACCAGATAAGAAATTAACAGACTACGGAGGACATCAGAGGCCGGGTCCTTGACTCAGTGCAGCTGTCAGTCAGAGGGAAGCGAGACCCCAGAAGGACCCCTGCCACATGGGCCTCAAAAAGAAGGGGCGATCGCTTATGACCCCAGAAAAAAGCCCCAAGATGCATCCGCCGACCAACCCGCCATCAACCAGAGTCACGAGGAGCAAATCACTCACAGATAGCCTAAATGAAAAACCGCAAGAGGTCGATCAAAGGGGTTCGATCAGAAAATTTCACAAGAAAATAGACCCCCTAAGCAACAACCAAGATACTAACCAGGGTGCTTCCCCTGATGTTCTACGCCCAGCCCGAGAAAACAGCACTAACCACCACAGCAGACTCTTGTCTCCCTCTATCAGTAAATCTAAGGATGAGACCATCATACGTGAAACACATAGGACCAACCAGGAAACGGTCAGCGAAGCCCAGGAGCAACTTTACCCAATGCAATTTGCAGGTCAACCCATGGGTGGAACTCTATCTCCGCCCACAGACAACGGGCTGGACATTACAACAAGCAAAACCTTCGAAACAGCAACACCCACAGGAGGCCTTCCAGTAAGGACAACAGCCCAAATCCATCAGGCCAATGACTTCGGCCCACACCTCCAGACCACGGGGAAAACCAACCCCCAAGATGAACCTAAGCATTCCAAATCAAGGGCCCTCCAGCCTGTCGGCCGGCCCTAGCGGCAGGGGATTCTACAATTTCACTTCTCCATAGTTTGGAACAAAAGGTCGAACAAACCCTCGACCTAACTCCAAACTTGTCATGGCCTTTGACGTCCCCATGGGCCCCTAACACAAAATCGGTCTATCTCGCTTGTAATAGCAGCGCGGACATGACTCCAGAGAAATCATTCTTGACGGAGTCTAATAGTGCCACCAACAAAGCACTTCTATGGCAATCAACGAAGATGGAAGTGCAAATAGATCTCCTACAAGCAATTGCAGGCAGCCTAGCAGAGATAAGCTCGAAGGTGGAGGCCCTTGACGATAGGATCTCTGAACTTACGGCCTTCCAACGGGGCGATTGTTCCTGTCGCTGCTTCACTCTCATCGAGAAATGGGCCTGCCTTCCCGAGGTCCTAGCAGACATTGTGGAACTAGCGAAAGGGAGCATGGCGGTTCCGACTCCAATCAACCAAGAAGAATGGGAGAAGCACAATAGTCCCATCTCCAGGGAGACCCAGCTTCCTGCGCTTCCACTTGGACAGCAGAACACAGCCGACAACGGCAAAAGCGAAGAGCTTACGAACCACACACTAGACAGCAGCCCAAAAGCATCTAAAAACCTACAAAGCCCAAACTCCGTGGACGGCGATGTTTCCGGAACAACCCTGCAGGAGCATAGCTCACGCGCAACAGATATGCAAGAACTGTCATTATCAAGGAGAGCAAAAAAGAAGTTAAAGAAACAACAGAAAAAAACAAAGCTAAAAGTGAGACAGTCCCAGCAATTGAAAATCAACCAACCGCCCCTAAAATGGGGCACAAAAGCAACCCAGCTGTATCCAATATTTACAGACAAAAACTGGGGCAACAGGGCCTCCCCGGTCTCTTTGATAATGGAAGCCCAATTCAAACAAATAACATCACCAAGGAGCTCCAAGGCGAAGGGCCAAAAGTCACCAGAGAGGCAAAATCACCTAACTGACATCCATCCGATGGTCGGAAACCACTCACTTTCTATAGAGCCGCCAACTCAGACAACTTCGGCAACAAAGAAGCAGCAAGGGATCATCACAAACCAATTAAACCCAAGCACGCAGATCCAGCACGCTACTTGGATGAACAACGGCCAAAATGTAAGGCCTCAAGGAAGTTCTCCTTCAAGCAATCAAGGAAGTCCAAAAAAAGAGCCAACTTCAGCAGTGCTTGCTATAGAAAAGGAAGAAAGAGCACAAATGCCGGCTCCACTGGAAGTTGTCCACGAGGTGGTTTTCACACCGAGATTCTCGAGCACGGGAAACCACGACATCCTGAACCGGCGTAACATCCTACGCCTGTTCAAACACCTGGACACCCTAGACAAGACAGGCACAGGGGACATAGAATGGGTGAAATTCGAGAGCATGAAGGGGGACACACATGGTGACTCTTCAGTGGTGGGACTGAAGAACAAAGCAATATTTATTTATTTATTTATTTTACACATTTGTAGAGCGCTCTGTTACCCGGAGGTGTCCTGGCGCTGAAAGGATAGGCTGGTGTGAAGGAACGTGCTTATAGAGTAAAGAGCCATGTTTTAAGTCCTCTTCGGAAGACCATCAGGTCCTGAGTTTGTCTGAGCACCAGAGGGAGTTTATTCCAGGCCTCTGCCGCTCCAAGGGAAAAACTCCTACCACCCCAGCGAGCTTTTTTAGTTCTGGGGACTGTAACCAGGGCCAGTTGTCCTGACCTCAGAGTTCTTGCTGGTTTATGCCAGCGGAAAAGAGATTTCAGGTGCCTGGGACCTGTATCGTGGAGGGCCTTGAAAACCATGCATACCGCCTTGAAAGTGATTCTTTTACGGATGGGTAGCCAGTGTAATTTTACCAGATCAATACAACAAGCTGTCGTGAACAACAACACCCGATTTTCCGAATGGGGCATTGAAGTCCGGATCTTGCCGAATCCAAAATATCCACATGTCCTGGCCCCTGAAAGAGGGAGAACGGACACTTGGTCGGTACTGCATGGGATAAACAGCCCGGGCGCCAAAGAAAGAAACCAGATGGGTAAAAGGGATCAATTGGGCATTAGAATTTCCTGTCAAAATAACCAACGGGTCATCTGCACCACATCCCCCCTCCCTGACAAAAAGGGACTCGCAAGAAGGAGCATACAGCATTCCTAACCAGGTCAAAAGCCAGCCTGCCAGAGGAGACGCCGAGCCCGGATCAAGGTCAAAGCAGCAATTAACCATAATATCATGGAACATAGCAGGGATCAGTAAAATCGGTAAAAACAAAAACCTGAAGCAGTTCCTGGAAAGCGGAGACATAATCTGTTTCCAAGAAACGTGGGCCTTGTCCACCACTCCTCTGGCAGGGTACTACGAACATCAAATACCAGCCGTAAAAAGGAATATCTTCGGTCGTCCAGCCGGCGGTCTATCCGTCTTCATAAAACACGAGTGCGCACTCACAGTCACCTCTATCAACTTGAACTTCCCTGGTTTGCAAGCAGTACAGATAAGAGGCTTGAGATTCAATAAACAGCCAACAAGTCTACTGGTAATAAACTGCTATATCAACCCTGCACAGACCTTAATGAAAGACCAGCTGGAGGCACTGGTACAGAAACTAGAAGATCTTCTAAACAAGCACAAAACATTCCAGGTCATCCTTGCCGGGGAATTCAATCTGAAAAATCTGGACAAAACCGAAGCATCTCCCTGGGGCCTGGGCAGGGCAGCCTCCCTGCACGATTTTCTCAACAATCACAAGTTGATATCCACCAACGAACTGAAGAGATCCTGCTCGGCCGGCTGGCAGCCCAAGCCCACATTTCGGGATCTTTCAAGAATAGACTACATCATGATCAGCGAAGAGCTGGCGGCCAGAATGGATGATTTCGAAGTGGAAGACAGGAAGGAAAGCGACCATAGGCCACTAAGAGCAGCATTTCAGCTGGACGTACCGCCTGCCATCGTCTACCAATCCATCGGGAAGTCAAGTGGGGAGGAGAAGCATAGTGCCTTGCGGAGGATTAAGTGGTCAGAAAAGATCAACAGCACACTTCAAATATGGCTGGACCAGGCACAGGAAGGCAGCTTATTGAGCGAGCCCTCACTCACAAAAGGATGGGATAATATAACAGAGGATCTACAATCCAAGCTTGGGAACGCCAAACTCCAAAACCCTAGAACAAACGGGCCACATAGACCAGGAAGTACCCTCCCACAGGATATACGCGACCACAAAAGACTGTTGCGCAAAGCACTTGCAGACCAGAAAAGAGGACGCCTCCAAACAGAGGGAGCATTGATTGCCTCACTGAGGGCTTCCCTCAGGAAGAAGGTCTGGGAACACAAAAAAGCGGACACGGAAAGCAAGTGTCTCAAAGTCTTCTCCCTGCTTAAACAAAAGAACTCAGCACGACTCTGGAGATACATATATCAGCTGAGCAACCGAGGCCAATCACGAGAAAATGGGGTTGCAGAAAAGGACTGGATACAACACGTGAAGCAGCTATATGTAACGGCCTCCAATGAGGAACCCCCACCAAGCGATAAGGTGGAGCTTGCAGAGTCGGCGCAACAAAGTGGCACAAAACCAGGAGTCCCATTTCCGTGCCCAAACATGGCCCCGATGGGAAATGGATCCCCGGCGGTCATAGATGATACCCTACCAACTTGGGCAAATACCCAACAGGTCATCAAAACTATAAAGAGCATGAGGAATGACGGGGTCCCTGGGCCCAATGGGATTCCAGCACCGGTTTTCAAACAGGCACCGGAGTTCTGGGCTAAACTTCTGACTCCGCTCTTCAACTATACCTTCTCGACAGCAACAACCCCTGAGTCCTGGAGGGGCTCCATACTTGTCCCAATCTTCAAAAAAGGAGATCGCCTAAAGCCATCAAACTACAGGCTCATCGCCCTGTTAGATCTGGAAGCCAAGGCCTATGCTCGTCTACTATTGAATGATCTAGAAAAATGGGTAGAAGAGAGAAACATATTACCCATGTACCAGACAGGCTTTAAGTCCCAGGCATCAACTATGGACAATGTCTTGACGCTCGCACACATCTCAGCCCAGGCAACATTGAAGAACCACCCCCCACTCTTTTGCTGCTTCGTGGACTATAGCACCGCCTTCGACAAAGTAGTCAGAAAACGATTATGGTGGAAATTAGAAAAGTGGGGCATCCCTCCAAATCTTTTGAAGGCAATAAGGTAATTAAACGAGGACACCTGGGTGAGGGTCAAAACAAGTGCCCGTACAGTCTCCCCCAAAATAAGTGTAGAGAACAGGCTGAAGCAAGGGTGTGTGCTGGCCCCCACCCTCTTCAACTTATATATCGCGGACCTGGGAGAGGCACTAAAAGGTGCCAGCCTAATAGCCCCAAGATTAGGAAACGTGAGGTTTCCCGTTCTACAGTACACCGATGATACAGTTATACTGGACCATATGAAGGTGGGACTACAAAGAGCATTAAACGCTCTCAATAGCTTTAACATCGCAAACAACTTGACAGTTAACCAAGGGAAAACCAAGGTTATCATTTTTGGGTCCTACCAACGGAAAAAGAAAGCACAGTGGCAACTGGGAAACGATCTAATTAACTCGGTGGCTTCATACAATTACTTAGGGGTCTGGTTCACGGAACGGGCCAAGGCGAACATACATATAAACCAGCAGAGCTCTAAAGCCAACAAGGTCACCCACGCATTAAGACAACTTAGCCAGAACCTGACTAGCCCTTCCGCCAGCCCTATCCTGATAGCTCTTAGAGCAAAACTCCTTCCGGCAATCAGCTATGGCCATCTAGCCTTCCCCGGGAAACTGGATACTCTTCTCACTCTAGCCCAGGCTAAGGCATATAAATCGGTGCTACTAATACCAAAGTCGGCAAGAAATACCAGGCTAAGACTGGAGCTCGGCCTTGCAAGACCAGACCTGATATGTCAGGGAGAGATTATAAAGCTATATTTAAGAATACTGAGGGCTCCGGCCAACTCTTTGAAAAATCATTTGAGATTCATCTTCGAGTGGCCAGGCTCGGAATGGCACACAAGGCTGGGAAAGGCAATACGAGTCTTGAGGATCGAGGAAGAATGTATGCCGCTGCAGGACATCCCCCTGAGCGCAAGGAAGAAAGCCATTAATAGACAAGTGCACGAAATTTCGTTCGACCTTGACTACAAATTTCTTCGCCGAAGCCCGCACCTCGTCTCACTAAATGATTCATACAGGGCAGGAACAGCACAACCCTATTTAAGTGAGTCCCTCACAATTCAGACCCAAAGCAAAATTTTATATATGAGGCTGACCATGCTGGGGATAGCTGATTTCAATCCCGTTTGGGCTCGAAAAGGGGAATCCATAACTTGCAGATTGTGCACCTACAAGAAGGAATCCTGGCTGCACCTTCTCTGTTGCTGCCCAAACCTCAACAATGATCGACGGCGACTGCTGCGCCCAATTTGCTTCAGTAAGAACATAAAGTCTTGTAGCGAAGCATTGGCATTATGTCTGTCCAATACCAGCACAATGATCTTGGCAAGACTGGCGAAATTCATCCACCAAATCAGGCTGGCCTTAAAAGCTGTGGACCACAGTGGACAGGATCCATCCACGCAGCACCATTGACAGTGTCCCATTTGCACGCCCTCTACCAAGAAAGCAATGTATCTAGTAAGATACTTAATGCACCATGGAGAGTAGCATATGCGCTCACCTGCAACAGACTAACTTCAAGGCACATAAGTTGGGGAATGGACAACCATGCGGGACTCAGTCACTTGAACAAAATATTTCATGCAAGTAAATGATGTAACCAATCACAGTCCCGATTTTAGCATTAGCATTAACTTCAGCTTTTTAAGTATTTATCCTTTTCTATATACAAGAATTTGTTTAATTGTTGATTTTACTGTAATGATTTTAATTAATTATACAGTCAATAAAAAATTGAAATAGAAAAAATTGTAGATGGATTCCACACAGCTCTATTCTCTATGGCATTTTGCTGAGGGGCTTTGAAGATCGTCACAAGCGCTTGGTTGTCTGTTATTATCGACTGGATCTGCTCCTTCCTCTCCGGCAGGACGCAGCGGGTCAGACTCCCCCCTTTCCTCTCGGACCCCACACCTACCACCTGCGGAGTCCCCCAGGGCTCCTCCCTCAGCCCGACGCTCTTCAACGTCTACATGGCTCCACTTGCCCCCATCGTCAGAACCTACGGACTCAACATCGTGTCATACGCAGACGACACCCAGCTCATCCTCTCCCTATCCAACGAGCCCAACACCGCCAGACGCAACTTTCGAGAAGGCATGGAAGCCGTCGCCAAATGGATGAAAAACAGCTGCCTACAACTAAACACCAACAAAACAGAAGTACTCATGATGGGCCCAAACCCCGACGCCTGGAGCGTCACCTGGTGGCCCAGCGCCCTCGGAAACCCGCCAACCCCCACAGACCACGCACGCAACATGGGAATCATCCTGGACTCCGAGCTCAAAATGGACCGCCAGATCAACTCTGTCTCATCTTCCTGCTTCCACACCCTCCGCCTCCTTCGTAAGACCTTCAAATGGATCCCCCTCGAACACCGAAAGACAGTCACTCACGCCCTGGTCACCAGCAGACTCGACTACGGCAACGCACTCAACGCCGAAATAAACAAAAACCTCATTCGCAAGCTACAGAACATCCAGAACGCCGCCGCAAGACTGGTCTTCAACCTGCCAAAACACTGCCACATCTCCCAGCACCTGCGCACACTCCACTGGCTACCCGTCGAGGCGAGAATCACCTTTAAGATGCTCACCCACGCACACAAGGCCCTCCACGGCACCGGACCAGCATACCTGAACAGCCGACTTAAATTCCATGCACCCCAAAGGACCCTACCATCAACCCAGCTCTCCTACACTGTGGTCCCCGCACCAGAAAGACCAGATCGGGAGGCCGCTCCTTCTCCTTCCTCGCTGCCAAAGCATGGAACGCCCTTCCGCTCCACCTCAGACAGACAACATCGCTCCCCATCTTCGCAAGAAACCTCAAAACCTGGCTCTTCGACAGACCCCCTCCTTTGATGGAATGGAACCTGCACCCCCCCCCACCCCTAGCGCCTTGAGACCCTTACGGGTGAGTAGTCGCGCTTTAACAAACCCCTGATTGATTGATCTAAAAATACTTTCCCGAAGACAAATATGTGATGGTGCTCACAGGCCATAAGATAACTTATTTTAAAAGTTCTAAACGTCTGTAGATTTTTTTTCATCAGCTCTTACCTGAGTAAAACATTTCTTCACATATCTGAAACTGGGATGTATGTCATGACAAAGCGGGCTTTACCCCGCACTGCAATTACGACGCATCCTTTACAATGCAAGTTGTTACAACGACTTGCGCTGTAGGCGCTGGATTGTGTAATAGTTTAATTTTCTATTACAACTCCAGCCCACGTTACAGTAGGGAAGGTGTTGGAATAGAAAATTAAATTATTCCTTTACCAACAGCACCCTCCAGCGCAAGTCGTTCTAACAACTTGCGTTGTAATAGCAGCGTTGTAACGGCAGCGCAGGGTAAAGCCCGCGTTGTCATGGCTGCTTATCCTGAAACTGTGTTTAACCAGGGCAGTTGTTTCCATTCTTATTCACATTAAAAATGGGGGCAGTGCTTCTCTTAAGTGCTTTGAATGAAATGCATTTCTGTCCCCTGAGGCAATTAGTGAGGATAAAATTCAAATCATTGGTGTAGATAGAATCCCACTTCTACAGACTATTTTAAATAAGGGGTGAAAAGCAGTCCCCTGTAGCACAGGGAGGACCACTCAACCCTTCAAGGGCCCCCCAAACTTTCAGGCGACCCCCATTCAGTTCACAGCCAATGTGTATCTCTGAGATAGGGGAGATTCAGGGGCCCATCATCACATTCTGTGATAAGGTCCATGCATTTTGCATTACGTAACTGCTTTAAATGCAAACTCCTACACATTATTTGTCAATGTCTCCTGATCCATGTACTAGATTTTCTGCACGTTTTCGTCATTATTAAAGTGATTTATTTCGAAATAGATGTGATTGGGACTTCGGAATGTCAATGCTGATAGGCTGCAGCTCTTTGATAACTAAATCGTCTTACACTTAGGGGAGTCCCTTGGTGATGGGCCGGGCACGTAAGCATAATTCACGTTATGAGACCCCTTTCGTCAGGAAGTGCATGCTGATCACAGTCAGGATTAGTGATAAAATAGACCAAGGGATGCTGTCAAATGCCATGACATTGATGGCAAGAGATGTTCATGTCTAGGTTGACATACTTTTTTGTTCGCATGTTTAGTCTCAGGCTACAGTGTGCTGTACTTACTGCTTTCTGAAACCTGCCGTAAACGTTTCCGCGGAAATGGCTGCTATTAAATATGTTTCTATAAATCGCCTAGAGAAGCGTGGTAGAGTAATGTCCATTTGTTGTTCAATGAACGAACTACGCAACAAACCCAAGCCACTAAAGAGTTCACAGATCCGAGGCTCAACTGCCAAATCACATGGAATGTACCAACAATGGGGGAAAGAAAGGGGAAACCTGGAGAGGGAACATGGGTCCAATGAGAGGAAGGTAGGGGAAAGGGATAGAACATGTAAATATAATACAATCGTCTATACATGCATGAACTGATCACAGGCGTAATTAATGGAAAAGAGATCATAACAGAAAATACTGCATCTAAATACATTTTCTATGTGTCCCACTATTAATTACCTGGAATTTCCCAGCTACAATCATTAACAACAATGGGAGACTACATTCAAAGTGGTGTTTATTTCTTTCCTTGCATAAATGAATTACCTGAGACTCTATTCATATAGTTGGCCTTTTTCCACTTTCAGCAGTGGCATGTCCAAGCCACATTATATACAGGCCTGACAATGCTTAATTTGAGCTGGTGTTTGGCAGTATTGGGAGCTGTTTGTCTATTCATAAGGTGAGCCAACAGTGTGTTTATTATTGTAATATACATAAAAGAATGAATGCGACCAGTTGTCAAGCCCATTCTTAAGCGTTGTGTGGCCTGAAATAGGCCGAATTTTCATACTTGTAGGAGTGTGATGGTTGGTAGCTGTGTTGGTATTGATATTGACAGCGGTGGCAGAGGCAATTGGGGGTGCAGGCTGCAGTGGCCTCCTGAGAAGGGCCCTGACACTTACCTTTTGTTTTTACAAATTAAGCAGTGGGCTACACTTGTCTAATCAATCAATCAATCTTAGCATTTGTAAAGCGCACTACTTATCCGTGAGGGTCTCAAGGCACTGGGGAGTGGGGAATGCTGCTACTGTTTGAAAAGCCAGGCCTTGAGGAGTCTTCTGAAGGTCAGCAGGTCTTGGGTCTGCCGTAGGTGGATGGGGAGGGTGTTCCAGGTTTTGGAGGCGAGGTGGGAGAACGTTCTGCCGCAGGAGGTCTCTCTTCAGATGCGGGGGACTGTGGCGAGGGCGGGTCGGCGGAGCGGAGCTGGCGGGTGGGGGTGTAGAAGCGGAGTCATTTGTTGAGGCACGCTGCTCCGGTGTTGTGGAGTGCCTTGTGTACGTGGGTGGGGAGCTTGAAGGTTATCCTCTTGTTGACGGGGAGACAGTGCAGGTCTCTCAGGTCGAGGATCTATCGTGCAGAGGCGTTCTGGATGCGTTGAAGCCGCCTAGGGCCAGATGTATTAAAGGATTTTTCCCATTCTGTGTCTATGGGGAAATGTGTTGATACATATGGCCCCTAGTTCTGTATTATAACATATCACAGTGTAAAAGTTAAATATGTCCAAAACATGCATGTACGTGCTGTACTGATGTGCTAATCATTCATTGTCCATTATCACTTCCTGTGCCTCTAAATGGTACCACCAAAATGTTAAATATAGCATATTTTATTTTCATGCTGTTGCTATGGGCGGCATTTCTCATCAGAAATAATTTTGCAGTTGAATGAATAAATACATATATAAATGAGCAAATCTATGAATAAATGAAATATAAATATGTGACATTACTGCACTAATGATTTCAGGAGAGTGGAGAATGACACAAATCAGATCACATTTTATCCCCAAATGCCACCATGACAATCAGCATGATGGCAGAAGAAATTGATGCCATTTGTGTTTATGACTGATTAAAGTTATTACAATAAAACAAAATACAAACCATCATCATATAAAAACAGGTTTAAAATCAATTTACCCAAAAGAAAATAATTCCAAACGGGCATGGTGGCAAGAGAAATGTTGTGTGTTTAGAGGCCATTACTTAACTATATTTTAATTGACTGTCAGGGTTTCATTGGACTACGTCTGCATCTTCAGCAACCAACTCAATTCCAGTCACTAACTATAGACAACAAGCATTGGCAAAGCAATTAGACCTTGCATGGAGCAATAGCACATTGCGGCTAGACTAACTGAATGATACGGCAAGAGGGGCAAAGAGGGAACAGTTGAAAAACAGTTCCTAATGTAGTTCAAAGTAAGGACTCTCAAATGGAGGACTAAGGATAGCACAAGCAGGAGCGGCCCATGGTACTGTTAAGTGGTCGGAAAGGGGGGGACACAAAAAAATGGCTGCCACCTTCCTCCCGATCTTCATGTCCATGTCAGGAACCTGGTGCACACTGTGCGGGCTCCCAGCTCCCAATACCAACGCTGATCACTTAATAGGAGATAGCATTCCCAGCATGTGAGCAGCACTGGGATTAATCTGAGCATCCCAGTTCAGCACTCACACTTGGACTAGGAGCCTGTTGTGGTTTCCCAACCCAGCTGTACAACACAGCCAGGTGGATAAAAGGTAAATGCGCATGACAGTTTGGCTGGCTATCTGGGACCGGCCAAACCACCATGTGCACTTGGCTCTGCCCACCACTTCCCCCTCTTCCTTGGTCCTGGTCCTGCAGCTGCAGTGTCACTGTGGCTGTCCCCTACCCTCCCTCGGCTCGTCTGGCAGAATGCAAAATAAAATGATAATAAAAACATTTTGTTATCATTTTATTTGTCCTTGCCTCTGCTGGCTTTCAGCAGGGGGGCGACGCTCCTCCGCCATGATGGAGGAGCCGCCACTAAACACAAGCAGCCTCTTGCATTAGGTGAGAAATAAGCGTGGGCCTAAAATCCATTTCTTTCGCGGATTTTGCGGATTTTTGGCAAATTCGCGGTCCGCGAATCGCGCAAATTTGCCAAATAATCCGCAAATTCGCAAGCTGTGGATTTTTTTGCTTGGTCGCGCTTGAAAAATACAATATCACGCGCGCGGTGTTGACTTACCGTGATTCTGAGTCCGCCGAGTTGTTTTTCTCCCTGTTTGTGTGTGCTGCGCCATTTTGGATCCTGCTGCGTGATCGCGCAAGAGTTTTTCAAACGCAATTATGTCATCACGGCTCGCCATCTTGCACAGCGAGAGTTTGACAATGCGAGTACGTCATAAGGGCCCGCGAATACGCATTGCGGTAGAAAACAATGCCGAACACGTAGATGCAGCGCGCAGCTGACTTCCGGCGGGAGATTTGAACAGCTCGCTTTCCCGAAATTGCAAAAATTGCAATTCTGCACAAGAAATCCACCGCAGGAAGCATAAACTGATGATTTTGATCAGAATAACTCCTCAGATTGACATTTGGCTTCACTTTTTGGTGGAAGGAGTCCATTTTGGGGGGGGGAGGAAGGGAGTGCCCCAGAGTCTCCAACTTCCTTTTCCTGTCCAGCAGGCTCCTCCCAGTGCTTTGTCCATGTCCTGGTCACTTTTGATTTGGATCTGGAGCTGGAAGGATTACTTTTTGTGGCTGCTGCTGGATATTTGTATTTGAGGACTTTTTGGACTTTGGAGTTTGGATCACTGTTGGACTAGAGATTTTACAAGTAAGTTGGTGTTGTTTGTTTGGGGCATTGCAGTTGCTGCAACTACAGTTTTAAAACGTTTTTCTCAAGTTTAAAACAATATATATTGTGGGTAGCCGTAGTATCCAGTAGGCCCAGGGTTAGTCATGGGTGCATGATACAACTGTTTCTGTGATTTGTTTTTTAACTTAATTCTCATTTATGTCATGGAATTTTAGCTCACTGTTATATGTTGATTTTTTTTTTTATTTTGGGGTGCCTGTAAAGCCTCACTAGCCAGTAGGCCCAGGGTTAGTGAGTGGTGCATGGACCAAGTCTTTCTGTGGGGTGTCTTGAATTTAAACATCATTGAGGGCATGGATGGCATTGGATTGTGGTGAATTTTGTGTGTTTTTCGACTTTTTGGGGTATTGTTGGGGTCTGGCCATGTGGGTGGGGGCAATTTTGAGGCCTGGTACAGGCAGGGCCTGGCCGCCATGTGGGGGGGGTCAAGGGGCTATTTTTAAGCCAGGCAGTGTGCTCAGCCCTGCACCCAGTTTGCCTTGCTTTCAACCATTATGCCCAGGGGTAGTCAGTGGTGCATGGACCAAGTCTTTCTGTGGGGTGTCTTGAATGTAAACATCATTGAGGGCATGGATGGCATTGGAATGTGGTGATTTTTGTGTGTTTTTCGACTTTTTGGGGTGTTGTTGGGGCCTGGCCATGTGGGTGGGGGCCATTTGAGGCCTGGTCCAGGCAGGGCCTGGCCGCCATGTGGTGGGGGTCAAGGAGCCATTTTGAAGCCAGGCAGTGTGCTCAGCCCTGCACCCAGTTTGCCTTGCTTTCAACCATTATGCCAGGGGTAGTCAGTGGTGCATGGACCAAGTCTTTCTGTGGGGTGTCTGAGAAATTAATATGCCACTGGGAAGACCCAGGCATGATTGTCAGTATCAACACAATGGAAGAAAGATCCTTAATGAAGATAGCGACTAGTTCAAAGGGGTAGAACTAAAGCCTTCTCTGTGTATATTGTTAGCAAGAAGTCAGTGACAAACCCCAGGACAAAAAACTCTCCGTCACAAGACCTCTGCGACTCCCTCGCCTCGTTCTTCCACCGCAAGATCGCCGACATCCACAACAGCTTCGGCGCCCCACCCACGCACCCAACCGTCGAACCAACGCCCCCCACCGCCACCCTTCGCACCTGGACCACGGTGACCACCGAAGACACAGCCCGCACGATGAACACCATCCACTCCGGATCACCGACCGACCCCTGCCCACACCACGTCTACAACAAGGCCGACTCCACCATCGCACCCCAACTCCGGAACATCATCAACGCCTCCTTCAACACTGCCACCTTCCCGGAGAGCTGGAAGCATGCCGAGATCAGCGCCCTCCTGAAGAAACCTACAGCGGACACCACCGATCTCAAAAACTTCCGCCCCATCTCGCTCCTCCCTTTTCCTGCTAAAGTCATCGAGAAGATCGTCAACAGACAGCTGACCGCCTTCCTCGAGACGAACGGATCCCTCGACCCCTCGCAGTCTGGCTTCAGAGCCAACCACAGCACCGAGACCGCCCTCATCGCAGCCACCGATGACATCCGGACCCTGCTCGACAAGGGGGAAACAGTGGCCCTCATCCTCCTGGACCTCTCCGCTGCGTTCGACACGGTCTGCCACCGCACCCTAGTCCAGCGCCTCAGCAACATCGGTATCCAAGAGAAGGCACTGGAGTGGATCATCTCGTTCCTCGCCGGAAGAACACAAAGAGTCCGCCTCCCCCCGTTTCGCTCCGAGGCCACCAAAGTCATCTGCGGCGTCCCGCAAGGATCTTCACTCAGCCCCACCCTCTTCAACATCTACATGAAACCTCTCGCAGCCATCGCACGCCAGCACAACCTCAACATCATCTCTTACGCCGACGACACCCAGCTGATCCTCTCCCTCACCAGAGACCCCGACACCGCCAGAACCTGCCTACACGAAGGGATGAAAGACGTCGCCGAGTGGATGAAGGACAGCCGCCTGAAACTGAACTCGGACAAGACGGAAGTCCTCATCCTGGGATCTTCGCCCTCCGCCTGGGACGACTCCTGGTGGCCCCCAGCCCTGGGCACCGCACCCAAGCCAACCGACCACGCACGCAACCTGGGCTTCATCCTGGACCCCTCCCTCTCGATGACCAGACAAGTCAACGCCGTCTCCTCATCGTGCTTCAACACCCTGCGTATGCTTCGCAAGATCTTCCGCTGGATCCCGACCGAGACCAGGAAGACTGTCACCCAGGCACTCGTCACCAGCCGACTGGACTACGGAAACGCCCTCTACGCCGGAACCACAGCCAAGCTACAGAAAAGACTCCAGCGCATCCAGAACGCCTCCGCCCGACTCATCCTGGATGTGCCCCGACGCAGCCACATCTCCAGCCACCTGAGGAACCTGCACTGGCTCCCCGTCGGCAAGAGGATCACGTTCCGGCTCCTCACCCACGCACACAAGTCTCTCCACGACCTGGGCCCCAAGTACCTCAACGACCGCCTGACCTTCTACACGCCCACCCGCCAGCTACGGTCCACGAGCCTCGCCCTCGCAGCCGTACCACTCATCCGAAGAGCCACCGCCGGAGGAAGATCCTTCTCTTACCTGGCTGCCAAGACTTGGAACTCCCTCCCCATCCACCTTCGGCTGACTCAGGACCATCTCGCCTTCAGGAAACAACTCAAGACCTGGCTGTTCGAGCAGTAGCATACAACTCCCCCCAAGCGCCTTGAGACCCTCCCGGGTGAGTTGTGCGCTATACAAATGGCATAACTGATTGATTGATTGATTGCAGCATGCTAAGAGGGGGACAGCTCTTAACAACTATACATGTCTACCCATCTAAAGTGACAGCTATGCATTAAGGCCAACATTTACTTAACTTTCATTTCATTTCAGCAAGCTTTATTTCCACAGAACATGTCATAAAAGCAGTACAAAACATATAATAAAGAGAAAAAAAGATTTAACATTGAGTGGTTGACATAGGACATAATTACATAGGTCAGGGGTCGATCGAATACAAATACATCTTTATATAGCATAAAATTAGTAAAAAGGCAATATGAAAAGAAACACATGTTTAAAATATGTTAGAATCAAAGACAATGAACAATCATGTATATAAAGTGCAATAAAGAGAGTGGAGTAGAGAAAAATATACTAGGTAGTAGGTTCATAGTCTAACAAGGGAATAGCTAAGGTTCATTGAGAACCCTTTGGAAGGAAGTTGATAGCTTCCTATGCCTGATTGCCCACATCTAAGCAAAAAGCCTTACAATTGCACATGCAAAAAGTGGCTGTGAGTCAATTGTTAAAATCCTTTTTGCAGACAGTAGCACTGCTTCTGATACTTCTGATACTTAAACTTTCACGCAAAGGGAGAGAGCAATAATAAGAAATATTCACTGAAATATGACACACTTCTGCTCCCTCCTTGAACAGGCGCACTAGTGGCAGATGAGCACCAACTCAGGCACCATTATGCCACAATACAAGGGGTTACTGTCACATGGCTAGTTTAGGCCCAGTGAGCAAAACTGCCATTTTACATGCACACATTTCTTAAGTTGCCTTCTTTTCTAGGCGTTGACTTTTGATACACATTTGTTTGTGTGACTGTGCAGGATGTTGTTCTTAGAAACCACATGTGCTTACATTTCAACTTCTTTAGCTATGCCTCTCATGCTAATAACTCTCAATGGCTGATTCTGGAGCACTTGAACTGTATAGTCAATTGCGAATCAAGACTGTTTGAGAACAAAGCTGGGTGTTGAAGCTCAATACCCACAATGAGGGCCTCAATTATAAAGTCCCTTAGGGGTAATTTCTAACATAATACCTACCATCAATATTCTTCTTAAATATCTCTGACCCTGATGAATTAGCCCTCTGTAACAAAATATAATCAAGGACGCAGTGAATCGGCCAGTGCACACAGGCGATAACACCAGATTCCATGCTTTATCATCACTTGATTGTTAACAATATTTGCACCTGTAATGGGGGAACATAACTGCCTTCCCCCTTGTTTTACATGAGTCACTAGTGACAATCCTATATTTGTTTAGCTGGGACTATATATCATATCATATTTTCTTAGTTGATAAAAATCCATTGCAGTTTTTTCACCCATGTCTCAAAACTACGCAAAACAGCCACATGATAACTACAAAAGATGGACCCAAGGCAGACGAGGGCACATAGACAGAGCGCACCCACGTCTGCAGCCCCTTGGCACCGCAAGAGGAACTAGGAAGTGTTCTGTTCGCGGCAGCCATTTTGGAAATGAGATGGTGGTCTAATTGCTCGCTGATCTACACGGATGCCCAGCCCATGCACCCACTCATCGGCAATTAGTATAGAAACAGCTCAATGAGGTGAGGATGGCAATAGTCAGGCCCAGGTGGAGTTCTTTAGGTTATTTGGCAGAGGGGCATGCCTTGAAGCAGTGAGTATCGGACAGCTGTTAAAATGCCCATATGGCATAGTTACTTCATTCTTATGAGCACGACATGATGGCTATTATTTATATTTTTTTATCCCGTAAATTGTCTCTGACTACAGACTTGCTTTGCCACTGCAGGACCTATGATGCAATAGAATGGCCTCATTTTTGTATGTATTGTTTGTAATACGTGTATGTGTGTTATTGTGCTTTGTGTTTTACATTACAGGGATCACTGTTTTATTAGATTTGCTCACCTCAATAAGCATTGTATTTTTGTTCACATGACTTGCCATGTAGAGGTAATTTTTTAAAAATATATAATAATCATATACAGTGCAGTTTGTTTAATCTACTAGTACAAGCACCCTCATCTTGTTTTTTGCCAAAACTTTGGCAGACTAACTCTCTCATAATATATTACAGGTTAGCAAGCAGGAACACCAAGTAGATGCAAAAATCCTTTTTCTAGTAACCGTCAGAGTGCGCGAAGTTACTTTGTGGCAGAATTACTTTAAGAATCTAATCATGGAGTTGGATTCTTCGTCCTGAAGAAAAGCCATGAGGATTGGCTTAAAACATTCAGGCCTATAGAAAATAAGGTACATTGCAACCTACCTTTTTATTCTTTCTCCCCACTTTTGAACTAAACCACATGGAGGATGTAGAAGAGTATTATTTACCTACTAGGCAGGTATTTTTAAACATCCCACAATACCCCTCCCACTCCTTTTCTTTTCATCATTTAGAGCATACTCCTTTGTGCTCCTGTGTAACCCGTAGGTCGTAGCACGCCCTATTCTGCAGCAGAATGGGAGGAATCCTATGATGAAGCATGATGAAGGGCAACCCAGGTGGGTAAGGGTTATATAAGAAAACCTAGAGTTTTCTCTCTATCTTGTGGAGGGTTAGCACACAGAGGATGGACAGGCTCTCTTGTTTTGAAGATACATAAGTAGGAGAACGAACCCCTCTAGACAGTCCTCACATTTCCCCTTTTCTATTGAGATAACGTCTGCATCTACAACTTGACTCTGTCAGAACTGCCGCGCTGCTCAAAGAATTCAATTGGACTGCTCATCTTGAAGGCCTGCTTTTCTGCTTGTTGCCCTGCTGTCTGCTGCCCTTTGACTCTGCAGAAGGAGAGCTGTACTATGCTTTCTTCTAACTTACTTCCAGGGGCTGTAGGCTTGCCTCCTGTTGCTTGAGACTCAGGGAAATCAAAATCTCTACCCCTGCTCCTGTGCCTGCCTCACTGGAAGGGACCCAGTTACTTGCAACACAGATTTCTACACAGTTCCGGTCTGCATGTAGCAGAACTGGTACATCGACCCAGTTGCAGGAGTAAAATAGGCGCATCACTTTAGATCTGGCACTTTGCTTTGCCTCCAGAGTCCGATGCATCAGACAGACTATTGCTGCTGCAGCAACTTTGTTTGATCGGCACATCTCCTCAACTGCGTGGAAGAATGAGGTGCATCGCTTAACGCCTTCTCGACTCCGGCACCCGCCTTTGGAACTGACTCTTTGTCTTCACTGGGTGGATAAGATTGATGCATCTTGCTGCTTGCGACCAGGAAAGGTACTTTGTTCACCAGGGCCAGCGTGTGTCCTGTAGCCAATCAGCACGCCATCACAGTCATCTTAAACCTTGACTTTGTCCCCACCCAGCGCAACCATTTTAGAGCTACTTGCTTATAATCACTTAACTGCATTTACTTCTTCAAAATGTAATATCTCAAGTTCTACACATTGGATTTCTGTCATTTTGGTCCCAACTTTCTCAGATAAATATCCTCTATTTTGATAAATTGTTGTGGAGTCTTTTTGTGGTGTTTGCACCGTGCCACTGTATGAGTTATTGCACAAATACTTTACACAGTGTCTTCTAGGTTAAGCCTGCTGATCTGTTCTGTTATGTTATGTTAGGGAGTATTTGTATAGCGCCTATCACCCCCGGTCTCTAAGCGCTTACCAAAAAAAAACATAACACACTGATGCCACTAGAACCACAGTTGTTTCACCTCCTATAATGTCATGAAAGCCTTTCTAAAAAGATGAGTTTTTAATTTCTTTCTAAAGGATAGGAGCTGCGATTCCTCTTTCAAGGTGGGCGGTAGCTCATTCCACAATTGTGGGAGAAGCACAGACAGGGCCCTGCCTCCTTTGGTCTTTAATTTGAACCTAGGTTGAATCAGGTTGGAGGTTGTTCCTGAGCGCAATGGTATCCTGGGAATGTACCTTTTCAGACGTTGCTTGATGTACTCTGGGGCTTTCCCAAAGAGTGCCTTATGGGCCACACAGAGACATTTGAACTGGACTCGGAATTTTATTGGCAGCCAGTGCAGCTTCTGAAGCAGGGGGTTACGTGCGAGTTTCTAGGCAGTGAATGGATCAACCTGGTTGCATCGTTCTGTATTACCTGCAGCTTCCTCAACAGCTTCTGTGGCAAGCCTAGGTATAGGGCATTGCCATAGTCAAGTCTCGAAATGACTGTGGCGGATACGATCGATTGCATGGTGGAAGCAGATAGGATGGGAACTAGCTTTCGCAGCTGCCTCAACACACCTATGCAGGATCCGACCACAGCAGAAACTTGGGGGGGCCATTGAGAGGTCTGCATCGATCCTTAACCCCAAGCTTTTTACTACAGTACCCGGAGACGGGGTGGTTCCCAACTCGGGGGGCCAATACAGGTTGCTCCAGTGATCCTCTTTGTTACTGATCACCAACACCTCCGTTTTGTCAGCATTCACTTTCAACAGATTGTTAGTCATCCAGTTGACCGTGAATGAGAGCAGGTTCCTCACTGATTCCTGGGCCTCTTTGGTATTATCCAGCCGGACCAAAAGCTGAGTATCATCTGCGTAATTAAAAATTTCGCAATTCATCCGCATAAGCTCCTCCACCAATGGTTTTAGATAAATATTGAAAAGCAGGGGGGGAAAAGGCGACCCCTGTGGCACCCCCCAGGTCACGTCGCAAATCTCAGACAGTTGATCTCCTAGCTGCACTCTCTGGGTTCGACCTGACAGGAAGGATTCTAGCCACTTTAGCACCTGGCCTGTGATTCCCAATTTCGGGACACGGTCCAGCAAGATGGTGTGGCTGACCTTGTCGAAGGCCGCCGATAAGTCTAATAGAATCAGGGCACATGGCTGTTTGTTATCTGCCCTGACTCTCAGCTCATCGGCGACCGAGGCCATGACTAATTCAGTGCTATGTTGGGGCCGGAACCCAGCCTGCCTGGTATGAAGGAGATGGTATTCTTCCAGATGGCCGGCTAGAGTGCTGAGGACGTGCTTTTCTAAGATCTTACTTAGAAAAGGCAACTGCGAGATGGGCCTATAATTTTTTAAGGCTGTCGTGTCCGTTCCTTCTTTCTTCAAGAGTGGGGAGACCCTGGCTTCTTTCATGTGAGTTGGCAGATAACCAGATTTAAGTAAGTTATTCAATAGACTCAGTATCTGGGGCTGAGTGCCTGGCAGGGCCATTTTAAAGATTTTAGGGGGACATGGATCTATGTTAGAACCTGACTTGATTTGACCGACCAGTTCCACTAGGCATTTGTCGTCGATGGGAGGGAAGCTGTTCAGAGTCATGGATGGCACCTGAGCAGTCTGGCTGGGCAGCATGGTTATAGCTGGCCGTGCATTGATGTCAGTGATGATGTCCTGTACCTTCTGAATGAAGAAGGTTTGGAATGAGTCACAGTCAGGTTGGTCGCCCACCGAGATTTTCCTTCTCGTTGTGTGAGTTCCCTTAGTATCGTAAAGGTTTCTCGCCGTATGTTAGTTGCCTCCCTAATTCTTCCCTCATAGAAGGCAGCCTTTCTTTCCAGGATGTCTGC
Source organism: Lissotriton helveticus (assembly GCF_964261635.1). Taxonomy (NCBI): domain Eukaryota; kingdom Metazoa; phylum Chordata; class Amphibia; order Caudata; family Salamandridae; genus Lissotriton; species Lissotriton helveticus. The sequence goes on from NC_136067.1 coordinate 1,002,680,075, forward strand.
CTTATATTTTAGGAGCAGAGTTTTGAAAGTTTCAGCCTCTGATTGACTATAGTGGAGTCTCCAACTTCTCTCTGCCTTACGAAGGGCTTGCTTCTTCTGTTTCAAGGAGGCATCCAACCAAGGCACTCCTTTCCCTTTAGTTCTAGTGCTCTCCATCTGCTCAGGGACAAGTTTGTCCAGAGCGGCGAGCATCCAGGTCTTTAACATCCTAACATCATGGTCCAGATCTATACCATTCATATTGGGGGGGGGGTAGAGGAGAGCAGGGTCGAGGTTAGGAGGTTGGCTTCCAAGCTACCAGAGGGTGAGCACAGGATAATGTAGGATTGTGTTGTGACTTACCCAGACTAGGAGTGTGGTCTCTTCTTGGACAGGGTGCATAACCCTGCCAACTAGAAACCAAAATTCTAACAATAAGATAATTTTAATCTTTGTAATCATTCAAAGATTTGAGAGATTGTATCCTTACGGGAGTAGTGAAGATTATCTTTGTTTCTGTTGTTTCCAGTGCTTTTTCTCTTCTCTTAAAGCAGTTGACAACGATTGGGGTGGAAGGATGGGGACATTTTCAGTGAGCAGTCTTGAGGGGAATAGAAGAAACCAGTGCCCTACTAATCCAGTCATCGAGGAAGATGACAATATAGTTAACTCATCTCTAATCACAGCCACAATTCCTGCAGAATGGATACTACCAATCATCAAACCCCTCCAGAAAAAGCAGTCCTTGGACCCGACAACACTCTCCAACCTTCACCCAATTTCTTTATTAGCTGTTCTGGGCAAAATTACAGAAAGACTGGTCTACAGTCAACCAAATAACTTTCTTGAGAACGCCAGGCTATTACACCCCCTGCCAGACAGGCTCTCGTCTCAAGCATTGAATGGAGTCAGCAGTACTAGAAATAGTTGACACATTGAAATTCACCCTGGACAAAGGGAAAAATGCTGTGCTGATTCTATTAGGTTTGTCAGCTGCATTTGACGCTAGGTCTCACGATAATCTCCTCTCCCGGATAAAAAAACTGCAGTATATTGGGCACTGCGTTGGCCTGGTTAAAATCCTTTCTGTCTAACCGAAGACAAGCAGTAGCACTAGGTCCAGTCCTCTCGACTGAGCATGCTATCACCTCAGGAGTCCCACAGTGCTCATCCCCCAGCCCCCTCTTGTTTAACATCTACATGGCCTGCTTATTTTGTTAATCTCTTCATTTAACATCGAAACAACATCCTATGCAGATTATACGCATCTGATCCTTTCCCTAGATAAAGACGACAACAAAGCAGAACTTGACTTTAAATTATGCCTAACAGAGGTAATCAATTGGATAATCATCTTAAATGTAATATGCATAAAACAGAAATACTGCTTATAAGGAAGGACAGCGCTCCGTCCATCATCACATTGTGTTTGCTTTGTTCACCCAAAGTTGGCAGGGTATGCCCAATCAATCAATCAATCATGGCATTTGTAAAGCGCGCTACTCACCCAGAGGGGTCTCAAGGCGCTGGGGGGGCGTCTTTTACTGCTTGAAGAGCCAGGTCTTGAGTTGCTTCCTGAAGGAAAGGTGGTCCTGGGTCAGTCGGAGGTGGATGGGGAGGGAGTTCCATGTCTTGGCTGCCAGGTAGGAGAAGGATCTTCCTCCGGTGGTGGCTCTGCGGATGCGTGGAACGGCGGCGAGGGCGAGGCTGGCGGAACGTAGCTGGCGGGTTGGAGTGTAGAAGGTCAGGAGGTTGTTGAGGTACCTGGGTCCCAGGTCGTGGAGAGCCTTGTGTGCGTGCGTGAGGAGTCTGAACGTGATCCTCTTGCTGACGGGGAGCCAGTGCAGGTCTCTCAGGTGTCCGGAGATGTGGCTGTGTCGGGGGATGTCCAGGATGAGTCGTGCGGAGGCGTTCTGGATGCGTTGGAGTCTTTTCTGAAGTTTGGCTGTGGTTCCGGCGTAGAGGGTGTTTCCGTAGTCCAGTCTGCTGGTGACGAATGCCTGGGTGACCGTCTTCCTAGTTTCGGTGGGGATCCATCGGAAGATCTTTCGGAGCATACGCAGGGTGTTGAAGCACGACGATGAGACGGCGTTGACTTGTCTGGTCATCGAGAGGGAGGAGTCCAAGATGAAGCCCAGGTTACATGCGTGGTCCGTTGGCTTGGGAGCGGTGCCCAGGGCAGGGGCCCACCAGGAGTCATCCCAGGCGGAGGGCGATGATCCCAGGATGAGGACTTCCGTCTTGTCTAAGTTCAGTTTCAGGCGGCTGTTCTTCATCCACTCTGCGACGTCTTTCATCCCTTCGTGAAGGCTGGTTCTGGCGGTGGCGGGGTCGTTGGTGAGGGAGAGGATCAGCTGGGTGTCGTCGGCATAGGAGATGATGTTGAGGTTGTGTTGAAGTGCGATGGCTGCGAGGGGGCTCATGTAGACATTGAAGAGGGTGGGGCTGAGTGATGATCCATGTGGTACGCCGCAGAGGACTTCGGTGGCCTCGGATCTGAACGGGGGAGGCTGACCCTCTGGGTTCTTCCGGTGAGGAACGAGATGATTCATTCCAGTGCCTTCTCTTGTATTTCGATGTTGTTGAGGCGCTGTACTAGGGTGCGGTGGCAGACCGTGTCGAACGCTGCGGAGAGGTCAAGGAGTATGAGGGCCGCTGTTTCCCCGTTGTCGAGCAGGGATCTGATGTCGTCTGTGGCTGCGATGAGGGCGGTCTCGGTGCTGTGGTTTGCTCCGAAGCCGGACTGTGAGTGGTCGAGGGATCCGTTCGTCTCGAGGAAGGAGGCAAGCTGACTATGCCCAGATGTGGGTCCCTTGCTCACTTTGCCACTGGATTGAAGCTAACCTGGCTGATGAGGGCTGTTAGCCCGAAACCGGTTCCAGGATGCTTGTTTGCGGTCTAGGGAAGACATGGCTTGGCAATTTGGGCTCGACTGTTCCCATGAGGCACATGACCATGACTGATATGCATATAGCTGTGTCTGAACTGGAGTGGTGAAGTAAGCTAAAGAATGATGATGGATTCAACCAAGATCTGTGACTGGGGGTGAGTATCTGGAAAGTTTCAGCGCACTGTCCACTATCTCCTTGTGTTTGAATTATAGGGAAGGACAATCCTTTTGTTCCAATCCAATGGTGGCCAGAAGACGTGCCCGCCCCACCAAACACTGTGGAAATAGCTAAGAATCTGGGGGTAAAATTCGATACCTCTCTTTCATTTCGTCCTCAAGCACTTGCTGTTGCTGGAACTTGCTTCAACCTCATTCAAATTCTATTACATTCCTTTTTCTGCAAGAAAGGCAGTGGTGGTAACACTCATCTCATCTTGTCGAGACTAGACTACTGCAACATCCTGCTCGCAGGTGCTAATATACAAGGGTCGTACAACATGCTGCGGCACGTTCGTGCTAAAACTACCTCGTAAATCATCTGCCTCAGCAGCCTTAAAAACCTTACATTGGCTGCCTATTCATAAAAAGAATCTTGTTGAAGGTATTATTAATCACCTTCAGAGCCTTTAGAAACTCGGGACCCAAATATCTTGCGCCCAGATTCATGCCCTACACCACTTCCAGGACCCTCAGATCCTCCTCAGCTAACCTCCTCAAACCACCTGTCTACTGGTCCAAAAGTAAAGGAGGCAAAAATCTGACAGTCCCAGGAACCAGAGCATGGAACCTCATGCCAACACAACTAAGGCTGAAAGAATCAAAAACTCAATACAGGAAAGCCCTTAAAACCGGTATATTTGGATCCTCAGATGCACTGTGTTCTTCACTAATATAACCAGTATGCCGCACATGTCTATCGTTCTCCCCTTTACCCCCTCCCAAGATGCTCCCCTCGGAGTAATAGTTGCGCTTTAAAAATACCTAAATCAAATCAAATGACACTGGACTCAAGATCTGCCATAATAATGGAATGAGTATTTTTAATGGGTTTTGGCAAAGTGTTAAAGCAAGACCAACACCTCAATAATTGTTTAGGTGTTGATATATCAGGGAATCCTTCGTGTTTGGAGCAGTTTGGAGCTGGCGGGATTGCTTGCCGTGATTTTGCACCATTGAACTCGCCTTTTGTGTTAAAGTGGCAAGGACAGGGCGCCACTTAAAAACTAACTTATCAGGGTGTAGTGGGGCCAAGCAGGGCTGCGAGCAGGAGCAAGGACTCGATGTTCCAGGAGTCCTTGCTGGCCGATTGAAGACACCTGGCCGCTCTCCCTGCTAGCCCCGCCCCCTGAGCACCGGACCACGGTAAAGGCGCATCTCTGCTAGTGTGCGGTGGAATCCTTCGTGTTTGGAGCAGTTTGGAGCTGGCGGGATTGCTTGCCGTGATTTTGCACCATTGAACTCGCCTTTTGTGTTAAAGTGGCAAGGACAGGGTGCCACTTAAAAACTAACTTATCAGGGTGTAGTGGGGCCAAGCAGGGCTGCGAGCAGGAGCAAGGACTCGATGTTCCAGGAGTCCTTGCTGGCCGATTAAAGACACCTGGCCGCTCTCCCTGCTAGCCCCGCCCCCTGAGCACCGGACCACGGTAAAGGCGCACCTCTGCTAGTGTGCGGTGGAATCCTTCGTGTTTGGAGCAGTTTGGAGCTGGCGGGATTGCTTGCCGTGATTTTGCACCATTGAACTCGCCTTTTGTGTTAAAGTGGCAAGGACAGGGCGTCACTCAAAAACTAACTTATCAGGGTGTAGTGGGGCCAAGCAGGGCTGCGAGCAGGAGCAAGGACTCGATGTTCCAGGAGTCCTTGCTGGCCGATTGAAGACACCTGGCCGCTCTCCCTGCTAGCCCCGCCCCCTGAGCACAGGACCACGGTAAAGGCACACCTCTAATTATCCCAATTGCTATTAAAGTATCCCAGTGATCCGCTGCGCGGGAGCGCTCGGGAGAGCGCCGGGAGAAGCCCGGGACAAGGGCGGGACCGTCTGTGGCCGTCAGGGGCCGAAGGAGGCCGGGCTGGGCCAGGTCACTGACACGTATTGTCTATTTGTTTTATGTTGTTGTTGTACCTCTGTGGAGTAGTTAGGTGGGTTTTGAGAGTAGATAGCTATATCCAGTCCATTAGTTGGTATGACTACCTCTCTCTCTTCTGGTGTGGGTGTTTCCTTCCTTGGGCCGCTCGATAAATATTTCGAGAAGGCTCACAAGGAGGTTGATAAGGAACTCCTCTTAGCTGAGAGACGCGCTGATCGTCGTCGCTCCAATTAACATCTTAAGAATCTACCGCTGTCCACTCAACCGGACTCAAATAATACATAGGAATTGGCTGTTCAAGGGAAGACGGCCATTGAAGCTGATATGTTTGGTACGGACCAAATTCCCAGTATATTTAGGGTTCCTAATATCTCCCCAGCTCGTTCTAGTATTAATAGTGAGGCCCACATAAATAGCTCATCTCCCGCTTCCATTAGCCTCATTGACCTTAATACTCCAGTTGTCCAGACTATGGCACCTAATCTACACTCAAGACTAACTAATCGGTCTTTAGACTGTGTTGGTCTATGTGAGAACATTCTGTTACCTAATGTTAGTGACACCGGTTCTAAGCCTACCAAGGCCAAAAAGGTTGTGTGTTCTCCATCTAGGAAAAAAAGGAAAAAGGGTGGTGTTAAAAGAAAAGGTTCTAGTCATCAAATCCCTTCTCCCTTTATAGCTAACCCTAACACCGAGTTTATGGCATTGCCTGTGGTTGAGGCACCTTTAGTCACCCTACACCACCCAACTTCGCCAGAGGCTGTTTTAACTGGGTTTAATAGGGAGAGTTACGACATTCTTGAGAAACTCATAAAATCATACATGCTACCTTTAGTGGAGCGTGTGAGGATTTTGGGAGAAAAAATGGATCGATTTTTGGCGTCTGCAGGTTTACCCCCTCCTGCGAGCTCTGATAGGCAGGCTGGTACATCTTCTATGCCTAGTGCTATAAACATTGCGCCTAGTGCTATAAATATTGCTTCTAGTTACCAATCTAAAAATAACAATATCGAAGGTATTATAAAACCTAAGGCCCCGGATCTGGCATCTAAACCCCCTCATGCCATTAACTCTGCTAAAGCGAAGACTATGGTGGTCTCTAACAAACCATCTAATGAGGGATTATTACCATCTGTAAAACATGGGGCTGCTAAAACTGATAACCCTAATTACAGACATTCTCTAACACGTAGGAATATTGTGGAACTTCCCCCTGACTCAGCCAATTTTGTAATTATCCTGACGGGTGTGCCCCCAATTTCTAATGGGAACCGGGAAAATAACGAAAACTTAAAAAACAAAGTCATTTTCTGGCTGAAAACTAATAGACCCCGTCCTGCCCATCTTAATGGGGAAATTATTTCAGTCAGAAGATGCAAGTGGGTGGGTTTACGCCCTAAGGATATAGAGGGTGACACAGTGATCGTTAACTTTAGGGATCACAGAGTCGTATCCCACCTTACAGATTGGTATGTGGGAAATAACGAGGGTGGGATTTCCACGCGGAATCTCAGTTATTTTTACCCTGAGAATCTGCTCAAACCATCTGGCCAACATTGTTCCAAAAGAGAACAACAATCTCTTAAATGGTCCAACTTTACTCCCAGTTTTTATGGACCACAAATAAATCCAGAGGCTCTGTTTCGTTCCTACGCACAATCAAGTTATAATAGCTCTTCACATACCCCGAGTTGGGTTAATCCCAAGCCCCAGCTTCTTGGCCCTCCACCTACACCAATTTTTCCATTCCTTAACAAACCCCAGTTCTCTGGTCTCCCCCCTACGCCAGTTTTTCCACACTTCAATCAGCCCCAAAGCTTCTATCCCGATCGCAACAAACAAAGCAAATACATTCAGCCTAATGAGTACTGGAACATCCCGCTGAGGAACCTCTATGACCCCTTATCAGGGCTGGCGTCTAACGATTGACCAGCCATTCCATCTTGGGTTACAGAGGGTAATTCAGATTGCACGGGTACTGCAGATGCCCCAGCTAACTCATTATGTTATGTTAAAACTCTAATGGTTCAAGCAGCCCAAAGTGCTAAGGGGGGCTCTTCTTATTTGTGCGCGACTGATGATATGGATAGGGTACCCGTAATAATGTTATCTGCTGACCCAATTGTTGAGAGTGTTAAAACGGTGCCGCGCATAATTGTTGAGAGAGTGAATGGGGTGTTAGGTATTCAGGGTGGGTCCCATTGCACCTATACTGATGACATAAATGGAGCTGCCCCCTTGCAAGAAGTAGTCGATCTCTTGAATAACGATCCCCACTCCTCTGTTAAAGATATATCTAGCACCTCAGTACCTAGAAATGGTACTATCCTGGGTTGTTGGAATATAGCTGGTCTTGAGTCGCGCATTTGTATTCCTGATTGGATAAATTTTATACGTCAAGGTGACGTTTGGTCCTTTCAGGAAACCTGGGCACTCTTACCTCTGTTCCTCTCTGGCTACCTGAACTTTAGTAAACCAGCTATCAGAGGACATAGAGGTCGAGCTATGGGTGGCCTGTCAGTTTGGGTTCGTCAATGTGAGGGAGTGTCAGCAGAGGAAGTCTTTATTGATAGCCCAGACGTTTTAATAGTTTGCATTAAATCTACTAGTGGGATGAATATTTTGTTGATTAACATATATGCTAGGGGCATCCAGGGTGGTAGGGTTTCATCTGCCCTTCTCCGACTAGATGATTTTTTAAGTGATGCTCCGGTAGCTGGTCATATGGTTGTAATGGGCGATCTAAACACCTGTTTCGAACCATTGAGTTTGGATGATGGCCTCATAACAGAGGCAGAGGATCTGGCCTGGGGGATTCCTCAACTTGACCTTCCCTAGATTAAAAAATGGTCTCAAGCGGCTATCTTTATTAAAGGGTTGTGTCTGGATCGGGGATTACGTGCTCTAAATGGTCGAGTATGTTCCGACAGGTTGGGCAAACACACCTTTAGTAATGGTAGACATAGTAGTCGTATTGACTATATATTATTGGATGTCAAACTGTGGCATGTGGTAGTGGATATGGAAGTAAAGTCACGTCCGGAAAGTGATCACGATCCACTGGTGGCGGAATTAAGGGATTTCAGCTTTTCAGGGCCGGTTAAATGCCTGCCCAACTTAGTTCAGGAGGCAGTTGTACTCACTAATGATATGAGGAGGGTACGCTGGCCAAAGATCTCTGCAGATGCTGAAGCACGCAAAACTATCAGATCTTTGGTTTTTAACTCCCTGGCCGTAATCTCTCAGTGTGATTCACAGGAGGAGATTAACACAATTATTACTGACACGCATACCAGCTTGTTCATGTCTTTAAAAAAACTATTCACAAAGTTTGTTTCCAAAAGGGGTAATAGGGGGTCCACGAAATCCTCCAATTGGTTCAATGAAGAGTGCCGTCGGACCCATGTAGAACTGTTCAAAGCTTTAAAACTTAAGAATCTTGCTTTAATTAGGTCTTGTAGGAAGGCTTTTAATGTTGCTAAACATTCTGCTAAGGCCAATTGGGATGAAGAACGATGGTCAACTCTAACTGAAGCATGTGGCTCTAGGAACATGCAACAATTTTGGCACCTACTTAAATGGGGCTTGTCCCAGGACGACCGTCCGAGCCCAGCCTCGGTGGACCAACAACAATGGGTTCGCTACTTTGAGGAACAATTTAGGTGCCCCAGTGATGCGCAGGAAAATATATGCTGGCAATTGTCGGATGACCCCATAGAGTTTATGGTCAGAGATGTTGAAGTAGTTTTGAAATCTATTCCAAGGGGAAAGGCACCTGGTCCCGATTGCATTCCTGCCGATTTATTCCAACAGGATCATGACCTCTGGGTACCGTACTTATTCCAGCTGGCAAATGCTTTGGCCACAGGTGCTAGGGTTCCCGAATCCTGGGCAGGTGCAGAAATCCTGCCTATTTATAAAAAAGGTGATCGGTCGGTTCCATCCAACTATCGGCCGATCAGTCTTATTGACGCGGTGCAAAAAATCACAGCCCGTCTTGTTCTTGCCAGGATTCAGGAATGGATAGAAGAGCATAATGTTTTAACCCCTCTTCAAGCTGGCTTCAGATCTCATGTGAGCACTCTAGATCAGGCCTTCCGCTTCCTGCTTCTTTATTGGAAGACTGTTGTCTTGGGTAAAGGTAACCTATACGCAGCCTTCGTGGACTTGAGGTCTGCTTTTGATCTCGTCCCGAGGGCTGGGTTGTGGAAGTGCCTATTAGAACTGGGCATACCACCCCCCCTTGTTCGTCTCTTGGTGAACCTACATGCACATACCTATGCCCAGGTCCGCTGGGGAAAACCAGGGGAGGTGACGGATAGGTTTCCTGTGGCCAAAGGTGTCAGGCAAGGGTGCGTGTTGGCCCCTACCCTTTTTTCCTTATATATTAACAGGGTTACCAAGTATTTTGAAAACCATCCCACGGACGCTCCGTCTTTGGCCGGAATGAAAATTCCCCTGCTCATGTTCGCTGACTACACACTCCTGATTTCAAAAACCAGACAGGGCCTTCAACAAGCCTTGTCGAGGTTTGAGTTTTTCTGCAGCGAACATGAGCTTGAAGTGAATGTGTCTAAGACCAAATTCATGGTTTTAAGAAGTCACAATCAAATTAGTGCAAGGGTAACTATGGGGGGTACCCCATTGGAACAAACCAAGTTTTTTACTTACTTGGGTGTTACTTTTAGCGAGACCCTTAGTTGGTCCCACCAGGTTGAGCTTATGGCCCTAAAGCATTTGCAGATAGGTGGTGCGCTGATTAAAGAGCACAAAGGCTCCTTTACCCGGCCAATTTCACCACTAATTAAGATATATGGCTCAAAGGTTCTACCCTCAGTTTTATATGGGGCGGAGCTATGGGGCTTCAGCAAACTGGATCCCTTGAGATCAGCCCAAAACAAATTCCTCAGGATGGCAACGGGTCTGCCCCAGTCAACTCCGCGGATCCCGCTTTTATATGATCTCAGGTGTCAACCGGTGGAGGATCAAGCGAGATTCCGTCCACTGGCATTCTGACGACGTCTATGGACAACGCCGGAACTCCATTTTTATGCCAGGGCCTGCCTGGAGGTCAAAGATCGTCCTGGTTCTTCAAACATAGGCTGGTTTAAGGATTTAAGCTCTACCCTTTCCGCCCTGGGGTATGGTGATTTGTGGTCTGGTCCTGAATTAGCAACCTTTCCCTCCAAAAAAAGACCTAAAATTGCACTATTGGGACTGGGTGGTTTATAATAGACACTTGAGTCTGTGTTTCAGCAATCTTACAAGTCTATTTATTGTTTTTAAAGACATATCCAAGCTCGAACAATATTGGGACATGATAACAAAGCCCCTGGATCGTAAATTATTCCACCAGTTCAGATGTGGCTCGCTGCCTCTAGGGGATTTCACTAAAAAGTGGGGTTCAGGGGGGACGGGGCACTGTCCAAACTGTCTTGGTCATGGAGAAAGTGTAAATTATTTTTTGTTTGTGTGTCCTCTGTACACAGCCCCAAGAGCCAAATGGTTAAGCCCGGTTTGTAGATGCCTAGGTACTCGCTCGGCTGTCGAAGCAAGCAGAATTTTAAAAACTAACCTGACCCCAATAATTGTTGTGGGGGTAGCTAAATATTTGGGGTGGGCTTGGTTGCTTAGAACCAGGTTCATCAAAAGTAAATAGCTGGGGGTTTAATAATGTTTGCTTGCTTACCTGTTAATGACTAGTTCACTATATCTGATGCTCATTGGTAATCTATGTGGTAATGCCAATTTTGTACTCATTCATAGAAGCCTGTATAAGTAATTTAATATTGGTTTTAGATGTTTTTAATTATGTATTTACTGTATTTTACGTCTTTTATGATGCATCAATCGAATAAAGACTTCTTGAATTGGATATATCAGTTAAAGAAATCAATAACTGAAGGAAATAATGAGAGCGTAGTAGTGTGATGAGACCAAGGGGACAAATACGATGCACCAAGATAGTATTAGGAGGGGCAAACACAAGGTTCAGTGTATGAACTTTTCAACAGTTGGGTGCCCTAATATGTTGCAAAAGGCCAAGATTAGCACAAGCATCCTAGATCAACTCTGCTTTATTGCTGCTATATCAGAGTTACTATTTTCTACAGTTGCTATTTACAGACGGTTATGAATAATCTCCACACATGATGGCTCAGCCTGACATTCTTTCAGTTTATTTGTTTCCAATGCGATTGCACAGTTATGATATTTGCTTACCGTTTGCTGCTCTTTGAGCATTTCTCAGCTGTAGGGTAGCTGGTGTTATGAAGGAATGGACTACCCCTTCATCACTACATGATATTACTTTAACAAGCAGTTTAACTGTATCATCCTGCAACGCCGAGATCAATTTTATAATTCCTTAGTTGACCATGGAGTGTGTTTCTTGCGTCTCTTCTTTCCATGTAGGGAAAACAAATCAAAGACATTTCTTCTTTTTTTACTTTATATATGTACACAATCTTCCGAGATACTAAAGAGTTATTTCCATACACAATATTTTGTGTTTTCTGGGTATGTATATTCCTTTGCTTCATTGCCTAATTCATTTAAGAACCCTATAGTGATACATTTTAGCAAGTAAGCTTTGCCCTGTCTAATATAGTGAAAGTCAGTGAGGGTTCTTCCATTTTGTGCTAAGTTTGTACCTTTATTATCTAGCTGACTATATTCATGAAAACTGAAAGAACATACTAATATCAGCATTTAGTGCAATAATTATCAAGACACCAAACTTTTTATATATATTCAATGGCAGATTTAATAACATTGACCGTGTTTGCATCACAAAAGTGACGCAAACCAGTGCATACTGTAGAATTGGGATTCCCTTTCTGGGATGCCGGAAAGTAGCCCTTAAGTAATACAAAGTAGTACCATGCATTACTTTGCTCTACTCTGCATCAAGGAGCGTTCCATGCATGGTACATAGACGTTCCCTTGCAAGCATTCATGTTTTTTTGTTGGAGGGCCTTATCTACTAATATTTGAAGACAGGGCTTTGCAACAAAAGATAACACCTATTTGAGCCTGGGGGTAACTTAGAGAAATGTTTTTATTTCTCCAAACATTTCCAACTTTGCAAGTATGTGCATTATACAGCACATAAAGTGGGAAAATTGGTAACCTATTTCTAAGCATAGTATTTTGTGCTGAAAGTGTACTCTTTGAGTACAAAAGGTATGCTTGACATCATGCACATACCCTTACAATGCAGTTATTGTGCTGCACTGTGTTATGTGAAACGCTATTATATGTGCCCCATAGTTCCATGAAGTGCGCTTAGTTAAATGATAACCCCATGATACCAAACATTCCTAAACAGGTTAAAAGAGGTTAAAGCTCAGGGTATGAAAAATGCTTTTAATAATGGGTGTGTCATTATATACCTTAGACCCGCTCAGAGAGGGTCTAGAAACTTTGAAATATTACTTGTTAAGGATGAGGAACCTAGATGCCAAAGATACGTTGTTACCAGAATATATGCATTACATCATGCATTACAATTATATACGAACTATTGGGTAGGGTTTACTCCACAAATATCAGTGGCAGCCACGGGTTCAATGGCCTCATCTATGTTTGCAAATGAAAAATTTTGAGAAAACAAATAAATTGAATAAATCAATATAGTAGCAAAATCTGAACATATTATGCCGATTTATTGATGATTTGTTCATGGTGTGGAAAGATAAGTGTTGCAATTGATAGAAAACATTGAAATTTTGTTCCACGATGAAATCAAATGTATCTATATAATTGACAAAGAAATCGTACACTTGTTGGATATTCAAGTTAAATAATGAAGGCTGGGAACCACACTTAGGGGCCAATTACGATGTTGTCAGGCAAGCATTCCCACCGAATCGAGCTAGGAATGCTTTTTGAACAATTCGTATTTGAGGAGTCCTACCAACCGATTACGATGTGTCCGGATGCTTACGGACTCGGCTCAGTTGGACTCCCATTGACTTTAATGGGAGCCTGTGTTCCGAAAGAGAACACAGGCTCCCATTTAAAAAAGGGGTGGGTGGGGAAAACCTTGCATCCTGTAGCGGGCCCCCCATGGTGCTGACACACGGTGCATGGTTGGGAAAGGGGTCCCTTGGGTATCCCCACAGGCCCCATCCAGAAGCCTACAGGTAAAGGGGGGCTGCTACTGGCCCCCAAAGCCCATTTCCACAGCTTTTTTATCTCGGCCAAACCGATTCGGAACAGCTGTCCAAATCAGTCATCGTACTTGCTCATTTGGAAACCATCTCCATTGGGCTGCATGATTCCGCTCTGAATGACTCGGGCTGGCTGAATCCCATTCGGAACCGATTAGGACAGCCTGGATGGTTTCCTTGCATCGTATTTGGTCATCCGGAAAGGTGACCAATTCAGTTGGGAACATACTGGCACATGCATCAACAATGCCATTTGCGATTCCTTATTAGCGAAAAATAAGGATTCGCTAATAAGGACTAGCAAAAGGCTATGCATGTAGAAATCGCTTAAAACATAGTGATTTCTAAACATTCCTTAATTGCGACCCGCAAATTGCGAGTCCAAATAAAGGAATACCTCCCCATTCATTCCTATGGGCCTAGAGACCCATAGGAATGAATAGGAAGACATTCTCAATTTGAAATTCTCAATTAGAGAATCGCAAATTGAGAATGCAATTTCAATGGTGCCAGGGTGTCAAAAGGACACTCTGTTGCACCCTTGAAATCTGCATATGAGTACATCTTGCACACACACATGCCCCAATGGCATGTGTGTGTGTGTAAAATGGAACTTTGAAAAATGCACTTTAGTGCATTTTTCAAAGTTTTTGAAAATTACCATGAAGTTCAATTTCATGGTAATTTGCTCCCCCTATTAGCACATTCGCTCGTTTTTTTACTTTAATGCATTGCATTTAAGGAATCTCAATTTGCGATTCCTTAATTGCAATGGCAATTTAAGTAATCGCAAATTAGAGATTAATTAAATTGCGATTTTTGCATTTGGGATGATGCATCCAAAATGCAAAAATACCGGTCGCGAGGGGGCGGATTCTGAGAATCTGCCCGTTTACGACTGGTTTTTGCTTTGATGCATGTGCGCCATAGGTCTGAAATCGGAATCGCAGAATCCGAATGGCGTTTGGAGCCTTTCCTGATGACATCGTAATCGGCCCCTTAATCAAAAGGATGCTGATAGAAAAAACCTTTTACATGCTACTGACTTCCATCCACAGAGTTTAAAAGAGGATATACAATACTCACTGCTAATGAGAATAGAAAAGATCTAATATGATCCTAATCAATACATTCAACATGAAGGGTAACAGAGTAAAGGAAATGAACTGTAACGCCCTTCTCAAAACCAAAAAAGATCAGACAGGAGATGAAACACCTGATTTTGTTACACAATACTCAATACAAAGTCAGAAAATTAGCATTCTAAAGAAACATTGATATTTAAATGACATATAGACCCAGGCCCAGGGTTACTAGGATTTTGCATCTGGGTTGCGTCACTTATGTGGAGCAGCCCTGATGCGAACTGGTTTTGGCATGTCCTAAGCCCTGCAAGGCCACATTGCATGGTTTAATAAATAGAAAGTAACGCAAGAGTTACTTTGTGTCAGGTAAGTATTACATGACAGTAGCATGGGCGTTTTAATGCAGACACTCTTGTATTTTGACTCAAACCCACATTTACAAAGACCAGTAAACCTGGTTTGTCACAAAAGGGTGTGCCTAACTGAAAGAGGCATACAAATGAGTAATATCTTTATTTCTCCTACAGCTAGATTCATCATTGTCCCGTTCTGCGAGTCCTTAAAAGCGATTATTAAGGAATCGCTAGTAAGGACTTGCAAAATGGGATTCATGTAGGAATTGCAAAAAATATTGCGATTCCTATATCTTCCTTATTTACGATTAGCAATTTGCTAATCGCAAATAAGGATGCGATTTCAAGGGTGCAGGGGTGTCCAAAGAACACCCTGTAGCACCCCTGAAAAGCAAATGTAGCCAGATGTTGCGCACACACATGTCCAAAGGACATGTGTGTGTGTAACATACCACTCAGAAAAATGCACTAAAGTGCATTTTTCTGAGTTTTCGCTATTTACCACGAAGTCTGACTTCGTGGTAAATAGCGGCCAGAAATAGTGAATTCGCAAAAAGAAAATGGTTCATGAATTGCATTTAAGGAATCTCAAATAGACGCCAGAGTGGGGCTGGAGTGCCCCAGCAACTGGTTTGAACCGGGCTATGCATGGAGCACCTTGTGTGCCCCAGGCAGTGTCTGGAAAAGCATCTTTCCATTCAACCCACCCTGCCCCAACACACTAGAGGCTGTCTGGGGAGGTGCTATCACCTCCCTCGACAGGAAACCTATTGTCCAGGAATCCCTTGCTGGAGTTTCGTCTAGCTGCAGGAGGTCAGACTCGTGTCTGTGGCAGCAGCATCCATTTTGTGATGCTGAGCCTCTGTTTAACTTTAACCGGGTAAAGCAGGAACATACATGTCTTTTCCCCCTAGAAGGGTGGAATGCTACCCCCGCCGCCAGAACTGGCGGGGGGGGGGTAGTATTCCAAAGTGTTTGACACCTTACACAGCATGTTTTGATAAAGGCAAACCAAAGTTAGCATTACTAGCGAGGATTATAATGCACTTAAGAGTATATGGTATGGCTATATCATAGAACAGCTATAAGGAGATGGTTCTGAAAGCTGCAGGGGGGCTCAGCTCATGCTAGGGCACCCTCTTACATAAAACCAAGCACTTTGCCTACAGGATTGTTAAGGCCTGCCATAGGAGTGACTTATAGGCTACTATGTGTCTAGATATAAGGTAGATATAGATATACTATATCTAAGTAAGGGGTGTTTACACCACCTTACCCAAGCTGAGTGATCAGCCTGTGGTGTCAGTTTAGATGGCCAGCCAGGGGTGGCATAATACATGCTGCAGCCCCTGGTAGGCCTTGGATACACCTCTGCCCTGGGTACCTATGGTACACTATGCAGGGGCTCACAAAGGTGACCCACTACCCAATCTGGTATGTACCTAAAGTACATGGTATCAATTTAGAGAGAGAACAGCTGGGCTGTGGGTCTGATTAGCCGGCCCATAGCCACACTAAAATCGAAAAACCAGAATATCACAGCAAAAAGTGGGTTGACCATAGGAAGCAGACCCTACTCTCCTACATTCTTCTTTTCTGATGTTCTTGATCTCCCGCTGCACTTTGAGAAGCCACAGTTCTAGCATACCACCTTTTTTGTCTCAGAAGGTTTAGGTTCACCTCTCTGCTACCTTTGCTTGATGTCTTCCTCCCTTCTCTCCACTATCAGTCAATATCAAAAGTATTTTATTGATGACACTCCAACAGAAATAGGAACATGCACAGTTTTGTTCTGACAGAAGGAACAATTTCTTTGGGTGGAATGATACTCCTTTCCACCAATGTGATGCCCATTATGTTAAAGCTTTCAAGCTATACTTATGTGAATTTGGGACAGTTGGTCCAAAATAGGAAGTTCCATCCTTGTTGAGCTTGTTTGCGAAATTTAACTTCCTGTTTTGATGTACGTGGCTCCAAACCAGAAGTCAGTGGTCTAAGAATGTTCATGAACTTGAAGGGGGCCCAAAGAAGGTTCACAATTATTTGTCATGGATGAAAGAAGTCTTCGTCCCCAGACTCCACCCTCAGGTTTTCAAACTGATTAAAAAAAGAGTGTTTAACATTTTTTAACTATGATGTTGAGGAAATATGGGACTACAATTTCCAAAGCTCGATGACTCCAGGCCTATGTGTTGCTGTACCAAAGTCAAGTCAAGTCAAGTCAAGTCAAAAAGGCTTTATTTCGATAAAACTTATCATAAAAGCTGCAAATAAATCACAAATACATCAGATTTTTTAGGGAAAAAAAGAAATAAAAATAAACATAAACTTACAACAAATTTTCCTTGGGAAAAGAGAATTAGTTTAAAAGGTTTAAGAATTTTTTTAAAAGAAATTCATTTAGCAGTCAATTTAAAAATAGAATTAAACAGGTAATTTTAGCCTTTTGGATCTAATGGTCCAGGCCCATGAAAGAAATTTAGCTAGGGCGCAAGCATAGATGGCACGACTGTCAGACATTAATATCCGAATTGCGTCCATGTGACTCCTAGTGCCCAGCTGACGACATAAATTTTTAAGCCAAACCCTCCTAGGAAGGGCATACTCTCCACATTCGAACATAAAGTGTGCCACTGTCTCCGGTTTGTCTAGGCAAAGTGGGAAAAACTCTGAAGTCTGTGCGGGGGATTTCCATCGGGAGGTGAGAGAATGCAAAGGGAGAGTTCCCACTCTGAATTTAAAATACAGAGCTCTATCAAAGGGTTTTTCGATAGTATCAAGATACACTTCCCGTTTCGGGTGGTCCTTAAACCTCAAGAAATCCTCCGTTAGTCTGCCCATAGTGGTACTAGTGTTCCTTTGGAGCGGAGTCCAGTCCCAATAAAGTTTCTTGAGAGTTGACTTTGGGGGTGAAGATCTATTTGACCACGATTCATTTAGGCCCAAATTTAGTAGTAGTGATTTCATGTCTCTCAACCATTTGATTTTGTGCCACCCAGGTAGCGACATGATTTCTGCTAGGCCTTGCGCATATTTACCAAGTTCCTCCACTCGCCATAGTCGAGCCCATAGCAAAAGTGGACGGAGTTTTGCAAGGTCGTCAATCGGGCGACAGCCTAGGTCCAGCATCAATGGGACCGTGGGAGTGCCCTGAGGGAGTGACATAATCGCTCTACAGAATTTCTTCTCTGATTTAGGTAAATCACTAGAAACGGATGAGCCCCAAAGTTCTGCCCCATAGAGAGCAGAGCTGACCCCTTTAGCCGAATAGATTTCGAGAACAACAGCTATTGGTCTTATTGTACAGGAGCGTTGTTCTTTCAAGAGAGCTCCTGTTATCCTCTTGTGAGTTAAAAGCATTTTATCCATATGTGGGGTCCAATCCATTTTGTCTGATAGCCGGATACCAAGATAGTCAAAAACTTCTACCCTCTCCAGAGGTTCGGCGTTCAGGGTAGGTGGGCGAACTGATTTTTTGGGGGGATTCAGCACAAGGTATTTTGTCTTACTTGTGTTGATTACCAGGCCTCGTTTGGAGCAAAAAGATTGGAAGTTATTTAAAAGTCTTTGCAGGCCAATTGGGGTTTTTGATATCAAAAGCGTATCATCCGCGAAGAGGAGGGTAGGTATACGTTCGCCAGCCAGGGATGGTTCATTTGAAGGATGTTCCCGAAGATGCTCTACCACCCCATTGATGTAAAGAGAAAAAAGGGTGGGAGCTAACACACATCCCTGGCGGACCCCTCTCTCGACCGGGATACTGCTTGTTTTTTCCCCCCCTGAGCCCCACCTAATCTGGGCAAAACTATTTTCATGCAGCCTAACGAGGAGAGATAATAAATAGTGAGGCAACCCCATATCATAGCTGTACCAAAGTACAAAGGGCCAGATGTAGGAAAATCGTATTTACCGATTCATAAATACCGAATTTTACCGATCCGGTATCTATGAATTGGTAAATATGAAGGAGTGAGATTTAGGAAGAATCGGTAATTGAATTACCGATTCTTTAAAATTCGGTATTTACCGATTCGGTAAATACCAAATCGGTATTTCCTATTGATTTCTATGGGCTGTGAAGCCCATAGGAATCAATGGGGAATACAGATTCGGTAATTACCGAATCTGTAAATACCGATTCCTGCAAGGGTGCAGGGGGTGTCACTTTGACACCCTCTAGCACCCGAAATACAGGCATGTGTGCCATGTGGCACACAGACATGCCCTAAGGGCATGTCTGTCTGTCACATGGCATAGGTGTGCATGCACACATGTGCATGCACACCTGGATTCGGTATTTTACCACCCAATTGGATTGGGTGGTAAAATATCGAATCTGTAAGGCCTTTGGGACTCTGAAGAGTCCCACCTACATCAGGAAGTTACCGATTCGGTAAAAATACCGAATCGGTATTTTACCGATTCGGTAAATTTACCGAATCGGTAAGATTACCGAATCGGTAAAATAGGGCCCCTACATGCCAATTCTTAAATACCGGTCGTAACGGCCGAAATCGGACGTTACCGACCGGTATTTAGGCTCCTACATCTGGCCCAAAATTCCTTATGTGGGGTTAAATAACAAAATGCATCTTTTTGTAATGGACATTCTTTACCCTGATATAGAAAACACAGTGTTGGTTATGAGTAGATCTTAGTTCCCTTGGAAAAGTACATGATTGTTTTTATTATTACTGTGGGGACATTTGACAAATCAGTACAATTCTTTCGAAAATAAAGGAAATCAGGGTTAATTTGGGGGTGTCAGGTTTCGTGCAGATCCATCTAGCGGGACAAAAACATAGGAGTCATAAAATGATTGTGTCCTTATTAACTTCTATTTGAAAGTTTGCTCTCCTATAAGTAACAAATGTTCAAAAGAATTACAAAAGGTTTGGCATGAAAGTAGAATTTTACTTAGAGGAGTGCCTTTGATTGGTTTGGTGTAAATAGGCTCAACTGTTTTTGAAATATTATTGTTTAAAAAAGGTGTAAAGACAGCTTTGAAATGATAAATCATGGAGCTATCCCGACAGTTGAAAAGGTGCTTTTTGATTTCCCTATAAATGTAATGCTGTTTGTCAAATTTGTAGAAGATGTGGCAGAAGCTTCATATGTTTTACTGCATTAGTATTATTCTTCAAAGTCATGGGCAGGCACAGACAAAAAACCAAGGTTCAAAGTGCTTATCTGCTAATAATGTGGCATACCTAGAAGAATTCACATAAAATTTGATGAGCCTATAGTATGTTTTTCAAGTTCAAGTTCAAAAGACCTTTATTCGAATTTCATAAAATTCATAAAAGTACCACATTAAAACAGTTCAATTACATAGCAAATACAGGGTTACAAAATTAATAATTATTAAAATCTGATACAGTTCTCATAAGACTATTTTCAGGGGTTTTCCATCATTTTGCTTACCCGTGTTATAAGTCTCAAAAAAGTGCTAGTGAGATAGATTAGTTCATCAGTGTCCAGGGAAAGTAACATTAAGTTAGACTCCTCTAACGAAAGGGGTCTTTGTTTTCTAAAATAAGGAGTTAAAAACCAATTAATGTATTTTAAATAAAATTTGCAGAAGAATCGAAAGTGCAAATCATTCTGTTTACTAATACCATCACACGGACATGGATTGTAATCTGTTGTGTGCTGATAGCCCAAGGGAAAGCCCAGTAAAAATTTTACTGAACCCGCCCTTAGCCGAAACAACAGTGATCTCTCCCAGTTAGTCATAGGTAGGGTGAGGTATGGTACAAGTGTTCTCCTACTTAAGTTATTCCTCATGTAACTCGCCACAGTTGATTTAAGGGTTTCCATTTCCATTCGTTCAAAGTTATAAAGTGCATACAGTGCTTGTTTGACCTCAATTTTATCTTTAGGTTCAATCCTGCGTGGGTCAGAGAAGAGATCTTCCCTGTTCCCGGTGCTCAATGTTTTTAGGACTCCCGCAAGCCAGTGGATCGACATGCCATGATCACATATAAGACAGTCTTTTATAATATTTTGCGTTAAAATGGCTGAATTATTCCTCCAGATCCTAATCCAGAAAAGAGCTGGTCTAGATCTAATAAAATCACATACATAGTGGAGGTTTAGTTCCTCGTGGCAAATAAGTTCAGAAGTTGAGATTGGGGCACCCAGTATTTTCCTACAAAATCGACATTCTCGCTGGATGTCAGGGTTTTTTCTCAATCCCCAAACCTCAGCCCCGTATGTTACTACGGGTAAGCACTGTAACCTAAAACTTTTTAAAATAGCTCTAGTGGCACCTATTTTCTTTGGGCGGGACAAACTCAAGATGGAATTGGTGGCTTTCGAGAACTTGTCCATGGCGTGGGCCGTATGCCCACTCCATGAGCCGTTCGCAGCGAAAACCAAACCTAAGTACGGGAATGTAGTTACAGATTCTAATTTATCTGTCCCTATATGTATAGTGTTGAGCTTTCGTTTCCCGGGTCCACATGGCATAATAAAAGATTTTTTAAAATTGACGCGCAGGTCTAAGCCCTCCATGAGTTGGACAAACCCTTTAACAAGTAAGCGAAGGGCATTTGGTGTTCGTCCCATAAAGACCGCATCGTCAGCGTATAATAAAACAGGCAATGGTTGCCCCTAGTCTAGTCTAGTCTAGTCTGGACATTTGTATTGCGCACATATCACATCCAAGGGAGTCTCATGGTGCATGCAGACAGCCCTGAAAAAGGAGATGAGCCATAAATTAGATCTAGCAGAAAAGCCAGGTTTTCAATTTTTTTCGAAAGTTCGTATGTTCTACAATAGTACGAAGACTCAGAGGTAGTTTGTTCCATAGAGATGGTGCCATAAAGGAAAAAGCACGACCACCATTTCTGGCAGTTTGAACTCTGAGAGGCGTGAGCAGTAACTTAGTGCTCGATCTCAGCTGTCTGCCAGGCAAATACCATGTAAGTTTTTGGGTCCAACATTTTGGTCCCCGTCCATACAGGTATTTGTGAACCAGACATAAGGTCTTAAAAATTATCCTCTTTTTTACAGGGAGCCAGTGTAAGATTTTCGAACACGGCAATGAAGGAGATCTTCGGGGCAGGCCTAGGACCAGACGAGCAGCCGTATTTTGTAGAACCTGCAGTTTCCTGATATGGCACTCGTTTATGGCAAGAAGAAGTGAATTGCCATAGTCTAGTCTATTTACAATCAGGCCCTGAACCAGAGTTTTACATGCTTCAGCTGTTATCCATTTAAAGACCATGCGTAGACTCCGCATGATTCCGAAGCAGGTGCCCACAGTATGGTTAACTTGGTCCTTCATGGATAACTTGTTATCCATGCGGAAACCTAAATTGCGGACTGATTCCTTTGGGACAGGACACACCCCCAGTTCAGAAGGCCACCAATCCTGGGTCCAATACTCACTCGCTCTCCCAAATAAGATGACCTCAGACTCACTGCCATTAAGCTGAAGGTGGTTTTGGCCCATCCAGTTTTTTACCTCTACCATACAGTTTCTAAAACGCCTTTTTGTCTCATTTGCGTGAGGGCCAAGTGTGACTAGTATTTGCGTATCATCCGCGTACGACAGCACGTCAAAACCGTATGCCTTGATCGCTTTGGCCAGAGGGGCCATGTAAACATTAAAAAGCGAGGGGCTCAAAATAGAACCCTGAGGCACACCTCTTATGACGGGCCGCGTACTGGCCAAGG
This sequence comes from Lissotriton helveticus, assembly GCF_964261635.1. Taxonomy (NCBI): domain Eukaryota; kingdom Metazoa; phylum Chordata; class Amphibia; order Caudata; family Salamandridae; genus Lissotriton; species Lissotriton helveticus. The sequence continues at coordinate 1,002,702,323 of NC_136067.1, forward strand.
TTTTATCCACTTGTACTGTAGTCGTCCGGTTGGTCAAATAACTGACAAACCATCTCAATACCTGCCCTCTGACACCACACTCCCACAGCCTTCTGATCAAGATCTGGTGGGAGATGGTGTCAAAGGCGGCCGACAGATCTAAAAGGACAAGAATAGAGTATTGATGTTTGTCCAGGGCAAGCCTAATATTGTCAGCAACCTCGATCAGTGTTCTTTCCGTGCTGTGGGCAGCGCGGAAACCCGACTGTGATGAATCGAGTAGGTCATTCGTCTCCAAGTAGTTAACCAGTTGTTCATTTAAAAATGCTTCCAACACTTTCCCTGAATATGGCAACAAGGAGATGGGACAATAGTTTAAAAAAGCATTTGCATCTGCGCCAGGTATTTTTAATATGGGTCTAACTCTTGCCGCCTTCCAGATTTTTGGAACCTCCGCTTCTTTCAAGGATTTATTTAAAAGGCTAGAAAAACAGTCCACTAGCGCTGGGGCAAGGATGGCAAATAGTTTAGAAGTTAATTTATCATTGGGGGAGCCTGATTTAATTTTCCGCCCTACTAACATGGTTTTTTCATTATCAAACAATTCAAAGGTAGCCCACCTCGAGGAAGATTCGTTTATATATAGAGATTCATTTATATATAAATCCTGATCTAGAAACTGAATGGATGTAATATCCAATCCAAAGGAATTACATATGTTTGTAATTTTATCCTCCAGGAACTTAGAGAGCTCTTCTGTCCATTCTTCAGTATGTGGTGTTAATTGTGGACTTTTAAAGGAAGTAAATTCCTTTAAGATGTGGTGAAGCTCCTTAGAAGAGTTCTCAGCATTGATTATCCGTTCAGCTAAATGCATTCTCTTAACCATTCTTATTCCCTCATATATTTAGTGTGTAGGGTTTGATAAGTTTTACAGTCATTTAAGTTTTTACTTTCCGCCAAATTTTCTCTGCATTTCTTGTCTGGGTCTTAAGATCTTTTAATTGGTCTGTAAACCAGGGTGAAAATTTCTCCCTGCATTTGACCATTCGTAAAGGGGCGATCTTGTCCAATGCTCTGCCGACAGCTGACTCCAGATAAATAGCTGCTGAGTTAACATTTGCCTTCAGGTCTATTTGATCTATCTGAAAATTATCAGAAAAGGCGGCAAGTGTAATCTTTTTCATGTTTCTGCATTCTTTTTTGTCATTATTACTAGTCGTTTCCAGTGTGCAGTTATTTATAGTGAATTTCACCAAGTAGTGGTCAGTCCACAATAATGGGGTAGGGGGGACCGTCCAGATATTAGGAGAGTTAGTAAATAGGAGATCCAACGTGTGACCAGCTTGGTGGGTGGGACCCGTAATCTTTTGATTCAGATTAAGGGTATTCATAGATGAGATTAGTTTTTCTGTCTCTACATCTGACTGGTCATCAGCGTGATAATTCAAATCACCCAGTAGCAAAAAACTATCCGCAGTCAGTACATGAGGGGCTATAGTTTCTAATAAGATATTGGCAAAATCTCCTTTATTCCCCGGGGTCGATATAGCAATGCCCCTTTCCACACCTCTTTTCCCAGGCCATTCACTCTAAAAATTATGATCTCTGACTCGTTAACCATGATGCTTTCTATAATATGAACATTCATATTCTCCTTTGCTGTTATCAATACTCCTCCACCCCTTCCCCCTATTCTATCAGACCTGACTATAGTATACTGTTGAGGAAAAGCTATATGAAGCTCGGGAATAGCATGCTCATGCAGCCATGTCTCAGATATGAAGCACAGATCAGGATTTTCAGAGTCAAGAAGGCTCCATATTTCCAGGGCGTGCCTTGGAATAGATCTCGCATTGAAATATACAGCCGTACATTTCGCCTGTGCTGGGCTAGTGAAAACGGTCTGAGTTTCACCCCTCTCAATCAGCCTCACCACTGATGGCTCTGTGTTAAAAACACAAGGGACCTTCCGAATATCTGCTAATAATGCCTCTGATGCCACAATAAGGGGACAATTTAAATCTAAAAGTTCTTACCGTGCGTACCTGATAAGAGGTGATATAGTAGCAGCCATTTTCGAAGGGTAATAATGACCGGGGAGGGGGACCCACCCGAAAATGATAGTAGTGTGGCAGCTGGCAGCGTTCTGGCGCGGACGGGCGCAGACGGGCTTGCCTTTGGCGCGCCTTTGGCGCGCCGCTGCGCGCGTCCGCGCCTTCCTCCCAGTTAAGTAGGGAAGGGGGCGGGATCAGCTAGAGCGCTGACAGTCACTTCTGTGTTAGATGCAAGCGGAAGTGAGTATATCGCCTATGCGACCCTCCGCAACAAACGGCAAGCGCCGCGGCGGACCGGGGTCTAGGTAAGGTGATAGACTTGCTATATCAGTGACATGAACACTATTTTAAAATACATTCGCTAAAACGTTGCGGCGCAACATAAATTTATACAAACATAGAAGTTTTAAAAATTCAGTGCACAATTCAACTCTGAGAACTAAAGTAGCATAAATTCAAATTCGCCCACTAGATAGTCAGCCTTTCCAAAAACGGCTTACTGCCCCTGGATTATTGGTACATCACTAGTCACTTGTTTTAAGGTTTTGGCTAAACCATTGATGTAAATGATAAACAACAGGGGTGCTAAAACGCACCCTTGTCTTACCCCTTTATCAATGTTGATGGGTCCGGAAACTTCTCCACCCATCCCGATCCTAACTTGTGCTTTGAGGTCGGTATGGAGGTACGCCAGGAAATTAACAAGAGCCTCGTCCAGTCCATAATTCGAAAGAATTGCCCATAGTTTAGATCTATTCACTAGATCAAAGGCGGATGAAAGATCCATGAACGCAAGGTAAATAGGGGACGATCGAGCAACGCTATACTTATCAATAATCAGTTTCAAGTTCAAGCATTGCTCAACCGTTCCCACCATGCTCCTGAATCCCATCTGACATGGGTCCAATAGACCCGTATCTTCAGTCCATTCTACCACCCTATTATAGATTACTCGCCCCAAAATTTTTAAGGTGTTATCCAAAAGGGAAATCGGGTGGTAATTCACTGGATCCGACCTCTCGCCCTTTTTAAAAATTGGAACTATAGTACTAGTAGCCCAAGTAGTGGGCATGGGCACTGTTGGCAGGCTATTAAAAACATTAAAGAGGATTGGTGCCCATAGATCCGGACTATGCTTAATTATATCTATGGGCAGTCCATAGGGACCTGGAGCCTTGTTTCCAAGGCTCTCTTTGATGGCTCTCTCAAACTCATGCAGATATATCTCTAAGCCGCGGAGCTGACCAGGAGTAAAGTTAGTTAATTCCTCGAATGGAGCAGCGTAGATTTTGGAAAAATGGGCCTCCCAAGAGCTGCTAGTTATATTGCAGCTAATTGGGGTTAATTGTTTGCCCATTTCTTGCATTTTTCTAACAGCTGACCAAAAGGGCCCGCTGCTTTTAAATTTGCGCTCCCAACTAGTGACTCCCATTGTTCTGTTAATAGTGCTGCCTTCCTTTCAGCTATTTTAAGTTTATAAGATTTCCTAGCTGCCGGTACCTCCATTAAGCACCTTGGTTTAGTGGTTAATGCCCTATGCAATTCCCTGTTTGCTAGTGAACAGGCAGAATCGAACCACCTTGGTTCTTTCCCTTCTTTTGGTAATGGAACTGACAAGGAAGTTTTTATGGCTAGGCACAGTTTGCCAAAGTCATCCATTATCCTATGGCAGTTCCCATCCATTGTTAAGCAAGAATTAATTAACTGGGGATATTCCCTATTAACACTTTCCAATATTGCCCCACTGTCAACTCCCCTCCATTTTAGACGCAGCTATCACCCGTGGGTGTGATATCTCTTGCGCCGTTTAAGTTGGCGTATACCTGGCTAGGGCCTAATTTTAAGGTCACAGTGAGGGGGTTGTGGTCACCAAACGATGTTTCTACCACCGTAGATTTTGTCACACGGTCTAATAAGTGGGGAGACATAAAGATAAAATCAATGGTGGAGGAGCAATCCCTGCCTCTGAACATGGCGGCATGAAATATACTAGAAGGGTGACTTATATCCATAGCGTTGCTGAGAGTATACTCAGTATTAGCTAGTTCGATGCCCCTTCGTTCAGCTTGATCTAAGTGATTTCTATCCTTAGTCCTGCGATTCTTTGGGAGTTTTGCATTAAAATCCCCCCCAATTAGAATCCCTGTTTCCTCCCCGGTTTCTAGACTGGTTTCAAGATTCCGTAAAGTCTTAGAGAGTGCTTCAAAATTTTTGTTTGGTATAGAATAAAAGTTGTTGTTATAAAAATTGATTAAATAAATCCGGGTCTTTCGCTTGAACTCCAAAATCTGAATGTTCGGGTTTCCTCTTGAGAAGTCTCTAATAGTGCCACCGGCCAGTATCTTAATACCAATAAACAGGCCTCCCACTGCACGTCCTGAATCAGGCTTGGATGCTGTCACGCTAAAACAATGATAACCCTCTATGTATAAATTCTCAACAGCCCATGTCTCCTGAAACATGATAATGTCTGGACCCATTGCGGATTTGACAATCTTGGTTCTAACCCTGCTACATTCCAGCTAAGAATGGACAAGTCACAGTGATTGGTATGACTAATTGACTTCCTTCTGGCACTCATAACTGTACTTCGCTTAAGGTTAATCGGTGTGAAAGATGCAAACTCTTAAGTAGTTATAGGTGTGGTAGTATGATGTGGTATAACTATTTCCTGAGTTGTATTAATTAGTGTTGAAGGTAAGTGTTCCTCATTATCATTGCTTTCATTATGACATCCGATATTACTTCCCCTTTTCCCCAGTCAGTCCTGATCTTCTAAATTTGAGAAGGCGTGTTCAAACCGATTATAGGTTGGGATGTTATATAGGGGCCTCAGCTCGTTCTGACGCAAGTTCAGGTTTGAATTTGAACTTAAATATGGCCTCTCACTATGGTTGTGTGGAGGCATGATGGGGAAAAATGGTTGTGGCGTCGGGTGTCCTAGGAATGGAGCCTGGTAGCACTGAGCTGGACCATTCATTAAGCCAGTATCTTGAATCAGTTGGTGAGATGGGAATAAATCCCTGATACCAAGATTTGGGTCCTGATAACGCACAGCCGGGTTGTTCATGGGGTTAGAATTTGGGGCTAGGTGTCTGTAAAAATAACCCAGGGGAAGTAAGGTCGTATTAAATTCCCACGGTGAGGGCAATGGCGCATTAGCAAGGGTTTTTTGAGCCCATTGAGGGGACCTGAAGTTTATAACTATACAGTCCCCATCGAACTTTTTTCTCAGCGGGCCCACCCACCCAACTCTTTGTGTTTGGATGAACTCCCTTGCTCCTTCCATTGGGAAATTACAATTTATAGATAACCAATGGAGGATCTTGTTTTTAAGAGTAATATGGTTTTCCTCTTGGTCGTTCTTTAATTTGGGCACGTTGACTAAAACCAGCACATACGCCCCGCATTCAGGCGACAAGCTGATGCGGGTGGGGATCTTCCTCGTATTGGTTGCCATGTTTAGTTCAGATTGAACTGTGGGGCGGTATTGGGAATCAATCTTAGTTTGTCGGCTTGGGACCCTTTCGCTTTTATCAGTGTTATGATCGTCCCTTCCAAACTAGCTACCTTAGTCGTGTTTGTGTTAGGGGCATGTTTGGCTGGAGGTTGGCTTTTGCTTGTACTGGGTACGTGCGTCGTTGGAGCTGGTTTATTATGACCAGCTATATTTATGTTAGCACCGATGTTTTTGGCCTTGGTTCCACCTAATGTCCCCACGTTGGATTTATTTATTATAGTCTGCCCTAGGCCTAATTTTGTTACATGGTCATCCAACACTCTCAACCTCTTGTCCATGTTTAGGATTTGTTGATTAATTGGACCTAAAAGGGTAGACAATAATGTCTCCATCCTCCCCCAGAATCCTTAGTTCCCTGTTGCTACACTAGCTTCTATGACATGGGTATCAGATCTGCTAAATTGGTCTTCCCCCTTATCCCTTTTCCGCTCTGTGGAGGCAGGAATCCTCCGACGTTGCTTGCGCCCACCCTTGTTTCTCTGTTTTTTTGGCGATAACTCAGTATCTAGATGCTTCAATTTTCTTTTAGCTTTTTGGCCCCTGGTTCGCACAGGAATGCTATCACTTTTGTCCCCCTCTGTGTTTGATATGTCAGGATCCGCAAATGGGTCGTTACCATCTAAATGTGCCTGATCGTTTACCATTGGTGCACAAAAGTCTTGACTAATGTTCATATCAGACCTGAGCATAATGGGAGTTGATGATAACCTGCTACCTGGGGTAAATTGTGCCGGGGGGGCTGTGTCCACAATTATGCAGTTCTCATTAGAGTCTGTGCCTGGAAGCCCTGCATAAGATGTGGCAAGTAAGGAATCCTGTGAGTTATCTTGATTCCGAAGAAGAGGGGGCAGACTTGGTGGTGAGCGAAAGGCGCCTTTCAGTATTCTGAATGGCAGTTGCAACGACATCGATGGTCTTCTGGAGCATTTTGTCAATGGCGGTCAAACTTGGCCGCGGGGTGGTAGATGTTGATGAAGCCAGTTTGTGTATGTCTTTTGGCCTGGGCACTGCCGGTGTCCTTCTCCCCATGATTGTGTTTAGTCTAAGTCAGTTAAGTGACAAATGATTGAGCAGTAGAGTATACTTTTATCACTGACCTGATAACAGTCCTGGAAATAGACTGAAAAAGCCTTGCAAGGGGGGTGGCCCAGCCCAGCCTCCTCTGGCCTCTGAGGGCCTAAGAGAGCCCGTCCTTTGCCCGAGCTTCGCCCGGCTCGTCCCGCGCAGCGGGGGTTCACCCGTGACTTTATGCGCCTCCTGGCACTGGCGTAGGGCGTGGGCAGCTTCCCTGCCGCTCGGAATGCTGGAAAATGTAGTTTTAGCACGGGCTCCCCCCCACTGCGGCCGCGCTTGAGTTCAACGGAGCTGCGGCGGCAGGAGGAGACCAAGTGCGGCAGTTTTACCCAAAGCGAGGAGCTATGCAGCCCAATGCACAGCCTGGATTTTACACAGGAAAAGTAGAAGTAAGTCCCCCGCTCCGCCGGGGTTCTCCCATGACTTTATGCGCCTCCTGGCGCTGGCGTAGGGCGTGGGCGGCTTCCCTGCCGCTCGGAATGCTGGAAAATGTAGTTTTAGCAAGGTTTCCCCCCCACTGCGGCCGCGCTCGAGTTCAACAGAGCTGCAGCGGCAGGAGGAGACCAAGTGCGGCAGTTTTACCCAAAGCGAGGAGCTATTCAGCCCAATGCACAGCCTGGATTTTACACAGGAAAAGTAGAAGTAAGTCCCCCCTACAGTATGTTTAAATTTTTGTGACTATGACAATTTTCGTGTCGGTCCATCAAGTGAACGCAAAGTGTAAAGGGGGCAAAAACATTGTTATGAGTTAATAAATCTGATGAATCTACATGGAACTTGTCTGTCGTTTATAGCAAGTTTTTAACCCAGCCCGGCTATCTCAGGTTGCATGCAGAACAAACAAAGATGGGGAACAAAATTAAATGGAGTCAAATATCATTCATTTGCTAATAAATTTGGTTTACGTAGTTTGACTAGCAAAACACGTGGCAGCAATTTAGCATGTTTACTCAACTCATGAAAGCTTCAGGTTAATAAAAAGTGGGGACAAAGTTAAAGGAGAAGCATAAAAAAGTGAAGTTGTTGTTAGCATATGTGATGTTTAATGAACATCTATAGTATTTTTGGGCTCTTGTCAAGTTAAGGCCAGTGCTCAGTTTTCAGGATTCATGAGATCCAATACAGAGGAGCATAGTTAAAGGTGAGGGTCAAAAAATCTTTAAATTGCTAATAACACTAGGGCCATTTCATAGATCTGCATACAATCTGGCAGGCCCTTACCAGGTTTAAATTCTGATGTGTTAAGTTTCATGTAGCTCAATCGTTTGCTAATCACTCTGGCACCCTTTGACAAATCTGCACAAAATACATCAGCAACTTACGTTTACTCTCCTGTAAGTATGTCAAATTACACTCAGTGCAGAGATTCTGAGTTTCAAGCAGATATCACAACTGGGCTTAGACTTGAAGGGGGTAAAACTGTGCTTTGATTTGCTATTAAACCTGGCACCATGTAACAGTTGTACACAAAAATTGAGAAGTAACAATTGGATTTAACTTGCAAACTGGATGCTCACTTGCCGAGGGACTACATCAGAAGTTGGTTTACTCTGCCAAAACTCTGTTGTACATGATTAAAGGCTACATGTAGGTGTGGTTAGCCACCAGGTTTGTTAGACCATGTTTTAGCCTGGGGCTGCATCCTGCAGTCAATCTCTTGCTGTATGCAGCTGAAGGGCAGACAGATCAATGGATTGGCTGCAAACATGAAACAGAGGGATTATCATTATCCAACACACACAACAGTAACCCACCACATACATTCATGTAACCACCAGTAAAACACTTTTATAATTCCATTTGAAAGCACAGTTAATATAAAGCAAGAGCAAAAACAACACCCATTACACTTGTTTTATCGACTACAGTTCTGCTTTTGATAAAATCACCTGGGCCAGACTCTGGACCAAAATGCAGAACTGGGGCATTAATCCAAATCTACTCCTCTGCATATTCAAATTTTATAACGACATCTGGATATGTACTTCAACGTATATCCTGTCATCTAAAATATACACCTCAAGCAGCCTCAAACAAGGCTGTATTTTAGTGCCATTGCTGTTCTCTCTCTATATACCTGACCTTCTAAACAATGTAGATGGCTAAGAGAGTCTGCCCAAGAGACTCAGCAACTGTGGGATACCCATTTGGCATATGCTGATGATATTGTCCTGCTCTCACAAACTGCAAAAGGCTTGAAGATCCTGCTGTCTAAGCTGAATACCTACAATTTAGAAAATGATTTGCATGTCAACTTTGCAAAAACAAGAGAAGTAAAATTTGGAAAAAAATGTAAAAACATCTGTTTGGGAGCTGGGAAATGTAACTATAGAGCGACCAGATAGCTATGTATACCTGTGTGCAACCATCAACTCGGAGTGTTCTTTGTCAGCTCATGTAAAAAACTAAAAGCAAAAGAATCTACAAAAGGCTTGAGAAGATTCTAAAGGCTCTATGGAGAAAGAACAGCAAGTCACAATCACTCACACAGCGACTCACTCACTCATACAGCCAGTCCCACAGACACTCACTCGTCCATGTAGCCACTACACCCCAACTCACTTAAGCCGTCACTCAAACAGTCACTCACTCACCCATACAGTCACTTATACAACCAGTCACTCACTCATACAGCCATTCAGACATCCATTCACCCAGTCATACAGCAACTCACACAACCACTCACTTGCCCACCCATACAGCCATTGACACATCCACTCACCAATACAGCCACTCACACAGCAACTAAGTCACCCACACAGCTACTCAGACACCCACTTATACACCCATACAGCCACTCACACACCTGTACAGTCACTCAGACACCCACTCACACATGGATACACATGCTCACAAACCGACTCACATAAACTGTAGTAAAAAAGGAATCATTCATTAGTAATACACAAAGTAAACTAATAAACGTTTTGTGGTATCTTAGTATATACGCTTACCACACAAAAACCTTTAGAAAACACTCACAATCACTGGATGATGTCATTTGATATGTCATGAGTGATATCACTGACCATGTCGTGAGTGATGTAATATGTGAGGTAGTACATTGAGGGCCAAAGTCATAGTAAGCTTAGGTAACTATAACTGCAGAATTTCAATGGTTTTGTATGAGTGACTTGAAAGCCTAACTATAACATCTCTGTAGCCTTTAGTTTTTACAGTGAATAGGTAACTATATATATTACCTGCTGGCGCTTGCCAGTAGGTAGTTATAGTTGGTGTGCAGTTTACATAGGAAGAGTGTTTTTTCATTTGCCAATAACTTTGGCGTAGTGTGAAGCTCGCAAAATTTTCAAAAATAGTTTGCCATTCACTTCAGCTACTGTCTTTAAAACTTTGAGTGATCTGTCAGGCCGGGCAGAGAAAATTGGGGTCCCAAAACACGTTTTCCCCATGTTAATTTTCATAAGAACTTTAGATACGGTTACAGCCTGAATTGCGGAATGGAATTACACCATTTGACAGAAAGGTAGATGTTGGTTAAGGGAATTGCCTTTTTATGATTAGGAGTAAATCCATTCAGTAGTTGCAGAGTGATTTAAAGAAATTTCCAGTTTTATATCTAGGGATGCAGAGGATCCATGACCCATTTTGATCTTGTGATGAAGTCTGATTGGCTGCCAACACTTCAAACCAGGCAATGTTGGCAGCTATCTTGGGACTCTGCTTGAACTGAGTCCCGAATAAAATATAAAAAAAAGACAAGGGGGCAGGGTAGAAACATCCTGATCCCCTAGGCCTCTTTCTGGGGTTCCACAGGAACCTCGCAGGTGTAACAAATTCATTTTCTTAAAAAAGAAATTCAGAGAGCTTTGCGCTGGATCCACGAAACCCACTGAAAATATTAGTCCCGGCAACGTGCTTTGTTAATTATCAGCCCCCAGTTGGGCCAGGTCTCGGGAGCACTATGCAAATAAAGGAGGGAGCACACAGAGCCCCCCTCCTGCAGCTTATTATGCCCCGGGGACCACCACCCAAGGACGTATTTCTCATTGAATGTGGGCCTCTCGGACCCCGCCAAACCCCAGGGTCTGACACTTACCCAGGGCTTTAATTTGAAAATACTTGAGGGGCCTTGCAGAACATCAGCAGCTCCAGGGACTGCCACCCCGCTAGGGGCTTTTCTTAAATTGCGTGGAGAGCACATGGCTCCCGCAGTCCCAGGGACCGTCCCTGGGGCAAAATCAAGAAAGGAAGGGGGCCATGCAGTCCCCCTTCTGGAGCCATAGATGTCCCAGTGTACCCACCCCCGGGACATAGCTGTTTGCTATGGTTTGGCGGGAGCTTTACCGCTCCTGCCAAGCCATAGCAAACTTTGCTCTGCTTCTAGGTAGCGAGAGCATACAAAATGCTCTAGCTTGCTAGAGGTGGAGCACAAGTGCTTTGACAGAGAGGGAGATCACGTTCAGCAGCTCCCACTCCATTAAATCAATGCTGGCTCCCTCAGGAGGCGGGGAGTTGGCAAGCACCGCGGTGGCCTCGAGGCTCCCTTGTGTTCACCAGTATATGGCTGAGCCCCTGAATATGGGGTCCCCGGGACCAAAATCGGCTCTCCTCCCTTTATTGTTAAAAATTTAATTAAAAAAAGGCTGTACCATGGTGGATGGGGTCTCTGAGGCCAAAATTGGCCAAGGGTTGGGGACCGTGCAGCACCCTTCCCCCATTAAATCAATCAAAATGTAGTACATTTTTAAAATACAATCATAAAAGACAAGTCAATTTAAAACACAAATATTAGCATCAGCATAATTTAGACGTGCTTTAATATCCCAATTCTCATGGGGTTGAGTCTTGCATTTACACTGTGTTAAATTAGCATGAGCTTATTAGAAGTTTAAACGCCATTTTCCTTTCTGCAACCTTTGCACACGGCACACATTATTACAAATGTTTAGAGTCTAGAGGACTCTTTTGCTTCACACGAGAATAATATGTTTTTCTATACAGGCAGCTTGGCTTGGTAAGCGTTGTCTGAACAGAAAGTGCCGAGGCCTTCAAGGTTATTTTAACACAGTGGTTGTTTTTCGGTCTGATCAGCGCACGTTCTAGACATAACATGTATGCTGCGGTGGCCACCTCTGATTTTGGCGCGTTTAATAATGCACTGCGCAGGCATGCTCACACATACTTTGAAGAACATTCGCATGCAGAGAGCTGGTGTAGAAAATGATGTGATCCATTTCTACTAGAACCAGAGGTATGGGGTAGCCTTTGTAAACCCAAGAGACCTTCTGTAGATATAAAATAACCTAATAACAAGGGAGTGTGAAATGTAGGTGTAATCTAGTCTATTTCCATTAGGCATTTTAACATGCCTTCTCCTTTTGTATTTTATGGAATAGTAACTATGCTGATAATCTTGTGCCTTATAATATGTCTGCTTGTATTAGCTAAGATACTGCGCTTGAGAACACGGCATTTGAAATATATACTTCAAGCTTGCACGTGTCTTCATTTACTCCCAGTTTTGGACTAGTATGAGTGTATAACGAAAGAGTGTTCATGTGTTCCACATTTCCTGAGGTATTCTAAGTTCCATGTTCTGGGTTGTCTAATCATTCGGGGTATGGAAGAACCAATGAGGCACTGATTGCTAGTCTGGTAGGGGATGTTGGTTACTAAGGTGAGTTTTGGCACACCCTAATTCACTGCGGTTCCAAGTCTCTATGCACAGTTCTGTGTAGGAGCAGAATCCCTGCTACATGGCGCCCTTACGTTGGTGGTCTTATTGCATGACACTTGAGTAGTACTTCATTCAGTCATTAATCCCTTTGCTATTGTTTCCGGGTAACAGTGGTGTCGGACAAACCTACCAATAGTTACATAGTTCTTTTCAAGCTTGAATCTTTACAAACGGTTTCCTTTCAAATTACTACCCAGTTGTGCTACTAAAGTTTGCATTGTAGCTTTTTCTTCTCTGTGTCACTATGGCTGGCATTGTTATACCGCAGCATAGTCGCATTGCGGTTCGCAATCATTTGCAAGCATACAATGTTGGTTTGGAGGGCATGGCAGTGATTTTGGTAGTAAGCGCTGAAGTTGCTTACCCGTTTGAGATATTCTACTCTTGGGTGACGTTTCCTGCAGTAGAAGCAGCTGCGCAGGTTTTTCACACTTACACTCACACAGCCGTGCCCTGGGACTATGTCCCATATAGGACACAGGAAATTCCGATTTCTGCATGGCAGCACCATGTTTGTTTTGAGGGCGCCTTCCCCACAGTGTAACGGCGGCTAGATTGGGTCCTTTGTCCATTCCAGCCGCTTCTTGGCCGGTTTTGGCTGGATTCACCCCGCATCCTCGTGCGGGGCAGGTCACCGTTCCTGAATTAGGGACCCTATATGACTCTTCTATTAGTGTCATTCGGGCCCTAGTTTAATATATTACCCGCAATTTCCAGGGCGGGGACCCTGGTGTTGCGGCCCCTCCAGCTGGACCGAGCGGAATGAAGCGTAGTCCCGCGATGGTCAATGCAGTAATGGGCAAGCGTCCCCAAGATAAGGATGATATGCCTTTTTGGCTTGCCGAGAAATTTGACCAGCTGGAGGCAGTGTTTCCTAATTCAAGTCCCGTGGAAAAACACAGGATTCTTACAATTAGTTTACCTAAGGATTTGGTACCGGAAGCCGGTGACTGTGAGTCATGGGGTAGAATTTTTGCGGCAGTGTACACGAGGTGCTTCGGCACTCCGTCAATGGCTGTCCTTCCGACGGTCATTAAGCGTGTTCAGGACGAAAACTGACCTGAGGCAGCGGCTGAATTGGGAATGAGACTCGTAGGCTCCTTTGATGTAGTTTCCGATCTGGTCCTTTTGAATATAAAGGGAGATGCTGTAAACTTTCAGGTGGCTAATGCCTTACGCAAGGTCCCCGATGCCGACAAACCCCGACAGTTACTGAGAATTATTACAGCTGCGTACAAAACCATTGGCCACAATAGTTTAGGTGTCAAGCCCTTTTTGCTAAAGATAAGAAGCAAACCCAGGGTGCGAAGTCTGAAACAGAGGTTCAACCCACAGCTACAAAGAAAAATTGGAACAGAAATAAAAAACAGGGTAAACAACAACAGAAACAGAAGTCCCGTCCCCCATCACCAGTGCCTGAGTCTGCTGAGTGCGTTTATAATTTGCGCGACCGCACTATGATTAAGTCGCCTGATCCTTTTCAGGTTCCTGATCAACGCTCTCCTCGTTCTTTACATGACACATCGGCCTTATCGTCCGGTGGTGGTGGCGGCGGCAGAGGTCGGGGTGGCCAGCAGAGTCGCGACCAACCCCATCCAAAAGACGGAAAAGGCAAGCAGGACGATTCTTCACAGAAGAGACCCCAGTTTCAGAAAAAGAAAGTTGCCGCTTTAACTGCGAGATATGCCACAGATAGTGAGAACGCAGCTTCGGAATCAGACATAGGCGCTGACGTTGTTGGACAGCGCGGCGGAGATTACCATTGTGCGAGAGGCCCTGCATCCACTACTGAAGGTGACAGCGACTGACCGATATGTTGTTGTGGAGACAGCTGATACCAGAGTAGCTCCCCCTGATAGACTTTATGAAATATTCCTTTTAATTGAAGGTGACATACAACGTACAATTGAAGGGGTATTTTGGGAAAATCTTAAAACTACCTATGACATTTTGTTAGCGGAGGCTGACTGGCCCCCACTTTTGTTCTCGCAGCTCCGAGAGGAGAGGAGGTGATCCTCCCTAGTTTCGCGCACACAGTCTCGAAGGAGCATGCGCAGAATTTTGCAGAAGAGTGGGCTAAAGCCCTTGCGCCGGCTCTGTACCGTATGCATTATGGTTGGGATAAATGTTCCCCACACCACGAGATTCCTTTACGGTCTATGCCACAACCTCAACCTCAATATCCCATCCGAAGTGAAGCTAAGGCTTCGGTTGCGGAAATCCTTGAACAATTGGAATATCAAGGTGTAATTGAAACTTGCGTGTCACTGATGAATAACCCACTTTTTACTGTAACTAAGCCAGAAGGTGCGTACCGTTTGGTATTGGATTACCGGCATTAGAACTCGCATTGCCGTACCTGTGCAGTACAGAATACCCACGGCTCTGCTCTAGTGGATGGTCTTGTGCGAAAACGGTTTAAAACCAGACTTGACATATCCAACTTTTTTTTGCCCACAATTTGGATGGTCTGAGTTCCCAATGGACCAGTTTTACCTCTAGCGGAAAACTACGCCAATTTAAATGCCTGGCGATGGGCTATAAGAATAGTCCAGGTGTGTTTGCGGCCCGTATTGTCTCTCTCTTGGAGAGAGTCGACCCAGATGCGTGTTCGTATGTGGATGACATCTATCTCACAGACGACGAAATTTGGGCGCATCTGTGTAGAGTTGACCGCATAATTTGTAACTTTGCGGACTTCGGTTACGAATTCAACTTTGCAAAGTCTCTCATTGCAGAGTACACAGTGTTGTTCCTGGGCTATGAGCTCAACAATGAAGGTCGAGGATTGGCTCCTCACTTCTTGGAGAAATGCGCACAATTGCGCGCTCCTACAACTCTGAAAAAATTACAGTCCTTGCTGGGATTCTTTAATTTCAGGCATACATACATTCCCGAATATGCCCAGCGTATCAAGCCTTTGTATGCTGTGATACAACCTACTTTCAACAAATTGTGCTGGCTGCCTGAACATTCAGCCATTTTGCAATCACTGCAGGCTAGAATCTAAATTCTTACTGACTCGTGATAACCACACCAACCTGGTGATAAGAATCATCCCTGGGGCTGTTGGTTGTTACCCTGTATCCTGCACTAGAGGCAGTGACGAAGGCCAGTGTACCACATTCAAAAGCTTTGCACCCAATGTGGGTACAATGGGCAGCATCTTTGACGTCTCCGGATGTCACTTTCATTTTTGATGCCTCCTTACAGTCACAAGAGTTATTGCAGTATCAATTTGTTCATCCTTCGCCATTGACTATGCGACCTTTGGAGGATTTCCATTGTATCATATACACTGATGGTTCAGCGCAAGTTGCGCATGGGTCTAAACACACATACGTCTCAGCTTGTGCCATTGTGGTGGGTACCATGGTGAATGAATAATTCAAGTCCAAAGTCGTGCACACGCAGACTTTAGGGGACTGTACCGCACAATTGGCAGAGCTCCGTGCTCTGATGCTTGCATTGGAGTACGCTGATCCTAGCTTATTGTGAGTGATTCTTACTACTGTGTTCAATCTTACAATGAAAACCTTATTTTTAGATTCAGAATGATTCTCGTGACTCCAAAGGTAGCACAATAAAACATAAAATGATCTGGGTCCGAGTGGCTGAGCTTAAAGAGCAGCTGCCACTCGTGTATGTAATTCACACTCTTGGTCATCAGCGAGTGGGAGTTCACGCTGTTGGCAATTCTTTGGCCGATGAGGCAGCAAAATCAGCAGTATCGACATATTTGGTTGCGCCAGTTACACGTTCCAAGAGTAAGACTGATGATGATATCTTGGCGGCTGTAGCCGCGACTGAGAAGGGAAGTAAATATCCTAAGGGGTTCCCTTCGAAGTATACATATCACTTAAGTCCTGATAAAGTTCCTTATGTGAAAATACCGGACGTTGGTGAAAGATTAATTCCCAACGCGGACCGCAGGTCCACACTGATTACAGCTGCCCATGTAGGTGTTGCATCTGTGCATGCGGGTGTTTCGGCTACTGTAACTCAGTTACAACAACGTTTCTGGTGGCGGGGACTGTACAAACAGACGTGTGATTATGTCCTTCAATGTGACATTTGCCAGCAGATTAAACCTTCAACTGCTGCGCGTCCGCCCCAGACACAGTTGTACATTTTTAATAAGCCACTTGGTTGTGTTTACTTAGATCACTGCGGTTCTTTTTCTTCTGATACTGCATATAAGTACATCTTAGTAGCAGTTGATTCATGCACACGCTTTGTGTGGGTGTGGCCACACTGCAGCGCGGATTCGTGATCTGTCATAAGAGACTTGCGTGTCTTTGTAGGGATTTTTGCCTGTGGTACCTTCCATTCGGATCAGGGTCCTGCTTTCGCCTCTAAGGCGTGTAAGGATGCCATGGCTTTGTTGGGGGTCCAAGTGAAGTTTTCGTCTCCATACAGACGTGAGGGTAATAGTGTTGTGGAATGAATGAACAGAAATTTAAAGCAGTCTTTGACAGCTAGGGTTACAGGCACTGGCAGGAACTGGCTGGCCCACCTCAATAGCGTGCAGCGCCCTTAATAATCTCCCTAGAAGGTCTCTGGGTGGGCGGACCCCATACGAAATGCTCTTTGGTATCAAGATGTTTGACCCGGACCTTGACGGTCTAGACCAGGCGGCAGTTACTGCCTCCTTTGACGTAGATGAACATTGCAATATTTTACAGGATCTACAAAAGACGAGAGACAGTCTTGCAAAGGAACACTTGCTCCCCACATCTGATGCTGCGCTGCTGATTCCGGTAATTTGTCTGGCTATCCCAAGTTGGAGAATGGTTCAAGAGAAGATCGAGAACAAGAGGGAATTTGGTCCCTCATATTGAGCTCCAGTTCCAGTGCTTGGCGTGAAGGGCACAAGAACAGTCATTTTACCACCACTTCCAGCTCGTAAAGATCAAAGGTATATCTCCATTGACAATGTCAAATTACACAGATTGGCCGATTCTTCTTAGCATGACTCCGGCAGTCTCATGTCCATCGATTTTGAGAAATTCTGTTTTGGCCCGGCTCCTAATCCCCGGCCTGATGTTGCCCTCGAGATGCCTGCAATTTCAAGTCCTTTATTGAGTTCACTACCTGGTGCTCATCTTAATGAGACTGAATATACTTACTCCACTGACTTATCGATGCCTGATTTGCAAACTTGTTTGGCTACTGAATCCAGATTTTGATTTGACACTGACTCTCACACATCGAAGACCCCTTCCAAGGTGTCTGTTCTTGCAACACTGTTTAAAAAACATTTTTTGATTCCTCCTTGAACCTACATTTGGTTGGTGCTTTTTTCGATTTACCTGTTCATGTCTATTGGATTTGTGGTGTATGTTTTCCGCCTTGTCAACGGACACTATGTTGAAGAAAGAACATGCATTCGACATATTAATAGAACATTGGCTCCCCATTCCTCATCACACAGATTGAAGAGGGACCTGGCTTTTGTTAACATCACTGCTTGGCCCGTCTTAGATGGGATTGTGTGGGATGATATTAGATTTCAAATACATGGACCCACAGAGGTTATTACTATCCCCAACGTCCTGAGAGTTTTTATGGGGGATGTAATTAAACAAAATATACGTTCTGATGATTGGGATGTTCAGGCCGTTGAAGCTTTGTTTTCTGATTTGAAATATTATGCTGCCTTTGATGCTGATGATTTGTATCTTGATTCCGCAAATTATGGTGATTTGTTTTGTCATCAACATTTTGGGAATCACTACCTGCATAAAGCAAATACCAGGAGGAATACTGTTAATTATACCCAGTGGGAACATGGTCCCGCACCTGTAGAAGGCAGTTCCAGTTCTTTTTTAAAGAGGTTCACTTACTTCACTGATTTTAATCAGTCCAATCCTAATGCATTTTATTTTAAAATGACTGAAAAGTCCACTTCCAAAGTTAGACACAAAATTATTGTATTATAAGTCCTTTTTAGACCAATTGGCTGTTGGGGGCTATGAGCTGTGGAAAGATACTATTGATCTTAAATCTGTTTGGGGTTCTAAAAGTTGGCAAGTGCAAGGCACGGAGGCTTTACATGGTGGATACTTTATCCCGAATCATATGTTGTTTTTGAATTTTACAATTTCACAAACGACTTGCTTTTCATTGGCTACTACTAAAAAATGAAATGCCCCTTCATTTCCTGAATTAGAAGAATATTCTGGTTGCGATACTAATACCAAGCTGTCCATCAGAGAATTACAGACAATGTTACTGAATTCTTCCTTTAATATATCCAGTGTGGATCCTAAGGGTTGGTTGTTGTGGCACAAAAGTGCTGATTTATTTCAACATCGTTTTCTGGGTTTGGCTCCAGGCTACACACAGGTCAGGGTGGATCCCCGTTTTGAAAGTGGACATTCTGTGACTACCTGTTCTGTAGGCAAATGATGTCAGAGTTGGCTCAAACATTCCACTTTGGCGTCAGTTAAGCTGCACTTATCTAAATTGACTGACGATGTTGATCTGAATGATTTCGTGAAAGGCACGGCTTACGGTAGATCAAAAAGATGGATATATGCTATTCACAACGAAGTCTGGAAACTGTCCCAAATTGAGGCGGCTTCCTGCATTAGAGCTATAGATCAAGTGAATTTAGAGAAAGTGCTTGCAGTCGTAGATAACAGCATTAACACGCTTTCTTCCCGCATTTACACATTAGATAATATTGTGTCATCTGTTGTTGCTATTGTGCAAGATGAAGTGTCTGTTTTGGACCATGGTCAAAATCAATTGCGTTCTATTATGCAAGTTGCATGGACCTTGCATACTCTCAAACAAGGAAAAGTGCCATGGCATTACATGAATACTTCATCGTTATTTGCCCCGTTTAATTTGACTGAAAAGCAACGTTTTATGTCAGTGAAAGATGCAACTTTTTCTATGTTACACATTGAAAAGGTTGAACCATTACCATTTTCAGTGGCTGAGACCAATTCGGCAACGTGGCTTATCCACGGGTTAATAACTCTACCTTTTCCTCTTTTCAAATTCGAAGCGTGTATGAAGTACTATGCAATTGGCAGACATGAACCTCTGGGCACCGCTTATCTCCATGAAGCTTGGTCGCTACCATTTACCTATAGATGTCTTAGGGAGGGAAAAGAGGTTTACTTGAATGGTGAGGATTGTACTACAACGCCTGATCATTCGCTAATGTGTAGGAATATCCAATTGCATGGCTCTTGTAACCAGAACAAGCCGAATTTAGCCTGTATTTTGAAAGGCACACCAGCACCTGCTATCTTACCAACATTCACATTACTGGCAAATGGGAGTTATTTACTTTTAAATAATGAGGATTGTTGTGGGATTGTTGCCGGAATTGCTTAAGTGGTTACAGTGAGCGTGTGGTTTGTTGTAAAAATGTAATGTTCCCGCCTCCGCATGGGAGGCTTGATGTTTCCATCTGGCCAACGATTACGACCTTGAGTTCAACAAGATGAGCCTTATAAGAGCTCTATTGTCCCAAAAAGAAGTTGTAGTGTAGTTCCTATCTTCCCAATAGGCTCTGCGCATTGGAATAATACCTACAGCAGTAAAGGCCTAGGCCAGACGTTAACTAGGTCTACTACTGTCGATACTAGACTTAAGTTTTGGGTTTGCCAGCGTAGCTCAGAGTTCGCTAGAAACTTTCTCGAATGTTCAGGAAAGAATTAACTCCCCTGATTAGACAAGAAGGGATTTAGTTTCTGACAACCATAGAACATGACAACTTTGCTCTCCCCTAATCAAGAGTGTATCTCCAGAGTCGTGTGAGCACAAGGCAATTATTTTACTCAGTCAGTACGTGCATTCTTAGTCTCATCAGAATGTAGAGAAAAGGAAGAGACGGGCGTGTTCAATAAAAAGGTGTTATTTATTGATCAGTCTCTTTTCTCGTACAAGAGAAATGGATCGATATTATTGCAATACTTATAGTTAAGTAAAGTGCATACATTAAAAGCAATAGTATAAAATAATACTGAAAAAACATTGATATGGTTTCTAAGCCATATGATGTTTAAAATGATTAAAATAGATTACATACATATATACATTTGACTAAACGTACTCAACTGGTGTTTCTAAATACGCCTACCCCGTGTACCTGACCTAAGTCTAATGCGTGGGTGGGAATAGAAAGTTACAGTTTAAGTTAAGTTTGTTTTTGCCAAGTGAATAACTAAAGAATTCTCTGTGAGGGGTTATTCAGTTCTGTACCTGGAATTTAGGATGAAGGAGGAATGGTATCTCTTTCTCTGTTCTCGATATTCCAGGCCGCCTGCGAGGGCTGCCCGAAAGCGCCGGTGCTGGGTCTCTCGGCAGGAGATAGCAGCGCGTCTCTCAGCGCGTCAGGAAGGCGGGGCTGCTGCCAGCGGGGTCTGCTCTGCTCTGGGCTTCGGCAAGTGTGGCTGCTCCGTCTCGTCACCACGCGTGTGTTTGCATAGGGCAAGATCGGCAATATTTATACCTTAAAGGTGCCGAGATTGACGTAAGGATGGACATAGATACGTCAATAAAGATGTCATACGACTTGCTCGTTAGCACATTCTTTTACTAAAGTTCTCTGTGAAATCAAAACAATGGCCGCACGGATTTTCCAGGTTGTCATAGGTTTGATTTGTTATGAGAACGTCGTATGCCTTATCAGGGGCTGGAGGAATGTCGCTTGTCTAATTAGATCTCAAGCGTTATGACCTAATCAGATAACACGTTCCTGTGCCGTAGTGTGACTGCGTCAGATAACGGTATCTGCATCATGGGGGCTTGTCTTGCCTCATGGGCTGACTGTTAGTTAACTTGATAGTTAGTTTAACCAGAATAGGGTCAGGAATAGGGGGATCAATTCAAAACCTATAGGAATACATGACACCCACTCCACGCTAACTATGGTCATATTTACTAATCTATGCATAGTATAACATAGTACAACATACTATAGAGTATAGTGTATACCTTACCACCCCAAAATACATAAATGCATTTTGAAATTTTCAAATATACTGAAAAATTGCAGTCATATATTTTGTATGCACTTAAGCTATGAATTAAACGCTAAAGTAAACACGCATTTGTATACATTATTGCTTATTTGGTATATGAGAAATACACATGAAATGGCTCTTAATATGGCTATACAGAAAGAAAGTTCGAGACCATTTCATCACATAATAAAATGTTTGTGAACATACCAGCGGGCAACTAAAGTTTATAAAGTATCTAAAAATAGAAATCTTAGTTCTCTTGGAATAGTTTCTTACTTTAAGCAGAAGATAAGTGTCCCGAAAATTTTGTAAAAAATAATTTGGGGCTGCTAAAAAATTGCTGTCCGTGAACTGGTGGGAAAAATTGTTCATGTGACTTTATTTTTAAAGTTGAAGGCCGAATTCAGGGAACGCCGTGTGCGAGCTTGCTCAAAAGTCTCTATTTCTGTTCGGGTGAGAACATCATATCATTAAGGCTTTCGAAAAAGCTGTCAACAGCTTCATGGGAAAGTTCCACTAAGTCGGAAATAGGTGTAACCATGCATTCGTGCGCATGATTGTCTCCATTGACATTCTGATTCGCATTGCTGACAGAAGGTCGTACCTGTTCGATGCTGCTTTCATCTTGAACTTCACTACTCTTCAATCGTAGTGGTGAAGATTCCACGAATGCCGTCATCAGGATTGGCAGCCTTTGAGGGCAGCACAAAGCGTGAACCTTGGTAGGAACCAACAATGTATCTGCATCCACTGGCGCATCCGATTGTAGCGTCAGACAGGTGTCTAACACGCATTCTTCTCCGCATAGCAGACACCTCAATACAGGTAAAACACACCTTTGCCACATTGGTCGAAATGATAGAAACCAAGTCATGTTCAGGTCTCTAAGCCGGGAGAGTCCCAGGATTTTTGATATCCGGTCCCGGTATCCAATGGCTAGGATTGTATCTTCCATTGTCGCGAGAGTTTGATCTGTGACATGGGTTGCCATAACGAAAAATAAGGACTAAGAATAGGATTCCTGCAATTAGTCCCAGGATCAGGGGAAGTCCGCCAAAAATCGAATGGACGAAATCTGGAAAAATGCCCAGTATGGCTTTGAATGGTGTTAATGCCATCGAAAATACTGTCTTAAATACCTTTGAGACCCCTGTGGTATCAGAAATATTTAAGATTTCGCTCAGGATTTCCGCGAAATGTACGGGGGAATTAGTTGATAATAATGTATGTATCTCTGCAGTCGTCCTTGCGACTTGTAGATCATACGTTTCTTTTGATGACGTGAGCCTTGTAGGCGTCTGAAGAAGCACTGTTTTCATTCTGCTTAAAGTATCTATTCGAATAGAAGTAATTTTCAAATCGGGCCATGCCCTTGCCTCCCTGTCTGGAAGGGAGCTGGGGAACAATGAGCGTCCACAGCACTTGACCTTCGCAGTCGTAGTTACTAGATAAGGAGTCCCGGGCATAAGACTACAACATCTGCGGTCTACAATAAGAATGTAACTCCCATTATAGAGTCTTTGAAAGAATGGTTCTATTTCAGTTGCAGGTGCGCCTTGCTGGTGACATGAAAGGTTGTATGAATTCCCTTCACAGGCTCCATGCAAACTAATTCCGTTACACAGAAGCGTGCCGCTTAGTGACATATCACAATTGTTGCCACTAAGAAACACTTTCTGTCCTTTATTACTGACACATGCATGTGAATAGGGCAGGTTCCAAGTTGTTTTAATGTACCCCTTTCCCAATTTCTCGTACATGCCAGCCTGTATATATTTTTGGCAGTATTGAAACCTGAAGGTTGAGATTGGAATATTTATGATTCCGTGTATTATCCATTCACTGACAGGTCGTTCTGACATTGTCATTGGTAATCTTTCTAGTTTTTCAATGCTCAAGATTGTATAATCAGCACCTTTTTGCGCCATACCGATTTGTCTGTCAGTAAGGTTAAAGATTTGGAATAGTGACGTTGTGTTGATTAAACGCCAAGGCACATAGCCTGAACGCAGATTTTGTAACGTCCAGCCAAGCTGTACAATAGAACGCAATTGTGACTGACCATGTTGTAATAACAGTAAGTCTTGCGAAAATATATCGATTGCTGAAGACACAATGCTGTCCAATGAAAAAATTCTGGAGGACAGAGTCATTAACCCATTGTCCACTACAGAAAGTGATTTTTCCAAATTAATACGGTCAATTTCCCGTATTCTCTCTGCTGTTTCAATTTGAGTAACCTTCCAGGCCTCATTGTATGCTGCATATACAGAGGCTGCTATGAAACGCTTTTGACGCTGTTTGCGTGGTCCAAAGTGAAATAACGCAAGTCAGCACCATCAGTAAGTAAAGTTAGGTGTTGCTTAATTTCTGGCAGTGTGGAAATGTGTAACGCCATTAAAGGCATAATTTGCCCACACTGTAGGTGGTTATTATCCCTGGGTGATGTCTTTGGGGATATCTAGGGTCTGGCCTGGTCATTTTGAACCCCTGTGTTTTATTCAGGAATCTGTCTTGACAGTTATTTGTATCTGTGGGCCAGATCAACCACTGTTTCCAATCAGGATGTGTTCTGTTTTGGTTTAATATATGGTTTACGTCTATCTCTTCATCTGTATCAGAGCTATTGCTAAACATTGTTGGCTTTGGAATAGACGGTTTATTTAAATCTTTGATTTTGGCTAAGCCAAGACAGGTGGTTTGTTGAACAGTGTCATTTAAAAATATCATTTGTTCTGGGATCATGCAGGCTCTAAACAAAGCTTCTATACCCTGTACTTGCCATTCTTTTGTACCTCAAACACTTTTCAAATCAACATTTTTGTCCCAATAATCAAATCCAAAAGTATTCATTTTTTCAAAAAATGAGTCTGAATATAACAATTTTGTGTTGGTTATCATCGTTTTCATCCCTGTCTTGTTCGACAATTTAAAATAAAATGTTTCAGCATTACTTGTGTTAAAACCTGAAAAATATGAATATTTGTCGTAAACGGTTCTGGAGCTCCCTTTTGGAGGTGTTGCACAATGTTCCCATTGATTATAATTTAAAACATTTCTAGGTTGTGCAGATCTATGTAAAAAATGATTACCATAGTGGTTATAGCAATACATACTGTCATAATTTGTAGAACCTTGCAAATAATCATGTTTGGTAAATTTAGCAGATATTACTAAGTCAGACATCATATTATTAATGCTTTCGAAGTCCCAATCATCAGCAAATGAGTTTGGTTTTGCAAAGTCATTCAATGAGATCTTAATTTGGTGTGGATATTTCAGGATCTCGACCGGACCATAAATTTCATAGTCAGTGTTGTCCCAGGCTACCCCACCAGGTATCGGATTGGCTGTGAAGTTGGCTGAAGAAAGTTCTCTTTTCTCGACGTGTGAAGATGTGTGTGGTTTGAGGACCAAGTTGATGTTCTGACTTGCTGTGTCCATTTTAGCATATTTTCCCTCAATGAAGCGTCCCAAAGTTAATACCATGATGAGCCAAAGTATGAGGATAAATGCACCAAAACCCACCCAAAATTCAATCCATGGAGAAATCAGATATGTTTCTTTCAGTTGGTTCAAAAGTTCTTTAGCTTTGTCTTTAAAGGTTTTTGATGATGGCTGTGTCTTTGATTCACTGAAGCCTTCAGAGGAATCATCGAAGTTTATGAAGTAGCCGGATGCAGTTCTGTCAATTGTTCCAATTGGTTCAGGATTTTTGTTTCTTGCATTTTCACTTGGTACTTCATTGTAGATTGGTGTGTCTCTGTTAAATGTTTTTATTTGGGTTTTCAGAGGTCTTAGTTCTATTGCATTGTTGCATAGTCCTTGTTGTTCTTCTGTAGGCGTTTCGAATGTGATGAGCCTCTTCGTTAGGACCTCTGTATTGGTAGCAAACCTTGGTGTTCTGCTACTTATTGGGAGTCCACTTGGCCTACCGTTTGTTATCGGCCACATGTTGTGGTTTTACCAGGTCGATGGATACAACTCGGTTCTCCTTTTTACCAGCAAGTGGCGGTAGTACAACTGATCTTGTCCCGTTGACAGACAAGACAGGAACTGCTTTTCTGTAAGAAGGCCCAAATTCCTTCTTTACCGCGATCTTCTCCCTGACTAGATCCCCGACTTTTGGAATCCAGACAGGTCTTGCTGGGACAGGTGGTGATTCTTCAGTGGTTGTTGGCTGTTGTTTCAACTGTATGTTGCTCAGGTCTTTTCTTGTTTTGTTTAAGTCCTGCAAAATAGCCAAACGGTCTTTGACATCAAAGCTTTTTTCTTTAACCACTGAAGTCTGACTGTCGAGGTCAGAGATAATCATTCTAGTTCCAAATAATAATTCGTACGGACTGAATCCCTTCAGAGAATTTCTTGGCAAGTTATTTAGACTACGTTGGACACTTATTAGATGTTTGACCCACCCAGCTCCCGAACCTAATACCTTTGCCGTTATAGATTGCTTTATGTCACGTTTTTTTCTTTCAACAATTCCGTTCCCCTCAGGGTGAAATGGACAAGAGTACCGCAATTGCACGCCCATGCTGACCATGGCCTCCTTATAAGCCCGAGAGCTAAAAGCAGGACCATTGTCCGAATGCAGCATGCCAATTGCGTATGTGCCGATAAGGACTCGCAAATCTTTTATAACAGTTCTGGCGTCAGCCGTTCGCTGGGGCCACATCCATATGAATCTCGTGCATGAGTCCACTGCAACCAAGATATATTTATAGTTACCATCCCTTTGTAAGGGACCGCAGTGGTCTAGATAAACACAGGCTAATGGTTTATCCGAGATTAGAAGGGGCGTCTGCGCTGGACGTCTCACCGTTGATACTTTCATTCTTTGACATATTTCACATTCTAGAACATAGTTCCTTGTTTGTCTTCTCATTTGTGGCCACCAGTATCTCTGTTTTAATAATGATACTGTGGCTGAGACACCAGCATGGACAGAAGCAAGCCCTTCGTGTGCCGCTATTATTAGTCCTAACCTATGTTCCATGTTTGGAATTGCCCTATCCCCCACTCCAGGGATTCGAGCAAAAGGAACATTGTTTGCATCAGTTATGTATGAGTATTTTACTGGAAAGCCTTTAGGGAGTGGTTCTATGGAATCCTTTTCTGAAGCGCTGACAGCTTGTAATATTTCGCTGTCTATTTTTGTTTTTGACCGGGTGACGGCAGCTACGGAAGCCGTTTGCACAGCTGCCTTCGCTGCCTCATCAGCCAATGAATTCCCTGCAACGTGAACGCCATCACGTTGATGACTCAGTGTATGTATCACGTGAGTCTTTGGTAGTTCTTTTTGTAAAAGAGCTACTTGTTCCCAGAGCATTTTATGCTTGATTGTGCCACCTTTCGCATCCTTGAAACCGTTCTGAAGCCAGATCTGCAAGTATTCATTATAAGATTGAACGCAATAATACGAATTGCACACTATGAGTGTGGGGAATTCTCGATCGGTATTTTCAAGCGCCATCTTGAATGCTAGTAGTTCAGCTCGCTGAGCTGTACAATCTCCTAGGGATTGTGTTTTAGTGAGGGTTGGTTTAAATTTCCCTTCGTGCCAACGACCTTTAACAATCGCGCACGCAGCACTGTAAGCTTGTTTACCCCCTACTGCGGGTTGTGCTGATCCGTCTGTATATATTATACAGCCGTAGAGATCTAGAGGCAGAATTTCGGTTGGCGGAGGACATTCAAATTCATATTGGAGAAATTCTTGTGTTTTTAAGTAAGGATCAAATTCGTACACCACGTCTGTTGCAGCAAGAGAGTTAGCCCATTGTATCCATCTCGGATGGAGTGCTTTAGCATTTGGAATGCTTGCCTTTGTTACCGCCTCTAAGGCTGGTATTGGTGTCACGATTACTATTCGTTTACCTTGTGCCAGGGCTCGTTCTTTTGCTATAGCTGTCTGTGTTGCTGTAAGAATTTTTTCCGTTGGGCTAAATTTCATTTCAGCCTTAGTGTACAAGTGTGATTTGAATGCAATTGGTACCTTTTCTCCCTCATTAGAGGTTAGGTATGTGAATCCGCATCTCCCTGGGATGACTCAAATCACAAGATTGCGTGTGTTATCATGTGTTTCTAATTTTGTTTTAATTAGCATGTCTGTTTGTAAGGATCTCAAAATTTCTGTGTGTGTTTGAGTCCAACAGGATCTTTTAAAGTCTGGTTTAATTAGATCATAAAGGGGTTTGACCCTTTCTGCGTAATTTGCAATGTATGTTCTTCCGAAATTTAGGAAGCCTAGAATCGACTGTAAGTTTTTTAGTGTTCTAGGTGCTTGGAGTACGGCACATTTCTCTAGAAAATTGTCAGCCAGGCTTTTGCCTTCACTTGATAACTCATATCCTAAGAATAGGACCGTCAGATGGGCAATTCTGGACTTTTTAAAGTTGAATTTGTAACCCTCTGCAGCGAACCCAAGTATTATGGTGTTCACTCTTTTCAAGTGAGTCTCCAAGTCATCATCTGTTAAGTAAATGTCATCGACATAAGATAATGCTTCATCATCATATAGTTGTAGTAATTCTGTTACTCTCGCTGAGAATACCCCCGGGCTGTTCTTGTACCCCTGGGCTAACCGACAGAATTGTTTTTGAGTGCCATTTACAGAGAATGCAGTTAAATACCTGCTCTCTGGTGCTATATTTTGACAAAAGAATCCATTGGAGATGTCCAAGGTAGTTTTGTATTTTTTGCGCACTATGTTATTCATTAGTGCAGCACTGTGTGAGTTTTGCACTGCAAAAGTTTTGCAACATGTGTTAAGGTGTCGGTAATCCAAAACTAGACGATATGAGTTGTCTGGTTTGGAGACCGGAAACAAAGGATTGTTCATTTGTGAGGTGCAAGTTTCAATCACCCCCTGGTATTCTAGCTGATCTAGTATTTCATTTACCTGTTTTTTAGCTTCTTGCTTAATTGGGTACTGCCTTTGTGCAGTTGGTTGTGATTTTAACTGGATTTTGTGAGGAGGAGAATCCTCATCCCATCCTACATGATTTTTATATAAAGCAGGTGCTAGAGCCACTGCCCACTTGCTAGAAATGAATCGGGATTTGATTCGAGAAGGCAGGCATAATTACTTCTTCGCCATGAGGGCACTCCCTGACAAACTCTGGTGGCCAGTCTTTTTCAGCTAGAAGGATATCGTAGCCCTTGGAGAGATTATCCCAAAATAGTCCCCTTATCTTCCTAGTCTTGTCTCCCTCTATACGTAATGTTATCTCGTATATCTTGTGGGGTTTGCTAACTCTGGTGTCTGCAGTTTCCACTTGAAGATATTCATTCGTGGCCACCAGCTCCAGATGATTCATAAGGACTTTGCGAGCTATGCTCACTTCTGCTGCACTGTCTAGCATTGTCTGAGCCCACTCTCCGTTTTTCAGTTGTGTCCTCAGTATTCTCGGCATTGTTAACTACCTTGATACTGGCTACCTTCTTTTTTGGAAATTGTAATTTCTTTTTTAGTTGAGCAGGTTCCTTGTCTTTGGACTTGGCGTGCTCTTCTCTTTGTTCTGATCGTCCTCTTCTTTCCGATTTCTGCGAGGAATTCTGAAAAGATTGAGAGGGACGCGTATCAATGTCTTGATATCTATCAGGTTTTTTAATATTATCCCTATTTCTAAGGTTATATCTTTTCCCAGAGGGGTCACTCTGGGGTGACCTGTGTCTCTGGTTCGGAGATTTCTCTCTTCGCCTAGGAGACCTTCCTCGGGACTGGAATTTCTTTTCTTTAGGATTGGATTGTTTGTTTCCATCCCAGTTCTTTTTTGGTGAATTATTATTAAAAAATATTTTTTCTGGACTTTCAGTCAGTTGCGGTTTTACTGGTATTCCACCTAAACTGTCTCTACCTAGTTCCTCATAGGATTTTTCTATGATTCTGGCTATTTCAGCTGGTTGGTCTGCTATATCTGTCTCTTTTAACCTCTGGCGGATCGCCACGTTTGCTGCTTCACCTGTTATGTTGGCTAATAATATAGCCGAGACCTGCTTGAAGTCTTTCAGTAATTTCATACCAAGAGTTAAAGCAGGCTCTGGACCGTATTCGTCTTGAATTTGTTTTAGCACATCTGGTATCACCGAAATGGATGGAACACCGTGCGTTTTTGTGTAGATGGAAGCAAAGACTGTACCCCAAGTGTCACAGTCCTCAATGTGTGGAGCGATTCCCATTGGAAGACAGATAGTCAGTATCCTGTGTTTTTCCAGCGGGGTGGTGTCAGGAAACACCGCCTCTATTTGGGTAATTTTCTGTGCCAACCAGAATGGTATTTGTTCCCGTTTAGCCGGTACTTTACCTAGGCAGGATTGGATGTTCTGTGGTGTAATTTTATTTGTGTTCCCCGGGTGAGGGGTCAGCTGTGGAAGTTTAATAGCTGGCTGAATTGTTGAAGTCCGCATCACATACTGAACTAATTGTCTATGGATTTTTATTAATTGTTTTAGTTGTACTAAAAGATCTGCTGCAGGCATTCTTTCGAAGTCTGGATGTGGTGTGTATCCGGCTAGTACCGGCCACGTTGCTCCTGGTCTACCTAAAGGACCGAGCCTGGTGATGTGATTATTATGTTTTAGGGCGCCATCAAATAAGAGCAAATGCTCTTGGAATTTGAGTGGTACTTCCACCTCCTCGAAAGGAGTGTACATTTCAGGAGGTTCCTCTATTTTGTAATAGTGGAAGTACTTTGTTACAGCATTAGCTGCTGGAAAATGTATCCATGAATAGTATACCTCTGTCTGCCGATATTCGTGTGCCTCAATTACGAATATGACTGTGCCACCTCTAGGTGTCAGTCCATTTTCTATAAGCTTTAGGGTTATAGATCTCCTTTTAATGACCGGAATGAGTATTATCTCCGGGTCTGCGTCTTGCATAGTAGCATCCGCTGCTGCGAGTTCAGTTGCTAATCTAACTGCCTCTCTTTCGTCTTCATTGTCTGACATTTTACTGTCCTGAAGGTTATTTTGTTTGTTTGCAGATCAGGTTTCTTATGGAAACAGAGATTAGATGCACAATATTTTGGAACTGTTTATCCTTCAACGTTGACTATACCAAGAACCATACATAGGAGTTCCCTCCTGCGAGGTTTTGGAGGATATAACCTTTCACCCACTCCAGACGTCTTTGGAGTATGTGGGAAAAGGGGTCTGAGTGAGAAAGCACGACTGAGTTACTCTAAATGTCTTACGTTAGTTTTATCGCCCTTTCCAAACGCGTTGGGCGCCATGTAGTGTAGTTCCTATCTTCCCAATAGGCTCTGCGCATTGGAATAATACCTACAGCAGTAAAGGCCTAGGCCAGACGTTAACTAGGTCTACTACTGTCGATACTAGACTTAAGTTTTGGGTTTGCCAGCGTAGCTCAGAGTTCGCTAGAAACTTTCTCGAATGTTCAGGAAAGAATTAACTCCCCTGATTAGACAAGAAGGGATTTAGTTTCTGACAACCATAGAACATGACAACTTTGCTCTCCCCTAATCAAGAGTGTATCTCCAGAGTCGTGTGAGCACAAGGCAATTATTTTACTCAGTCAGTACGTGCATTCTTAGTCTCATCAGAATGTAGAGAAAAGGAAGAGACGGGCGTGTTCAATAAAAAGGTGTTATTTATTGATCAGTCTCTTTTCTCGTACAAGAGAAATGGATCGATATTATTGCAATACTTATAGTTAAGTAAAGTGCATACATTAAAAGCAATAGTATAAAATAATACTGTAAAAACATTGATATGGTTTCTAAGCCATATGATGTTTAAAATGATTAAAATAGATTACATACATATATACATTTGACTAAACGTACTCAACTGGTGTTTCTAAATACGCCTACCCCGTGTACCTGACCTAAGTCTAATGCGTGGGCGGGAATAGAAAGTTACAGTTTAAGTTAAGTTTGTTTTTGCCAAGTGAATAACTAAAGAATTCTCTGAGAGGGGTTATTCAGTTCTGTACCTGGAATTTAGGATGAATGAGGAATGGTATCTCTTTCTCTGTTCTCGATATTCCAGGCCGCCTGCGAGGGCTGCCCGAAAGCGCCGGTGCTGGGTCTCTCGGCAGGAGATAGCAGCGCGTCTCTCAGCGCGTCAGGAAGGCGGGGCTGCTGCCAGCGGGGTCTGCTCTGCTCTGGGCTTCGGCAAGTGTGGCTGCTCCGTCTCGTCACCACGCGTGTGTTTGCATAGGGCAAGATCGGCAATATTTATACCTTAAAGGTGCCGAGATTGACGTAAGGATGGACATAGATACGTCAATAAAGATGTCATACGACTTGCTCGTTAGCACATTCTTTTACTAAAGTTCTCTGTGAAATCAAAACAATGGCCGCACGGATTTTCCAGGTTGTCATAGGTTTGATTTGTTATGAGAACGTCGTATGCCTTATCAGGGGCTGGAGGAATGTCGCTTGTCTAATTAGATCTCAAGCGTTATGACCTAATCAGATAACGCGTTCCTGTGCCGTAGTGTGACTGCGTCAGATAACGGTATCTGCATCATGGGGGCTTGTCTTGCCTCATGGGCTGACTGTTAGTTAACTTGATAGTTAGTTTAACCAGAATAGGGTCAGGAATAGGGGGATCAATTCAGAACCTATAGGAATACATGACAAAGTCGCCCTCACATCTGCTCGTGAAACATTTGTCCTTCACGTGGCAAACACCCGCACAGAGGTGCATGCTTTATTAAATACAGATTTGCCTTTGCATTTTGGTGAGTTAATTCACACTATCTTTAATGCATCCTCCACCACAGGGCTGGCGCACTTTTTTTAAAGTTGTTAGCAGTGGCCTTGTGACTTCCTTTCAAACTATATTTGGTGTATTCTCTGCGTTTTTTCATTCGATTTTTTCCAGCCTATTTGGTGGATTTCCCTTATTGCTAGCTTAAGCCGCAGATGTGCTTCTGTTGTTTTGTTTATTTCAAAATGGACGCTCTGCGGATTTGAAAGCTTTCTTTGCTGGGACTGACCTGCTTGCAATCCTACAGCTCGCGGAACCCGCTTCGCGGGTCCCGCATCGTTTTGGTGTGGCTGCTGCTGTTTCCTAACGTCTGGAGGGTCCTTGGAGGGAAATTTTTGACCGGGGCTGCGAGCGAGTGCGTGCGCTCACGGAGGGACTCCATATCCCAGGAGCGCACGCCAGCACTAACGAGCAACACCTGGGCCGCTCTCCCCGACCCCTCCCACCCTCCCACCGATTACTATCAAAAGGGCACTTTCCTGTGCAGAAAGCGGGACGCTCTGCGGATTTGAAAGCTTTCTTTGCTGGGACTGACCTGCTTGCAATCCTACAGCTCGCGGAACCCGCTTCGCGGGTCCCGCATCGTTTTGGTGTGGCTGCTGCTGTTTCCTAACGTCTGGAGGGTCCTTGGAGGGAAATCTTTGACCGGGGCTGCGAGCGAGTGCGTGCGCTCACGGAGGGACTCCATATCCCAGGAGCGCACGCCAGCACTAACGAGCAACACCTGGGCCGCTCTCCCCGACCCCTCCCACCCTTCCACCTCTTTGTTGCAGTCCCTATAACATACAAGAGTACTCCCGCAGCGCGGGAGAGCGCGCGGGAGAAGCCCGGGACAAGGGCGGGACCGTCTGTGGCCGTCCGGGGCCGAAGGAGGCCGGGCTGGGCCACCCCTTTTCAATTTACAGGCTTGTGTTCGATTATTACTATTTAGTTTATATTTGTCTTCCAGGTTCAGTTAGCTATTTGAGGTCATAAGGGTGTTAACAACTATGGCGAATACCCTAAATACCTCTATCTTACTGACTTCCGTGGGGGACGCTGAAACTGCGGTGATGGGGCCTCTAGATTCGTATTTTAAGCGTCTGCCCCAAGATATTGACAGGGAAATTGCCTTGGCGGAAAGACGCGCTGGTCGAAGGTTATCGATCGAATTGATGAAAAACCCCCTTGAAAAACATATAGGACAAAGTTTCCCTGCATTAGTCACCCCGTTATCGTCTACAGTATTGCCATTGACACAAGAAGCACTGTATGATATATCTGTATGTAATGAGCTGTTGGGTGCCTCTCCTATAGACACAGTGGTTACTGCCCCTTCTTCAGAGCATTTAAAGGGTCCTAATATTGCGTGTATAGGACAAAATGTGACACCTAAAGCAATTGTTCAAGTACACGCTGTTAAGCCCAAAGTATGCACAAAGAGGAAGAGGGTTACTACTCTAAAAAAATCTATAGTCCCTAATCCAGCAAGGAAGGTCAGGAAACTGGCAATTAAAACGCCCTTAACCGATGTTCGAGTTGAACAACTGAGTGGGGTAATAAGGGGGGAGGAATCGGCTATTGTAATAGACTTAGAAAATCTTAAGATTCCGGCATCACCTACAACAGAAATAATCCCCCCTACCACAGCATCCCCAGGGCAAATGAGGATTTATCCGGATCAGTTATCGGATCTGGAAAAACTTATACGTTCCCTCTTAAGTCCGCTTGAGACTAAACTGGAGAAGTTAGCAAAACAACTTGACCATTTAGAACAAACCAGTTTGGATAACTTTTTCTCTGTAAAATCATTAATTAAGGCTCAGAATAAATCGGTTGAGAATGGGCGACATAATAATCCAGTTGAGCAAAGTTTGGGTGCCACAGGGGCCGAGTTGTCTTCCACTAAAGTAAGTGGGGTTTCTACTCAGCAGAAACAGGGTCTGAATAATAATAATAAAAAAAATCTTCCAGTACCCCGACCACCGGCAAAAAATAGTGGCCCTGAGTGTTCTAATACCAACTGTACTAGCATAATGGCAAATAGTATCAAGGATAGTATGAAAAACTGTGCCCCTGTGGTTCAGAAAAAGAGCTCACCCTTACCCCCTGCTATGGCCTGCGTCCAGGGGACACTGATAGACATAGATAAAAACCCCGCTATAATTGTTGATGGTTTAAAAGGGCCGCCTGCCCCCCAAGCAGCAAATAAGGGTGGTTATGTAGGAAATGGTAATCATAAAATTGGTGGAAATAACGCTAGTATGGCTATGGGAAATAGTGCTCCTGTGAGTGTTGTTGCGCCAGATCATTGCCCACCAAAACCTTATGCTAATAGACTCCCAACCCGGACTCCCCCAGTTCAACTTACCCCCGATTCTTATCCATATGTGGCCATTCTTACCAATGTTCCTCCCCTACCAGATGGCCAAAGGGAGACCTACGATATGTTAAAAAACAAAGCCATGCATTGGCTGCGGGTAAATAGACCCCTGCCAGGAGACGTGGATGGATTGATCATTGGGGTTAGAAGGGTCAATTGGATTGGGAACACTTTTAAAAAGCAGGGGGGTGAGTGTATTATAATTAATTTCCAAGATCCAAGGGTAGTAGGGATAATTACAAAACCTGGATGGAATATTAGCTTTGGTGGGATTGGCGTGGTGGACTTGACCTTTTTTTACCCAAGAACTCAGTCATATTACCAAGGGGGGATTGAGCCACTGAGATCTATTTTGCCTCCACGGGTGGAGGTTAGCTCTTTCCCTGTTCCATTTTTGCGTCCACATGATGGTTATAATCAGGTTTATGATCCTAATGGTGGCGCAGGGTACTTGAGACGGGGATATCCTCAAAATTTACCAACGCACTATAACTCAGGCCCTATTATGGATTTGGTTAACCGTTTTAATCCTTTATGTGATCTGAACACTAACGGTTGACTACCCATTCTCCTAATGGCACCTACAATAGCTATACCAGAGATGGTAAACTCTCTATCATGTTTATTTATGACCTGGAACGTTGCAGGAATAAGAGCTAAAAGGTCGGACCCTACCTGGATACAATATATTTCAAAACATAAGGTCATAGCTCTGCAAGAAACATGGGACACTTCACCTTCTTTTCCCTTAGATGGCTTCCTAAGTTTCACAGTACCCGCTAGCACTAGTAACGCGGGGAGAGCAAAAGGGGGGCTTATCACACTTTTTTCTTTAGATTTAGTAGGAACTTTTAATTTATTAAATTCAGGTTCCCCAAACATTTTAGCGATAGAATGGTTAGTCTCACCTAGCTGCATTATACTAGTAATTAATTTTTACAATGCCTGGGGTGGACCAAATGAATTGGAACATGTACATTGCTTGGAGAACCTGATAAATAAATACAGTCAAAATTCAAATACTCCTTTCGAAATTTTTTTAATGGGCGATTTTAATAGCCACAAATGTGATTTGCTTTGCCAATCACTAGATACAGATGCCCCGGCTGGAGCCTGCATCCCCCACTTTGAACACACCAAAGTGGGGGAGTCTCTTGATTTATTGTGTGCTAATTCTAATATATACGAACCATACAAAACTGTTTCTAATGAGAAGGTCCCCACTTTTAAAGGTACGACCAAGGGGACGATTATTGATTACATATTTATGTCTATAGGCTTAATCTCTAAGACAAGTGAATATAAGGTTACTGTCTCACCCCATAGTGATCACAACCCTCTGTCAACTGTAGTTCACTGGAGTGACTTATGGCGCAGACAGGTGGATCAGCCCCGGGTTTGTGCCTTGGCGGTGCCCAGTGATCAGGGCAGACGGCTTAGATGGGGTATGGCTATGGAGGAACGGTTTATGGAAACCTTACTCCCCAAAATTGAGCAACCGATAGAAACTTGTCTTGATCAGACTGCCTCGAATCTTCAGGTTATCGCAGCTTTTAATAGTATCTGTGCACAAACCGTCAAGGATCTTTTAAAACCCAAATCAAAGTACCCTACAATGCCCCACAAATGGTTTGATAGCAAATGCTCAAGGTCATACAGAGAATTGAAATTGGCTCTTAAGGCTAAAGAAAGGGATAAAGAGCTAATCTCTCATCTCTGACGGGCTTATAAAGCCAACGTGAGGGCAAGGAAAGATGAGATTAAGAATAATGCTTGGAATGATTTACTCAATGTTGATGTCTTAAAAGACAGTAAACATTTCTGGGAAATTATTAACCACCCCTTTTTTATAGGGGAGAACAATCTGAATACAGACTGTGTAATTCCCGATGAGAGATGGGTACAGCATTTTAGCAATATTTATGGGGGTGAACCATCAGTTTGCCCAACTGCTACTGAAGCTGCCCATGGTGCAATCACAGTGGCATTTACGGAAGAGCGTGTCCTAAAAGCCATTATGGATACCACAAAAAATAAGGCTCCTGGCCCCGACGGTGTCCCGGCAGACTTTTTTAAATTCTGCCCAATAATCTGGAGTAAAGTACTGTCCAGAGTGTTTAGAGCAGCAGCCGAAGGATTCCTACCTCAAACATGGGCAACATCCATAATAGTTCCCATCTTTAAGAAGGGAAATCGGGAGGACCCCGGGTGTTATCGCCCAATTTCCCTTATTGACTCTACTTTTAAAATCTTAGGTAGAGTCCTATTGGTTCAACTAAGGGAAAATTTAGAACTGAACGGGGGACTCTCGAATATTCAATACGGCTTTCGCGAGAATAGAGGGACATTGGAACAATGCTCCAATCTTCACCTTCTAGTCTCCAGGTATACGGTGGCCGGGGAGGGGTCAGTTTACCTGGCATTTATGGACCTTTCCTCGGCCTTCGACCTGGTGAATAGGAGTAAGTTATGGACTATTCTTTTGGAGCTAGGCATAGAGGAGTCCTTGGTGGCATTTATGGCAAGGTTACACCAAGATCTTGAGGCAAAAATAAGAGTCACCAGGGATGGAAGGTGCACGGAAAGTTTTAAATCTGAAAAAGGGGTGCGCCAGGGTTGTATCTTGGCCCCCCTTCTTTTTACTATTTATATAAATGGCCTGGGGAAACATTTAGAAACAGGATTGGCTGATGTCCCCCGTGTAGGAGGAGTGCAGATCCCAGCCCTCCTATACGCGGACGATGCGGTCCTGATAGCCCGCACAGGGATTAGTTTACAGATCCTTCTGGACCGTTTTGGTTCTTTTATGGAGAATCTAGACTTGAAAATTAATGTCTCCAAGTCCCATACTATGATTATTGGTCGCAAAGTGAATATGTGCCAGAAAAAATCTTTTATTTGCAAAGGGGAGATTCTTTCTAGGGTTCCAGTCTTTCCTTATCTGGGAGTCCTTTTTGACCAAAGAGGGTCCTGGGCCCCCCAGATTAAAGCAAAAAGTCTTAGTCTAGCACGATCCTCATCAGCCTTGTTGGCTTTTGCAAAAAGATTGGGAGCCAAACCAATGGAGGCGCTTATTAAAATATACAATAGTAAGTGCGTCCCAATTGCTATGTATGGATCTGTTATTTGGGGCTATGTAGAGACGGCAAAGTTACAGAGGATAGAAAATGGCATCATTAGGAATATTTTATCTGTCCCTGATTCCACACCCACTTTCTCTATTCATGAGGAAATAGGTTTACCATATATCTCTGACAAATTAAAATTAGCCCCCCTCCTTTTTTGGGTCAAAACATGGCTGAACCCCGAGCTAACGCTAAACCATGCCATCCTTAAGGACGTCATCGCAAGGGATAACGCCATGAGAATCCCCTGGCTAAAATATATTAAATCTACATTATTAATGCTGGGGAGGCCGGAACTTTTTAATGACCCAACTAGTATCAGGAGGGAGGATGTCAGTTTGATTAAGCAGATGTTTCTGGAGAGGGCTTGTATGGATAGAGAAGAATTGGAATTGAGGAAACCCATGGTGAGGGCACATATTGCTCTAACGACTTCGCCCACCATGGAACCCTATTTAAAAATTGTGACTAATCCTCTCCATAGACTTCTCTTAACTAAATTTAGGATGAACTTAATCCAGTACTCTCTAGGAAACTTTCCGGTGTGGTCAAAACCTGATGATGGTCCACCATGTGGATGTGACCAATTTTCAGTTCAAGACACCCTTCATTTTATATTCTTTTGTGACTTTTATAGTAGCGAAAGGAAAAAATATCTATTCCCTGTGCTGAAAGCGGCGGGCTTCTCTCAAGTTAGGCCAGCCTTAATCTTTCTCCAAATGCTAGCTGATACTTACACCATGTTTAGTGTTGCTTGTTTTTTAACTGCTGCATTTAGAGCTAGGAAAAAAAGATTACCCCGGATAGACCTTTCTTAAACTTAAATTTGTTCTTAAAGAAAATTTTTTAATATTTGTAAATATATTTGTATTTTGGAGAAACAACCTGAGGAAATGTAATCACTAAGCAGAAAATTTTTTGTAATGAGATCGAGTAATGTTATAAAGAAATTGTATTTGTGTTTGTTTTATGTCTTTTATGATTTTAACAAAAATCGAATAAAGAGTATTTTGACTGACTGGATGCACGCCCTGTGTTGCGAGAAGATCTGTCACGCCTGTTGCTGCTCCGCAACCGAATGCTTGAGTATTATGGAGTGCTGCCTCTAGCTACATTGAGTGCGGCTTATGGATTATCGTTTTAATTGTCCTTTTTCACATGCGTCCAGCCTGTCTTTCATTGCCTGAGTTGCGATTTCGATTGGGCCCTGGATTTGTGTCTCTGCAATGCGGTGTCTCCCAATGCGGATTATGATCAGCTTATGAGCCCCTTAGTTGCTCATGAATTGTTTTGTTCTGGCGGAGGGATTATGGCCTTTGCAGCGATGCATGGAGTCTTGGGACATTGGAATGTTTTCGCAGCAGAGCAAGATTTCTTGACATGAAGCTTCATTGAAGAAATACCGAGTTGCCCTCTGATGGTGTTAGAGGCTCCAGTAATTGAGGAACCTAATATCAAGGAAGTGTGAAATCTAGGTGTAATCTAGTCTATTTCCATTTAGCATTTTAACATGCTTTCTCCTTTTGTATTTTATGGAATAGTAACTATGCTGATAATCTTGTTGCTTATAACATGTCTGCTTGTATTAGCTAAGATACTACGCTTGAGAACACAGCATTAGAAATAAATATTTCAAACTTGCACGTGTCTTCATTTACTCCCAGTTTTGGACTAGTATGAGTGTATAACGAAAGAGTGTCCATGTGTTCCACATTGCCTGAGGTATTCTAAGTTCCATGTTCTTGGTTGTCTAATCATTGGGGGTATGGAAGAACCAATGAGACACTGATTGCTAGTCTGGTAGGGATTTTGGTTACTAAGGTGAGTTTTGGCACACCCTAATTCACTGAGGTTCCAGGTCTCTATGCACAGTTCTGTGTAGGAGCAGAATCCCTGCTACACAGTAAGATAGTGTAAAAGAAAAAAACATACTCTAGGTGTGTTTAAAAACTGGGTAAATTTCATTGGTGTTAAAAGTGGTCATAAAAACTTGTGTTGTCAATTATTATGTTTCGCACAGGTCATGACAATATATCGTTAACCGAGACACTGTCATAGGGGCAACTTTGAGTCCTTAAAGCAACCGTGATTAAGAGAAACTAATTCCGGGAATAAGTTTAACCTGAAATATATCAATAAGCATCGCTGGTGGCGGTACAGGTTGTAGGTCTAGTAGGGTTCTAAATCGCTCACGATTTTTACTAATAATGCATGTTGCACCGAGAATTTCAAAAATGCAGTGTCCTCGCGATCCACTA
Source organism: Lissotriton helveticus (assembly GCF_964261635.1). Taxonomy (NCBI): domain Eukaryota; kingdom Metazoa; phylum Chordata; class Amphibia; order Caudata; family Salamandridae; genus Lissotriton; species Lissotriton helveticus. Next base: position 1,002,742,126 of record NC_136067.1, read on the forward strand.
CCATCTTGTCCCTGAACACTTCTATAACCCATTTGTGCACAGATCTAGCTATGCTGCTGGGATTGGCATATAATTCAGGCCTCCATAAATATATCATATTATGTGAAATATAAACCAACCACAGAATTAGAGAAGGCTTGTCCATGTTCAAACAGTCTTGTAAGATTAATCTGTTGAGACCAAGGGGCATATTAGCAAGAACCTCGTTAAAATTATCGCAGTTTTAGCGGCAGGAAACTGCACTAAAACGGCGATAATGGGCTTGCTAATATGCGTTATATAATTCCAATAGAAGCCCAGGTTAGATGTCCTGCACATCTAACCTGTGCTTCTATTAGAATTCTATAACGCATATTAGCGAGCCCATTATCGCCATTTTAGCGGCAGTTTCCTGCTGGCAAAACGGCGATAATTTTAACGAGGTTCTTGCTAATATGCCCCCAAGTTCCTCCTTTGTCCAGATTAAAAGCCAGAGTTTGAAAGGACAGAGTCGAAGCTGGTCAGTAATATAACCTAATCCTAATTCGTCCGACGGGCCCCGTGGTAAGTGAGCCCCTTCCTGCAAGCCATCAAAGGGTCCAGGCAATGGGTATGGGGGTTGACCGGGTCCCGGGGAGGCTCTCCCCAGCCTGGCTAGGGTTCGGAAGCTGGGACCGGGCCGGGGCTGATGCTGCGTCCAGTGGGCCCTGAGGTGTGGGAGCCCCCCGTCCCGCAAGCCAGTCGATGGTTCTGGCACTGGGGACGGCGGTCCACTCGGGCCAGGGAGGCTCTTACCGGCCTGGCTGCTTTGAGAGGCAGGGACTGGGCCGGGGAGCAGGGGTGGCTGGCGTTATCCACCACACTAGCAGAGTGGAGTTTGCTGCCCACCCCAAGTTAAGATGTCCATACTGTAGTGTAGCTCCTATCATCCCAATAGGCTCTGCGCATTGGAATAATACCTACAATAGTAAAGGCCTAGACCAGACGTTAACTAGGTCTACTACTGTCGATAGTAGACTTAAAGTTTTGGGTTTGCCAGCTTAGCTCAGAGTTCACTAGAAACTTTCTCGAATGTTCAGGAAAGAATTAACTTCCCTGATTAGACAAGAAGGGATTTAGTTTCTGACAACCATAGAACATGACAACTTTGCTCTCCCCTAATCAAGAGTAAATCTCGAGAGTCGTGTGAACAAAAGGCAATTTATTTTACTCAGTCAGTACGTGCATTCTTAGTCTCATCAGATTGTAGAGAAAAGGAAGAGACGGGCGTGTTCAATAAAAAGGTGTTATTTATTGATCAGTCTCTTTTCTCGTACAAGAGAAATGGATCGATATTATTGCAATACTTATAGTTAAGTAAAGTGCATACATTAAAAGCAATAGTATAAAATAATACTGTAAAAACATTGATATGGTTTCTAAGCCATATGATGTTTAAAATGATTAAAATAGATTACATACATATATACATTTGACTAAACGTACTCAACTGGTGTTTCTAAATACGCCTACCCCGTGTACCTGACCTAAGTCTAATGCGTGGGCGGGAATAGAAAGTTACAGTTTAAGTTAAGTTTGTTTTTGCCAAGTGAATAACTAAAGAATTCTCTGTGAGGGGTTATTCAGTTCTGTACCTGGAATTTAGGATGAATGAGGAATGGTATCTCTTTCTCTGTTCTCGATATTCCAGGCCGCCTGCGAGGGCTGCCCGAAAGCGCCGGTGCTGGGTCTCTCGGCAGGAGATAGCAGCGCGTCTCTCAGCGCGTCAGGAAGGCGGGGCTGCTGCCAGCGGGGTCTGCTCTGCTCTGGGCTTCGGCAAGTGTGGCTGCTCCGTCTCGTCACCACGCGTGTGTTTGCATAGGGCAAGATCGGCAATATTTATACCTTAAAGGTGCCGAGATTGACGTAAGGATGGACATAGATACGTCGATAAAGATGTCATACGACTTGCTCGTTAGCACATTCTTTTACTAAAGTTCTCTGTGAAATCAAAACAATGGCCGCACGGATTTTCCAGGTTGTCATAGGTTTGATTTGTTATGAGAACGTCGTATGCCTTATCAGGGGCTGGAGGAATGTCGCTTGTCTAATTAGATCTCAAGCGTTATGACCTAATCAGATAACGCGTTCCTGTGCCGTAGTGTGACTGCGTCAGATAACGGTATCTGCATCATGGGGGCTTGTCTTGCCTCATGGGCTGACTGTTAGTTAACTTGATAGTTAGTTTAACCAGAATAGGGTCAGGAATAGGGGGATCAATTCAGAACCTATAGGAATACATGACAAAGTCGCCCTCACATCTGCTCGTGAAACATTTGTCCTTCACGTGGCAAACACCCGCACAGAGGTGCATGCTTTATTAAATACAGATTTGCCTTTGCATTTTGGTGAGTTAATTCACACTATCTTTAATGCATCCTCCACCACAGGGCTGGCGCACTTTTTTTAAAGTTGTTAGCAGTGGCCTTGTGACTTCCTTTCAAACTATATTTGGTGTATTCTCTGCGTTTTTTCATTCGATTTTTTCCAGCCTATTTGGTGGATTTCCCTTATTGCTAGCTCAAGCCGCAGATGTGCTTCTGTTGTTTTGTTTATTTCAAAATGGATGCACGCCCTGTGTTGCGAGAAGATCTGTCACGCCTGTTGCTGCTCCGCAACCGAATGCTTGAGTATTATGGAGTGCTGCCTCTAGCTACATTGAGTGCGGCTTATGGATTATCGTTTTAATTGTCCTTTTTCACATGCGTCCAGCCTGTCTTTCATTGCCTGAGTTGCGATTTCGATTGGGCCCTGGATTTGTGTCTCTGCAATGCGGTGTCTCCCAATGCGGATTATGATCAGCTTATGAGCCCCTTAGTTGCTCATGAATTGTTTTGTTCTGGCGGAGGGATTATGGCCTTTGCAGCGAAGCATGGAGTCTTGGGACATTGGAATGTTTTCGCAGCAGAGCAAGATTTCTTGACATGAAGCTTCATTGAAGAAATACCGAGTTGCCCTCTGATGGTGTTAGAGGCTCCAGTAATTGAGGAACCTAATATCAAGGAAGTGTGAAATCTAGGTGTAATCTAGTCTATTTCCATTTAGCATTTTAACATGCTTTCTCCTTTTGTATTTTATGGAATAGTAACTATGCTGATAATCTTGTTGCTTATAACATGTCTGCTTGTATTAGCTAAGATACTACGCTTGAGAACACAGCATTAGAAATAAATATTTCAAACTTGCACGTGTCTTCATTTACTCCCAGTTTTGGACTAGTATGAGTGTATAACGAAAGAGTGTCCATGTGTTCCACATTGCCTGAGGTATTCTAAGTTCCATGTTCTTGGTTGTCTAATCATTGGGGGTATGGAAGAACCAATGAGACACTGATTGCTAGTCTGGTAGGGATTTTGGTTACTAAGGTGAGTTTTGGCACACCCTAATTCACTGAGGTTCCAGGTCTCTATGCACAGTTCTGTGTAGGAGCAGAATCCCTGCTACACAGTAAGATAGTGTAAAAGAAAAAAACATACTCTAGGTGTGTTTAAAAACTGGGTAAATTTCATTGGTGTTAAAAGTGGTCATAAAAACTTGTGTTGTCAATTATTATGTTTCGCACAGGTCATGACAATATATCGTTAACCGAGACACTGTCATAGGGGCAACTTTGAGTCCTTAAAGCAACCGTGATTAAGAGAAACTAATTCCGGGAATAAGTTTAACCTGAAATATATCAATAAGCATCGCTGGTGGCGGTACAGGTTGTAGGTCTAGTAGGGTTCTAAATCGCTCACTATTTTTACTAATAATGCATGTTGCACCGAGAATTTCAAAAATGCAGTGTCCTCGCGATCCACTACCATCTTGTCCCTGAACACTTCTATAACCCATTTGTGCACAGATCTAGCTATGCTGCTGGGATTGGCATATAATTCAGGCCTCCATAAATATATCATATTATGTGAAATATAAACCAACCACAGAATTAGAGAAGGCTTGTCCATGTTCAAACAGTCTTGTAAGATTAATCTGTTGAGACCAAGGGGCATATTAGCAAGAACCTCGTTAAAATTATCGCAGTTTTAGCGGCAGGAAACTGCACTAAAACGGCGATAATGGGCTTGCTAATATGCGTTATATAATTCCAATAGAAGCCCAGGTTAGATGTCCTGCACATCTAACCTGTGCTTCTATTAGAATTCTATAACGCATATTAGCGAGCCCATTATCGCCATTTTAGCGGCAGTTTCCTGCTGGCAAAACGGCGATAATTTTAACGAGGTTCTTGCTAATATGCCCCCAAGTTCCTCCTTTGTCCAGATTAAAAGCCAGAGTTTGAAAGGACAGAGTCGAAGCTGGTCAGTAATATAACCTAATCCTAATTCTTTGTGAACAATTTCATAGAATACACTTTGTGGGACTCCCAGAAGGCCCTTAGGAATACATTTTTCGCAGTTTGAATTGGGGCAACTAGGACATAGCCTCATATTTCACTGCCATAACTGGCTATTAGGGCACACTTAGCCTTGAAAATTTACAGGTCAGATTTTATGTGGGTGCGCCCAAGCTGGCATGAGAAGTCACCTATGCTAAACATAGCTCTATTAAAAGACATCACATTCTGAGTTATAATCGTTATAGATCACAGGCACAAATATGGTGACAATCGCATAGGGTTAAGGCATACACTACTGCGCGCTGCGCTTTGCAAATCAGGCGCCTTTATATTTTTAAATATCCCCGTTTTTGATTTTATTTTAAAAAGCTGACTTGTATTCTGCCTTGTTTTAACTCACTTGCCGCATTGCTCACACTTTAATTCGTGCCCCCACCGTGGTTTCAGCGGGCTGGCCATAGCGTGTAGGGAAACTTGAAGCGCCATCTTGGGGGTGGTGAGGGGACGCCTGAGACTCTGGACGAGCGCTCTAGCAGTCAGGTTGACCGGCTAGAGGCTATCAGGTGTGGACTTCTGTGGACTACTTAGAGCGTCAGTAAAGGTGGGTCTGCCTGTTAAGGCACACACTACTGCGCGCTGCACTTTGCAAATCAGGCGCCTTTATATTTTTAAATATCCCCGTTTTTGATTTTATTTTAAAAAGCTGACTTGTATTTTGCCTTGTTTTAACTCACTTGCCGCATTGCTCACACTTTAATTCGTGCCCCCACCGCGGTTTCAGCGGGCTGGCCATAGCGTGTAGGGAAACTTGAAGCGCCATCTTGGGGGTGGTGAGGGGACGCCTGAGACTCTGGACGAGCACTCTAGCAGTCAGGTTGACCGGCTAGAGGCTATCAGGTGTGGACTTCTGTGGACTACTTAGAGCGTCAGTAAAGGTCGGTCTGCCTGTTAAGGCACACACTACTGCGCGCTGCGCTTTGCAAATCAGGCGCCTTTATATTTTTTAAATATCCCCGTTTTTGATTTTATTTTAAAAAGCTGACTTATATTCTGTCTTGTTTTAACTCACTTGCCGCATTGCACACACTTTAATTTGTGCCCCCACCGCGGTTTCAGCGGGCTGGCCATAGCGTGTAGGGAAACTTGAAGCGCCATCTTGGGGGTGGTGAGGGGACCCCTGAGACTCTGGACGAGCGCTCTAGCAGTCAGGTTGACCGGCTAGAGCCCTATAAACTCACAGTATGGTAGCGCGCAGCGTGTGCGCGCTGCGTGTGTGCCGTAGCATCGCCGGAGTCACGCCAGAGTCCAGCCCGTCTGCGCCCGTCCGCGCTGAGGACGGGCTGGACGGCTGGTCGCTGGGTCTTCATGAGGAAATATCTACAGCTGTCAGGTACTCAAACTCTTGGGGGTTCTGGGGGCTTAAATTAAAACCACCCCGGCTCCCTTGTCATTTTAAAGGCCCCCCCGGAGGCCTTTTCCCACCCTCTTTGCTGTGGGTGCTCTCTTGGGGGTTCTGGGGGCTCTAGCCCACCACCTTCACTCTACCCATCGGGACATCACACTAACAAAAGAGGTAACATCGTGAGGGAAGATGGCTTTCTTACCAATGCCCGCTCGCTAATTAAGCATAATATTCCTTTTAAAGAGTTTGTACTGAACACAAAGCCCTCATGGGTATTTGTGACCGAATCGTGGGCAAAGGATTCTTCTGGCCCAGACCTCGTTGAGGCAGTGCCAGAGGGCTATCTCCTGGCTCGGCTGGACAGATTAGGCCGGGAAGGAGGAGGTCTGGCTATCCTTTATAAAGATAGCTTTCATTGTCATACCCTACCTTTATCGGATCCTCAGGATAACTTTCAGGCCCTGTATTTCTCTCTAAAGGGCGTCTTCGAAAGCCCATTTAATGGGATCCTGATATACCGCCCCCCCGGCCCCAGAGCTGATTTTATTCAACAACTGCTAGGCATCCTTGAACCCTATTTTGGTTGTGAACATCTAACGATCCTGGGAGATTTAAACTATCACTTAGAGAGCTTGGAGTCCAGGGATTCTCTCTCCCTACTGGATGCCTTATCAGCCTGTGGGCTGAATCAGCTTGTGAGGGGTGCCACCCATCAAGCGGGTCATACACTTGATGGAATCTTTTCCAACGACGGTAGGTTGGCGGTAAAGACCTCCCTCCCCCTCTCTTGGTCGGATCACTTTGCTGTTCCGATTGAAGTGATCTGCCCGATCGCCATCAGAAACAGCAAAATCTCGAGTAAAAGGGAATTACGGAGGAATTTTAAAAACATCTCCAATGGCTCTCTTACTCCCTGGATTTCCAGTATGTCCACCTCTCAAGAGGAAGACGTTCATCAGGAAGTTTCGCAGTTTGAAAAGGCCGTTACTATGGCATTTGACGACCTGGCTCCTGCCCGGTTGCGCTAATCGGCGAGGAAAAAAACGTCGGCTCCGTGGTTTTCTGTGCACTTAAGACTCCTTAGGCAGGGAGTCAGGAGACAGGAGCATCTCTGGCAGACCAGCTGGGATCTAAGGGATAAAGAGGCGCATAAGATCCTATTGAGGAGCTATAAGGGGGAGGTGATAAGGGTGAAACAGGAATATTTTACGTCTCTCACTGTGTCACTCTCCTCCCCGAAAGAACTCTTCAAGATTGTCGATTCCCTTACATCCTTGCAGACCCCGGACCCGGTTGTTACCTCTCAGCAACTTTGTAACAACATAGCGCTCTTTTTTCAGACAAAGATCGCTGATATCTATTCAGCTTTAGAGCTGCAGAGGACTCTTATCACTGTGCCCTCTGTCCCTTTGGCTTCGGTACCAGTTTTTGCTGAGAGGCGCCTTGCTTTCTTTCCTCCTCTTTCTCTTCAGGAATTAGAAAATCTCCTGAATAAAACCAGGTTGGGCTCCCCGTTAGATGCCTGTCCGCTTAAGATTCTTAAGCACTGCAGGGAATCTCTCCTGCCCCCTTGTTGAAATTATGAACAGGGCTATAACGGACGGCGTCTTCCCTCAGCAATGGAGGAGGGCTGTGGTAAAGCCTTTGCTTAAGAAACCATCTCTCGACCCGGGAGTATTAAAAAACTTCCGCCCGATCTCACTGCTCCCTGCCCCCGCGAAAATGCTTGAAACCCATCTGAACAAGCATCTCGCTGATTTCGTGGAAAGTTCGGTTCAGCTGGATTACTCTCAGCATGGTTTCAGGAGGGAACATAGCACCGAGTCGGCCCTCACCATAGTGCTGGATAATATCCGCACACGTGCTGATATGGGCCTGACCACCCTCCTGATCCTGCTTGACCTCACGGCGGCCTTCGACACCCTCTCTCCCTCGGTGTTAACATCTCGTCTGAGGGAGATTGGTGTTGAGGGGTCTGCCCTGGGTTTGCTGACCTCGTTCCTCGATCAGAGAGAGCAGAGGGAGCAGAGGGTGATGTTGGGGGATTTCCTATCTCCATCCCTGTCTGTGCATTGTGGGGTCCCTCAGGGGTCGGCATTAAGTCCGACCCTTTTCAACATCTATGTGACCCCCCTTGCCAGACTGATAAGATCTTTCGGGATGGAGGTAGTTTCCTATGCTGATGACACCCAGATCCTCGTCTCTCTCTCCCAGTCGGCCAGCACGACTGCCTCCAATTTTAGATCTTGTATGGAGGCAGTCGCGCAATGGATGATTCACAATTCATTGAAACTAAATGGGGAGAAGACGGAGGTCATGGTGTTCGGAGGGAAGGAGGAGATTTGGTCGGCAAACTGGTGGCCTGACTCACTGGGAGCCTGTCCTGTTCCAGCCTCTTTGGCCAAGAATCTAGGAGTTTTGATTGACCCTACCCTCAGCATGCGTCAACAGGTCAACAGAACAGTCTCAACCTGCTGGGGCATAATCCATGTATTGAGGAAAATTAGACACTATCTGTCCCAGCAGGCTAGAAAACAGGTCGTGGTCGCACTGATTGGCTCCCGTCTGGACTACTGCAATGCGCTGTATGCGGGACTTAATAGGGGTCTGTTGCAGCGCTTGCAGATGGTCCAGAACGCGGCGGCCAAATTTGAATTAGATCTGCCTAGACGTGCCTCGGCCACCTCTGCCAGAAAACTGTTACACTGGCTCCCTATTGAAGATCGTATTCGTTTCAAAACTCTGTGTATGACCTACGGGGCCCTGGCTAGAGGTAGTCCCACTGGGATTGGGTCCATTCTGTCCCTTTATAGTCCCTCTAGGAACTTGCGCTCCTCCAACAAACTTTTGCTATCTGCACCCGTAGAGCCAAATGGGGTGGCAAAGCCTTTTCTACGCTAGCATCCTAATCTTGGAACACTCTTCCGATGGAACTTAAGTCTCTTCCCACCATGCAGTCATTTAGAAAGGCGCTGAAAACCCATCTTTTTGCGAAGGCATATTTGTAGTTGCGTTCTGCCTTTTATTTTTCTGATTTGTTTGTTAGGCGCCTTGATGCCTTCGGGTTTTAGTTGCGCGTTTATAAATTTTATTTCATTCATTCATTCATAAGTGAGTGCCAATTAAGGCCAGAATCCAGCTGGACCCCTAAATATCTCTAATCATCTACCTGGCTGATATAGTGTCCATCTACTATCAATTTCAGGGTTTTCATTTTGGGCGGGCCAAACTTCAGTATATGAGATTTTGAAAAATTAGTAGAGAGGTCAGGCTGTTCATAAAATCAATAAAAAGGATAAGAAGCCGCTGCAATCCCTTGGCTGTTTTGGTAATTTACACTGTATCATCTGCAAAGAGCAGGGCCGGTATTGAACGCCCTCCCACTTTGGGAGCATAAAAACATGGGTCAGTCAAAGCTTGTTTAATTTTTTTATTATAAAATAAAAATAAAAAAGGTGCTTAAATACAACCCAGTCCGATCTGTCGCCTTTTTAAAAACAGGCACTATTATTGATTAGGACCAGTTTAATGCGGGGGGGGCATTAGCTAACGTTAATAAGGGGGCCCAGAGGTCTATATGGGATTTATAAAGGTCTCCTAGTATCCCATCATTTATTTGGTGTTGTGAAATAGCTGCAGTGACCTCAGCCAAATGAAAAATGATTAAGTGCTCATTCTTCATATCCTTTAATTCACTATCCTCTTCCTCCGGACTATAGAACTTTAAAGGGTTCAGCCCAAGCGTGTGGTGTAATAGTACCTGCCTGATTAGAAAGGTGGTTGCTTCTAAAAATGGGTCAGTTTACCACTGTCCAGAATGAAGCACTGTCACACTGCTGACTAGCACTTCATAACTTCTCCCAGGCCTCCATTTAAGCTGGGCCTTATGATCCTAACAGGCCAATCTATAGGCAGCCCTATGTCTTTTAACCTTCTCCTGGCACCGAGGTGTGTCATGCAGGAGGTTCCATAGATTCTTATGATTTTTGGGGCACCTTTTAATCAAACCATCTTACTTTGTGGTTCACAGAGGGTGCATCTACTTTACAGAGCGCTGTTATAATAAACCTACAAATATTTAGGAATAACTTCATGATACCCTGGACTGACTCTTCCTCTGAAAGACAGAAACGGAAATCAGCTTGGCAGGGCCCTCCCCCATTTAAAAAAGGTCTACCCTGGGGGCAGGGTCCCTGGGACCCAAATCGTACCAGGGAACCTCCCGTAATAAATACAATAAAATTCAATAAAAAAGTGGAACCAGGAAGTGTCCAGAGCCTCGCCCCCTTTCTCCACCCCTCTGCAAATGCACCTCCTAGTGAGCTGATGGTTGGGGCTCAAAGTCTCCTCAGCTGTAGGAGGATCTTGGGGGATCAACAAGCCCTCCTGTTACATTGAGTAAGTCCCACACAGCAGGATTGCTAAGAATTCTTCAGAGGCCATGCCTCCTCTCTTCACCACTCTGTAAATGTGCCTCTTGGCACACTGCTGGTTGGGGGATGAGGTCCCTTTGGATGCTGAGTTCCTTGGGGCTAACAAGCCCCCCTGTTAACTCCAGTAAGTTCCACACAGCACGATTGCTGAGAGGACTTCAGAGGCCATGCCCCCTTTCTCCACCTCTCTGCAAACATGCCTTCTGGTGGAGTGCTGTTTGGGGATGAAGTCCCCTTGGCTCTGGAGAGTCCTTGGGGGCAACAAGCTCTCCTGTTACCTCCAGTAATTCCCACACCGCTGAGAGGTCTTTGGAGGCCACGCCCCTCCACCACTCTGAAAACACGCCTCTGGGCACACTACTAGTTGAGGATAAAGGCCCCCTGAATGCTGATGGTTCTTGAGGGCCAACAAGCCCTTGTGTTACCTTCAGTAGGTCCCAAACTGCAGGATTGCTGAGAGGTCATTTGAGGCCATGCCCTCTTTCTCCATTACTCTGCAAACTCACCTTCTGGCGCACTACTGGTTAGGGGATGAAGTCCTCTTGGAAGCTGAGGGTCCTTCGGGCCAAGAAGCCCTTCTGATACCTCTAATAAGTGTTACACAGTGGGGTTGTGAGGGCTAGCAACAGACCTCGTCCCCTTTCTCCACCAATCTACAATGGATATACTAGTTAAAAAACATGGGCTAATTTTGGCCTCAGGGAACCCATCCCCCAGGGCCAGTCCTATTTTAAATAGGGGAGAGGGGCTACCCTCCCTAGGCCAATTTCGGCCCTGGGGACCCAATCTCCCAGGGCCCAGCCTCACTTGTGAGTGCCCTCGTCCCACCCAGTGCACCCACTCTATTGGGGACCAGGGAGGAGCCTCAAGACACCTGCCATCACTGTCGGCTCGAGCTCTCCTGCAGGGGCAAGATTTGCTTTGACAGAGAGGGAGCTGCTGAACATGTAGCTCCCTCTCTGTGAAAGCAATTGTGCTCCGCTTTGAGCAAGGAAGAGCAAAATTTTCTCACTTGCTCCAAGTGGAGCACAGTTTGCTATGGCTTGGTGGGAGCAGTAAAGCTCTCACCAAGCCAGAGCAAACAACTATGTCCCAGGGGTGGTGGCTGGAGGTCCCCAGAGCCATGTATAGCTGCAGGAGTGGGGGACGTCTGGCCCCCTTCCTTTCTTCTTTGAGGCAGGCTTGTCTCGAGGAGGTGGCAGTCAGTAGAATGGCCCAGAAGGGGGGGCCACACAGCCCTCCTCTCATAAAAAGAAACATTGGCCCCAGGGAGGTGGTGGTCCTCAGGGCAGGGGGGTCTATGAAGCCCCTCATTTCATTGCAATTAGCTCTGGAGAGGTGGAAGTATGGCCTCCCCCACATGAATTTCAGAAATAGCCCCCGGGAGGTAGCAGTCCCCGGGGCTGAGGAGAGGCTGTGCCAGCCACGCATCATTTACTATTGTTTGCTGTGGGGAGGTGGTGGTACCCGGGGCATAGGGGGTGCTGCTTTGGCACCATCCACATAATTAAAATACACTGCCCGTGGGATTTGGCCCACCAAGGGGCTTCCTATAAAAGATGGGCAGAAGTTTGTGCTTCTTTTCTTTTCAATCATTCTTGGATCCATGGATCCATACACAAATTTGCAGCAAAACTGAATAAAAAATGGGTTTAACCCCCAGCGGGGTCCCTTTGAGATCCCCCTCCATATCTGGGGGGTCAGGGAATTCCTATCCTGCCCTCTTTTCTTCATTTTTTGACATTTTATGGGACTTGGCTTGAAGCCGAGTCCAAAGAGAAGTGTGGCTCACCAATTAGAGCGGCAGACCCTGAGGCAGAAGGTCCGGTCCGTACCAGGGTTCAATCCCCGTCGCAGCAGGGTTTTGGGCTCAATGTCTTCGGAACTGATAATTCTCGCCTCGGTGCCTACTCTAATCATGGGGTTCCACTCTGCAACTCTGGGCAATAGCTTGCTTAATCTCCACACCGGCCCTCACAATGCTAGGATGCCTGGCTTCACCTTGGAGATGCCCAGGAGTGGACACCTCACAGGAACAGGCCATGATGGGTTCCACAGTGGTATTCGTACAGCGCTTAGAGACCCCTGGGTGATAAGCGCTTTACAAATCCCAAAAAAAAAACAAAAAAAGATGGCTTTCAACACTTCCTGGTTAAAGTGTTGGCAGATAATCAAATTTCAATAGGATCTGTGAGTCCACTGCAAGGATCCGCATCCCCAGATATCTACATTTTCAAAATGTTAATACCTTTAAAACTACTGAATTAATTTACACCAAATTACAAAAAGCACGCTTTCCGGACCATCATCTAGCTGTCTGCCAGATTTGGGCTAATACAAGTAAGTGGTGCGGGCTGTATTCATGTTCAAAATCCCTATTGGAAAATGCATGGGGAAATTGTGTGTTGGGGCCCCTCTTTCTGCAAGCAGAAATGTCCAATTTAACATCTTTAATGTATACTGTAAAATCCAGAAAGTTAACACTAGTTGTGGCCTGAGGTATGTAGGCAGTACTATCCTACCAGTCCACAAACATGTGCTCCAGCACTTAAGAGCCATCAAGAAGGGGGATCAAACATATCCGGTGGCACGCCATTTCGAACAACACCATCACAAAAACACAGAAGAACTATTGTATTTTGTAATAGATACAATAAAAACCAATGCTTAAGGTGGAAACCAAGAAAACCATTTTAGAAGATCCTCTTACATAATCAAATTGAATAATAAAATTCCGGAAGGTTTGAACATGGAGGAAGATTTACCTATTCACCTAAGAATTATGTGCAGCAATCAACAAGTCCCTGTCCGTTTCCTTTTGTTTTTAACCCTTCACAGTAAATTTATTTTTAGTTACACTTTTTCATTTTTATTATAGCATTTGCAGTTTCAGAAGAAACATCCATTATATATGTATAATAATATTCTGCTTTTAATGTATGCCCACTTGGGCTAAATGCGCAATACCAATTATATCCAAAATATTAAAAAAATATTGAAATGAATGAGATTTCTCAACATATGAAAAGCAGCCAGGGTATGCAGGAGTTGCTGTACTATTGTACTGTCAGACAAAGGGAACTAATTTACAGGCAGGTATTCTGAAAATCTGAAGGAATGAGCACACGAGGTATAGCGCCTTGGAGGTAAAATCAATATTGATTGCCATGTAGCACTACATGGAATTGTTCTCTTTGAGGCCAGATAGTGGCACTTTGATTTCATTGGGACTTATCAAGGTATGGAATTTTAAAGTTAGAATGAAGGACATTACGAGGCTTTGGAGGTCATTTACAAAGCTTGATGGACATTGTAGTCTGATGAATGACAGGATTACGAGCCAGGAGTTATAAACTCAAATATTTCTAACCAGAGGGCATTAGCCATATGATTTAAAGAGTACTCAATAAGAAAAAATGTTTTCTGGCCCCTGATGTTGAGAGAAAAAAAGCACTGTTTTTTACAAACAAGATGCTTTGCACTTGTAGTCCTTATTCTATGTTTAAAAATGTATTTAAAATTCGGATGTAACTGATCCTCGTACCAGCATCTGATTAAGACCCATTTTGGGGTCGAAAAACGTTATGCTTTGCCTGTGTAAGAATAAAATTACTTACCTGACGTCTGACTGGTGGGCTTGTTTTCTATTCTATTCTATTTGAAAGATTGGTAGTGTGCGACAGCTGCCTCAGCCAAGAGGCGTCTGGCGCTAACAGCAAATAGGTAACCACAACGCAAAGAGGAACCAGAGCAACCAACACAGTGTGAAAGAGCAAAGTTTTGATAGCTTTCCCGAGTTCAAGAAAATTGCTAAGGCCTCGAATATGAAGGGGCAGTGAGTTCCAGAGAATAGCTGCTCTGTCCCGAAAGAAACGGCCTACTGCCTGGGTCCTCCTACCCCGAGGGTCCTCTAGCAAATGTTGGCCCATGGAGCGAAGCTGACGGGAGGGAACATAGAAAGAGAGCAAATCAGTCAAGATGTTAGGGGAAGCGAACTTCAAGACTTTAAAGGCTATGCAGAGAGCCTTAAACTCAATCCGTTGAGCCAGAGGAAGCCAATGAAGGCGGCGGATTGTGCTAGTCACCGAACAGACTCTGCGCAGACCTAGAAGGGCTCTTGCTGTAGCTTTCTTAACTCTCTGTAGCCTGTGTACTTCCGCCTAATTAGCCCCCAGATATACGGAGTTTGCATAATCAAGCCTAGATGTAATCAAGGTCTGAATGATGGTCTGGCTGGTCAGGGCATCAAAGAAACCCAAAATAGGTTTGAGTCCGCACAACAGACCAAAACAGGTGCCCGCCACCTTCTTCGTTTGGGTCTGGAAACTGAGAGAGGTGTCCATTCAAACCCCAAGTTCCTAACAACCTGTTTAGGAGGAGGGGGAAAAACGCCGCTGAACGAAGATTGAGAGGAGAGACCCAGAGTCCCTCAGGTCGTGATTTCAACGTTTATTTTATGCAGAAAGCTACCGACTATCAAACCAAGAACAAGAGAATCCCCTGAGGAAGGGCAGTATTGCTTGAAATGCATTGGGAAGTCAAAACTGATTAATATGTGATATGATGACAATATTACAAAAGGAAGAAATCATGAAAATAAAAAAATAAGAAAATTTGAAAATAAAATGGAATGAAAGCATCTACATGACTCTTGTTACTGATTAAAGAAAATAGAAAGGAGTGCGAGGCAGGGGTGATTCTTGAGGTACAGGAACCACATGCAATACATGTTTCTCACTACCCTATTGCTCAGTAGGGTTACCTACCTACGCACCACGGAAAGTATTAAAACCAAGTGAAAATTTCAAACACACCATCCAACAAACTCGAGTGCGGAATCATATTCCAATTGGCTTCTACCATACCCACCAGCAACACCTCTGACTTGCTGGCGTTCAGCTGGAGGCAGTTGGCTGTCATCCACCTGGCAACTACGGAAAGATCGCCTTAAAACTTAGAGGCGTCGTGCTTAGAGTTGCTCAAGAGGGCTACCACCAGCTGAGTGTCATCGGCGTAGGAGACCACAGTCAGTCCGCTGCTCCTGGCAACTGTAGCCAAAGATTGTACATACAAATTGAAAAGCAGAGGGCTCAGAGAAGAACCCTGTGGCACCCTGTGCTTGATGGGGAAGGCAAACAAGGGGAAAGTGGGAGCAATTACCTGAAAAGTCCTATCAGAGAGAAATGATGCTAGCCACTTCAAGGCATGGCCCCCGATGCCAGCCTCTACCAAACGGCTCAACAGGATTGCATGGGACACAGTGTCGAATGCGGCAGTGAGATCCAAGAGGATCAGTGCCGATGTCTGTCCTGCGTCCAACGCTGCCCAGAGATGCTCTGTCACCACCAAAAGCAGCGACTCGGTGCTATGGCCGGGGCAAAAGCGATTTTGCGAGGAATCCAGAATATTATGAGGGGTCAAGTGGTATGGGAGAACAGAATTAATATATGCCTCTGTGATCTTGTCAGGCCATGAAAGCAATGAGATTGGCCTGAAGTTCTCTGTTTTTTTAGGCCCAATGAGGATTTTTTGAGCAATGGAATCACCCTGGCTTGTTTCCATGCTGTGAGCACAACTAAGCGATTTATTGATCACTTAACCTAGGAGAGGACCTAGGAGAGGAGAGATAGTTGGTAAAATTTTCCTGAAATGATCCGGTTTCAGTGGGTCGGCCGGTGAGCCTGACTTTATTTTAATGCAGAGGACAAGTAAACGACCCTGCTGAATCTGAGGGACAACCTCTAACGTGGCGATCGTGCCATTATTGGGTATCTCAGGGCAGCCGGTCTGGGCCGCTGGAAAACATTTGTAGATGTCTTCTACCTTTTTAAAAAAGAACAAGGCAAGCTCCTCGCATTGCCTGTTCGAGGTAATCGGTGGGCCAATGGCCCCCTTCTGAGTTTTAAAACCTGAAACAATAGAGAAGATACTCTTAGTGGGATTGGTGCTTTTACTAATTTCTTTCACGTAAAATGCAGCACGCTCAGTATGGATAGCCTTATGATAAATCTTTAGAGCATGCCGATAGAGATCTTTGGATAACGGATCAAAGTCCCTTCTCCAAAAACCTTTCACATTTTTTACAAGTTTTTCGCAGTACAGATAATCTTTCATTATACCACGGGTTAGATTTGGAAGTGCGGTTCAAGGACAATTTAGCTGTAATCAGCTTATCCAGCGGCTGATTGATCCAATCCGAAAAGGCTGAATTAGCCTTATCAGGATCACTCGGCAGGACCGGAACTGTAGCAGAAGGATGGACTTGGAGTTGATCCCAGTCTAATTTATGCCATGGGCATTTAAGAGAGAGAGAGCTGCCTAATTTGCACACAGGAACAATGCCCTGGATAGCCAAGGAGACTAAAAAGTGGTCAGACCAAACCATAGGGACCGGTGTTTGGACCGTGAGGGACAAAATATTAGTGAAAACAGGGGCCAGCAGATGACCAGCCGAGTGTGTAGGGCCAGAGACACTCTGATCAAGCTGACAAGCTGCTAAATCTGCCATCAAATTGGCCACATCCACATCAAGGTGGTTATCAAAATGGAGGTTCAAGTCTCCTAAGCCTGTAAAATTAGAGGTATTGACTGCAAAAGTACTGACGGTTTCAACAAGAGCTTCCCTAAAAACTTTGGATGGCCCCGGGGGACGGTATATCAATAAACTAATCATGGTACAATTGGGATTGAAAGCAATTTTGAAACAAGCACATTCACAACCCAAAATGGGCTGTTTAATGAAGGAGCAGGGATAGCCAGTTTTGACAATAACTGCAATACCCCTGCCTCTCGTTTCTCTATTAAGGGTATGAATGACATAGCCATCCGGGAGTGTCAGCCCCGGATTTGCCACCAAATCTTCAGTGAGCTAAGTCTCGGTTAAAAACAAGGTATCAGGAGATTCAGTTTCTAGCAGGTCATAGACATCAACACAATGTTTATCCAAGGAGCGGCATTGCAGATGGAACAAAATCGTGCTTTTGCTTGGGGAAGGGGGGCAGGCATATGAAACTACAGGGGAAATAGATGTGAAGCCACAACATTTACAGCTGAAGGGACCCTCTAATCCCCCCAAACCGTGAACCTGACAACTAACAGACAGTGTCCTGACTGCTAACAGCTCATTCCGGGCATAAGTATTTTTCGACTTCGTAAAATTAGCAGGTCTGGCGTCTGGCAGCGGCCTGGCGCAGACAGGCGCAGACGGGCTTACCTTTGGCAACTGTGCACATGGCCATGCATCACAGTGGGTTGACAACAGGGCCTGTGGCCAACCCCACTGGAGGCAGCCAACCCTCCCCCACAGACTGCAAAACCCACGCCGCTCATGGCCTTTTGTCCCTTGCGGCAAGGGGTTGGCAGCAGGGCCTGGCTTGTTGCTAGGCCCAGCATGCAACTTCCCACAGGCAGACACCCAAAAGCAGTTTACCGGTCGCCACTGGGTAGTATAGTTAGGATTGTTTCATGTTGCCAATAAGGTTCGCCTTTACCATTCTTTGCTAATTACCCCACATATTACATCACTCAGGATATCTTCTACAACATCATTGATAAGATCACTGCAACATTATTAATGACGTTTTTGGTGAGAAAACTGTGCATGCGGGAGTGTGAGTAATAGTTACCTGAGGGCATAAGCTATAGTTACTTGAGATGACCATAACTATAGAATTTCTTTGGTTTTTTTTGTTTTAAATGTTATGTTGCTACTGAACATTTCACCTAGCTTTAATGTTACTTTTACCTTTGTTTCTTTTAGTGAATTTCTAGAGTTTGTTTTACCGTAAAATAATAACTTGTTACCATACGTAAAGCCAATCCCGTCCCCTTTATAATAAGATATGGCCCCTGGGCCCCTAGGGCCAATGAAGGCACGGGGATAGAGGCTGCATTCCCCTCCCCTTAATATATGTTTTGGCTTGGAGAATGGGATTATCGGGGCCCGAAGGCCAGCCCTACTCAGCGTCTTCAAAGGCAATGCATAGCGTGGGGTTGGCCGCCTGGAGGGGATTGCAGACATCAGGAGTAGAGGAATCCCCCCGAACAGATTGGGTATTACTACATTTCTGTAAGCTGAGTGGGACACACTGGAGGAAGGGATAAAGAGACTCCCCTTTACACTTCAAAATGGTCCTCTTTGATTCAGTTCACAAGGGAGAGGACTCAAAACATTTCATGAAGGAGATGGTGCTGATAAGGACATCATAAACAGTGTAGCTGGGAGTCCAGGATTAACCTTTTGATACACATATCACTGTGGCTGACCTGAAGGCGTGAACTATAATCACTCCTGTGGCCTGTGTTGTGGAGCTATCCGCTTCAGAGTCTGTCCTGCTGTAACAAACAGCCTTTCAAGAGGAAAGAAGAGAAAGAAAAATTGTACACTTCAAAAGAAGCAGAACCTCAACATAAAACTTCCAGCACTCAGACCCAAATCCCATTGTGTCTGGAAATGGTTCAATTGGACTATAAGAAGGGAAGGTTTATTTATATAAAGGTTCTTTTTATTGATTATAGATATGTGGCACACATACAAGCCCTTAGGGCATGTCTGTGTGCCACATGGCACAGGTGTACATGCACAGATGTGCATGTACACAAGAATTCGTAATTTACCATGCAATTGTATTGCAATTGTATTGCATGGTAAATAACGAATCCGAAAGGCCCTGTTGCAATGTTAAAAGTGCTACCTACATAGAAAAATACAGATTCGGTAATTTTACCGATCGTAAAATTTACCGAATCGGTAAAATTTACCGATTCTGTCATTTTACAGAATCGGTAATTTTACCGCTTTGGAAAAATTACCGATTCGGTAAAATTACCGAATCTGTATGTTTTCAGTGCCCCTACATACCAATGTCAAAATCGGTGTTTTCGTCCGATTCCGATCGGTATTTTGACACCTACATCTGGCACTTAGTATGCCAGAGTGTCCACCGTTGAAGTAATTGTGTGACAAGCACACCAGGACTCTTGAATGCCTGAATGGCGATCCAGTATGCCAAGAGGGGCAGGCTTGGTTTGGGTGGTTGCACCAGAGAAGACTATATTGTGTCCAGAGGCACCACAGGAACCTCATATGCCAGGAGGGGATGCCGGTGTTAAGGTGCCAAAGAGTTCAGGCAATCGACTGGGCACAAAAGTCTGGCTGCGTCCAGCAGGTTGAGCCCTGCACATCGAGATCTGCCCTGATCAAGCCCCAAGGACCTTGGAGAACACCTAGGAAGACATCGCACCCTAGCTACACTCTGGTTGGAAGCTGGAAGACCATCCCCCCCTCCTATGTGGGAAAGACTGACTTACCTGATCACTGAGGACAGACAACAGCGCAACTTGGGAAAGAGCTTGCATCTGCCAGGTGTTACTGTGTGTACCACTTGCAGTCTGATGTCTCTGAACAGGATCAGAGCTTGCAAGGATCTGCTTTCATAGCACCCTCTAACACGCTGAATGCTCCCGTGCTGCAAAAGTGGATAAGGTTTGAAACTGACCTGTTGGGCCCCAGAGAACTCACTGTTGAAGGTGCTGCAGCACCATAGTCTCTTTTCACTCATTTCTACGAGTCAATGGAGAACTCCTGAGTATGGCCTACGAATATATGATTTTTCAACTAATACAAGTTCCACGCATGGCATTACCACGCGAATTTTACAGCGCAAGTGGCTTTACCACGCTGGAATTGACAACGAAGGATTGTACCACGGTAGGAACGTCTTACCTGCACGTCTTTCTCCTGCAGCCCCTTACTTCCATCTACCATGGAAACAAGCGTCAAAACACGTCTTCTAAAATAAATAAAGGACTGTTTTTTTTTTACGTACACTGCACGTCTTTGAGGGAGGGTCATTCCTTTTTCTTCATCAATACCACAGAGCGTTTTTTTTTTTTATCTAACTCGCTCGCTCGCTTGTTATTTTTTGGGGGGGAGACCCCCCCAGCCCCCCCAGCCCCCTCCCAACCCTCCCCCAGCCCCCCCATCACGACTGGACGGAATACCACGTCTCCCCCCAAGCCACGCTGAACGTTTTTTCGTGGTCAAGACGGTCGTTGAAGGCTCCCTCGTTGAAGAGACGTTTGCGGGGTAAGTGGATCGTTTAAAACGTCAATCGTGGAAAAGACATCGTTGTAAATGATGTTTCCCATGGCCTACTAGTGAGTATTCCCGGGATGTGGCCACCTTTCAATGGGTAATAACCCCAACCACATTATAAGGAAGAGGGTGGGACAGGGCTTTTCGCCTGACAAACAATAGAGCCCAAATTCAAGGGAACTGTGTTGTTCCTAACGAATGTCATGATTCCTTTGCACATGTAGAGTTAGAAATAAAATACTTATTTTTCATATAAAAGCAAGTATTTCACTGGACATTGATCTATTGACATCAAGGGTTACAGGCCTCAACCACCATGTTTGGACCAATAGCCCCTGTGTGCCCCATGGCCCTGAGGGATCGGACATATTCAATTATTATGCACACGCAGCACACTTTTACATATCATGTTTACCCTTCTCTTTGATGATCCAGTCTTTTACGGCGCTCAATACACATACATTTAGGATGGGCGAGCGTCAATTTGGGAACCGACTTATCCTTCTGTGAATACCAACCAAAAGGAATCAAAAAGACATTTAAAAAACACGCCAGGCTAGGCGAACGTTGCTGCAGGGGAACCTCTATTCAGTCACACAACGTCCATTTTTACAGGAAGCTTGAAGTGACTGCCGAGTTGCAAAGCACAGCTCAAATGAATGACCTAGATTACAAAGAACGTCCAAGGGTTGGCAAGACAAATTAGAAGTAACCTCCTAGGAGGCCTGTTGCATTTTTTCAACAAAAACAAATATCAGGCTCCATCTTTTGGGAGCCCTAACTGCTATGCCTCAAAATAGGAGCAATCCCAGCCCATGAATTCATCTTGCTGCTCTGCCACATTCACACAGGATTAAGCTGCGAACCGCGTTAGTGTATTAAAAAGCTATCCGCAGTTTGACAACATTATGACTTTAGCTGCACAGAGATGCTATCTTTTAATAAATATATTTTCGGGACAGTCCTGGCCCGGTTCACATTTTATAAGCCTATGTGTCTGTTTGCATTACAATGTCAGATCCTATTTTATAAACAAGGTATCTTTTTGTGTCCGAATGGGTTACCAATATAGCATTTTTGTAGCTTTACAGCAATGCATCCACATAACTGTGTTGAGAGAAATAATGAAGTCGGCACCACTATCTGCTTCAAGTAAGTGACAAAACAGAGGAAAATACATATTTTCAAGACTTTCACCACAATCTGATTTGCAACTATGGAACATCTGCTTCACATCTAGCCCCTTTCTTTTCTAGCACATATTTTGCTAGCAGTTATTTTTCGCTCATCATGTCAATTTTCATTTATTCTTACATTAACTTCTAATGATCGTACTTTAGTATGCCCATGAAGCGTAAAGAACACTTCTGTGATCATGAAGGCTCCAGCCATAGAACATACCTTCCCAGCAGCACAAGCCCTGAATCCGGCCTCCCGCAGCACTCTGCCCACCATCTTCACTGTGAAAGACCAAACACTTGGGCCTAGATACTAAGAGTCAGATTTACAAGCCGCTTGCGCCACTTTTACATCATTTTTCCCATGTTAAAAATTAAGCAAAGCTGGTGCAAGGGCCCTATAAATCTGCCCTAAGCTTTTACATCATCCTTGTGCAGTGAAAAGTCAGAGCTCTACTGGGAACTTAAAACAGCCTTTGCAAAAATGATAAATTCAGCCCCCAAGTGCAGACGTGCTAATGCACGCTAAATCCAAAGCAACTCTTTCAAGTTGCCACCAGGATTGCATAATGTGCATCACTGCTCCTGGAGGCCGAAACCGGCTCCCAAGTATCACAACCAGCCTCCTGAGGCTCCAGCCTCCCAAGGGATTGTCTGCTTGCCCGCTTTCCCATGCGCAAGGTGGCTCAGGGCATCGCTAAAGCTTCTTCGGAATTTACAATGCCATGCAAGGCCCTGCAAATCAGGCCGTGCATAGCTTTGTAAAGAAATGTAACACGGTGCAGCTGCTTACACTGTGTTACATTACATTTCAACTTGGGAGGAGTTCCATGGGGGGGAGCAACAACTATGCCTCCACCTATGGATATTGGCGCAGTTCGAGGTTTAGTAAAGCTAGTAAACCTGGGAATAAAAAAAGTAAATATCTTTATTACTTTGCGTTATTTTCTATTTCTAAGGGTATTTTTGCAGGAAGGTTTCTCTTCCTACAAAAAAACAATTGTGCCTACAATGCAGGAACCCTTGAATTCTGGTGCAAGGTTGCCTTTGTTGGCACTAGGTAGCACTTAGTGCACTAGCACAAGGAGAGAGCAACCATGGGGCATATTATCAAGGGGGTTTATCTCCGCTTTTTTGCCCTATTACCTAGCTGTCGCTAACACCAGTTAGCGACAGCTAGTAGGAGATAGCGACCATCTTGAGCCCCACTTTGCATGTCAGTGATATTTATCACTAATGACTTGCAAAGTGGGCGTGCCAAGATGTTAGCGACTGGAAACAGTCGCTAACATCGCTATCTCCTATAACCAACTTTTGGAGATATTCGCGCTAAGCGCGAATATCTCCAAAAGCTAACACCTGCCCTGAGCAGTTCTTAGCCATGTTATCCAATGGGAGGTGGATAACATGGCTAAGAGCATTAGCTCGGTAATGCATGAATATCGCTGACTTTTCAGCGATATTCATGCATTGCGGCCGTTTTTTATCGCATTTGCGATAAACCTTGGTAATACCAAGGTTTATCTGCGATAAAAATCGCCGCAGCTCCGCGGTAAAATTTTGTCTCTAACCAAGCAATAGCGATAATTATCGCTATTGCTTGGTAATATGCCCCCATGCTCTCTTCTTTTCATGCTACACAGCGCAGCAACTTTGCTTGCTGCCCCGCATTGCGCGAAATATTGGTAAATGTGCCCCTCTGTTTTATTTCTCATGAAAGTGCTTTCACCAACACACCATAAGCTCTTTATTCAGAAATGAGTACCCTATCAGCATTCTTTTTTGGTCTTTAGAGACACATTCACAAAGAAATGGTTTGTTTCTGAAAACAATCAATGGGCCTGTTGCACAGGAAGTTTTTTCCAGCACATAGGGCCCATTGTTGATTTTCCCTGCCTGCCTCTAGGGGTGAGCAAACCTTTTTGGAGCATTTATCCCAAGGCAAAACCCATATTTTATTCCCATGTTCACATGCGTATCAAAATCTGGATGATAACACCAGATTTTTTTCCATAGCTGGGGGTATATTTACAAAGAAATGGCTCAGTGCGGTACTGCAAGCAATTTAACGCCATGGTGCAAGGGTGCCTGCTTTGCAGGTATGATTGAAATACGTTTATTTCTCCTCATTTTTTGCTTTTTCTATGAAAGTTGCAGAATGCCATTAATGATTGTTTATCGGCAGGAAGCTGTCTCTTCCTGCACATAAACAGCCATTAATGGCAATTTGCACCTTTTATGTGCGCTGTAGAATGCCAGAAGTCTAGAACAAATGCTCCTCAGAAGGCAGCAAGCAGTTTGGTGGTTCCTTCATTGCGCACTGCAGGGGTCATGGTGCATGTGCTTCTGCACCATCCCAGAATCCTTCCGCCGAGAATTCTGGGGTTTCCACGGCGGCCTCGCATTCACATTCACGATGACACCACCTTCAGAAGTCTGAGAAATGCATTCTTCCCATGTCTGCTTCCTCATTTAACCGCAGTCGAGGCTTAGGGTGTTGGCAAACTGCTATTCTCCACTTTCCAACTGCAGTGAGGAGTAGCAAAAACTCTGCAAATTCCGCCGGCGGAGCGGAGTTCAATGCCCAGCACTAATCACCACCTGGGTCTGCCCCCGACCCCTCCTTATCACTTGAGGCCCCATTCCATCGGGCCTCCAGCTGCATCCCCTGCCACTAGTCCCCCTCCGAGTGGCTGCCTATATGCACCGAGTGAAAGCTCTGCCCCGGACACCCCAAGCCCCTCATATGAGACCCAAACCCCTCCCTGTATTTACACCTGTGGCTGGCTGCATCCCAGGAACAGATGGTGACATCTAATGGGGAGCCTCTCGAATCTTACTGTGGCTCCTTGATGAACTAGGTAGGGTCCCGGAGGTACAGGCACGAGCCAAGGCCACCCTCAAAGACACCATTGCTTCCTTGGGGGCAGCAATGTTGGCTGCCTAAGCCCAGCGTCCCTCCCAAACTCACTTCCATTGGTCTCCCTGTTCGTTTTCTCACACTGTTTCCCCTCATACACCTCATACCCCTCATACCCATCATTTTTCCAATACCATGGCATGTCTGATCCAACACCGGCCAGCCAGGAGGAGGCCGCAGAGGTGGAAGATCTCCACATTGTGGAAAAGGAGGATAACAAGGATGACCAGTGACTGGACCATGTTTTCACTGAGGTCATTTTGTTTTCCCCCTGTACATAGACTGGATCCACTGACACTTCCCGTGGTTTTATTTATTTTGCCCAACCCTCTTCAAGTTCCCTTGCCCATTCTGTATGAAGACCATCATTTGATTTCCTTTCTCCCTTTCCAATGAACTGTTATTTAAATGTGTTTGCTTTTCCTAAATTATATCTAAAGTATATCTTCTTAACATAATCTCAATCTTGCGTAGTTCATGATATATATGCTGGTCTCAAAGTATGGAAGTGTACTTTGGGAGTAGTTCAGCCATGCTTTCCACATGATATTTGTTCCACAATATTTGTCACATCTATGGCCCACTAGCGTTACCAATTGACCATCATCACAAAATACCCAACTCAGTATTGACTTGTAAGGATATATATTTTTATTGATATAAATTATGGGTAACATTTTAGAGTGATCACGAAGGATCTTGCATGCCACTTCGTAATTGTGGTGGTGAGGATCACTGTGTGTAAGTTCATCAACTGTGTTGGTGGTGCAATGTGGGCGGGTGTTGTGCATCTGCTGGTACAGGTGGTGAGGTGACTTGACAGGGGATGAGGGTGGCTGTACAGGTGGGGGAGTTGCCTGGACAGGGGGTGTGGCTACTTGTACAGGTGGGGGTCCCTAGACAGGGGTGAGGGTGGCTGTACAGGTAGGGGATATGACTGGCCAGGAGGGGACGTGACTGTGCAGTGGGGGCATGTACAAGGGGGTGGTTCCTATGACGTTTGGTGGGGTGCCTATGGAGGTGGTGGTACAGGTGGTTTGGTGTGATGCGGTGCAGATAGATATGTTGGCTCCCCTCCATGGGTTGGCCATGAAAGATGACTTTAGATCAGTTTTAGCATACCCTCCATCATCTTCATTGCCAAGACATGGTGTCTTGCACTCTCTTCCCTATGGATGGATATGATGTATGTTGTCTTCTTTGACAAGTCTTGCCAATGTTTACCCATCCTGTCGAAGACCTGGGTGAGTCTGTCCATCTTCTGTGGAAATTGGCATATGCCCTATAGTGATTCTGACATGTCAGAGTAGCCCCTATGGCATGAATGTTCTGCCTCACATCAGCCTGCTGTTGGAAAAAAATCCTCCTCCTACTGGCCACCACACCTATCTGCCAGCCTCCTCCTCATGGGAGTGCCTCAGATATGACTGTCAGGTCCACCAGAAGGTGGTGGCAGCAGGGAGGCTGCGGGCAGAAGATTGGTGACTAGGGTTATACCTGATCCTCACCAGGGGATGTAGGTCCCTCATATCGTGGAGAGAAGGGCTGCAATGCACTGTCATGGGAGGACTGTGTAGGGGAACCAACAATTCTGACCTGGACGTGAAGTCTGTGAGGGGTTCATAGTTGTGTTGTGGTAGGTGAATGCTGTGGCATGTTGGCTGACTGCTGGGAATGGGCAATCTTTGAGGATGGAGTGGGAGGCACTATGCTGGCCCGAGCAGTTGCAGTCTTAGTTTTTTTTCACAGTGTGTCAACAATAGCAGGCAAAGAATCAGACTCATCACCCTCTGCAAGTAGCAACAGATCTTCTTCATCTTTCTCTACTTCCTTTCATCTTCCTCCTCCTCATGTGTATTGCTGGCAGCTTTACTCTTCATCTTTCTCTACTTCCTTTTATCTTCCTCCTCCTCTTGTGTATTGCTGGCAGCTGACAAGGCTGCCTGGAAGAGGAGTGGGTTATCTCCTTGGATTACCTGTTGTTTGCCACTGGTCCTTCTTCCTGAAGTGACTCATCGTCCTCAGCACCTGAAAGACAGAGGTTGCAACAGGATAAGTATTTTTCTTAAATATCATGTGATGCAACACCAGGGTTGAGTATCATGATGAGGACGACCTGGTTTGTGTACACCAACACATGACAACTCACACCGTAGTATTGAGGAGTTCAATGTAGATGTGCAATGAAAAACAAACTCACCAGCTTCAACCATAGCTCTGTATGGTATTGAGATCTCACATGAACCTTGGCTCACGAGTAAGTCCTCAAGTGTATAGCAGAAGATGTTGGCGTCAATCCAGCAGCTTGAGAAGGAAGGGAAACCATACTTTGAATGTACTGCATGGTTTATATGTGAACATGCTCAATTGACACACACCTCACTGAATATGTCGGGAACTTTTTACACACCAACTTCAGATGTTATGCAGATGTAACTATATCTGCTAATGTCCTTCCACAGGGATTTGGTTATTGGGCATGATTTAGTATTCAGTTGTATACAATACTATATGCCGCTCTTATCTGGTGGACGAATGGTACTGGGTTTGGCTGCTGCTGCCAGGATGTCTGCAAAACTCCTGGATGGTGTCATCAGGATCACTGATGAAGTCCTGTCAGCACCTGTAATTTGGCATGCAAGTGCAAAGGATGAAGGTAATGGTTTTACATATATATGTCATAGGTAAAGAGCAGTTATATGCACTTCATGGGTAGGGCAGCACATTTGTCTTCCCTTGACCTTTACATGTGGCCCTCTGATCAACAGCAGCACTGGGCAGTTGTTAACTCAACACCACTCACATCAACCAGATATCATATTTACAGGCAAACGTGTGATTAAAGGTTACTGCTAGTTAAACTTAGAAAGTAACTAGGGTTACCTGCACCAGCTGCCTTTGCATACACCTTCATTTTTAGTGGCATCATGCTTCATAAGTATAATGTGGTCTGTTAAAAAATCTAAAGGAGTGTTCTCCAACATGCTGACCTGTTTCACCTTCACACATCAGATCATGTCAGCTCATTGGTGAGTAAGTTAGTTATGTATAATTATCAACCAACATTTGGATAACAGTCCCCACCCCCTACCCGGTACAACAATGCCCATTGTGTACATTTGTGGTGTGCACTTTTTGGATGGCCGGTGTTCACATTCTACATGAACAACATCATAGTCTATTTGACTTAATACTGGATAAGGTAGTGTACAGAGCACACGTCCTGAAGTCATGTATTTGAAAGGTAGCTTATATGTGCTTATGGTGGAAGAGGAGGCAAAGTAAAATTCAACATTGGGCTAGGCTTATACAATTTTGTTATGTGTAGAAGTTGGTGTGACCCCCGGTTTTACATTGTACAGTTCAGCCACCAGATGTATATGCTTCACTTCCTCTACACTTACCTTACCAGCCCAACCCCACTCCTCAACAGGGACCCTCCTAGCATTAGCGCAACCCTCATAAACATCAATTACTATACATTTTGGGCCCTTGGATTTTCATAGAGATTTTCCATGTCATGGACTTTTAACCCAGTTGCGGCTGCTCCTCTTCACTAGAGACAAAATAGTAGCAATTAGGTATATAGTGTACTCTCTTATCATATATTTTGAGTCCTCCTTTCATTAGCCAACATGTTATGAAGTGGTATGTTATGTTATGTTATGTTATGCGTTTTTATTTGGCGCACAGATGCTCCAGCGAAGGAGCGTCCTGGCGCCCGACAAGGTAGCTGCACAACACAACTTAAACAATAGGCAACCAATATAGAAAAACTAAGGGAATAAAAAAGTTTTCACCGCACGACGAAAAGAAAACAGGTCCCTCATAGCACGAATCGCCGGGGGCAGGGAGTTCCACAGGACCGCCGCACGCACTCGGAATGAGCGTCCTCCAGCTCGACTCCGCTTAAAGCGCGGCACGACAGCTAGTTCTAGGTCTGCAGATCTTAAGAGTCGAGCTGGAATGTAGTGGGCGAGAAGGGCCATAAGGATCGTTGCTGGGGACCCCTTCAGAATTTTATAGGCGACACAGAGGACCTTAAACTGGATCCGCTGGGCCACCGGCAGCCAATGCAATGACCGCAGGGTATTAGAGGTAGGACAGAATCTTGGGAGGCCTACCACCGCTCTTGCAGCGGCGTTCTGAATCCGTTGTAGGCGCCCAATCTCCACCTGGTTCAGACCAACCAGTAAGGAGCTCGCATAATCCAGCCTTGAGATGACTGTGGCTTGGATCATGAGTTGCCTGGTGGGAGCATCGAAGAATTTAAGCACTGGACGGAGCCCGCGCAGGATGCCAAAGCAGCAGGCTGCCGTGCGTTTGGTGTGACACACAAACGTAAGGGAAGGGTCCAACCAGACCCCGAGGTTCTTAAGCTCGGCGACTGGGGTAGGAGCAGGGCCCAACTCCCCCGGCCACCATCTCTCTCCCCAAAGATCCGGCTGTCTGCCAAAAACCATGACCTCGGTCTTACTAGCGTTCAGCTGGAGACAGTTGGACGTCATCCAGCTGGCGACCGCCCGCAGTCCTTGTTGAAACCTGGGGGCATCAACTTCGGCCTCCCCGCTGATCGTAACCGCTAGCTGGGTGTCATCGGGATATGACACCATCGTCATACCCCATTGCCTGACAACCTCAGCTAGCGGCCTTACGTACAGATTGAACAACGTAGGACTCAGCGAGGAGCCTTGGGGAACCCCCAGGTTCAACGGATGGAGTTTAGACTGATAAGGCGGGACGGTCACGCTAAAGGCCCGGTTGGCTAAAAACAACCGGAACCACTGGAGAGCGATGCCGGTCACACCAGCCTCCTCTAGGCGCAGCAGAAGGATTGGGTGCGAGACGGTGTCAAAGGCAGCGCTCAGGTCTAATAGCACAAGCTCTGCCGTTTGTCCCGCGTCAAGCACGGAGCGAAGGTGCTCCACCATATAAAGCAGAGCCGTCTCCGGTATAGTGTTCTGAGCCATATGTAAGCATATGTAGATAAGTGCCAACAGTGATATTAGACACACAATACAGTCTGTAGATATTGAATCCACTTTTTTGAAGAATGAGCTTAGGTAAAGTCATTCTGAGATATAAGTACCAGGGTACAGCATCTGCTCAGTGTGTGGTGCCTGACCACATTCCATACATGTAGCAGAGGTCACTGTGGACGGAGTTTAACTGGACAATGTCACAAGACCTACAATAATATGTGTGTTTACAGTTTACATTCTAGTTGACACATGCGATGCACAACATTTCCTGCTTCAGTTCACAGATTTGGGACTGCTGATTGATTCTATGTCATATATCGATGGAGTGTCTGATCACAATGTAGGAGATTGGACCCTCTCCTGCCCATATTTACATACGAGTTTGTGGTGGTGTTATGGGTTGATGTAACGCATTATGTTGTCTCCCTGCAGGTGCAGAAACCTATACACCAGTGGGTGACTGTACTCTCGCTGTATGTGGCAAATAAAGGGTAAAGTCACCAGACGTAACCAAGAAATGTTGAATAAGTGCAACTTGGCAGCTATTTACACAATAGCATCTACATGTAAACAGTAATGATGAGTAAATGAGGCACATTATCTATTGACATTTACCAGTTTTAGATGAATATACCAGCAGTGATGGCTCACTGTTTGGGAGTGAGGAATTAGAAGTTGTCATTTCTATCACAAAACGCTCTAGGACTTGTAATTCAATGGAAAAAATGAGACACACGTATGAGTTACCATGCAATTTGTACATACTTGGGATTTTCCCGGGGTTAGTGTGGTTTCACAACATCCATAGTCACATTTACAGTGTATCACAGACATTGATTTGTTAGTGTCATTGTTATAATCCTCACATTTTACCTGGCACCACATCAAGGTCAACACTCACAGGCAGCCCATGCAGCAGCTGACGGTAAATAGTGGAGAGGACATCCCTCTCAAGTGGGGTGGGACAAAGGCGGGGTCCAATCTGTCTACCAGGAAGAGCTCTAGCCACATCTTTCCTGTTGCACTTCTCCTTCACGCACCTCTTCTCATCCTGCCACTTCGGCTTGATGTCTGTGAAAGTACAACATCCTCGCCCAATGCAGGGACTGCAGTAGCCAAATGCTGCAATGGTCCTGCCTTCTGTGTGGCACTGTAGCTGTAGGGGTTATACGCAGCAGTCTTTTGTGGTGCTGTTAGAATAGAAATTGTTTATGCTTACGCATGCTTCATGTAAGTTAGCATTCACTGTGCCTTTTTCTATTTGGGCGCCATTTTAGGCTGTTCGAAACTGAACTAGTTTAATTCTGAGAAATGCTCTTTGTTGAATTTTGTTTCTTCACTTTGGTTTTGTTTCAGTAACGAGCACACTGTCTATGTCAGCACTTAGCTTTCTGACTAGATAGAGACCCTCTCCCCCCTGTCTGGTGGTGAGCTCCAGATGGAACAACCTTGGACCATGATCCTTAGTGTAAGATAGGAGAGCTGAACCGTTTTTTCTGTATTTCACTGTTTTACTGCACCTGCTTGGAAAATTCCACTGTGGGCGTGTTTTTGCGTGGTTACAAAATGTACATAATGAATCTTTATGCTTATTGATTTCAGTTCCCTCTGCAGCACTCCCAGCAACTGGACAGATGGGGCTCCGCTCTGAGTGTATATGAATAAACAGTTATTAGTTTGTATTCTCTACTGTCTGACCGACTCTTCATTTACTATGGAAGGCTGAGAGGCGGTCATTAGTGAACCGGGTGTCCCTAAACGGGTTACTTCCTGCAGTTGGCGTCTGAACAGGGACTCCTTTGGGTGATTGATCCATCCCCTTTCCGCAGACAGGGGAGGCAGTGGACACTGTCTGGTCGGACTAACGGCTCAGCGATCCCCGCACGAAGAGTTTCTATTCCTTGCAACTGCTCCTTCCATCCTTCTGGACGGTGCTTGCCCAATGCTTGTCCCAACTGGAGTCCTGAATGGCGAAACTCTTGGATCTGACAGTTTAGTCTGAAGAGTTGGCCATGGAGAACTGGTTTGTTGAATTACTGATATCAGGTGGGTTTGTTTTGGTTCTTTGTGGATATGGTACAGTTTGGTTTGTGTTTGGTACAGTCTAAGGACTGTCTTGATAAAAAAAAGTGTTTGCAAATATTTTGCCAGGTAAAACTACAGATTTCTTTTTTCTTTTCAAAGTGCCTGGCCTAATTAAACTTTGGAATTTGTGTTGTCTTTGTTGTTCTGCAGATGCTCGATTAGAAGAAGTTCAGCCTGCGCCTCCTGAAAGCTGCCCTAATTTTGATATGTATGTGAAACATGGTCTTGGCCCTATTATGTTTAGTACACTATGGCACAGAAATACGAGGGACAATACTGAGTTGCAGTGGCCTGTGACAGGCACATTTGATGAACAAAAGATTGGGTTTTTACAGGAACAGTTATTTAAGAGCCGAAGTAGGCAGTCGATGTTTGGCTTCCTCAGGACTTGGCAGAAAGAGGCCAGACAGAGGTGGTTAAAGATGGAGCGGTATGCACGGAAAGGGAGAATGCAAACATTGACACAGAAAGCTGTGGCATATCATAGGGAAAAACAGGAGTCAGGAATTGAATGTGAAGATAGGAAATTTCAGTTACAAATTGACAAGTCTTATTTGGCCAAAGAAGATAATGATTATTTTGTAGAGGATTTGTTAGATGCTCAACCCCCACCTCCTTATGTCCCACAGAGGATATATCCCACTGTTCCTTTACAGTCACATCAGCCTGCTTCATCTGCTGCGGTTGTTTCTGTATCTACAGCTGTTACTTCGACAGCTTTGGCTACCGCACCCACTGCTCCTACTTTGTCTTTGCCATCTTTGCGGACTGTGACCTCTAGTAAATTTACCGTTTTCACTCCTGTGTTCTCCGTTCTTTCTCTTCCGGTGCAACCGGTAACAACAATTGTACCTGCTACCTCTGTCGCTTCTCCTTCTCTGGGTATTTATCCTCTGATAATTTCGGATGTTGAGACGCAAGTATTAGGGCTTGAGGATCGGGATTGATGGAAATTCAGGGAACGGATGGGTCCGTTGTTGACCTCTGATGTAGGAGAAGATGAGCAGGAGGTGTTAGCAAGACAGGCTATGAAGTGGGCTAGTAATCCGATTTACGGCACTGAGGACATTTGGCAGGCCGTGCGTGAGTTTGAGCCTTTTCTACAGCAGCATGTTCTTCACCATATGTCTTCTACATAGATTGACCTTTGACGTACAAATATTAAAATAGAGGCTCCACAAGTGTTCTTTGATATTGAGGAAGGTGTTTATGTAGCTGATTTAGCCCCAGGGCAGGTGCTCGTGAATATTCATACTATAGTTTCTTACATTTTCCGGATGTGTGAAAAGAGTCCCACTAAAATTATCCAGTTCCCTACGCGTGAGGTCCATCCAATATATCATCCAGAGATACCTGAGTTAAGGGACCGGCTCGTTAACATCACTAAACCAGCTGTAGCTGCCCGTTTTCAGGAGCAATTGGTTTATACTCTGTGGAAAATAAGTGAGGTTTTAGCCCTCAAGGCTATGTTGCCCGACTCTAGGAAAAATCCTACAGCTTATTGTAAGGAATTAACAGAGGCTGCCTCCACTTCTGTAATGACTCTTGCTGAGATTGAGATGTTTTTTGGTCTTCTTGTTCTGGTCAATATTTGGAGACAGGTTCACACTCAAGATCATGTTGTGGAGTTGGGAGGTACATGGGACGTGATTAAAGGATGGGATCAGGAAAGGAAGCCAGGTGATGGACCCTGCGCTGAGATACTCACTTTGCCTGGTCGTATCATTATGTATAGGCGCATACGTATTCCATCTAAGAAAGTAAGTTGGGATAGATTGACAGCTTGTAGACAAAAGAAGGATGAGAGTGTGTCTGATTTCTATACTCAGTTTAAAGACACGTTTTTGGATTACAGTGGGCAGGATATGTCCACTGAGGGAGAAATGTGTTTGTTTGTTTTGTAGAATGGTTTGTTACTAACCTTCTTCCTGAAATAATGACTCATTTGCAGGTGTCTGAGAGTACTTGGTCTACATCTTCTCCCTCTGTTATTTTGGATATTGCCTAATATTATGACCATCGTGATCAGGAGGAGAGGGATAAAACTGATAAAAAGCATATGGATTTAAAAACAAAGGTGTTGCTGCTGCAAACTTCATAGGGAAATAGTAGGGGATGAGGAGGTCCCTCTAGACAACTTTGATGTACTAGACAGCCTTCAATCAGTGTGCGTATTGTAAGGAAGAAGGACATTGGCGCAGTCAGTGTCTGGTGCTTTTACAGAAGGTCACATTCCCAGAGGACGAGGTACGGGTGGTAGGGGCCGTGGGAAAAACAGAAATCAGAATGCTGTGGCTCCTGTGGGCCGCTCAGACAGTAATTATTTTGATGACCAGAGAGATGGACAGTATTACCATGATGATTATGACATGGATGATGTGACAGGTATGTCTTATAGTTAGGACAGCCAGGGACAGAGTGAGGGACCAGTTACCGATACCTGTAGATCAGTGCGGTCCTTATGTCACGGCAGATTTACAAGGCTCGGCTAAGGAATTTTTGGGGGATACAGGAGCGATAAAAAGTTCTGTTTCTCATAATATGGTCTCTGGGGTGGCTCTGGCTTGCCACAATAACATTTCAGTAGGTTTTTTCAGGTGTACCGGTTGTAAGCTCCATTTCTCACCCCTTGCATTGACTGCAGGTCCTTTCATGGTGGAATCTCTGTTTTTGTTGACATCTAACTGCGATGAAAATCTGATGGGTTTGGATTTGTTGAAGAAATTGCATGCTACTATTTAATGTTCCCCTGCAGGGGTTTCTATTGCTATGGGCCCAGATGTGAGCACTAGGCAGTGTTTGTCTCAGGATGCGCCCCTTCCAGCTGAATTTGCTCAGGTACCACCCACATTATGTGCCACAGGTGATGTGGATATGGATCTGTTACGTATACTACTGGTTTCTATACAAGTTATAGATAACGCTGTTCCACCCCACATTCCTCAGTACAAGATACCACAGGCAGGTGAACGGGCTCGTCTTCAGAATATTCCGAATTTTATATGGAAAGAGTAGTTGAGGAAACGTCTGCCAACATTTGTAATAGCCCTATTCTTCTGGTCCTTAAGAGGACACCTTCAAGTTCCTCTGATGATATTGATAATGTCTATCACTTTGTGATTGATTTGCGAGAGGTTAATAAAATTGTAGTTCCACAATTTTGCGATGGTTCTTGATACTACTACGCTCTTAACGATGATTGCATCCACTGCTCAGTTCTTTTTTGTTATTTATTTGAAAAATGCATTCTTTAACATTCCCATTCACCTAGAAATTGTGTATTTGTTTGGGTTTACACTGGGCGGCAGACGCTTTAGATTCTGTTGCACTCCTCAAGGCGATAGGTAAAGTCCTAGGGGCTCATTTATGAGCCCTTGCGTCACTTTTACACCGCTGGTGCATCACTTTTAGTGACGCACCAGTGGAGTAAAAAATGTGCCTTGTTGCACCACATTTACAAATGACGCATCTAGGTAGATGCGTCACTTTGTAAACCCCTGCGCCACATTATACCTGCGCCAGGTATAATGTATGCAAGGGGGGCGTTTTGTCGCAAGAAAGAGTCATAGAAGTGACGCAATGAAATCTATAAGATTTCACTGCGCCATTTCTTGGACGCTAATGCATCAAAATATAACGCCTGCCTCATGGCAGGCGTAAGACTGATGCAGGCCCTTTCACATGGGGCTTGCCCCATGTGAAAGTACACATTGCTGGAGTTGCGTCACTTTTGTGACAAACTCCAGCAATGCGTCACTTTTGCGCCGACAGATACATCAGAAATACTGACGTATCTGTAACTCCTTGCGACATGATGCGTCATACTATAAATATGACGCATCGTTAGTGTCGCAGGGAGAGCGCAGTGAAAAGTGACGCATCGCTGTTTTCACGCAGCGATGCATCACTTTTCATAAATGAGGCCCCTAGTATCTATAGTCAGTCACTAAAAAGTCAGATGACTTTACTATTCTTTCCTCCAGGCAATTTGTTGACGACCTGTTGCAAGGATAGTATGGGAAAATTGCTATTGCATTTGGCACATCACAGTCATAAGGTTTCTCTTTCCAAATTTTGTCGACAGGAGGTTACCTATTTAGGTCACTTAGTGTCGAAGGAGGATAGGAGGTTGACCCCTGAGCATATCAGTACTATTGTTAAAATGCCTGTTCCACAAACTCAGAAAGATGTACTCACTTTTATTGGTATTACTTTGTACTGTCAAAAGTGGATACCTAAATATTCGCTACTAATCAAACCTTTGCTGGTATTAACAACAAAAGCAGTGCAAGAGCCTTTGCCCTGGATGCCCGAATGCCAGCATATTTCGAGCAATTAAAAACTGCGCTTTGTTTGGATCTGGTGCTTGGAACACCTAATTATAATAAACAGTTTGTGCTCTATGTCCACAAGATGGTTGGCTGCGCGCTTTCTGTCCTAACACAAAAGTTTAGGGATAAGCAGAGGCCTTGCGCCTACTTTTCTGCTGTGCTTGACCCTTTGGCTAGTGCCCTTCTGAGTTGTTTGAGAGCGGTTGCAGCCCTGGCCCCTTCAATCAGATGATCGGCTAGACTCGTACTTGATACAGACCTCACAATTATGGTCCCCCATGCTGTCGATACGCTTTGGAATAAGACGAAGACACAGCACCTCACCAGTGCATGTCTCACAGGCTATTAATTGAAATTGTTTCCTAAACACATTATGATCAAGAGATATGCCACTTTACTACCCCTCCCTTCTGAGAATGATGCAGTTGACAAACAGGATTGTATTTTCTGGACAGAGTAAAAAATGAAAGTACAGGTAGACCTGACTGATGTTCCCTTATCTGACCCTCATGGAGAACTATATGTTGATGGCTCTTGTTGCAAATTACCAGATGGCTCCACCACTGCAGTTTACGCTATCACTACATTGCGGACAGTGGTAGAGATGTCATGAGTCCTCTATCAGTCAGCTCAAGCTGCTGAGCTTGCTGCCCTTATTCGAGCTTGCGACTTGAGTGAAGGGCTGGTTGTCAATATTTATGCTGACAGCCAGTACGCATTTGGGGTAGCCCATAATATTGGCTGGCTTTGGGCAGAGAGATGGTTCCTTACTTCTCATGGAATGAAGATCCAGCATGGCCACCTGATATTGCGGCTTTTGTCTGCTTTAACGCTCCCCAAGAAATTGGCAATAATTAAGTGCAACGCTCATAGCAAGGTTACAGATGATGCAGGTAGCCACAGAAACTGCCCGAAGTATAATAAAACGCATGTTTGTTGCAGGTCCCAGCTAGGTGGGTTCCTGAAGTTGTTATGTTTGAAAATACCCTTGAGAGTGTGAAAGAGATACAGAGCAAAGACACAATAGAGGAATTGGGGAAATAGCAAGAGAGTACAGCACAGTTGAAAGAGGAAGGGTGCTGGATTAATAAATCGGTGCTTGTACTTGTCATGAATTTCCAGTGGAAGAAAAGTCTGGAACCACGCTGAAAAGGTCCTGAGCAGTTTCTGTTGGTGACACTGTTGGCTTTAAAGGTTGCTGGCCGAAAGAACTGGGTCCATGCTACACACTGCTGGAAGGTTCCTTTGCCGTTGCCATATGATCATTGGGTGAAGGAGGGCATTGGCAATATAGAGTGCGAGCAGGTACCCAGGTTCGTTTCTTTCAGCGACGCCCAGTTGATCTGGACCCAAACAAATATATAAAATGATGTTGTTTTCAAAGAGGCTGTTCCCCAGACATTCAACCTATCCAGGGGCCTTTGTTTATTGATCACACGTTGCCTGGGGCTACCAGGTCCATTTTGCGCCCTCGGCTGAGTGACACTGGGTCCAAGGAGAAAAAAGATTAGAGATGGACTGCGCAAGATAGGTAGTACTGAGTCATAGTACCTAACGGCATTAACTAAAATTAGTGGAGAACTTTGCGCTCACTTTGCCTTTCTGGTTTGAACATTAGCTAGGGAGACCAGAAGTATACCCTGAAGGTATTCCAACTTTACCGACGTGGGATAGATTGAAGATATTAGGACAGAGCAAGCTCCACCACTGGTGCTCAAGAGCACCAATTTATTGATGGACAATAGGAGCCTGTACCAGTTAGGCTCTGATGGCCACTGGGAGCTTGTTTATTTTCTTTGCATTCATGCCTATTTGCAAATCCATTATATATCCTTTTGATGGACATGTTGCTGATGAAGAGTAGCCAATCAATCTTGTTTCAGGATGTGGACAAGAAAAAACTAAACTATGTGTGCTGTTGTTTTGGTTTTGTTGATAATAATATTGTGTGGGGTATCATGGGTTTTGGAAAATGATCAAGGTGTACCGTCACCAAGTAAGAGTAAGGTTATCTCCCTGAAAAGAAACAAAAGAACAGCCCCAAGTAATGTATTCCTGGAGACACATAAGAGATTCTTTGGAGAAGGGACATCTTTTTACCCCACCCAATCCGTTACTAGTCTGTGGACTCCATATCCATTATCACTTGTGAATTATACGTATACTCGGCCACCTCAGTTCACAGAAGTGAAAGGGATATTTGGTTTTGGTGATCCTGGACCATGTCTATGCCATAGAAAACCACTGGAAATAGGTTATCTAAGTTGTGATAACAATACCTTCTGTGACAACTTCTATATAGAAAAACGAAATTTGACATTGGTGGGTTGGCATTACAAGGAATTGATAGTCACTCAGGAGGCTGGTTATTATCCTGCTTGCTGCCCCATTGTGAATAGTACTAACACTTCATTGTATATAAATTGTTCAGGAATAGTTCTGTATAAAATACGATCACTTTGGTGAATGACAAAGACCTGAGTACTTTTGGAATGAGCTCCAGGTAAGCAGCAGTGTTTATGTTTATGTTTATGTTTTAGTGATTTGTA
Organism: Lissotriton helveticus; assembly: GCF_964261635.1. Lineage (NCBI taxonomy): Eukaryota > Metazoa > Chordata > Amphibia > Caudata > Salamandridae > Lissotriton > Lissotriton helveticus. The sequence goes on from NC_136067.1 coordinate 1,002,780,459, forward strand.
TTGCGCGCAAATACCCTGAGGTGTCTCGGCGCATGTGATTCTAAAGGAACAGTGCACGCTAGGAAAATCATTGATCGAATAGCCAAGTCTTGAGCAATTTGCGGAAGCTGATCAGGGTGGAACTGGATCTAATGGTCATAAGAAGTGAGTTCCATAGTTTGGGAGTGGCTACTAGAAAACGTCTGTCTCCCCAGGTGGAAGTTCTGGTGCGTGGGACAGAGAGAAAAAGGGAGACGGATGAGTGTAAGGTTCTTTTGGGAGCATAGATGTGGAAAGCGTTCCTCAGGAACCGCGGTCCAACGTTGTGGATTGCCTTGTAGGCAATACAGAGCGCCTTGAATTTAATGCGGCTTCTGACCCGTAGCCAATGCAATTGCCGTATGGCCGCCGTGGTGGAGTGGCGTTTAGGGATGCCATTAAGAACTCTGGCCTCCGCATTCTGGATTGATTGAAGTTTGTTGAGGACCTGTTCTTGTGCATTGAGGAAAAGGGCATTACCGTAGTCCATCTTAGAGAAGATGAGAGTGGTGATCAGAGTTTTTCCTGCCGATGGAGGGAGTAGCTTCTTGATTTTCCTTCAAATGTGGAAGGATGCTGAAACTACAGTGTTCACATGGTATTTAAATGACAGTCTATCATCGAACATGACCCGAGGTTTCTGACCTTAGTCACTAGGACTGGTGGGGGACTGATTTCGCTTGGCCACCAGATGGAGGACCATCTCGGAGACAGATTACCAAAGGTCATGCCCTCGGTCTTGTGGGAATTAAGTTTTAAACAATTGCTCGACATCCAGGAGCCGATGGCTAACATCCCCTCCTGGAACCTTGATGCAACGGCTAAACCATCCTTATGCACTGCTACCACCAATTGGGTGTCATCTGCATAGGTGGTTAGGCTATGCCCATGTTCCTTAATGACCCTCGCCAAGTCCGACACATATATATTAAATAGGGTCGGACTCAGCGAGGATCCCTGGGGCACCCCACACAGCAGAGCGTAGGTGGGTGAGTAGTATGTGCCCAACTTCACTGATTGCGTGCGGTTAGCCAGGAACGAGGTGAGCAAGTCCTTTGCCCGCTGGTTGATTCCCAAGGTTGTGACACGGTCGATCAGAGTGGAATGATCGACCGTGTCAAAGGCAGCGGATAGATCCAACAGAATGAGGACCGCCCCCCCCCCCCCCTTGGTCTAAAATTGCCCTGATCTCATCCGAGGCTTTTGTTAGGGCAGATTCAGTCCCATGGCCCTTCCTAAACCCAAATTGGGTGTCATCTAAAAGCTGATGTTGATTGATGAACTCAGAGAGCTGCTGGTTCATCAGAGTTTCAAATATTTTGGAAGGAAAGGGGCGACAAGCTATGGGTCTGTAGTTCGAAGAATCGGAGGGGTCAAGGAAGGTTTTTTTTAACAGTGGTTTAATGACTGCCTTCTTCCAAATGTCCGGGTAAGAACCGGTTGAAAAGATGGAGTTACAGATATCCGTGAGGGGAGGCGTGATAACCTCAGGTATAAGCTTAAGAATGGAGGGAGGGCACGGATCTAGAGGAGAACCTGACCTAATGGAGGTGATAAGTTTGCTGATCTGTTCCGCCAAAACTGTAAGGAAGTTAGAGAAGGCAGGTCGGGGAGGTTCAGGCGAAGGGTAGAAGTTGAGACCCTCCGGGTGGTTCTGGGCAGTGAAGGCTGAGTAAATGTTCGTGACCTTGGTGGCGAAGAATGTGGCTACAGAGTTACAAAGATCTTGGGAAGCCTCAATAGTAGGACCGGTCGGGGGGTTAGCAAGAGTGTTGACAAATTGGAACAGCTTTTTTGCGGAGTTCTGAGCCGACTCAATTTGGGATTGAAAATAGGAACTTTTATGCAAAACGATAGAGCGCTTATACAAAGCTAAAGCGTCTTTGTAGGTTTGTCTATCCTGTGGGTTATCCTGTTTGCGCCAGTGTCGCTCGAGATTCCTACAGTACTGCTCTCTGGAGTCTGAGGTCCTCCGAGAACCATTGCGCAGATGGAGTGATGCGGTTGGGAAAAATGGCTTTGAATGGAGCAACCTTATTGACAGCGTCCAGGATCCAATCCTGGTACATGTCAGATGCTATGCTGGGATTGGCGTAGTCTTCATAAAGAGAGGTAGTGAGGGTCTGGGAAAGACATGAGGTATCTAAGTTTTTCCATGCGCGGATGCTCTTAGGGGAGTGGGCTCTAAATTGGGGTGGATTAGGGTTGCGGGCTTTCATAGTGAAGATGACTGCAGCATGGTCTGACCATACCACAGGACAAAACTGAAGCAGCTTGATATCTGGATTATTTGTGAACAGCCCATCTAGAGCATGGCCTGCTAAATGAGTGGGACCTGAGACTAGCTGATGTAAGCCCACTGCTTGTAAATCAGTGGTAAGCTGGATGGTGTCCTTGTCACTAGAAGCTTCTAGGTGAAAATACATGTCTCCTAGTATAGTGTAGTCCAAGGGACCCACTGAATGTTCCGAAAGTTCATCCAAGGATGAGAGGAAACATTTACGGGGTCCGGGGGGCGATATAGGAGAGTGCCTTTAAACCCTTGGTTGTTATTGAGGGCGATGGAATAGGAGATAGCCTCACATTCAGGGAGACAAATGGGCTAAATTTTTGTGTGATATAGGGCCTTGTGAATAATCGCTAGCCCGCCCCCTTTGCCTGAGGGTCTGTCATGTCTTTTCACACAGAAACCGTCCGGGGTGGCTGCACAAAACTCCGGACCGGAGGCGGCATTGCCCCAGGTTTCTGTGATAAAGAGGATATCAAGGTCTTGGGAGGTGATAAGCTCAGTGATTTCCAGATTATGTTTGGGGAGGGATCTTGCATTGATCAACGCCGCACGGTAAGGGGGCCTGGGGGTAGGAACGGCACCGTTGGTAGGAGGTCGGGAGTTTGAACGTGCAAGAGGGGCATGGTACGGAAGCAGAAGAGAGGCAGGTTACAGGGGGCAGCGGCCTACACTGCTGTGAGGCTACCTGAGTGCTAAGTTCCCTTAGCTGAGAGGAAGAGTATCGCTCTGGGGGACCTATGGCTAGGGTGTATGTCGGACCAGGAGGAGGAGCCCTGGGCCCGATCCAGGCGCGGAAGGGCGCAGACAGGCTTACCTTGGGCGAGCCTTCGGCGAGCCCGCTGTGCCCGTCCGCTGCGCGTCAATGGGGGCATCAGGTTTATATGCAGGAGGAGGTGAGCAGCTGGACTGCTAACCTCCGTGCAAACCGCAAGTGGAAACTCCCACTTCCTGTCGAGGCGATCTATCCCTCCACAACAAGCTGAAAAATCAGTGGTGGAACGGGGAACACGCCCGGCAGTAACACAAAGGTAAATTCAATTCAAAGTACATTTGTGGCATAAAATGTGAACAAAACAAAATTAGTGGTGAGTTTAAAAAATCGCTAGGAGCCCTGTAAGTAAACTCCGATGGCGCTTTTTAAGGAAGGTTAAAAAAAGCGTAAATATCGCTTAAGAGCCTAAAACTGAGCTTTAGTAATCAAAGCTTGCCCTCAGCGTTCTGGTGTCCCAAAGAATCCACGAGCTGAAGCAGGCCAAGGGTTTATATGCAGGAGGAGGTGAGCAGCTGTACTGCTAACCTCCGTGCAAACCGCAAGTGGAAACTCCCACTTCCTGTCGAGGCGCTCTATCCCTCCACAACAAGCTGAAAAATCAGTGGTGGAACGGGGAACACGCCCGGCAGTAACACAAAGGGCGTGGACTATGAGGTGCCAATTTATGCACACACAGGGTTTTACTTTTTGTTCAATGGAACATATTCCAATGTCCACAATGGTACCGAGGATCATTGACATAGCATCAACCTACAAAATTATTGACACACAGATATCGATAACATAAATATCGATACTCTATACTTATTTTTAAAAAATACACAAATATCGACACAAAATTATAGACAAGCATTAACATTGATATCACTAATATTGAACAAAAAATCGAAATATTAAACATACAAAATGACACAAATATCGATAACAAAAATATAGATCACACTATTATCACCCCCCAAAAAATATTGACACCATAAAAATATTTTTGATAACACAATATATCACAAAAATAATATAAAAAATATCATAAAAACACACAATTTATTAAATAAATAAATTTAACATTAAATACATTATAATTCAATCAAATAACATTAACATATTTAAACACACCAAATGTATTGCACGTACAAACACTATATATAAATTAAATATTTTTTTGTATACATGCAAAGCAAAATAAATTCAAATAATATACCATTACACTTTTAATTAAAGTAAGAATAAAAAAAGTTCAACTGAACAATAATAAACGTTTCCCATATCAGGAAAAAACTGCCAAATTAATTGAGAACATTAGTAACAACCAATAAGAAAAACCTACAACTAAAATAACCCAATAAGATTGAAACCACAACTAAACAGACACTATGTAAACCAAAGAAAATGTAACATTATTTTATTCTCCAACAGCAAATCCATGAATAAGGGTAATGTCTGCCGGATTGCTTCTGCAACACTGGACTTCATCATTGAAAGCTCTAAATTCACCTTAAGAAAGTAAGTAAAAGATCTATTTAATGTTACAACTGCATAAAATAATCATAAATCACTTTTTATATTAACTAAATAATTAATGTATATTTATTTTTATTCCTATCTCAACACATACTCAACTACGTTGAAACATCATCCAAACCCCACCTTGCCAAAAAGTAAGTATAAATGTCAATTAAACTATTAAAACAAGTAAAATTCCCAACCCAAATCGCCCACTAACCACAAAACCCTCCAAATTAAATAAATGCTGTTAAATTAATTTATTAAAATGTACACTTTTCTTCTGCAGGAAATCAAAAGAAACACTAAAGGCAAGCACCAACAGAAACACCTCAGCGTCAAAAACAGTTCAACATTTTCAAACATCTAAGTATAATATTGTATATAAAACCCTGCATTAAAATAAAAATAATTACAATACATATAGTATTTTTTATAGACAGGTCTCATAGCATTTGAAACATCAGAATGACTGAAGGTACCAAATTCATAAATTCCCAGAAAGGAACATTTTTATTATGTTATATGGGATATGTCTAAACCCAGAAGAAACAGACAGGTGACAAAATTAATTGGAAATACTGCAAATAGTATTCAAATGCATGTTATGGGAGGGCTGCAACAAAAGAAGCTACTGTGTTACATGTTAAGGAACATGCCCACCCCCCTATCTTAGCTGTAAAAAAGTTACTCATCAGAGTTCCAGAACATGTAACTGGCTAATTACTCTCCTTCTCAACAGTGAAAAGGCTAATAGCTAGAACAAACAAAAAGCAACTGCTAACTCCCACCTACCCCCAAAACTTTTAGTGAAATACAAATACCACCTGAACTCACTGTAAGTCATAATGAAGAGCAATTTCTACTTTATGGCAATAAATCTAACCACCTACATTCACTGTGAGTAATAATGGAGAGCAATTTCTACTTTATGACAATACATCTATTGACAAAAGTATTATTATATATGCAACTCACACAAACTTACTTAAACTTCAGAATTGTGAGACATGGATGATGGACTGGACATTTAAAATGTATCCCAAACCATGTAACCAATTATATACAATCCATGGACTGTATCACAATACCAACATCCCCTCTATATATGCCTTGTTACCAAACAAACAAACCACTACCATTGTAGAACTCTTAACAAAAGTAAAGCAAGAAACTAATAATTAATATCCTGAAAAAATGATCATAGACTTTGAACAGCCAATGATACAAGCCATCCTAAAAACTACCCTCACACAGCCATACAAGGTTGATATTACCACTATAATCAATGCATTTGGAGATACCTTCAAAAATCTACACTCAGTGTAGAATATGCAACGAATAGCAATTTTACATATAAAATTAAAAAACGATTTGTACAAGCATACGTCCCAATAACTGATGGAACAGAACACTACAATCTCTTAATATAAAACCCCTACTATCAAACAAATGAACATAAATGATGTCTTCTACTCGACTATTAAGAGGGCATCTGGGTGGAAAGGCTACACACATCTGGACAAATGAGACAGCCCAAATACCACATTCCACGATCACTCCCCACGCCGCACGGCTCCCCCTGGTTGCCCGTGACTGCCCGTGTCTGCCCCTGCTGCTGCTGCCAAGGGCTCGCCGCTGGTGTGCCCTGTTACCTGTCTCTGCTGTCTGTTTAATTTGTCTTGCTGATTGTTGCCCTGTACCTGTCTCTGCTGCTTGTTAATTTGTTCTGCTGATTGTTGCCCTGTTCTATTTTTTGGTTGCCCCTCTGTTTGCCGCCCGTTCCTCGCCCTCTGTGCCCCCCCCCTCCGCTCACCACTTCCCGCCGCTACTCCCTTGCGGCCCGCCCCCTTTTGCCTTCTGTGCCCCGTGCCAATCGCCCATTGGCCACCCCACTCCCGCCTCCCAGCTGCTCCTCCCTCCCACTTCGCCTCTTATGGAGGGCGCAGCGGACGCGTGCAGCGGGCGCGCTGCTGGCGTGCCGAAAGCGCGCCCCTCCACACCTGTACCGCGCCCAGCGCCAGAACCCCTGGCCCCAGCCGATGCCAGGTCACCCGACTAAGATACGACACCGCCACCCTCATCGCACTCAACACTGGACGACCTGCCGCCTGTCACCGAGCCACCCCGAGGCGCACCCACGGACCCTTCACCTGCCAAGCCTGCAAATTCACCTGCCTCTGAACCTGCACCCCTCCCACCGAACACAACAACGACAACAACAACCACCTCAAGTGCATCCTCCTAAACACCCGCTCCGTCCACAAACACATCGTCGAACTCTGGGAACTCCTTGATACTACAGCACCAGACGTCGCGTTCCTCACGGAAACATGGATGAACGCCTCCTCGGCCCCCAACATCGCCATAGCCATCCCGGACGGCTACAAAATCACCCGGAAGGACCACATCAACAAAACTGGAGGAGAAATCGCCATCATCTACAGGAACACCATCAGCGTCACGACCAACGCCGAAGACACACTCACCTCCACCGAACACCTACACTTCCAGATCCACACCGACCCCCAGACCACCCTCAGAAGAACACTCATCTACAGACCTCCGGGCCCACAAACACAATTCAGTGAAACCATCGCCGACTTCATCAGCCCGGCACGCCCTAGCCTCACCAGAGTAAATCCTCCTAGGGGACCTGAACTTCCACCAGGAGAAAAACAACAACAACAACACCACCACCCTGCTCGACAACCTCGCCAACCTCGGACTCAAGCAACTGGCGGACACGCCTACCCACCTCGCTGGCCACACGCTCGACCCCATCTTCTCCGCCAGCAACCACGTCTCCTTCAGCCACTCCACCAGACCACAATGGACCTACCACAGCTGCATCCACTTCACTTTCAAGAAGACCACATCCCACCACCAGACGCTACAGATACCCCGCAGATGCTGGAGCAAAGTCACCACAGACCAGCTGACCACATCGCTGAGCCAGAACCCACCTGTCAACACCCCTGACACCAACGACGCAGCACACAACCTCGCACAGTGGATCACCAACTGCACCGACGACCTCGCTCCTCTGAAGAAACCCCCAGGCAAGACTAGCAACAGAAAAACCTCATGGTTCACAGACGCCCTCAAAACCGCAAAGAAATCATGCCGAACCATCGAAAAAGCTTGGCGCCACAAACGGACATCAGAAAACATGACAGCCCTCAAGAACGCCACCCGCGAATACCACCAAATGATCCGCACCACCAGAAGGACATCGTTCAAAGAGCGGCTGGACAAGAACGCCCACAACAGCAAGGAACTCTTCAGAATCGTCAAAGAGCTCTCCAACCCCATCGCCAGCAACAACGACATCACACCGTCGCAAGACCTCTGCAACTCCCTCGCCACATTCTTCCACCGCAAGATCGCAGATATACCTGACAGCTTCGGGCCCCAGACTCCGCCTCCAACCACCAAACCTCAGCGCATGGACCCCCGTCAGCACTGAAGACACCACCCGCGTCATGAATACTATCCACTCTGGCTCCCCCTCCGACCCATGCCCTCATCATAATTTCAACAAAGCCGACACCATCATCGCACCCCACCTCCGGAACGTCATTAACAGCTCCTTCACGGCAGCCACCTTCCCAGGAAGCTGGGAACACGCAGATATCAACGCCCTTCTGAAGAAACCAACAGCGGACCCCAAAGACCTCAAGAACTTCCGCCCCATCTCTCTTCTCCCCTTCCCGGCTAAAGTCATCGAGAAGACGTCAATAAACAGCTGACTGCATTCCTCGAAGAAAACAACTCACTCGACCCATCCCAGTCCTGATTTCGAACCAACCACAGCACCAAGACCGCCCTCATCGCAGCCACTGATGACATCAGGACCGAGATGGATAACGGAGAGACAGCCGCTTTCATCCTCCTGGACCTCTCGGCAGCCTTTGATACTGCCTGCCACCACACCCTAATAACCCGCCTCTACAACACCGGGATCCGAGGAAAGGCCCTGGAGATCACATTGTTCCTCTCCGACAGAACCCAGAGAGTCCGCCTCCCTCCCTTCCGCTCCTAGGCCACCAAGATCATCTGCGGCGTACCCCAGGGCTCCTCACTCAGCCCAACCCTCTTCAATATCTACATGAGCCCTCTCGCCTCCATCGCACGCAAACACAGCATCAACATCATCTCCTACGCCGACGACACCCAACTGATACTCTCCCTCACCAAAGACCCTCTCACCGCCAAAGCCAACTTCCAGGACGGAATGAAAGATGTCGCAGAATGGATGAAGCACAGCCGTCTGAAGCTCAACTTGGACAAGACGGAGGTCCTCATCCTCGGACAATCCCCATCCGCCTGGGACGACTCCTGATGGCCCACGACGCTGGGCACCGCACCTACACCCTTGGACCACGCACGCAACCTGGTATTCATCCTGGACTCTTCCCTCACGATGACCAAGCACGTCAACACAGTCTCGTTCTCATTTTTCAACACCCTGCGCATGCTCCGAAAGATCTTCCGGTGGATCCCCACCGAAACCAGAAAGACGGTCACCCAGGCCCTCGTCACCAGCCGACTGGACTACGGGAACGCCCTATACGCAGGAACCACAGCCAAACTTCAGAAACGCCTTCAACGCATACAGAACGCCTCCGTACGACTCATCCTCGACATCCCTCTCCACAGCCACATACCCGACCACCTGAGAAACCTGCACTGGCTCCCCGTCAGCAAGAGAATCACGTTCAGGCTGCTCACCCACGCACACAAAGCGCTCCACAACATGGGCCCCGAATACCTCAACAACCGCCTCTCGTTCTACACCCCCACCCACCAACTCCACTCCACCAGCCTCGCCCTCGCCACCGTCCCATGGATTCGCAGAACCACAACCGGAGGAAGATCGTTCTCCTACCTGACAGCCAAGACATGGAACTTCCTCCCCGCACACCTACGACTGACCCAGGACCATCTCACCTTCAGGAAACACCTCAAGACCTGGTTATTCGAGCAGTAGCGGCACCACCCCTCCCTTCAGCGCCTTGAGACCCTCATGGGTGAGTAGCGCGCTCTACAAATGTACTGATTGATTGATTGAAATGTGTATAAAAGTACCCTAAACAAAGAAGCAAAAACGAATAATGCTGTGGAAGGATGGCATAATGCTTTCCAAGCCACAACAGGCAGAACCCCACCAACCATACATAAATTACTACAAGCATTCCAAAAAGAACAAAGCTACCAACTAAGTGGGTGATTAGAATGGCGGGTGGACTTAAGTCCGCCTGCCACCTTAGCGGTAACGGGATCGCCGGCCTGCCATGCGGCGGTCCCGCCACCCCAATTATGATGCGACCGCCACCGTGGCGGTCACATCAGGCATTTTAACATTGCGGCAGGTGCCACTGGCTGCAGCACCCACCGCAAGGGTAAAATGCAATGTTGTGCATTGCCATGCAAAATGTGGAAAGCACAGCGGTGCCTGCCATCTTGTGCATGCAATGTGGGGTGGCACCATGGGTATCCCACAAGTGCAGCCTCCCAACCCTCCCGCGGCCTGTAATTGGCCCCCAAAGAAAATCCCTGCCAGCCTTTCCAAAGTGAAGGTTTTGAGTTTGATGCAACGTGTCAAATCCTATTTACCTTGGATGTGACTTCTTTATACACTCAAATCCCTCAAGAGGATGCTTTGGACTCAATGGTATTTTATTTAAAACAAAGAACTCGACCTCACAGGGTCCCCACAGAATTTATCCTTCGGCTTGCCTCACTCTGTCTACGGAACAATTTCTTTAAATTTGAGGATGAGTTCTATTTTCAAGTCAAAGGGACTGCCATGGGCGGTCCCTTCGTGCTGGAGATCGCAGTATTGTATATGGCCAGATATGAACATCATTATATCTACAACAACAATCCCTACAGAGAGCGAATCATTAAATGGCCCCATTACATTGACGATGTTTGGTGCATCTGGGAAGGAGAAGGAGCACTACTAAAAGAGTTTCATACTTGGCTCAACAATCAGAATCCAGGCATCCAGTTCAATCTGATGTACAGTAAAAAAAGTCTGGCCTTCCTTGATGACAAAGTCAAAATTTCACCAATGGGGCTCATCACGAGGTTACATACTAAGCGAACTGATAAGAACAACGCTCTACATTACACAAGCCATCACCCCAAAAATTTGAAAAACAAACTCCAATACAGACAGTTTTTATGCATTAGACGTAACGGTACCAGACGAGAAGATTACCAGCTCCATGCAGAAGCACTGGTTACTAAACTTAAAGACAGGGGCTATCTGAAAAAACTCCTGAAACATTCCCTGAAAAGGGTATGGTACACTCCCAGAGAGCATTTACTCATCACAAATTGCAAACCACCAACAGAACGTTTGGTTTGTGTCTCCACGTTCGGACCCAACACTAATTCATTTAAAAAGATCATCAAGAGCAATTGGCATTTAATAGAAGAATCAATCAGGAACATTAAACCACCTCTATTTGCCCTTGAAAAGAATCAGAGTATTGGGCAACAGGCAGTTCGTTCATCGGAAATGGAAGCCAGACAACCTGACGCCCTTCGCTCAATGATAAACTTCAAACCAATTGAAGGACCCCACAAGTGTGGTAACTGTTCAGTGTGCAGTTTGAGCATTGAAGGCACAACCTTAGTTGGCAACACAAAGAATTTTCCAACTGCAAAACCAGAAATGTGGTATATGCAATACGATTGCCAATGCCAGAAGATTTATATTGGCAATACAAACCAAGAAGTTAAGCAACGCATCATACAACATCGATCTAGGATTAAGAATAAAATACTCACCGCCCCCATGGTGAATCATTTCATCACAAAATGCCATTCAGATAAAGATTTGAAGTCCACAGTACTCTGTGTCATCACGCCCAAACCTCGAGGGGGTGATCCTTATCATGAAATTTGATACAGTAATGAATGGGTTAAATTAAATGACTGAGAAAGCTAGGATTTAGACACCAACCAATGTTAATTATTGGGACGAAGTCCCAAAGGTCGATCCACAACACAGTAAACTTTAAGGGAATCACTTGCCCACAATGCACCAGCAGCCAAAATGGTGCGCACTCCATTCGAAAGTCTATTCCGGGGTTTGCCAAAACACCAGAAGTTACAAACATTTCACAATCCAAGCCACACCCGACTACGATTTTCCCAGAATGCTTTCCCACAAAGTTTTAGCAAGCAGGCAAGTCACTGCATCCCAGTTGTTTGCAAGTTCAGCGTGCAGTCGACAATAATAAAAGAGCATTAAACGTGCTTTAACCTGAAATAGAACCGTCTTACTACTCACACACATAACTTTAAATTAAGTTCGGCCCGTGCTTAGACGCCACACTAAACTATTTATCACTCTGGCTCACGCACTAGTATCAAATCATCAGCGCCACAAATCCAGGTTCTTGTGTAACCTGTGAGACTTTCTACTGCACGTACACTTAGCAAACAACTAGCCTCTGTCCTCTCAACATAGAGTTAAAGGTGTTTTACCCCTCCACAGATTAACAGTTCACCCAGGATTCGATCTGGCATCTAAACAATTAAGACCAACAGCTGACTCAGGCAAGTTCTTCCAGAAAATTAACTTGTTCACTGCATTTGCATTGACACACTGCAAAGAAAAATATGCAAACTTCCCTTTGTAACCCTTCTTCTGACAGGCAACCATCTTGCCCATGATTCCTTATTCCTTCATCCAAATCATATGGGAAGAGCAGATCCTACGCAAGGTACACTATTAATTACTGTAGGGTGTTACAGTGGATAACTTTATGTGACAGATTGGTGTTCCAGGCCCTGATGAAAACCCCATAATGAATGAGGGATTGGAAATGTGTTGACAACAGCATCTGGGACAAGATCCCCTACAAGTGCCAGAGGAGAAAAGTTTACAAATAGCTACTCTCATAGTGTGAACACTTAGTCACCGTTTATGATCGCAGGCGGATCGCCACCGCCCGATAGGCGGTGGCGATCCACCGGCCAGAACTCCCTGCCCGATGGCCATTTACCCCTCGCCACATTAGAATGGCGGGGGGTACTGCGGCAGATGGAAAGACCTTCCGCAATTGCCTGCCAGGCGGAAAAGGCCCACAATATGGTGGTGGTGCCTTGCAGGCACCGCCATCCATATTAGGATGGGTGAGTGGGGCATGCCTTTCCATGGCGGAGACTTCGCCATGGAAAGGCATGCGGAAAATTCTTTTGGGGGCCCGTTGCTGGCTCCCGGGGGAGATGGGGGTGGATACCTGCACTTGGGGGGTACCCATGGTACCCCCTTCATTGGCATGCCCAGGGTGGCAGGCACCGTGCGGTTCCTGTCACGTTTTGCATGCCAATGCACAACATGCATATTTTGCATTGTGGCGGGTGCTGCTGACAGCACCACCCACCACAATGCATAATATGCAGGAAGGTGACCGCCAGGGTGGCGGGCGCATCCTAATTGGCATAGCGGGACCGCCGCACCTCTGGCGGTCGCTCCCGTTTACTGTTATGGTGGCTGGTGGACAAAGTCCGCCCGCCATCGTAATGGGCCCCTTAGAATCTTAAGTCCCAGGCCTGCACACATAGGCAGAAGATTGTTGATATTTGATGTCTGTAAATCTCAGATGACCTCTGCCCCAGTGTGATTATTTTTCAATATAGGAATGTTGATTCATGTTTTGTCCATTTGTTTATTGTTGAATGTGTTCATGTATTGTCACACAATTTATGGTTGTTTTCTGTATGCAAGGTCAAACTGTCGAAATTGTGTTCTTTAAGATGACATGGTGTTAATGTATGTTTTATTTCTCAAATATATGAGAATAATAGTGAAATAAATCACACAAGCTTGTGGATTAAAAACACTGGCTCGATATATGTTGAATTGTGTATTTAACCTATGCCACTAGGAACCTTTTTTGCATAAAAAGTATTTGTGGTCCTTTCTAGTGTGCTTTTGGACCCAAACCTTCCTTAAGTATACAGCCTTTCAATGGTGGCATCGCCGACATGGCATTGTCTTTAAAACCCAGCATCTTAATATGGATGGAGGTGCCTGCTAGGCACCGCCACCATATATGTGCCCCAGTTACGCCCTGCCGGCAATCATAACGATTGCCGGCCCGCGGAAAGGCCCGCGGAAATGCGGAGGACGGACTTTCCGTTGCCGCATTTCCCACCACCATTGTAATCTGGCGGAGGGTAAATCAGGATACGATGGCGGGCGGATCACCACTGCCGGGCTGCCCGCCATCGTAATCAGTCCCTAAGACTTGAAGAGTCTGTAACACAGCTTGGTCCAAAACTAACTAAACAGACTAAAACAATGCTGGAGCACCTACAATACAAAGTAAGACACTACCCAAACACTAAAGGGCTAGATTATCTAGAAACAATAGCTAAATCCCTACTCTAGAACAGTACTACTAAAACATAGGAAAATCATAATTGTGCACTAGATTCTTAAATAAACAGTTCTTTGCAAACATGTAAAATATAAATATTATGCCAATTCATTTTAACTCTTTTTTTAAAAATATTTGACATAATAAATATATTTTATATATTTACAAACGGCAATAAAAATGACAAAAAATTACATTTCCCTCCCATTGTTAATGATTTAATAACTGTAAAAAATATAATCCGGCGACAACATATCCATACACTCCAATCCATTAAAAACCCGAAAAATGTAATTAAGAAAAGAAACGCTTCAGGAAAACCCAAAAAGTAAAGAACTGTAAAATAATTATTAGTTTACTAGAAGCTAATACACAGTTCCTTTCAAAAAGAATATGCTGTTCCCAATGACCACATCAAAAAGACAAAAACATGTAAAAAAACAACCCAATCTCTTCCGCATAAATACACAATAAAATCATTAAAAAACACACATAAACACACTAATAACACCATACTCTACACATATTTATACATATAATACATATCCTAACATCTACCTATCAACGAGCTAACCGCATTTCGCGTACGCAAAACTACTAACTAAGCCGCACCAAAATCACAAAATACAAACTATGCATACACTATACACTACCTAACTACCTTCATCCTGCACCTAAATTAAGCCTAAACGTTATTAAATTAAACTAACCTAAACCAATGCGAGGCAGCTTCCAACCGTGAGCCTAGAAAATAAAACTTAGTTTAGAAAATAGCTACATAAATGAAATAATAAAAATACTTTTTACATTAAAATCAATGTACATTATAAAATGCAATCCAAGAAAAGTTAAAATGTTTTTTCTTTACTGTTTAAAAATGTGAAAGTATAATACTAACATTTTAGAAAATAAATAATATTTATTATTATACATTAAAATAAAATATGTTAAATTATAATATTGCTTAAAATGTGAACAAATGTTTGAATGTTAAAAAATATTTTTCTTTTTCAAAATGTTTTCTTACCTTAACCCCTTCGGTGCTGATGACGGCTCCCGGTCGTCATGCGTCACGGTGGGCATGTGCTGATGACGGCCGGGAGCCGTCATGATCACGCCCACGATCGGAATGTCCAGCACCGGCACGGAATTCCGGCCGTAGCCAAGGTGTTAATAATTGTATTTGTATTTACAACTTAAATAATATTATACACAATATAATAATATTTCATAAACAATATTCAAATTTTTTTTTAAAGTTATACAATGAGAATCTTGTAAATAAAATGATGTTGTTAAAAATATACACTGTGTGTAATTATGTAACTGTTACCAAAAAACTATGTTATAAAACAATGTATAAATACCAGTGGACAGCTACATCCTTTATTTGTAAAACAAATGTACATATTTACCAAGTTCTGCATTATAAAAAAAGTACAAATTGTTTCAGGCAAAAAAAATTATTATTATTATTATTTCTCTTTATGACAATATATATTTTAAAATGTTTAATAAAACAAAATACATATTATTTATTTGCTTGACTCTGGATGAAAATAAAACTTTAATAAAATATAAATATTGTGTTGTATTTATTTCCCATAGCAATTGTTATTTTCTGTATTTACAATAAAATAATTATCTTAAATTAACCTTGCTACAAAATAAAGAACTAATATTTTACTATTTCCACTCTACACTATATCAACTCACGGAAACTGGCGGACACTAAACATATATAATTGACTATTCCCACTCCAAATTGTATCAACTCAGGGTGGGTGCTGGATACTAAACATATATAATTTACTATTCCTACTCCAAACTTGAAAAAGTCAAGGA
Organism: Lissotriton helveticus; assembly: GCF_964261635.1. Taxonomy (NCBI): domain Eukaryota; kingdom Metazoa; phylum Chordata; class Amphibia; order Caudata; family Salamandridae; genus Lissotriton; species Lissotriton helveticus. The sequence continues at coordinate 1,002,796,291 of NC_136067.1, forward strand.
AGGCGTTGGATAGTAAACATATATAATTTACAATTCCCACTCCAAACTAGAAAAAGTCAGGAAAGGTGCTGGACACTAAACATATCTAATTTACTATTCCTACTCCAAACTGTATCAACTCAGGGTAGGTGCTGGACACTAAACATATATAATTTACTATCCCCACTCCAAACTGTATCAACTCAGAGTGGGTTCTGGACACTAAGGGGTCGATTCCGATTCGGGGAAAAAAAAATTCCGTACGATTTGTATCCGGAGCCCTATCTGTACGAATCGTACCCGTCCGTCCGAGTCGCGTAGTACGATCCGTATTCCGTGAATCCGTCCGAATCGTTGTGATCCGTACGTATTGCAAGGCTGAAACCGTGAACCGTAGGACACGTACACATGCCGTACGACTCGTACACATGCCGTACGACCCGACGAGTACGATCCGGACCGGGGTATGAGGACGCGATTCGTACGGTCCACGTCAGGTAAGGGCGAGTCGTACGGAAAAGCACACAAACACATACACACCGTACCGTCCGTACCCCCATGATCGCAGGGGTACGCACCGTACCCTTGCGATCATGGGGTGTATGAGCCGTACCCCATGTACGATGGGTGTACGAGCCGTATCCCATGTATGATGGGTGTACGAGCCGTACCCCATGTACGATGGGTATACGAGCCATACCCCATGTACGATGGGTGTATGAGCCGTATCTCATGTATGATGGGTGTACGAGCCGTACCCCATGTACGATGGGTATACGAGCCATACCCCATGTACGATGGGTGTATGAGCCGTACCCCATGTACGATGGGTGTACGAGCCGTACCCCATGTACATCGTACATGGGGTACGGCTCGTACACCCATCATACATGGGGTACGGCTCGTACACCCATCGTACATGGAGTACGGCTCATACACCCCATGATCGCAAGGGTACGGTGCGTATACCCATGGTACATGGGGTACGGCTCGTACACCCATCATACATGGGGTACGGCTCGTATACCCATCGTACATGGGGTACGGCTCGTACACCCATCATACATGGGGTCCGGCTCGTACACCCATCGTACATGAGGTACGGCTCGTACACCCATCGTACATGGGGTACGGCTCGTACACCCCATGATCGTAGGGGTACGGTGCGTACCCCTGCGATCATGAGGGGTACGCACCGTACCCGGGGGTCCGTTCCGTACCTGTTTTGGCGCGAACTCTGCTTTTACGGCTGTTTTCAGCTCCCGTAGAAAAAGGGTCGTACGGTGCGTACCCGACATGTATCGTACTTGCTGGGTCGTAAAAACCAGCCGCGAACCGTACAGATGTCGCGTACAGCGGGTTCCGAGGGAGAATCGTACGGAGATTAGAGTCGTACGGTCTCTGTACGACTTGTACGGAGTACGGCTCCTGGTACGAATGGTACTTCGTCGTACATACGGGGGACGTTGCAGGGTACGATTCGTACGGGAAAAACGCTCCGAGCGGCTATTCAGAGCGTTTTTGCCCGAATCGGAATCGGCCCCTAAATGTATAGAATGCACTATTTCCACTCCAACTACATTAACTCAGGAAAGGTGCTGGACACTAAACATATATAATATACTATTCCCACTCCAAACTACAATAACTAAGGGAAGGTGCTGGACTCTAAACATATATAATTTACTATTCCTGCTCCATACTGTATAAACTCAGGGAAGGCACTGGACTCTAAAGATGTATAATTTACTATTCCCACTTCAAACTAGAAAAAGTCAGGGTAGGTGCTGGGCACTAAACATATATTAAACTATTCCCAATCCAAACTCTATCTACTTATGATGGGTGCTTGACACTAAATATATATATGTAATTTACTATTCCCACTCCAAACTACATTAAGTCAGGGAAGGCGCTGGACACTAAACATATATAATTTACTATTCCCACTTCAAACTGTATTCACTCAGGATCAACCATGAAAAGGTTGTCATGAAGAGGCAATTGGAATCATAACGGCGGTGACTGTCAATGCACCGCTGCCATTCTGGGATGCATTTCCGACCAATACACCATCGGGATCCACAATCCTGGCAGTGGCAGTCATGTTGTATCTGACTACTGTGGGTCCCACCACTAGTATCATAATACGGCAGTCTGACCGAAGGGCTTAGGCGGTTAGACCGCCAACTGAAGGCTGTTGGTGGTCCAATGACATCGTAATCAGGCACTTAGGGGCCGATTACGATGGCGGGCAGACAAAGACCACCCGCCATCATTGCTGCAAAAGGGACGACCCGCCATAGGTGCGGCGGTCCCGCAAAACGAATTATGATGTGCCCGCCACACTGGTGGGCGTATCCTGTATGTTTACATTGCACCCGCCACACAGCACCCACCACAATAAAAAAATACAAGTTTTGCATGTGTATGTACAACGTTACAACGTGGCAGGCACCTTGCGGTGCCATCCACCTTGTACATGCACATGCATGGGGGTACCATAGTTACCCCCACGTGCAGCATCCCTGCAAGTGCCCGCAACGGGCCCCTGAAGGCATTCTCCATCTGTATTTTTGCGGCGGGTACTCCGCCGCAAAGACAGGCATCATAATGCCCACGGCGGTGCCTGCACAATGTAGATGGAGCAGAAATGGCATCATTTAACAACCTACATGACAAATGGTCAATGACTGCGGAAAGACTGATACTGAGAGGCACACACATTGTCCTGCCAAAGAGCTTACAAAACAGGCAATAGACCTAGCACATGAGGGATACAAAGGAGTTGAAGCCATGGAGAGAGCCATGCAGGAGCACATGTGATTTCCACTATTAGATACATTGTTTCAAATGGGTTTTGAGGAGTGTCCTCTGTGGAAATGAATCACACCATCACACAGGCCTGTGCCACTAGAAATGTGTGAACCACCTGAGAGAGCATGGGAACTAGTAGCAAATTACGTTTTTTTGGTCAGTGATCATGGAAGAGTATTAATGTTCACATCTCAAAAAGATCATCTTGCCTATTAGCCCAAGAAAAGTAATTGGGTAACTGGATGACATGTTTGCAGGATGAGACATACCCCAAAGGATAAAGTTTAACAATGGACCACGATTCACTAGCCAGGAATTCCATTAATTTCTCCAACACCAGGCTTTAGAACATTGCTTCACAATGTCTCTTCATTCTATACAGCTTACCCTTTATGGAAAAGAAGACCCTAATGAGTCTTAAACAGGACAACGCATAAGTCATTAAATCTGCTGACAAAGGTGGAGGTGTGGGGAAAGAAAGAGTATGGACTCTTATAAGGCAGAGATTGTTAGACAAATGGCAAATGCTGACAACTATCTTAAACTCACTATGGATCCCACTAGGTACATACAGAAATTCATTCTAGACATTACTCAAAAAGGAAAGTTAGACGGTTTCCTACTCAAAAGGAATTCACTTCTCTGAACAAGCAATTCCCCAGAACACCAGTAATTTACACACTTCCCTAAATACACAAAGTTGTGACTGCACCCGCTGGACGTCCCATTGTGTCCAGTTGTGGCTCAATACTGGAACCTCTTGACCAATATGTTGACTTCTTCATTAAAGACTTTGTACCAAAACACTTTACTACATCAAAGACACTATGGACTTGGTCATGAGGTTGGAAAACACTCCCTTTGATCCGCATTCAAGTATTTTAGGCACATTGGATCTTGAGTCCTTATATTCCAATATTCCACAGAATAAAGGCTTAACATACTTGAAACAGCCCTTGTGTCCAGGACACACCCACATGCAGTTCCCACCACCTTCATTCTCACATTACGTGAGCTGTGCCTGACCTGCAACCTTTTCCAATTTGAGGGGGGCTTTTTGCAACAGATTAAAGGGACGTAAATGGGAGCTGTTTTTGTAACACAATTTGCAATACTCTTTGTGGACCATTTTGAAAGAGCAGTAATTAGGCCCCATTTCAATCTGTATTACCCACAGACTAGCCACTGGGTCTGTTACATTGATGACATCTTTATTGTTTGGCATGGCTTTAAGAATACCCTTCCTGAATTTGTTGATTGTCTGAATAAGCACTGCTGTGGATTGAAATTTTCACTGTCCCACAGTCGCTCAGAAATTGCTTTCCTTGACCTATTGATTTGTTCTTCCTCAGAGGGCCTCTGTACAAGCCTGTTCTGCAAACCCACTGAAAAAACACCCTCCTTACTCACACGAGTCCTCACCCCGTGCCTTAAGATACTCATTACCTTTTTCACAATTCCTTCATCTCCAATGGAACTGCTTCCTTAAAGAAAATGTGTCTTCTGAAGCAAAAATCCTATGTACCAAACTGCAAGCAAGGGGGTACCCATAAAGGCTTCTTAGACAGTCAATGAAGAGAGTTTGGTATTGTCGCAGGTAAGCACTCTTAACACCTAACCCCAAAAAAAGCAATGATAGCATGGTATGTGTAACTATGTTTTCCCCCATTTCCAATCAGGTCAAGAAGTGTAAACTTTACCACTGGACTGTACTAAATGTAGATGAATTAAAACTGGATAGGCCATTGTTTGCATTATGCAAACAAATGTACCAAAGATCAGTTAGTGAGGGCAAGTCTCCCAACTGCCAGATCTACACCGACATTACCAGAAATGTGGGGTTTGGCGCCCCGTTTGGGTCATTTCAAATGTGGAAATAGTAGAGATTGTCCGTACACAGTTGATTCTAAAATTTTCTCGCACAATTATGGTAACATTGCATTGAATCAATTTTCCAACTGTGATACCATGAATGTGATATATGCCATCATTTGCCCTTTTCAGCTGATCTATATAGGACAAGTCACACAAAAAGTCAATATTTGAATCTGTCAAAACAGGAGTCAGATACGCTGCAAAGGGAGCAATGAACCACTGGTGGACAACTTCGAACTTAAAAGCCATACAGAAAGCAACTTGCACTGGCAAGTGGTCACAGTGGTCAAACCGCCACCAATAGGCTTCGACCTCAACTCACTACTGAACAAAGAAGAACTAAAGTGGATACTGCGAACCAACAGCCTTCACACCGGTCTGAACAGAACGAAGGATTTACTACCCTGCTTTAATTGTTCAAAATGCATTTCCGCGATTTGATACCTGCAATGGACTCAGTTGTGCTTCTTCACAGTTCCATTGGTCAGCTGACAATTCCAATGGAGCGGACTTATAATTGCCTCCAATGTTTGGCCTATCTCTATTATTGAACACTGTATATTATGTGTATTATCATTATATGACGGATGCCCAGCATGAGGTCCCTTATGCTGGCCTTGGTTGTTGCAGTGCTAGGGACACTCCTATGTTTTGAAACCACATGATGACCTTTGACTACCATTGTTTTAATTGACTTTCGGTGTTTTATTTTACTCTAGCCTGAATGTATAACATCATTTGTCCCTGCATGTGAATGCTTAATTGAAGATGTCTTTCGTGAAATCTTGTAGTTTTAGAGTGGGAGAGCTTTCACAGAGTAGAACAACTTTGCCAGGAACCGGATGGTCTGGGATGTGCATTTGAAAGCATGAGAGAGAGAGAGAGAGAGAGAGAGAGAGAGAGAGAGAGAGAGAGAGAGAGAGAGGGAGATGTGGAATGTACTTCTTGGTCTCGAAAGTGCAATGTTATAAGCAGTGGTGCTCAAATGTGCATTATGTTGTACATTGAGAGATAAAGTGAGTGATGCTACAGAAAGTGGTGCACAAATGTGTATTGTGTTGGACATTGGTAAGTATTATGAAGTTCTTACTATTGGCTGTGACATGCCCTCATGTCATCTTGAATTCTGACTCTGTGTTGCTTGAGCTTTTTGCGCACACAGGCAGGCCCCCAGATTACTCAAGTTGTTTAGTTAATTCATGTTCCAGGTTGTTTTGTTTTCTGCTGGATGAAGGCCTTTGTAAGCTTTGCTTAGATATTGTGTGGGAAGTGTGCTTGGTATGTTTCAGAGCAGAGATTGTTGTTACCAGAAAAATGTGTGGAATGTACAGCTCTGTCTCAAAGACAAAATTCCAGTGTCTGGTCAGCTTTTGTTTTGAAGATGTCACAGGCCAGTATGGTCAGCTCAGTTTTTTGTAACAGAAGAATGGGGGCTAGGTTTCTAGAACCTTTGCCTCAGGTGGAGTAAAAGGTATTAAAGGCAGGGGATCTTGTCACCTAGACGGGGGCTCACTTGTGGGGCAGACATGTTGTCACAAGGGAACTTGGGTCCCAATCGAGAATCCTGCCTAGCTGTCAAAGGGCTCCTCCAGCTTGAGTTTGCAAGGATTTCGAGTGAACGATCGTTGAGGTGTTTTGTTTTTGAGTATTGACTTTGTGATGTGTGAGTGAGTTTGTGTGCACATCCAAGTCTCCAGTGTCTATAATCATCTGAGATGTTTTCATTGTGATGTATGAGTGTCTGTGTGCACATCCAAGTCTTCAGTGATTGTAATCATCTGATGGATTTATGTATATAGCTTTCTGATTTCTTGCAGGATGTCCAGCATAATCTGCTTGTGTTCCATTCCATATTATTATCTGCTTGCGTTTTATTTTATTATTGTTATCTGCTTGCAGGAAGGGAACCATTCCCGAAACGCGTCGGACCAACTGGAGGGGGTGTGTGTATGGAGCACCGTGCCTGACAAGAGCCTTATTTTACCTGGCCAGAGTGCCGGCCACGAGGGTGCTTCTTTTTTCAAATAAATTGTGGCTCTAACGGCATGGCACAGCTGCAATACCTGTGCGGATACCCCGCCTGTTACACTTGGCAGGCAAGCGGTTGGGGCAGCCTGAAGGCTGCTTGCGAAGGGCTGCACGCGATGTTTCTTCACCCCTCTATTGTTTTTAAGAACTCTTTACTGCAACAAACTCAGCGGTGGGCACCCCACAAGGGGATTATTTTCTACGGACTGCATGCCCCATAATGCCCTTTTTGGCACTTGCTACAGACTTCCTGAAATAATACGGACTTCCTGTGTAAAATTGAAATAAAAGAAGGCATGAATGCAGCCATTTACCTGCCACTTTGTTATTGAAAGGGTCCGTGAGGAAGGAAACCATTCCCGAAACGCGTCGGACCAATTGGAAGGGGTGTGTGTATGGAGCACCGTGCCTGACAAGAGCCTTAATCTACCTGCCCAAAGTACCAGCCAGGAGGGTACTTTTTTTTCAAATAAATTGTGTCTCTAACCTGGCCACGGCATGGCACCGCTGCAATACCTGTGCGGATACCGCACCTGTTACACTTGGCAGGCAAGCGGTTGGGGCAGCCTGGAGGCTGCTTGCGAAGGGCTGCACGTGATGTTTTTTCACCCCTTCATTGTTTTTAAGAACTCTTTACTGCAACAAACTCAACGGTGGGCACCCCACATGGTGAATATTTTCTTCGGACTGCATGCCCCATAATGCACTTTTTGCCACTTGCTACAGACTTCCTGAAAAAATAATGACTTCCTGTGTAAAATTGAAATAAAAGAAGGCATGAATGCAACCATTTACCTGCCGCTTTGTTATTGAAAGGGTCCATGAGGAAGAGAACCATTCCCGAAATGCGTCGGACCAACTGGAGGGGGTGTGTGTATGGAGCACCGTGCCTGACAAGAGCCTTATTCTACCTGCCCACAGGGGTGCCCACGAGGGTGCTTCTTTTTTTCAAAAAAAAAAAAAAATATATATATATATATATATATATTACCTACTGGCGGTCGCCAGTAGGTATATGTAGTTAGGATTTTTTCTCTATGGGATTTTTGAAAATTCTATGTCTAATAACTTTGGCGTTTGTGGACGGAATTGGCTGAATTTTTCAGGAAAATGGAACATTTTGTTTCTGAGCAGCCCCTGAAAATTTGGGGGGGGTTTGTCAAGGGGGGGCCGAGAAAAAAGGGGGGTCCCAAAACGCGTTTTTCCCATGTTCATTTCCATAGGGCGGTTGGCCTCACTTTTAGCCCGAACGGCTGAATGGATTTGCACGAAACTTGGCAAAATTGTAGGGACTGGTAGCCCGATGTGCCTTTGCTAGGTCTCAATATATGTGCTCTAGTGGATTTTGAGAAATTAACGTTCAAAAAAATATATATATCTGTAAGCGCGCTCCGGGCAGCGCCCCGGTTCGCGTACCTGACGCGTAACGGAACTTTGCGAAGCGAAGCTGATTGGCTCTCCGGTGTCTGTCAACATTCTAAACAGTCCGGAGCGGCCGCCATCTTGTCTCTCGGTAGGATCGAGAGACAAGAGGAGGCCAAAACAAAGGGGGAAATGACCATAAGGGGGCATAGTAGATCCTTCCTGACCCCCTAGGTTTGATGTGGAGGCTTTAAAAGGGCCCCGCGGGGCAAAAAATAAAAAATAAAATTTGTATGCTACCTCTCACTTTTTTTTGCTTTAGATACTTGCACAAGTGCCACCATTGCCTACGGAACGTTTGTTCTTGTGCTGGAGTGTCTGCCATTTATTGCAGTATTATACCTCTACTTGTACTTTGTACGCTTTTGTAACCTGCACACATATCACTTTTTCCTCCTGTAATGTACTGATTGCTACCTCATGTATTTTGGTTGCTCACTATTGTCACTTTTGATTCATGTAACTTAACGTTTGCTTTTGTAATTTGTCCACTTGTAATTTTTCTCCTCATGTATTATTGCTGTTCCTAGTGTGAAGCGCTCTGACCCCTTCGGGTAAAGTCCGCGCTATATAAAATCGCATAAATAAATAAATAAAATAAAAAAATTCGAAATATCACCTGGCCCCCACAGCAAGACCCATTCTTCCTCGCCCACTATGCCCTGAATGTGAAGGGCTGTGGGCGAGGTGTTAAGACTAACACCGTTTCTGGGCTGCATGGGCCCCAGGGGGGCCGAGGTGAAAATGGCTCAAAGGCCTGAGAAACACCTGGCCCCTAGGGAGGCCGATTCTTGCACACAATCACCCCTCCCCAGCCCAGCCCAGCCTCAGCTTGAATGCTTGGCAGGGCAGGGGTGAAGGAGAAGCCACAGCTGACAATCGCTGTCCGGCCGCACAGCGAGGCTGCTTTCATTTTCTCTGTCTGTCTCCGTGCACTCTGCGCCTGCCCGAGGCCACCCGGTGGCCATCAGGAGGGCGGGCCCTTAGTCACGTAGGGCTGCCCCCAACCCCCAGCTAATGGTTGCCACCCCTCAGGGCAGGTTGCCCGGTGGAGGTGGGCGGAACTATGACGCACGTCCGGGGCTGGCAGGGAGAGGGTATATCTCCCCCTCTGGCCGTTGTGGTGGCCTCTTTGCCGCTCCGGACGTTGCGTCGAACACGTCGGGACACTCTTTGCCGCCGGTGAGTGTCTTTCGGGTTGCCTTCGGGCATTACCCCCCCTCCGCCTACTCCCTCCCTGCGGAGGTCCGAGTTCTGGCCAGGCGGCTCGCTTAGCGTCGGGCCGCTGTGGAGGTGGGGGTTTTGGCAGGTGGGTTTTCGGCCTTGTACGGGGGTGCGTTGCCCACAGGCGCCATATCTTTATTGGTTCTAGCGTTCTTGGGCCGCAACCACCCCCCCCCCTTTTTTCTTTGTGTCCGTAGTCTTCGGCCGGGCTTTCGTGCCTCCGGATCAGGGTCCGGGCCTCGGCTGGGTCCGCGTGGCGCCGGGCCGCCTGACTACCCCTGGTTTATTATCACGCAAGTTCGGAGGAGCACTGGAGGAAAGTGCCGGGGCTGGGTAAGTTTGGCTTCCTCCGCATTTGGGCGTCCACGAGGTGGCGAGCGGTGGCCGAGGACTCGTGCGGGGGCCGCGTGGTCTCGCTTGAGCCCCCCCCCTCCCATTGGTCCTGGCGGGTGCGGTTTACACCTCCACCCCTCCACCCCTCTGGTCCCGACCTTCCCAGACACGATGCTGATGTTGGAAGCCCCGAACGGGGGCGGCGTGGTCAAGCGTCCGGCGGGGAGCTGGAGGCCATTTTGTCCCCTCTCCGTCTTTGGCGCGCGGTTCCGTCCGCTGTCCCCGTTTAATTCACTACATTTTGCACTGTTCCGGCGCGTTTGTAGATAGTAACTAATGCTTGGCGGTATATATTGCGCTATGTTTCCGGTGCATAGAAAGTTGCTCCTGGGCATAGAAAGTTGCTCATGATGCCTGTGGCGCTGTTTTCCGTGAGGGTCGAGTTTAGCTGGCATTGTTCGATGTAGCGCACGTTCATGTTCCGTGTCTATATGCTTTCATGTTGGTCATCATGTCTTCGATGAAGTTTCTGCGATGGGCTATGAAAACTTGCAATTCCTATGTGGCGCACATGGTGCCAGGCGCGCTATCTTCGGGGATACATGCATTTAACGTTGTTATTATGTCTGGATAAACGCTTTCCTACGAAGGTTTAAGATAACATACATTGCTAATTTGCGCACGTGGGCCGAGCGTTCTGTGTGCACTGGGGGCGATGAATAAACTGTATGTCTGGCGCATATACAGTATATGTTATGCACAACACGTGCTACATGCAATTTCAAACATCGGTTGTATGATTTCAATTTTCGTTATTGTAGGGACTTTCAAAAGCTCGGGGGCCTGGCATTGCATGCTAGAATTACTAGCACGATTACTGATGCAGCCTATTATCTGAGGTTGTCGGCGAGTGGTTAGTTTTGTTTGTCCGTACTTGTAAGGTTGCCTCCCTTTCCTCGTGATGTGCCTCCCTCGTAAGCAGAACTGGTGCGACTAGGCCGGTCCTCTGTTTACTTTACAACTGGCGACTTTGCCACGTCTCTCTCGGGGGGCTTGGCCTCCTCCTACATCTTAGCCTCGAGGTATTTGGGCCTTTGCACCCTGGGCGCAAGCAGGTCATGAGGGGACAATATTGTGTCAATAAATTGAAATTCATTAATGTTCTTTGCGAAAACTTCAGGTTGTACAATATAGAGGTCACACGAAACAGAGACGGACTTGCAACATATAGTATAAGATGTTTTCATGTTGTACAATATAGAGGTCACGCGAAACAGAGATGGACGTGCAACATATAGAATAAGATGTTTTCCAACTTGAAACAGTGATTTTACATAAGCAATAACACGAGATTCGAAATTGCTGTAAAGGTACAGTTTCTGTGGCGCTATCGTTAGCGCGTTCGGCTTTTGCGATGCGTTAGTGGTTCGAGCCCTACCTAGGAACATTAATGTTTTCTGTCCAACTCCAGCTGGTATATTCATGCTCTATTGTGGGTGCGCTGCTAATTCATTTCGCCTTCCCTATTACGCCTTATAAAACAAAGAGAACAATTCTAATTATCGCTAAGTTAGACATTTGCATCCCTGACCCCCCCCCCCCTCCTGAGCGGCCATTTTTCAGTGTTCGGCGGGGTGGTAATGGCACTTTGTGCGCGGCCATGTTCCGTAGCAATATTCGAGGTGGTGCACACGCGTTGGTTTTAGGCCCCTATGACTTTGCATTTAAAGCAGGATGTACGAGTGTATGCTGGCGCAATTTTGTGGAGGGGTCCGTATTTACAAAGTGTGTGTGGTATCTTGGGGCCTTAGTACCCCGGCCCACTTTGTCACTTATTCGTTTAACACCCAGCTTTGCATATTTTTAGCGCGAGGGTGGTGTGTGACCGTATTTACAATCATTGGGACATAGTACCTCGAGGCCCCAGGGTGTGTCTTATTCATTTACACGTGGCATAGCATGTCCAGCGCGATGGGTAAGCCTATTTATTGCGCGAGTGAGTTGAGGGTGTCTGCATTCACAAAGGGTGTATTGTGTATTGGGTCATTGTATCCTTAGGCCCTATCGAGTGTCTGGCTCCGTTTAACACGTGGCATTGCTTATTACAGCGCGATGGGTAAGCCTACGCGCGCAAAGGTGTCGCCTGTGTCCGTACTTAAATGGTGCGTAGTACCATTGGGCCATAGTACCTCGAGGCACAATTAGGTCTAATCATGTTTACACCTGGCATTGCGATGGTGTCCATATTTACAAATGGCGTATAGTATCGTTGGGCCACAGGATCTCGAGACCATTCGAATGACTCATTTCTTCACACGTGGCACCGCATATTTCAGCGAGGCCCAATCGAATTATTCCATTCATTCTCACGTGTTTCTGCGTTTGCAGAACGTGAGGTAAGCCAATCACGCGCGCATTCTGGTTACCAGTGTTCAAATTTCATTAGGGTGTAGGGCATAAATATGCCGTAGTATCTCGAGGCCCGTGGCGCGATTTGTTTGGGCTACTACGCAATCACGACTAGGTCCTCGGGCAGATCGGTGTTAAGGTGCGTTCTGACTCGAAGTTTTGATCCTGGCTATCTCAGCAGGTCTGCTGTAGGCGAGGCGCTAGACAGCAAGACAAGAGCAATCCCCCTAGCAACTATTATTATGATATGCGTTTGCATTAGGGAGGAGTGCATTTTCCATGGATGATTGATTCGGCGCAGATCGGTATGGTCTACCGAGGTTAACATTTGGAAAAAATGTATCACTTGTCCGGTTGTTCGGGAGCGAAGTGTAAAATGGGAATAGAGTCAAGTGAACAAATGACAATTGAAACCGAATTGGGACGCGGGAAAGTGACAAGTAGATTGCGTCCGAGGGTCATAAGTAGCATACGTACATTACAGGGGGTATATGTGTAACGTACAGGTTACAAGGCGTAGTGTTATCATGCCCATTTGCCCTATTTTCCCGGTCCCTTCGGTCATTCACAATAGGGCGTCTCCTAATCAGTTAGTGCGGGTCTGCGGGTCATACTACAATGGGCGCAATACAAGTCGAGACAGGAGCAAGGTCTGCGGGCTGTCTCCCCCACCCTGCAGTTGGCTGCCGTTGGCCTTAGAGGACGTTGTAGGCTCCTTGTCATTTTGTCTTCTCGATTGTACAGCCTCCTTTCTCTGCCGGTGACCGGGAAACGTTCTCGGGATCTTTCTACCCTGCTGCGTTGTCTGGTTTACAGGCCTATGCCTCCCTGCATGCAAGATGCGCTTTATTATACAATAATACAGAAGCGATTTTGCACTGTTACAGGAGGCGATGGAGATAGTCGGATAGGATGGTAGCTCTCCATTGCGCCGTCTGCCTCCGCACTGTGTTCATTGAAGAGAAGAGGGGCGTGTGCATGTGTGACCATGCGATCTAGCCCTGGCACGAACATCATTCTAGGGTCAGAGCGCCGCATAGAAAAAACAATCTTTCAATTAGAACTGTAGGGTGTGACTGATGTGTACGGTAACTGTGTGTCCATAGTAAGAGATTGGTGTTTTCCAGACAAACAGTAAGCGAACTATGCACGAGGCGATCAGCAGATACAGGCGACCGAGTATCCATGTTCTAGGACATATGCGATACACCAGCCAAGCTAATGCTACTGCATAGGGTGTACAATAGGTACACACAACCGATGGCTGGTGTACATCTCATGCAGTGGGTTGCATGGAACCGATTGCTGGTGTACATCTCATGCAGTGGGTTGCATGGAACAGACACGGCGGAGGTGTGCGCAGCGTTTAGGTGAATGAGCGCCTGTCACCCGCAGGAGAGGCGCTGAGCAATGGGTTATGTGTGCTCAGCAGACTTTGAATGACTGCTCGATCCAGGGGAGGCGCGTAGCTGAGCGCTCAGTGTACAGGTAATGTGAATGGACACCTGCTCGGGCGCATTTGTAAGGCCTTTGGAGCATTTCTGGACTACATCTAACATTATCTCATATGAGATAGAGCCGCGAGGTCAGAACAGAATGTACGTAGACCACAACAGTGTGGAATCAGTGTGCCAAAGGTGCTATTTTCAGTCACGTCTTATGCAATTTGGCGGCTTGTGCGTCTGTTTTACAGAAGAGCAGGCACCCCATAGATTACACGTGGGGTGCTATGGAGAGCCCCGAGCCGCGTATTGTGACTCTTTTGGTTGTGTGGAAATTATTATTGGCCCTTAATATTATACATATGACAGACTCCTGTGGCGCTCTTTGGGGGGGGCCCTCACTTTTGGATATTACCTGACTGCACTGTCTTGGAATGGTTGTAATCTATGGAAGTCCACCTTGGAAGTGCCAAATTAGAATAGTAGCAAATCCTAGGTCTAGCCCTAAGGTAATAGGACTTATATAACCATGCACATATCAATCCTGGGGCCTTTCCAAGTGGTAGAGTTAGTCTTGCTTATGTACATTCCCGGTACCTGCACTGTTTAATTTAACCTATGTAGTAAGCTCAAATGACAATAGCATTTGCTCTTCCTTTATTCGGCTATCGTCTGTCTGTTCTTCAAGGCTCTGGAATCAGGAAGGCAGCCTACCCGCTGTGCCTTCAGTTCGGGAGCTCCTGCTGCCTCCCAGTAGTATGAAGGGTCTACAGCCTTCAGTGCTCACTCAGTTCAAGTACTAGTGGAGCAACTGCAACCACTGCCGCGCCTGGACTGCCAACACTACTGATAAGAGTGGGCCCCCAGAAGTCTCTCAATCTAGAATTGCTCAGGAATTAAGTAACAGCTGGATGAAGTATCAGAATGTCTATCTGGTTTTCCAGCCCCCTGTTGTTCGTTTCACTATTAGGGGTGGTGGCTTGCTCGATGGGTTCCTAGCAGGAATTGAACTCACGGTTTCTCGCTCAGGGTTAGCATGGTTGGGCTCCCCTGGCTTGCGTCCTAACAGCCTTGTGATGAATCTGAGTATCCGTTGGTTTCCTTGTGCTCCTCCTTAGGTGAGGAGATGGCCTGAGGTTGATATTGCCAATATGGTGAGCACCTGGTTCAGAAATCCCTTCGCGGGGGTCGTAAGTCAACGTTATAGACAAGCTAGTCATGAGTTAGCATGGGGAGCTTTCTCCAGGTCTTGGGGGCTTGTGATACCAGCTGTTTACCTTTGCCATCCTGTATAAATGAAAGTCCACCTCGCAAGTTACCAAATTTCACTTAGCGCACTGAAATTCCCCTCTGTACTTTGCTTGAGTATAGTTGCATAAGCATTCACAAGCACAGTTACAGTTGAATCGGGGAACTGCGCGTCGGCAGAAGTTATACATTCTGGGTGTAGTCTGCTGATGCTTTGTGTGAATGCGTGTGGTGGGGTTTTAGTGGTATGCGCTGGCTCGCCTATAGTTAGATCAGTGAGCGATTCAGCAGGAGAGGCCCCCTCATCTTGGGGCTCTTACCAGGGGTATGACCCCTCGAACCTGGGATAGTCTACACGATTGCTGTAGAGGGTTTGTTCCCGGGGGTATATGCTCAATAGTGTCAGAGGGGCGGTTGGTCAGCAGGCATGTCTGTATGCAGGTCGGGATCTTGGGGGCACTTGGTTTCAGTCCCGGCAATCCCTGTGTGGTGGTCGTAAGTCAATCTTACAGATAAGCTATCTTCGAGGTAGCATGGCCTAAGCTGTTCTAGACTAGAGCCCGAGAGGGCAGGTGATGCCTGCTGTTAATACCTTTCAAATCTGTATTGGCACATGCAAGGACATTGTCCTAGTTATATAGTATGATGTTAATACTTCTATGCCTCGGTGCTCTGAGTATAGCAGCACATGCGTTATCATGAGCACACCGCCTTTCGGTTATGCGGAGAGCGGCGTTACAGCAGTGTTGTAACTTAGCTGGGTGTAGCCTGCTGGCGATTGTCGTGAAGGGTTAAGTTTCATGGCTTGTGCTGAAACTCCTATCAATTGATATGAAGCGCCTTCAGCAGTAGGGGCCACTCCTCTTCACTTTGTCACTTACCTGGTAGTATGACTACACGACCCGGGGATGGTTACACTAATGTTGTAAAGGAGTAAGACCCGGGGTAGTGGCAGAAGGGCCTGGTTTTCTTCAGGCATGTATTGTCATGTCAGGATCAGGTTTCTGGTGGGGCGCTAAGTTGTGCCAAGCAATTGTCAGGTCTAGGAAGTAAAGCACAGCGCCATGAAGAAATCTTCCCATACAAGGGCGGGGTTTCTTTAAACTTGAAACGATTTAGGACAAGTCTAAGGCTACTTTGAGGCGGATAGGGTTCATCTCACGTCTGTGGGCGTTGACCTATTCCTCCTCTTTTAAAAGAGGCTCTTTTGAGCAAATGTTGCAGGTAAAGGTAGTAGCGTTGGTGGGGGGCCCGTGCGGCGGCGGGGACCATCGCACGGGCTGTGGCGGAGTTACAGGGCAATCCGGAAACAGAGAGGTGCAACACAGTACTTCAGCGGGCACATAGGGGTGCCAGAGCCTAACCTAGAACCTCATGGGAGGCTAGGAATCCGAGACGGCGCCCCAGTAGTCCTTCGGGCGGTTGTGGGCCTGTGCAACCGGGGGTTGCTTAGATACGCCCCGCAAGGGGCGTGAGTAGTTTATTACCATAATGATCAGCAGCGGGGTGGTCCGCCACTGTGCTGATTGGCTCATCAGGCGGGCAGGTGGCGAAAATGCGGCCTGCCCTTGGATTGCCCATAAGATAACCCAACGTGATTACATAATGTTGTATGTAACAATAAACCTGCAGCAAATTTTCCCAATCTTAACACTTGTGTCTGTGTGTTATTTGCGGGATGTTGTTATATGGGGGCGGGGGGTTCCTGTGGCCCTGAAGTGACTATGCGCCTGCCCGAGGCCACCCGGTGGCCATCAGGAGGGCGGGCCCTTAGTCACGTAGGGCTGCCCCCGACCCCCAGCTAATGGTTGCCACCCCTCAGGGCAGGTTGCCCGGTGGAGGTGGGCGGAACTATGACGCACGTCCGGGGCTGGCAGGGAGAGGGTATATCTCCCCCTCTGGCCGTTGTGGTGGCCTCTTTGCCGCTCCGGACGTTGCGTCGAACACGTCGGGACACTCTTTCCCTCCCTACCTCTAACCCTGAGTGTCAGCTATGGGGGGGCTCCTGAGGGAGTTTTAATGTGTTTCCTTTTTCGTTGCAGGCGGAGTTACAGGGCAATCCGGAAACAGAGAGGTGCAACACCGTACTTCAGCGGGCACATAGGGGTGCCAGAGCCTAACCTAGAACCTCATGGGAGGCTAGGAATCCGAGACAGCGCCCCAGTAGTCCTTCGGGCGGTTGTGGGCCTGTGCAACCGGGGGTTGCTTAGATACGCCCCGCAAGGGGCGTGAGTAGTTTATTACCATAATGATCAGCAGCGGGGTGGTTCGCCACTGTGCTGATTGGCTCATCAGGCGGGCAGGTGGCGAGAATGCGGCCTGCCCTTGGATTGCCCGTAAGATAACCCAACGTGATTACATAATGTTGTATGTAACAATAAACCTGCAGCAAATTTTCCCAATCTTAACACTTGTGTCTGTGTGTTATTTGCGGGATGTTGTTATATGGGGGCGGGGAGTTCCTGTGGCCCTGAAGTGACTATGTGTGCCGTTTTTTTTTCTCCCCTTTCCTAGTCCACTCTCTGTGGACTGGGACAGGGGAGAAAAAAACGGCCCACAGAGGGCACTGAGGCACCGGCCCTAGTAGTGACCCTTGCAACGGGTCGCGAGCAGACACGACAACGGGCTCAGTCTGGCTTCTGAGACCCGGAAGTACTGTTTGAAATTAGAGGTTTCGCTGTGCTCGCGCACCAGATAATTCCCAACCCCCCCGCTAGCTGGCCTCGTCGTTTATTTTTGCAGACCGATTTTAAGGATGCTTAATGACTGGACTTTTGTTCTCAGCAAATGCTGAGAGGTGATGTTTACTACACGCTGCGTTATTATACAATACTTCACATTACTGCGTAGGTGGCATGCCGGGCTGTCACTGGTGTCAACACGAATTATTCACTCCAATTACCCATGCAGTCAGAACAAGGCATTCATATTTGCATACTGTCCTTGCAGCCAGAATGCGTAGAGCGCCAATCAATAGATGACAAATGCCAGTTTGTTCTTGTGTTACTGGATTTCCCTCAGCGGGAGACAATGTATTGTAATCAAAGTCTCTCTTAACCTCAATTTAGAAGATTTCGGCTTCAAATACCGAGTAGAAAAAAATCTGTGCGCAATTGACTTTCCTTGACTAGAGCTGCCAATTTAAAACAAAATATTAAATTACTTTTCCTTGCAGTTTAGCCTTCATTCAAACTAAATAGAGATTGTGCCGGCGACCAAGTGAACAAAGTCAGGCAACTTTAATAAAGCAGACGTCTATCATGGGCAGATCTCCCCCAATCAGACCGCTAAGGGCGCCAGTTCAACACAACCTTATAATTAAGGACTCTGAAAGCACGCAAGAGCCTGAAGGCTAAAGCT
Organism: Lissotriton helveticus; assembly: GCF_964261635.1. Lineage (NCBI taxonomy): Eukaryota > Metazoa > Chordata > Amphibia > Caudata > Salamandridae > Lissotriton > Lissotriton helveticus. Next base: position 1,002,814,428 of record NC_136067.1, read on the forward strand.
AGACTCAATTATCAATCAATCCATTTTCTACCCTCATTAAAAGTCAAATTGGGTTCGCCCGGTGTCAGGTTTGGTCTGCTGCACCTTAAGCAATCCAGCAAGGAGCCTTCCGACCACCTCCGGAAGTCTGGTGGGAGAACGAAACAAATGAGGTTGTGTTACCCAGGGGAATTAGTATTTCATGTCTGCGTCGTGAAGGATGTCAGGGCCCCGAAACAAACATTGCTCTTAACCGCCGGCGCACTTGACATCCTTAAATCCACATTCAGTTTAAGAGCGCTTTTAAATGACGGTTATTACAGGAAAAAATGCATCCATATTGAACACTCTTCAGCTAGACATGTAGAGCCTTGATTTCACTGTATTCATAGAGGATTCAGGAGAATAAGAATAAATCTGGAATGTATTGTGTTCGATATTTCTGCTTATTAGATGTAGGACTTCAGACACTTTGAGGCTTATTTACAAGCCGCTGGTGAGTCACTTTTACTATAGGAGAAGTGACCTATCGGAGGCACAAGGGGCTTGTAAATAAACCCATTTCTGTTTTAAAGACAAAACCGTGACCGTGAAACCTGTCCAGGAGTGCTTGTGTTCTTGTTCAGGGGGGAGCTGGCCTGGCAGTTATGGCTGGACTGTCTCCACCAGGAACAGGGTCAAGATTGATTTAAATATAGCTGGGTTAAAACTGAGGTGCACTGTGGGTGAAAAACGATTGATTAGAATGTGGCCCAAGCTATCGCCAGTGGCACTTTGTTCTTTGATGCCCTAAGTGTGACGGATATGCCCCGACAATAGTCCCCTTGAGCCAAGCTATACCTGGCCAATGAGCCCTAATAAGACCGCAACCTGTCTTGGGTTGCCTGTCCAGATCAGGGTGGACCTGAATAATAATAACCATAGGTAATATGTACATTGTTTAGCAGGCCTAACGAATATTCATAGATTTATAAACATAATTATTATATACACTTATACAAAGGAATACACATTTCTAGATACCTACATTTAATCTAAATAAATGTTTATATACACACAGTAATGCTGTACATTTATGTTTGAGTATGGTGGTTATGTGTGGAAGAGCCATCTCTTGAGTAATCTTCTGAAGATAAGGTGGTTATCCGTGGATCTTATGTTTGGGAGTAAAGTGTTCCATAGTTTGGCTGCTTGAACAGAGAAGGCTGTGCCAACTATGGTTTTTTTCTTGTATGGTGGAATTTTGAGGCGAAGTGGCAATCTAGAGTAGAGGTTCCTTTGTTGATTGTATATGGTTATTTTATTCTTGATGAAGAGGATCCCTATTCAATGGAATATTTAGGTGGCACCCCTGACACCAAGGAATTCAGATTCAACGGATCTGCCCTGCTGCGTGCCTGGGCTTCTTCTCAGCCACTTGCAAGGCCATCAATATAGTAGCATGAAAGCACAGTTACCAATGACGAACCTGGCAACATTTATTGGCCAGCATTACTCCCCCCTCCCCCCAACAGGTCTCTCTATTGGAGTTGGGTTTGTGTGATGACGCATGTTTCACACTCCAGTGAGTGAGCAACGGTGACCAAGTTAATACTAGGCATGTAACCCTCTGCACCTCTCTAATTACATAGGGATTCTGTGTTGTCCCATTATATGATATGCTAAATGATTGATTATAAAGCAATTTTCCAAAGGTAGAATTGATGTGTGTTGTAAACAGGGACATTTCCAAAATTTGAAGAGGCATTTCACATTTGAAGCTTTCTGGCCTCAAAACCAATGCAATGCAATGGATATGAAAAAGTACACTAACACCATTGTGTGATGCCCCCAATATAATATAATGATACATTATTCACTTAATGCTTATTTCCCTTCTGAGAATGAATGTTGTCAATAGCATATTGCGGCAGCCTTTCACATTTTTTCAAACCGTAGAGGGTAACATTTAAAGGCTATACTCATTTTTAATGATTTTTCTAGAGGGAACGACTAATTGAGTCAAAAAGCTTCAGGGTAAAGGGTGTTTTAAACTTGGTTTAAAAGTCTGCCCATTGGTGCCAATGCATGGTGTCATGGCTTACTGTTGTTTGAATGTTGTACAACAAGTTGGTAGTTCTTTAAACTGTGCTAAATGCCTCCAAATCTGGTTAATGAAGATTTTGCAAACTACTAAATAGTTCTATACTCAGGTGAATGGATGAGGCTCCTCGTCAATTGACATCATATGTTAGTGGTAATTGGCAAGGTTTTCCATCTTTTATATGGTATATGTTTGGGCTACGTTTTGGGGGGAGTGTTTTATAGCACAAGCTCAACCCGAAGGTATCAGAGTGCTTTACACTAGTACAAGTTGCATTACAGATGGACACATTCATTTTTTAGCCACAGGGAGATTAAGTGATTTGCCCAGCTTTAAAGTTGACTGCTCTTATTGTTACCCAGGCTGCACAGCAAACACATGCTGCTAATCAGAACCAGCCTTTGCTAAGGTAGCGCCCTGGCTAGAGAGAAATTTGCTCCCCTTGCTGGTGCTATTAAATTAAAGCAGGGGGCTTTTGTGTTCACTGGTTAGTCCCTGGCTGAGCAGTGACTGGCCTCTGAACACAAACATCTCTAGGCCTCCCCCAGCTCACCTAAATCACCAATAGCTTTGCTGCCTCACGCTGATGAGGGGGTTGTGGGTATGCGTCAACAGGGGTGAAAGGATGAAGGAAGGGCAAGGAAAGGGGCTAACCGGGGTGTTAATAAGATTACCCACAGTATAATAAAGAATTGAAAGCGCTTTAAACTTGCAAACCTCTTTAAAGTTGCAAATGAGACAGAAACAAGCACGTAGGGGCATGGGCAAGACTGGAGCAAGATGGCAGGGGTGTTGCTGTTGAAGTAACCTTAATGAACCCAGCTCCATGCGCCCTTCAGATTATTGGCAGCCTGGGCCTGGGCCAAGCTGCTGGCCCAAGCTAAATGCCGGCTCTGCATCAAATGCTGTTCAGCTTTATTGTTTCCCTGCTGCTTCATAAACTGCTTGATAAACTATTTTCAACTGCATGCAGTTCATAAATAAAAGCTGCAGGTGCATTGTGGTGGTATAGAATTGGAAAGGGTTTCTTGCTCTAATATTGAATGATTCCCAATGGCTTGGTACTTGGGTATTTCAATCTGCACTATGGGTCCAGAGCACACCTTTGAGCCCGTACACTACTTGTCTCGGGCATGAGTGCTACTACTAACCCACCAATAAGCCTTTGTGCTATTTTCTCATCCTCAAACCCGGGTGCTACTTGCTCCCCCTCATACTTGTGTGCTACTTGTCTCAAGCCTATGTGCTACTTGCCATTTGTGGAACCAGTGTGCTGCTCTCCCCCCCAAACTTGTAAACCATCAAACCACCTTTGAACCTGTGTGCGCCTTGCCCACACCCAAGCCTGTTTCCCAGCTGCCTGAATCCTGTGTACTACTTGTCTCCCCTCCAAGCCTGAGGACTACATGCCTATTCTTGAGCATGCGAACTTGCCTATCCCTGATCCTGCGAACTATCCACCCATTCCTGAGTCTGCATGTTTATTGCTCACCAATAGGCACCTGTGAATCTAATGCCAGTGTTGAAAAAATACTGCAATAATCAGGGTTCAGTGGGCCCTTCAGGCATCTTGGCCATGGTGCCACTGCACCCGCTTGCACAACCCAATAAAAGCTAGGCCCACTGAGCCTGATTATTGCTGTACTTTTTCATTCAAACAGCAGCCGGGTACGGGAGGAGTGGACATTGCCCGTCTTGCAAACAGCACAACGGGTGCTCTAAAAGGGCCGGTGCTGTCATCTTATTGTGAGAGTACCTGCACTTTTCGGCAGAGGTGTGATATTTTTAATTGGAGAATAATGACATTTCTGAGAAAGAAGCAGACACTCTGGCATAGGGTACCTGCCACCGCACTTCAATTTTTCTATTCCAAGCACTGCCAATGAAACGCTGGCTACGCTACTAATTGATCCCACACCCGTGAATAGGATTTGAAGTGTTTCTGTTTATAGGGTACTTCTTTTGTATCAGTAGAGATTTTCCAGCCTTTGTGTGTGGTGTAAGTAACCAATCGTTAGATGCATACCTTGCTGTGATAGTACCAAGTCAAAGGTCAAGCAAAGTCGCTTCCTTTAATTTCATGGGGCTTCGAAGGTCAGATGATTTCACCTCCTGTGATCTCACCAGGTCAAAGTTTTAGTGATGTTGCTTCCTGTGACATCATCGGACATGGTCACATGACATGTGATGTCACTTCCCCTACCCCAGGCTTTTTGATGAATCGACGTTCATGTATTTGAGGTGCCTTTATGAAGTGTGTTTTGAGCTGTGGGGATGAGTTTTAATATGCTCTGTGTGTCTGAAAGAGCCCACCTCACAGTAGTCTCTTTTTTTGAACCCTGTGAAGAGTCTGTCTGCCACATGTAAGGCCGTGTTGAGCAGGGCCGGACTGAGAACCAAAACCGGCCCTGGTAAAGTGCTCAGTTGGCCCCCTAGGGGTGCGACCGAGCTCTTTGTCGGGCCGGTTTTCGGACGATTTTGTTACAGGGCAGCTTTTGCAGCTATTAACATTCAAGTGGTTGAATGCCATCCAGGATTTGATTTCAATGAGGATATGTGATAGCTGCTTGACATCGTGTGGAGAGAATCTATTCCTATATAGTTGTGTGCTAGGATTTGGAACTTGGATGAGGTTTGGACTAGTATACAGTCGACTGGCATCTTCGACATCAATTGATATACTAGCGGAGAGTTTTTTATACCGCTATCTTCACAATACTAAGTTACCCTGCCGGGTTGGAATTAACACCGGACGTGGGCCTTAAGACTAAGGATTCAGCCATTGAGCCCTGAAGAGTTGTAGTATCTGTGATTGTATAGACCTGCGACGAAACACGTGTCGGCTGGCTGTGAATTGTTTATGACCTGATGACCTAATAAAAGGAGATTTATAAGACACTACAAGATACGACGCTGGACATATTTCTACTAATTACATTGTTATATCAATTACTGTATTTGAATTGAGTGCGCAGGATTTTTGTTCATTGTTCTAGATGTGTTTGCTGCATATTTAAATTGAGGGGTTATTTGGGTCTCCCCTCCCTTCTGGCACCATAACTCCTACATTTTATAAATTACTTTAACACCAATATTGCCTGAGCGCCCTAAATTCCCGTTTACTTAAAACCCTTTTTCTGTTTTGAGGTTATTTTCTTGGGCCTGGGTGATTCTTTTAAAATGGCCACAACATTTCTCACCATTTCACACACAGGCAACTGGTTTGAGTACAAAATGTCTGGCAGTAACTGTTTGTGTAATTTACATGTGAAGTATGCACACAATTTCAATTTTCAAGCGAGAGAATTGCAAATACATTTCATGAAATGTCAGGAAAATTCAACAAAACGTAACATCAAATAAAACACATGTGGCAACACTATTTGAAGGGGCTCCCTGTAATCTGTTGCTATGGTTTCTTGAAATGTGTTGTTGTTTTTGTTCAGTAGAGTATGGTGCCTTGCTTCCTTTACCTACTATACTGTGCAAGGTGTTCTCCTGTTTCATTCATTTTTAACACCATTAAAACAACCATGATGCCTTGCTATAAAGAATAAAACCAGTTAACTAGCCAGCACATGGCTATTAAGTGATCTTTAAGGGAACCATCAGCCATAATGTGGATAAATATTAGTCTAATGTGCCCAGTTAAGGCACATAAATGGTTTTATGTGCAGTTCCTAAAAGTAAAAATATTTACCATTTATCACTGTTAGATAGCCTACGGCGCTGCGCAGATGATTGAAGAGTCCTCAAAGGCTGGAAATCACCTTCAAAGTCATGGCGCTTCTGTGAAGGACATTCCTGACAGAAAGAGAAAAAATAACTAAATATTGTTACCTTGAGCATCACATAAAACACGTGGTGCCCCGGATAAGACCCATCACAGTATGTGTTACATGAAGCATGCGACGCACTTTTCTGTTGAGGAACCGCAATATATGTCACAAAAGAGCCTCTAATCAGTTTAGCTTAGTGAATCCCTCATCCTAAATGACAGCTAATAGCTCTGAAATAGGCTGTTAATAAATAAAAGCCCAGCACGGGATAGGATGCGGTGGCCAGGGTCATAGCTGACAGGATGCGTGATGAATACATTTCCCCTAACCTCATTGCACTAGAAGCAGGCCGTTTTATTATAATCAAGCACAAAAATGATACCGCATTTGCAAGGCTGTTGCGTCAGTCATTTGAATTTCGGACAGGTGGGGCGATTTTTCTTCATTTGGCTCGAGGACAGGTGCTAATAGAAGGTCTCGCAGAAGATCCACAGATGTCTTTGTGCGCTTAGGGAAGACAGGGCGGGACCGATTTTTCTCCATCAAGAAAAAAAGTTTCTTAGCAGGTGTGCCTGGCATTCTTTGTAAAAGTTTAAAACTAGGAGCGACTCACTGTACTGTGGAAAGCTAAGATGATCACTTTTGATTATTATTTGATTTGTATACACTGCTAACTTGCTACCTACCTGTAGTGTTGCCAACTGTGGGGCGTACCACAGTGGCACACGCCCCCTCCCAGTGTTTCACTTGAGGTTACCCCTCTAGCGTGAGGGGACAGTTGGTTGAGGCCAACGTGTACGTGAGTAGCGTAAGTAGCCAATAAAAAGCCCAGGGCTCTGGGCGTGGTTAAGTTAGTTACTGGCCACCAAAGCTAACACACGTGTCTTGTGCCATCTATCCTGTAGGCCGACACTGAGACACTACAATGGCGACGAGGGGGTACTTCGACCCCCCCTGCGTGCCCATTCAGCCACCGATTGCACCTGCGCACCAGCGGCGCACCCCCGGCACCCCCGGTGCCACCGACGGCCTGCTGTGGCTCACCTCGGCACCTCAGTGACCTCCGTCCGCTGCTCCTCCCTGTGCACCCGGAGCGTTCCTGCCCAGCTGTGCCAGCCGCCGAGGATTCTCCGCCGCCGGGAGCGTCACCGCCAGGTACCCCGGGCAGCAATCAGCAGGCAGGCGGGCAGCCTGCCTGCTGATTGCTGCCCGGGGGCCTCGTCTCTACCTCCAGGCCCGGCCCGTCGTCTCTCCGTGAGGCTCGCGCATGCGCTGTGCGCACCTGATTTCCCGGCCTGCCATCCCTCACGCATTTTGCGTATCACCGGCCCTGCCAACCCTCACGCATCTCGCGGAAATGGGCCCCGGAGTCCTTCCGTTTGCTGGAACTGCGTCTGCTGTGCCTGGCGCCTGTCTACCTGCTGCTGGTGCCTGTTCTGCTCCTCCAACATGGCCAACATTCCGCCTCTGGAGCCGTTCACGGTCGACGGTAGCCCCCATTCCCAGGCCACCCGGTGGAAGAAGTGGGTGGAGCGACTTGAGGTCTATTTCGTCGCGGCGAACGTCGCGGTTACGCGCCAACGAGCCATGCTGCTGCACCTAGGGGGAGAGGCGATTCATGATATCTCAAAGGACATTACGGAAGGCGCCCTGCCCCACACCTACAAGACCCTGCGGGATGCCATCACAAAATACTTTGAGCCGTTCACCAGCGCGGATTACGAGCGCTTCCTGCTCCGCCAAGCGCGGCAGCTCCCGGAGGAATCCGTAGATGTGTTCTACGCTCGGCTCAAGAAGCTAGCCAGCACCTGCACCCTACCTGATGCGGAGGATGAAATTCGCGCCCAATTTATTCAAGGTTGTGCCTCCCTGAAACTGCGGGAGAGAGTGCTCGAAACAGACGCCATGTCCATGCGCGACATCCTGGCCCTAGGGCGGTCTAAAGAACTTTCCAAGGCCCGTGCTGCCCATATGGAACCGAAACTAGCTGCAACAGTCAAGACGGAACCGGTGTGCGCCATCCAATCACGACCTGCTGATGACCGGACGAGGCCCCCCAGAAAAGGACGCCCGAGACCGGCCCAATCCGCGAAGAACACAGCGTGCATGTGGTGCGGAGGTGCTACCCCCCACAAAGGCGCCTGCCCAGCCCAAGGCAAGATCTGTAGTGCGTGCGGCAAGGCCAACCACTTTGCAAGCGCCTGTCTGTCGTCGCAGAGGAATAAACAAGGTGCCCCACCTAGGAGGGTGCGACAGATGGCTCCGCTGTCGAACACGCCAACGAGCAGCGACATGGACGACGATGAAGAAGATGCTGCATCCGTCCACGTGGTGCGCATGCTCAACACTCTAGCGGCCGCGTCTTCAGCCGAACCAATGTGCACCGTCCAAGTTCATAGCCAAACCGTCAGGGCCCTCATTGACACCGGCGCAATGATTAATCTCATGGCCGCCAGCGTCTACCAGAGCCTTGAGAATGCTCCACCACTCCACCCCACAAGAGTGCAGGTGTTCGCCTACGGAACCCGGCGCCCCCTGCGCCTGTGCGGAGTATTCCGTACTACCGTGTCCCACGACTCAACGCAGCTGCAAGCAAAAATCTATGTCTCCAGAGAAGGATCAGGATTCCTCCTTGGTTGCAAAACGGCACGGGAGCTCGGACTTATACACTTTGCCCTGACAGTACAAGCCCAGGGTTTGGACCATCTGGTTTCAGAACATTCCTCGCTGTTCAAGGGCATCGGATGTTTAAGAGGACCCCCCGTCCAACTCCACATCGACCAGTCAGTAGCTCCAGTAGCCCTCCGGCACAGGCGGATCGCTTTTCACCTCCGGCCCAAGGTCGAAGCCGAGTTGAGGATGCTTGAACAAGCCGGCATCATTGAACGTGTGACTGGACCCACACCATGGGTATCCCCCATCGTGGTTGCCAAAAAACCAAAGCAACCCGAGGCCGTGAGGATATGCGTGGACATGCGCCTCCCCAACCTGGCAATCAAGAGGGAGCGTCACCTGACGCCGACCATCGACGACATCATTGGGGAGCTCGCAGGGTCCAAGTGGTTCTCCAAGATGGATTTGAGGTCGGGGTACCATCAGATTCCCCTCCATCCTGACTCCCGTCCAATCACGACCTTCTCCACCCACGCAGGCCTGTGGAGGTACACTAGGCTTAACTTTGGCATATCAAGTGCGGCCGAAGTGTTCCAAAACATCATTCACAATGTCTTACAAGGCCTGGACGGAGTGCTCAACGTGAGCGACGACATTCTGGTACACGCCCCGACACTAGAGGAACACATCAGGCGCCTCCAAGCAGTATTCAACCGACTAAGAGAGCGAGGCCTGACTCTTCACAGAGATAAATGTGAATTCCTCCGCAAGGACATCAGTTTCTTTGGGTACAAGTTCTCCGACCAAGGAGTAGGGCCCGACCCAGAGAAAGTTAAAGACATACACGACGCGCCAGCCCCTGCCTCTGTCACAGCTGTCCGTAGCTTCCTAGGCATGGTAACATACTGCGGGCGGTTCATCAAGGATCTGTCCGACCTAACAGGGCCTCTCCGCGACCTCACGAAGTCAACTGCTACCTGGACGTGGCGCCCGGAACAACAAGAATCGTTTATGAAGACGAAGGCAGCCCTGTCAGCAGACACCACTCTTGCCTACTTCGACCCGCGACATGAGTCACAGCTGCTGGTTGATGCAAGCCCCACGGGCCTGGGGGCCGTCCTGTCGCAACAACAAGCATGCGGGGAGTGGGCCCCAGTGGCGTACGCCAGCCGTACACTGACACCCACCGAGCAGCGCTATTCCCAGATCGAAAGGGAAGCCATTGCCATTCTATGGGGGTGCCGCCACTTCCACATATACCTTTACGGACATCCCTTTTCAGTCATTACCGATCATAAGCCCCTCATACCGCTATTCCAAGGCTCGTCTTCCCGTCCACCTCCGAGAATCGAGAAGTGGGTGTTACAGTTGCAAGAATTCCAGTTCACCGTGGAATACCGGCCCGGCACAAGGAACCCAGCGGACTATCTCTCGAGGCATGCCCGGCCAGTCACCGATGCTGAAGCAGCCGAAGCAGCGGCCACAGAAGAATACGTCCGGCTGATCGTCGAAAGGTCACGACCACGGCCTATGTCCCTGGAGGAAGTGGCGAACGCCACCAAGAATGATGACTGCATCCAAATAGCAATCCGCGCCTTAGAGCTGGAAGATTGGAAAGCGCTACAAAGCCCCGCATCCTTCCGCATGCCAGAGGCCCAAGCGGCCCTAAAAGCCCTGTACCAAGTCAGGCATGAACTATCTATCTCAGCCGAGGGATGTCTCCTGAGAGGCCCTCGCCTGGTACTGCCCAACAGCCTTACCCACCGAACTGCGTTGCTGGCCCACGGGTCACATCAAGGGATCGTCAAGTCTAAGAGCAGACTCCGGAGCAAGTTGTGGTTCCCAGGACTCGACAAGGCGGTCGAGGAAGTGGTCCAAAGCTGCCCAGTATGCCTAGCGACGAGCCTACCAAACCCTCCAGCGCCCGTGATCACCGAAGAAGGGCCAACGTCCCCGTGGACACGAGTAAGCGCAGACTTCGGCAGTCTCCCCGGGGGCAAGTATATGCTAGTGGTAGTAGACAATTTCTCTCGCTACCCCGAAGTAGAACTTGTCACTTCAACAGCGGCATCGGAGGTAATCCCGAAGTTCGAGAAAATCATTGCTACCCATGGGCTCATGGAAGAAGTCCGCACTGACAATGGTCCCCCCTTCAACGGCAATGAGTTCACAGAGTATCTGCAGAGCCACAGCATCAAACACAGACGAATCACCCCAAGGTGGCCTCAAGCCAACGGTGAGGTCGAAAGGTTGATGAGAACTTTGAATAAGACGATCCAAATTGCCATAGCCGACGGACACTGCTTGGAGTTGGCCATTTATCAATTCCTCCGAGAGTATCGCCTAACCCCACACTGCACCACAGGAGTATCTCCAAGCCGACTCTCTTTCAATCGGGCTATAGCCGGCACCATACCACACCACCCATCGTGGGAGCTGGCCCCGGTCCCCACAAACAGGTCTATCGAACAGCGCACCAAGAACAACCAGAGAGCGTCCCAAAGACGGAGGGCAGCAGATAGCCTGATTCAAGTTGGAGACATGGTCCTAGTAAAAGACCGCCACCCTGGCGGGAAATTCCGTCTGCCCTTTGAACTGGATCCCTGGAGAGTAACGGAGGTGAATGGAATGATGGTCACTGCCGTCAAAAATGGAGAGACTGTGACAAGGAACATTTCATTTTTTAAGAGATCACCAGAAGCAGGAGAAGACATGGAAGCGGACATCTGGCACCTGACCCCCCAGTACCGGTCGTCGGAATCAACAGACACAAACGCTCTAGCTAGCCAAGCCCGTGACCTCACTCTGAGAGAGGAAGAGCCAGAGAGACCAACTGAAGAACCCAGTGTCAGAGAGAGAGAGACCGAAGACCAGTCCCTGGTTGCGGCGGAAGGGCGAAGCCAAACGAGATACAGTCTACGCCCGTGGCCAAAATCTTCCCAGAGGTACCGGGACTTCGTGGCCCAGTGTTGGCGTTGAACTGATCAAGATAGCTGACCCCGCCGAGAATAAAGTAAGACTGTTCTGTGTTTGTAACCCAGTCATTTTTCCTCAGGGCCTGTGTCAGAGACTTTTGGCGAACTTTGTTATACATAGCCTGCAAGGCTCCTCGCAGCGCCCCATATGACTACAAAAGACTTTTGTGCACTGTTGTATCCCAGTTTATTTTATCCCTAGGTAAAGGAGGAATGTAGTGTTGCCAACTGTGGGGCGTACCACAGTGGCACACGCCCCCTCCCAGTGTTTCACTTGAGGTTACCCCTCTAGCGTGAGGGGACAGTTGGTTGAGGCCAACGTGTACGTGAGTAGCGTAAGTAGCCAATAAAAAGCCCAGGGCTCTGGGCGTGGTTAAGTTAGTTACTGGCCACCAAAGCTAACACACGTGTCTTGTGCCATCTATCCTGTAGGCCTACACTGAGACACTACACTACCGATGCTGTCTTTAACATCATTCCTTTAACCCCATCCGTGCTGCCGTCGGCTATTGGCCGGAGGCAGCACTACCTCCCCAGTGCTGCCGTCGGCCAATTGCCGACGCGGCCCCGCCCGTTTTTCGGAAGTGCCGCACTGCCGCGAAATCGCGGTAGCGGCAAACGGGTTAAGGAAAGAAACATAACGCAGATTATTAAGGAGTATGTATTTAAAAATTTGTGGCAGCCAGCTGCCCGAAATGGAAGGTTCCCGGCTGAACCTATTTTGCCAAAGTTGCTGTTCCAATGCTCCATCATGATGTGCTGCGATTGCTGTGCCAAGCTATGCAGCAGGGTGCTGCTCAGACAATCCACCTGACGACAGACATGTAGACCAATTGTCAGGCTACTGATCACATGTGTATTCCTTCACTCTCGATCTCTTTTGCGGGGGTTAAGTAACAGCTATCTGCAGATCTCAGCACTGAAAAAGGTTTTAAGGGCATTTAGCTGCATGCAACAGCAGTGATGTTTCCGATATAGCAGTAAACATCTCTTGAAGAGTTTAACAGCAAGGTGTTTGAATGGCTTTGCCCCAGTGGTCTCAGAATATTTGGATTTGTTGCCATTGACAATGGGAGTTATTTAGTCAACACCATGGCAGATTGGGAATATCTCATGATCCTGAATGTAAATGTAAATGTAAATGTAGCCGTACTTGTAAAGCGCACTGATACTCCTGAGTGTCCTTGCGCTGTACTCATACCGCTAGGGAACCCTTCCTGGTTTTTCCCCATGAAATGTCCACTCCTGGGCATCCCCAGGGTGCAACCAGGCATCCCCAGCGCTGTAGGGGGCCGTTGTGGAGACTAAGCAAGCTATTGCCCAGAGTTGCAGCGTGGGACACATGCTTAGAGTAGGCACCGAGGTGAGAAATCAGGTCCGAGGAATTATGAGCCCAAGATCCGCCGAGACCAGCCAAGGCAGGAATTGAACCCTGGTCTCGGGCCAGACCTCTGCATCAGGGTCTGCCGCTCTAACCATTGAGCCACACTTCTCCACTTTTCCTGATTGTGCAGAACTTTCTAAAAAAAAGAGGACATAGTCCTCAACATATTGGCCACCTGCTGAAGAATCCGCACTCGTTTCAGTAATTTCTTTAAAACCTGGCAGCAGTTAAGGATCATTCAATGTAGTAATAGAGTACGAGTTAAAGCCCTCATACAGGAGATGCCAACACGTTGGAATTCAACCTACTACATGCTGCAAAGTTTCTTTGAGCATTACAGACTGATCACCGGCAATTTCCTTCAAAGAGTAGGGGATAAAACCAGGAAAAGCATGACAACGGAGGTAGATAAATGGGGCTAGTCAAGTGCCTTACACAAATGCTACTTCTGTTATGTCCTGCAATAATGTTTCTACTATGTTACCTGGCTCCTAGCTGCTCAGACAGTGTGAGTGTTCTGAGTGGAATGTTGGTGTGATGGAGATGATTGGAATGTTTGGGTGCCTGTGTGGTGAGATGTGACAGTTGAAGATGGGGTGAGCAGCAGGCAGGCTGCTGCTGGTGGGGCTGTTTTACATGGATGCTAACCTGTAACTAAGGCTTATTAAAGAATCTACAAACATACTCTTCAGCTACCTGGCTTACATCACAACATAACTTTAGCGGTGATCTGGAGACAGACACATGCTTACTACTGGCATTACAGAAGCTGTTACTGGATTGGAGAATGAAAGACTAGGAAACTTACAGAAACTAAGAAATAAGCCTCTAGATTGGAAGTGCCAGGCCTCCCAGCCCTACCAGTGTCCTTGTCAGCGGACAGCCCCAGCCTGGACATGCTTCATTCGTCTACAATATTTCGATTTGGTTTAACTGGATAACTGGTGTGAGCCTAAGCACTTATACACATCTGTAACATTCAACATCCAAATGGAATTTGACTCCAAGTTGTCAATAGGTACGGGTGGAATTTCAAAAGAAAGGTTCCATCATCGGCTCCATCATCTAAGGATTTCACATGCTGCACTGTCATCAATGCGTAAGGTCAGGAAGGGCAATGGCTGCACACTCCGCTTTGGTTCAGGTTCAATGTTTCTGTCAGTTGTCGGTTCTAGCAACATAGCTACTGATGGTTTGGTGTCTGCCCTCAGTGTTTCATGGGCATGTTTCCTTTTGCCGTCTGCATTGTGTGCGTGACACCCACTGGATCGCACACGATACCTTTGGAAAATTGTACTTAGTACCAGCCAACGGAGGGGGCCATCAGCTGTGAGACAAACATTGTGATGAGTTTATATATTTTTTTTCCGCATAATTTCATTGGAGCGAGGGTAGTACAACCGTAACTGTGCAGTTTCATGCCAGTAGCACGAGACCTTCAAAGTGTGTGCAAACTTACTTGCTTCATGGGATCGCGTGGATGTGCTGCAGGGCCTTCTGAGAGGACACCATTGCTAGGCAGCTATGCGATCTGCTTAAGGACACTTTCTAGCATGCTCCCAACGGCAGCCACCCAGCGCTCTGCAGATGGGCGTGCCACCACTTGGATTACCGTGATGTTATTCCAAGGAGCTCCACATTACCATGTGGGCCGTCTGTCTACAAAGAAATGTATGCACACCCCAGATGGAGCACACACAGACTTGTCACTCTCAACGTTAGTACCGCATTGTCCCCTTTGCTCGCCGAGTATCCACCAGTCCTTCAATGTGTACTGTCCTGCAACTTCTCAGCAAACCATTGTAGGGTAACGTTAGTCCATATTTTGCTGATTGGGCAACAAAAAAGCCATCAATCTAGATCACAGTGTGCCATGATGGGTGTGTTTTATGCCTGGTACGACATTTGTTTTTTGTCAAACTTTATTGAAGAACAACAAGCCAATAACCCCATACACTACAGTTAGTGTTATGTGAACAAACATTGTTGTGTGTAATCTTTCTTGCTCTTTGGTTGCTTGATTGTTCATATGTAACTTGGTTTGGTGTTCTTGGTATTCTATCTGGTTGTTGTTTTACACTTCTTAAGAATGCCTTCTTTTCAAAGTTTAAGTTTTGCTATAATGTCCAGGGTAGAATGCTTACTAAAATATGTCACCTTCAGTTTTGCAGTTATATTTTGTGTATGATATATATTTTTTCTGGTCTTCATTTTCAAAGTCATTTAGATGCTCATTTCTAGGCATTCTATATGCAATGAGCATGCTTCTTACAATGTCTATTTGCTGCCTAGCTCTCATTCATTCTAGCATTTTCTATATCAGTATGCACAGTTGTGGTTGGACCTCTTGTATGCTGTTTCCCTGTTATGTTTGTAATTGGCAAAGTTGCTCATTGTTGGAAGTGTGTGGTTATTTTTGTTGTGTTTCTGCTAGGGTGTTGAAAAAAGTCTAGATATGCTTCTACCAGGTGGACTCGTTCTGTTTTGTGTGCAATGTTTTGTCTCTCACCACATGTTTGCATGTGGTATAGCATAATTCTCATTTAGTATCTGGTTGGTATGTGGACAGTTCACAGTACATTTAATCCCAAATTGCTACATTGCCCTGTACACTTACACTTGGGATTGCATTATGGTCTGTATTATCCCATTTTCTTTGGTTTGCCTAGGTACCGTTGCATGAGGGTGGTGTTAATGTTTTTATGTGTGGTTGTCACCCATCCCTGGGTTTTTATTTACACACCATTTCATGACAGATCGTTAAAGCAGTGTTTTTTGCTAGTTGTTTCTTTGCCCACTACACTCCCTTACATGAGGGACGGGAATGGGGTTTAGTGCCATTTTTACACATTACACTTCCTTACATGAGGGACAGGAATGGGTTTTAGTTCCATCATTATGTTTTACCTGTCAAATCCTTACATGAGGTATGTCAATATGGGTTACAGTCCCATGTCTGCTATTTGCTGACACTTGCATGAGGGGTGGTTTAATGGGTGTCAGTTCCATTAACATGGTTTACAATAAAAAACCTTACACAAGGGATGTTGTTATGGGTTACAGTCCCTTTTCTGCTAGTTGTTGACCCTTGTCCCATTTTCACAGCTTACATTTCAATTTCTTACATGAGGAATCCCTGGATGGGGTACAGTTTCTCTGTATCTACACTTTTAGTCAGCTGTCTAGTTTCTTGTGATGTTTTTGCAAACATTGTTTCTACATTTTAATGGTTTTTATAATGGGGGATGGGGGATATTTCTAGTATATCTACTTATTCATCCTCCGTTTCTTATTTGTTCAGTCCCTTTCGAGATGTTGAAATTTACCTTGCATCCCTGGGTTCTGAACTATTTCTTTCATGTGTACATTTTTGTGTATAGTTGTTCCCACTTTGTATGTTTATGTTAGTTTCCGTTAAAAAGGGGGAGGATATGTTATATCCTGTCTATGTATTATTTTTTCTCCTATGTTATCTGGCTTCTAGCTGCTCGGCCACTGTGAGTGTTCTGAGTGGAATGCTGGTGTGATGGAGATGATTGGAATGTTTGGGTGCCTGTGTAGTGGAGTGTAACAGTTAAAGATGGGCTGAGTTGCAGGCAGGCTGCTCCTGGTGGGGCTGCTTTACATGGATGCTAACCTGTGGCTAAGGCTTAATAAAGAATCTATAAAAAAAACTCTTTGGCTACCTGTCTTACATCACAACAACTTCTTTTTGAACTTTTCAAACAGGAACTCAGCAAGATAGACAGAATGGTGAGTGAAGCAATCCTTTTGTTGCATCTTCTACAGGAACAGTTGAAAAAGGTGGCACCAAGGTTCGTCGGTTTGAACAAAGAAGCATATGAGTTGGGTCAGAGATGAATACGTAGCTGTTAATCCAAGTCTGCAAAGACAGATCATGTGCTCTAAAGAGTACATATGTGCCTCAATGCTTGATCCACGGTACAAAAAACATACTTGCAACTTTCATTCCTTTTTCAGAAGGAGAAGTTTCCTTAACAAGACTTAGATTGTCGAATCAAACGACAGACTTAGAAGAAGAATGGCTAGAAGATAGAGGCCCATTCAGACGTTCTGGCATGCAGTCTTCAACCTCCAGAGAGGGCAGGGCGGTTGTCCCACAGACAACACCATCATCTCGAGCAACAGAAGAACCTGACCCAACCCCTGCAACAGTGTGGTTTTAAGTGGCAGGGCTTAAATCAAGTGTAGGGGAGAAGGCAACAGAAGTCGAACAAGTAGCAGCATCATTGACTTTTTGGTGAATGGTTCAAGACCCCCATCAGATTCATCTACTGAAGTTCCACATCCACGCCTCTGCATCTCAGAAAGAACAGCACCATATGTTTCACAGTTAAAGACCTCTGCCCTCTGACATTCCACGATTAAAGGGAATATGTCAACACTCTATCCATCGGTAGAGGTCAACAAATAAGTTTCATAGCCTCTCCCCTTGCTGTTACCTTGCCTTTGCATTCCACTAGTCCACCACCCACTTTCCCACCATTTTGAGCCCCACCACTTGCAAGGCTAATTAGGAACATATGCTTATGCCAAAACAGGAATAACTACTGTAACCAGTCCCTACTCGTCATCCCCTGGTGAGAGTAGCAACCGCTCTCTGTCTGAAACAGAAAATATCAAACAATGCAGTGGCTGCGGGGCAGAAATCACATAGTATGTGGATTGGATGGAGGCACAGTCAGAGGGGCTTTTGGGACAGGTCATAGAGATACAAAATGGCTGCAAGGGGTTCGGTACCACATAGAGGGGATGAGGAGACTGACGGTTACACAGAGGGGCTGCAGGGTATGCATGGAGGCGGGAGTTTACTGTGGGGCTGCAGGTAATTGGGGCACATAGAAGGGTTGACAATGAGGCAGGGGGTACACAGGGAGGCAAGGGGGATGCCGGGGTACACAAGTTGCTGTAAGGCAGCACACACAGGATTGGTCGGGACAGGAACCCACTGAGGGGTCTGCAGGCTGCAGTAGGTTTCAGAGGTTGGCAACCAGCCAGGGTGCCACACAAAAGCTGTAGGGGGATGAGGACACAAAGAAGTGCTGATGTGGTAGGGGCACACAGAGACTGAAGGAGAGGTGGAGGAATGCATGAGGCTCAAAGGAGAAGGGAGTGCATAGCAGGGCTGCAATAATGAGGTTAGGCAAAATGCTGAGAGTCTGTAGGGAGTATGGGATCACATACAGTGACAGTAGGGCTAGAGAAGCATACCCACCATCATAGATCAGTGGAACTTACATCATACACCAACAGAGACCAAGTACTGGGCACACTTTCAAGGATAATGTTTTTTAGAATGTCAATGCACAAATGTAGTACCTGATTGATGAAATATTACAATGGTCGACACCAGTAGTTTCATGTGATAGGTAATGTTTATACAAAACTTGGAGTGTGTCAAATGAATACACCAGCCGACATGTGTTTCGTCACCTGGGTAGTAACCCGTGACTCTTCAGGGCTGTCTGTCGCGCTATAAATGCGTGATCGAAGGACCGGTTGATAATTCCAACCCGGTCGAGGTGGGTATCGATTAAACCTCAGGGTTCTGTAGTACACAATGGAGAGGGTCAGTAATGGTAATAGATAAAGTAAAACAAACGGGTGGGTGCGTCCGTGTGCGTAGGATCCTGAAGAAAGCAGGATGCAGGTAGAATCTGTCTTGCCTCCTGTATGCACAATAGTCAGCCCTGAAGTGTCACGGGTTACTACCCAGGTGACAAAACACGTGTTAGCTGGTGTATTCATTTGACAAACTCCAAGTTTTGTATAAACATTACCTATCACATAAAACTACTGGTGTCGACCATTGTAATATTTCATCAATCAAGTACTACATTTGTGCATTTGGTGGTAGTCAACAAACATCATTACCAGTGATAACAGCTATGAATTTAAGAGTTGTGTTACAGTTTTTATGCAATAGCCGCTGTAACTAGTGTATAGAATCTATACCAGACATGTTGGCATCAGTCAGGATAATCTCCAAAAGAAATATAGTGGTGGTTTTTGAATAATGTATGTCCATGATAAATAACAAATGTGTATTCGAACTGGAGAAAATTGATTATGTAAATGGATGTGACATGATGTTCTTTTATTAATATATTTAAAAAATCTTTTTATACCAAAAAAAATGATAAAGAGAATAATAAAATAACAATGTTTTTCTAAATTACTGTTCTTTTTTTCATGAACAATTCGTTTAGATATAAACACTGAGCCTGGTGTAACCCACCCCCCCCCCCCCATTTTTTCCAAGAGCTACATTTGTGTTTTGACATTCTAAAAAACATTATCCTTGAACATGTGCCCAGGACTTGGTCTTAATTTGCTGTGTGGGTCTTTACTCACATATATGCAAGGGTTATCCGGGTTTTCCCCTGACCTGATAGCACCGGAACCACTTTTTTCCTTCACACACTTCACCATTAACTAGCCTGAGTGCCATTCTTCCTGCCTATCCAAAACCCATTGCAGAATCTGTAAATAATACACCAACAGAACCACCATCATATGTTCACACAACCATCATATACCATCACATCCACTATTATACACCAACACAAGCAGTATCATATGTCCTCACACCCACTATCACATGCATTGTGAACATACCCACCACTATACTTCCACATAATCACCATCATACCCCAACACATCCATTACCATATGTCCAAACAACCAATCAAAGAGAGAGTTTAGGGAGCCAATCAAGAAAAATTCCTGGAGGACTGGTTACTTGAACTAATACTGATGGATACTCTTGTCTCATGCTTCATGGTAGAGCAAACTCGTTTTCAAGGCTTGCCTACTTTTTCCTTCCAGCATCAGAAATAGTGTGAGGAACTTGCATACTTCCAGATGATTCTTAGACCACTTCCAAAAAGAAATGCAGTTAGCAAAGGGAGCAGGAGTCTGGAATTTGAATGCTTCTGGCTAGTCTTATTTGAGGACAGAATTAGTAGCTTACTTTTGAGTAAAATGTGGATTCTGTTTCAATGGCTCTGACACTCTTGGATGCTCGCTAATTAGTGATCATGGGGAAGTCAATGTCATACCTCCAAGAGAAAGCAAGGGAGATACAGTTGCTCATATCAAGCTTGGGCCAAGGTCCTTGGTCGGGAGCAGAAATGAATGTATACAGATGGAAGTATATAGAATGAAGCTCCAGCAGATGGCCATAGATGCTTCTAAGCAGATTTGGAGAGCATCTCAATGCCAAGTGTATAAGACTGGGGATTAGGCTGGTAAACTTCTGTTCTGGGTGGCTAACCAAGTGTTGAAGTGCCAAATAATCTTAGACATTCAGAACTCCTTCGGGTCTGAGGCCTCAGCGATAGCAGAGACATTTGCAATACTACAGTGCTTTATATTTTATCTTTCAACAACCTGACAGGGAGATATTCTCACCTCCAATAAAAGACCTGCCCAGGCAGACTCCTAGTGCCCATGATAAGGACTTCCTGGAGCTACCTTTTATGCAGGATTAAGAAATTATCCTATTTCTGCTGGGCAGGTAAGGAGAACACTGAGCCGTAATGGATCTCAAACGAATAATGTTGGAGATTTGCCTCACTTCTGACTACTCATCTGCTTAACAGGTTTAATGAAGGTTACATGTAGTTCCCTACCCGAAGGTCTCAAAATGGCCTCAGTATCCATCCTATTGCAACCTGGTAGGCCTTTGTATCAGTGCATATCGTACGGCTCGACCTCGCTCATTAACGTTGAAATGAAGATCTTTGCCAAGGTAATGCTAAATAGACCTGCACTAGTAATTAAATCATTAGTACGTCTAGATCAAAATGGGTTTATGCCGAATTCAAGTACCGGATATGTCATTATAAATGTACAGATGTCTCAGGGCCAAACAAATAAATTCTCTGAACACAGCGAGCTGATGCTGGTAGGTTTCACTCGTTCAGATTGGTATTAGTACAGAATGCCCTTACCGAAATTAACATTGGTACCTTTTGTTTTTAATCAATGTAAAAATCATTTACAATAATCAATGGGCCCATATGTGAGTCACTTTCCAAATTACTAGAGGAATCACACAGACCCACTTTTACTCCTGCTATTCACCTTTGATATGGAACCACATGGGAACCTGGATCAGGTTCAGTGCCTTGGTTCAGGGTTTTCAGTGGTGGGGCATTGAAGTATACAATTGTGGCAGTTTCCTTTTTCTGTGCTATGCCAATGCACAAGTCTGTGGGTAATAAAAATGGTTGAAATTTATAGTGACTCATCATGATTAGAAGTAAATTGGTACAAGACATCCCTGATCCAAGTCAATTGAGGAATAGATGTGATTATTTGACAATTAAGACTACATATTAACATGGTAATCTCATACTGGCTAAACTACCCATGACACATTGCTGGAAACTCAATAAGGCTCCCCACCCCACCTCTGGAGTTGTTAAACAAAGACCTAAAAATCGAAATAAATTGAAGATCGCTATCTTAGGCAAAGTGGTCCTTTACAAAAGGGAAGCATTTCCTAAATGTGTATATACCCTTTAAAACGTTTCAGTTGAGATCCCCCAATGATTTACTTAATCAAATAGGGGTGAGGGCAGAGACTTTTCTTTTTTGCAGGCAATCATCTCCACATCGCATTGAACAAATGTACCCAATCAGTTTATGAAGGAATGCTGAGAATTGCAGTTATTCACTAGTATTATTTAGCTGTCCAATTTATAAACATCAATGACTGGCTCCACGGGGCAGATTTATGAGGCCCTTGTGCCTCTTTGCGCCGCAATTGCGTCACTTCATTTGACGCAACGGCGGCGCAAACAATGCACCCTATTTACAACGTGACGCATCTAGGAGATGCGTCACGTTGGAAAGCCCTGCGCCATAAGGAGGCGTTCCTGCGCAGGGGGGGCGTTCCTGCGCAGGAACGCCTCCTAAAAGTGGCTGAGTGAAATCTATGAGATTTCACTCAGTCACTTTCTACGTCAATTCCTTACGCCTGCTTGAAGCAGGCGTAAGGGTGACGCACCATGCATTGTAGGGGTGGCCCCTGTGCATTGCAGGAGTCATGTCGCACTTGCGACATGACTCCAGCAATGCGCCGCCCGTACGCCGAGAGATGCGTCACGCATCTTCCCTGCCTTGCACCATGATGCGCCGCATTGTAAATGCGGCGCACCATAGGTGGCGGAGCTGTGGCGCACTGTGGCGCACATTAACTGGCGCATCCCTGGGAATGCGCCAGTTAACATAAATCTGCCCCCACATTGCCAGACACAATCCAGTATTACATTTTCACATAATCTCACAGATTAAGCTTCATTGATGCCTTTATGGCACCCCAATGCCTTTAACACTCTCCACACAACAAACGTGACTGCCCGTTGGTTCAGAGCCCTGCATTAGATTAGATGATAGAACAAATGTTCACAGATGACACCACATGGCTTTTTCACTGGGCC
Source organism: Lissotriton helveticus (assembly GCF_964261635.1). Lineage (NCBI taxonomy): Eukaryota > Metazoa > Chordata > Amphibia > Caudata > Salamandridae > Lissotriton > Lissotriton helveticus. The sequence goes on from NC_136067.1 coordinate 1,002,836,711, forward strand.
AAACTAGTTGGCTTTGAGAAACGGGATTGCATAGGAAACCGCAAAACAGTATAATGTGTTGGAAGGGGCCCACATTAAATTTTAGCCCCTCTACTAGAAGAGTCTGCCCTCCATGAATCTCATTTTTACAAATTCTTACTGCTTGGGCATGATCTACATATGTATTAACCAGACACCTATAGCCTGATTGAACATAACTCATTTAAGGCAAGATTAATAATAGACAGCAAGAACGGAAACGAGTGTCAAAGCTGGTCAGACCCCATTCTCCTGTGATCCAACCTGGGGTATAAGAGCTGGAAAAAAGGTGTAGGAGTTGGTGGGGTTGCTGCAGCACCCCCAAAATAACCATGCTGGAGGTCCGAAGCTGAATGAGCATTAAACCCAACTTTAAATTTTAGCTTTATCTTGTCACATTTGCTGTGTGTTCAAACAGAGAGGTCAAATGCCAGTCTAGTCTTCTAACAGATTGTTGCTTATTCTTTTAACATGAAGACTGGTGCTTACTTTTCTTATTGTTACAGCAACGTGTGAGGGTTTTGTATAGTGAACTATGTGACAATCCTGCTGGTGTGAAACGAAAGGGTATAGGTTGTCGTTTCCTCCTTACACACACCAGAATTTAAATACATGCAAATGTTTCAAAATAAATAAAGTTAGGAAATCACAACAACAAAACACTTTATTCTAATTACGAAGTGTGATAGAAACAACAATGTTAATAGGGTAAAGTGAATAAAGACACTGCGTATTGTGCTAATGACAAACATTTGCCGAAAAACAATTTTCACACATTATCATTTGTTCAACTACATAATTTTATCACTAAAACGGTATGCCTGTCGGAAAATTAGCTGTCTAAAAAAGTCAGTGTGTTGCCATGCAATGGTTTAGTGATATATTTGCGACAGTGCACTTCTAAATGCAACACCATCTGCATACTACAACCATACCATTTTTATGCGGAATATATGTGGCTCATTTGTGACACTTGTTCTTTGTGTGATGCTCTGTTTTTCAGAATCCCTGAGGGTGCACTCATGTAACATTTATGGCAGGGTCCCTAATCTGAATATTATTTGAGCACCACTGATTGGATGGTGAACTAGGCCCAATGGAGAAGGATGACAGAAGAGATGCCCAAATGGTGTCCCTGATCCTCGCTATATTGGTTTCACCATGACTGATCGAACAACAGTATCAATATTATTATTATGGAGTGTATTATACTCCAGAAATTTAGCTGCACCAGATGCCACTCTGAAATGGGAAACTTTTTTCTATAGGGCATTGGACTGCTAGGTTTTACAGAAATACCAGCTAGCCATGTTCTAGACAGTGTCCTAGGTGATTGGATGGCTCACAGATCCCTTCTTTTAGCTTGCCAATTTGGAGAGTCTGGAAGGCACAGGGGGAGGGTGCTTTGGAGAGGGTACACTGTTAGCCACGAAGGTTACTTCCAAGAAATTGAAATCTGAAGAGGCCCCCTCGATACAGGCATGGTCGAGAGGCATGGATAGATGTTCCCTTCTCGAAGAACAAGGAAACATAGTCAAATTTGGGGACAGTGGTGGGATTAATGTTATGCTTCCGATTCAAAGTATCATTGTCTTACTAAGGCCAGTGACTGTTAAATTCATTATTGAAGCTCTGCGATATATTGTACATTTTCTGTATGTAAGGTGAACAACTGGCATGGGTGCAAATTTAGGATGGTGAGTGTAAAAATTCAGGACAAAGGGTCAAAATTCAGGACAAAAATTCAGGACAGGAGGTGAAAATTCAGGAGAAAACTTTGGGACAAAAGGTAAGTTTTACAGACACATCAGAGGAGGTCGCTCAATAGAATATAGTTAAGCCAATCCATATCCAAACATATTCGACCATTTGCAAAACTATCCATCATGTATCCTTCCATCCATCATTTCATTCATCCATCCTCCATCCACCCTTTCATTCATCCATCCATTATCCAACCATCCATCCATCCACATTTTCACCCTATCCATCGGTACACTCATCCATCCACTGTTCCACCCATCCATCCATTCACACATCCATCCAGACTTTTAGCCTTTCACCCATCCAGCCAACCTTTCACTTACTCATCCATCCACCTAGTCACGCATCCTTCCACCCATTCACCCTTTCAGTCATCCATCCATCCATCCATCGTCCCTTTCTCCCACTCGATCGACCATTTCACTTAGCCACCCTTCCTTCCACCCATCCATCTCCTCATCCACTCATGAATCCATCCATTGACCCTATCACTCATCCATCCACCCTTTCACTCCTTCACTCATCTATTTATTTATTTATTTATTTATTTATTTATTTGATTTGTATCGCGCGTTATAGCCACCGGGGCCTCTAAGCGCTGGTTGTCCAAATTAACCAGTGGGGCTGAGCATCTTACTTGATCTTGGTGGGCGCTTAGTGGCTGCTCCATGCCTGTTTGAATAAAACAGTTTTTAGCTTTTTCCTAAAAGTCAACAAATTGCGCTCCTTCCTTAGATCTGGGGTCAATTTATTCCACAGAGCCGGGAGTGTTTTAGAGAAAGCACGTCCCCCCACCGTGGCCAGTCTAAATCGGGGTTGGGATAGAAGAGAAGCATCCGAAGAGCGTAAAGTCCTGCTCGGTGTATAGAGTGAAATTCTGGACTTAAGGTATTTTGGTGCATTTCCGTACAGCGTCTTATGCACTATGCACAGTCCCTTGAAAACTACTCTCTGCCGAATTGGGAGCCAATGAAGCTCCTGCATCAGCGGGGATGAGTGGGTCATCCTGGGTTTCTTATAGATCAACCTGGCCGCGTCGTTCATAACCCCCTGTAGCTTATCCAGCAACCGCTGGGGTAGCCCTATGTACAGGGAGTTTCCATAGTCCAATCTGGCCAAGATGGTCGCTGAAACCACCTGTTTCAGGGTAGAGAACGATAGCAGTGCCGATATTTTCCTCAGTTGCCGCATTAAACCAATGCAGGTTCCTACTACAGACGTAACCTGTTTTTCCATGGATAGTTTCCCATCCAGGTGCAGACCCAAACTTTTGACTGCTACCGCTGGTTTCGGTGGTACACCCAGCTCTACCGGCCAGAAACTCTCGTTCCAGGGGTTGCCCGTGATGGAAATGGGCAACACTTCCGTCTTCTCCGGGTTAATTTTTAGGGAGTTTTTAGACATCCAATTAACCGTGGCTTTAAGTATGTCCTGTAGCCTGGTAGACGCTCCTGGCCCTTCCTCAAGCCGGATAATGATCTGGGTGTCATCAGCGTAGTTATAGACTAGACAGTCCATCCTATTCAGGAGGGCAATCAAAGGCTGCAGATAGATGTTAAAGAGCAGGGGCGACAAAGCAGAACCCTGTGGGACCCCGCAGGTAATAGGCGCGGAGGTGGAAAGCATGTCCCCCAGTTGGACTCTTTGTGTCCTGCCCTGCAGGAATGATGCAAGCCAAGCCAGGGCTGTACCTCTGATACCAAAAGACCTCAACCGCGACAAAAGTTGTTCATGACACACGGTGTCAAACGCCGCGGAGAGATCTAATAGTACCAGGGCGCTAGGTGTTTTAGTATCAGCCCGACTCCTCAATTCATCCAGAATCGATAGCATGACTAGTTCCGTGCTATGATTAGCACGGAACCCTGCCTGATTGGCCTCCAACAGGTTATTACTGTCAAGATGTTTAGAGAGCGATACCAGCACATGCTGCTCGATTACTTTAGCCAGAAAAGGCAACTGGGAAATAGGACGGAAGTTCTTTAGACACTTAGTGTCCGAACCAGGTTTCTTCAACAAAGGGATCAATCGAGCCTCCTTAAATGCTAAAGGGACCTGTCCTGTGTGGAGAGAAGTATTCAGTAAATGCAAGACTTCTTCTTCCATGCCCGGGAGAGCTAGCTTAAATACTTCCGGCGGGCATGGATCCACCAATGAACCGGATTTAACTCGGTCCGTGATCTTGGTCAGTTCCTTCTGCATAATGAAAGGGAACTCAGCTAGCGGAGTGAGAACTAGCGGAGCAATATAACCAGGTGGGCTAGGACAGTCGAGGGTTATAGTTGCAGCGATTTCTCCCAGAATGTCGGAGATCTTACTCACAAAGAAGTCCTGGAACTTCTGGCAATCTTGTTGGGTGAACTCAGTGCTTTGCTCCTTGTTTGTCCTGAGTTCTGACAAAACCCGAAAGATTTCCTTCTGTGGATTCCTAGCTGCCACTATTCTCTCCTCGAAAAAGACCGCCTTTCTGGTTTGAATTGCTGATTTGTAGGACGCCAGGGAGGACGTGTAATCTTTCCTAGCAGTGGCGTCGTATTGCTTCCGCCACGCACGTTCTTTCCTCCTCACCCCACGTTTCATGTCACGTAGGGAGTCATTATACCAAGGGGCCCCCACTCCCCTATCCACCTTCTTCACCCTACGAAGGGGTGCCACCAGTTCAATGGCTCTCCCCAGTTTGTGGTGAAGATGTCCGCAAAGGGCATCGACATTGGCGCCCTGCTCCTTAAGTGGCGGAGACTGTTGTAAGAAAGACTTCATTCTGTCTCCGTCAAGATTTCTCCATTTTCGGGCCATTTTCCAACCTTCACCCAGCTTGGGCGGATGGCCGTTCAGAAGGATTTTACATTTTATTAATGAGTGATCGGACCAAACACAATCCATCCATCCTTTTGCCCATCTACCCTCCCTTTCACTCACTCATCCATGCTTACATCCACCCTTTCAGTCACCGTCCATCCATTCACCCTTTCACTTATCAATTCATCAATCCATCCATCATTTCACTTATCCTTCCACCCATTCACTTGCCCATCATCCACCCTTTCACTCATCCATCCATCCTTCCACTCATCCATCCACCCTTTTACCCATCCATCTATCTGTCCACCCATACATCAATCTTTTTACCTTTCTCCCATCTATCCTTCCACTCACTGATCCAACCATCCTTTCCCGCATTATCCATCCATTCAACGTTTCATTTATCTATTCACCCTTTCACTAATCTGTCCAGCCATCCATGCATCCATCCCTTCACTTAATCACTCAAACACCGTTTCATATTAATTATGAGTTGAGCCTTTGTCTGCAGAGTTGCAGACAGAAGATGCCTATCAATAATTTCACCCTTGCTGTAGTTCTTAAAGCAAGGGGTGGGGCGGGGGAGAGATCACTATGCTCCTGTACATAGGCAAACTGAGTCATGCATGATGCACAGTGCCAGGCCATAAAGTGACTGTGACATTGTGTTGTTTCCAGGGCTTTAAGTGGGATGAAAAAACTGTAGGGCCTCTCCAAAGGGGGTGTTCGATGTAATTAAGGGTGTGTACCGCCTGGCTGGTATTTTGCCTCTTCTGTCATTGTATCCAGATATATAACAACAAATAACGCTACACCTGCAACAAGCCAGAACTATTGGCTTTGTCAATGGTTGTTAGTTGCATAAAATAAAAAAGTAGCAATCATGGCTTCCTTGAATATAATATTGTAAATGCATCAGTTCTACAATGATGAGACTGTGAATGAACTCTAGCCCTTTCTTTTTAACTTCTTTCACCAGCTTCTTTTCTTAAACTTGATTCTCATGTAGCAGCATTGGCGTTTTTGTACATTTCTTCTGCCTGACAGAATGCCCTGCCCTAGACAGAGGCTGTAGGAGGCACACCACATGCTTTACCAGCCTAGACTGGCTCATTGTCATTCTGTATGTGGCAATCAGCCATCATACAGAATGACAATGTGCAGGTGGGGCTGCTTTTGTGCTCTGGGGAGGATTGTAAGGCGACCCCATCAGGGAGTTGAGGCTTCATGCAGGGAAGAGTGCTGTTCCCTGCAATGCAGAAAATTACGAACAAAAGGCGACAATGGATGTCCAAATTGCGGACAGTCCGTGAAATTTACAGACAGTTGGTCACCCTATCTGTATGTGATGTGCAATTTGTTTCCTAAACTAAAAAGACTGTCTTGTGTGAGCCGCTTTAATGTATATGTATTGTCGCCGCAGCTCATCTCAGGTAAAACTCACATTAAATTTAAAACACTGTAAATCATAGTTTTCTAAATTAAAAAGCTGCTGATAGATCTCAGTCAGTGTAGATTATTTCCTTAAAATACCAAAACTAAAAGAAACAATGAGTTCAGGCTATGTTCATGAATATTTATTCAAATGAGAAATGTGATACTATGTGGAATTGCATTTTTTCACGTATAATCAGACTTGATTTACACAATTCACACTACAGCAAGAAGCTTAGAACGCGTTGCTAGCGATATAGTTACCATTACCATAAAAGTGCAGTCATATTTAAGATTTCTATTTGTTATCTTGTGCTGAAATAGGTGTGTAGTGGAAAATGTTGGCAGGAATGGATGGCATTGATTAGGACAGTTTACTGATGATAGGCCTTAGTCATTTACCTGATATTAATGTTCCTCTGTTAGCCACCAGCACATCTGTTTGATCCACTTTGACAAGCATCGTAGTGTCACATCAGCACCTACCTGTGATTCCCTAAATATTCTATATCGCACAATGACTCACGGACCACAAGTTCTTTAGTTAAGCAATAAAGGCCACTTTATTAAGACAGGTGCCATTTATTTTCTCAAATACACATTTCGCCAATTTATGATCAATCCAATGCCCAAGCTTATACCAAACTATCTACAACCTAACCCCCCAAATTGTTGACACCCTAACAATCCCAGAAGATCTGACCCCCGTTGATAACTCCCCCTCATTCTCATTTCCTTTCCCCTGTGACTGTATACCCCACCTCCCCCCTTTGAGGATGGACAAACCCGCTCAACGCAGCCCACCCCCCAAGATAAATTCCGCCAACCAGGAAAACCAAATATCGTTTTCCTGCCCCACCCAGGAAGAAAATTTATAAAATTGTGTTAGAGCACCATATATTCTCCTGACAGATTTACGCAATCAAAACCCTCAATTTGAGTAAATGGAAGGCCAACCCGATTTTAGACAAATGTACCCCATCCTCATGGAAAAGATGTCCCTCTGTGCTTTGTATGGAAGGATGTGATAGCACCTTGACTCCAATGCCCCGACTGCAAAGTGTCATTGCTCTATTGAGCTTCCGTCTCGCCTTTTCCAAAGCTGCAGTGTTCCTTGCACCTCTCCAGTGCAGCCGCGTTATGAATGCAGTCCATATCACCATTGTGGCAACCCGGATACACTTGATGGTGGCCAAATCCAGTTTCATCAGTTTAATTAGAGTCAGGCCAGACAAGGCAACAAGATAATTTTCCCCAAGGTGAATGACAAGTAGATCCAGAGGGTTCCCCCTTTTAAGGCACATCCTAGACAGCATTGGAAACAAACCCTCCCAACGCATTCCCCCATTTCCCCTCCATACCACCTCATGTCGAGCACTGGAGAGGCCCAATGATCTCCCACAAATCTGTTGTTCCACGTAAACAGCAGCCCATTTTACGAAGGAGTGTCCTACAGTCCAAGTAGTCTTTTTCAAACTTACAAGCCTTGGAAGCTGACCTAGGTGGAAAAACAAGCATTAACCAAAGAAACAACGTAGTACTGAACTTTATTTCCTAACGTATTTCTCACAACACTTGGACCTCCATCTCCCAATCCTATGTATGGCTGACCAAGACCACCCCAATCTTGCAGCCTACGTTGCCGCCCCAATGCAAAAAGAGTGTGTGCCAAATCTCAGAGGATCTTCACCCAAAGTCAGGAGTACCTTCCTCATCACAGCCAACAGCTGAGCTATGGAAATCCGACTTCCCTGCCCATGGCAAAAAATGGCACCTGGAGTACAAAATTTTGAAGCTGTAAAAACCACCCACTCCCTTACAGGACAGCACACCCCCACCCTGCTCCTGTTCAAGGAAACCCATTTTCCCCTTCCCAATTGATCCGTCTTGGAAACCCTCAACCAAATTCTCAATCTGTGGCCCTCAATGAAAACTTCTTCACTGCTAATGCCTACCCTATTGCGTAAACCTAGCAACTCTGATGCCCTAAAAGGCCCAAAAAATAACCACACAAAACATAACCTAAACGTGCAACACTCAAACTCATTGTAACAAGACTCAGCTAACTGCGCCACCATCCGTTGCAACAAAGAAAATGTCACCGACTGCCATAGCTGCTTGCTACCCGCCTGCTCCCTACTGAGACCCCTAGGAACCCTCTTCACAAGCACCCCTCCCACCGGATCCCTCCGCCACCTCAACTGCCCATAAAAATAAATCATGGCCAACTTGCCAGAAATAGTAGTGTGTGAAAATCCTTTATCTATTAGGTGTAACACAAAACCCAATAAAAACCTCTCACCATACACCGTTTCCCCTTGTGCAGCAACAGAGTTACCATAACTCAAGAACTCGTCCAAGGCTTGCTGATAGCTTCGTCTCGTGGAGGCCGCTACTGATTTCTCTACCAATTCGACAATTTTCATTCCCACCACGCTCAGACACACTGAGGGATCTGAGTCTTGTGAGCATCTGGCCCAGGAGCCAGCCTGCGAAATTTCACCCACTGCAAATGAGAGAGAGCGTCTGCTATTCAATTATAGACTCCTGGGATATGCCTCGCTTTAAAGACAGTGTTAAGCTGCAAACATTTGAACATAAAGGCACGTAATAGCCGCAACACTCTCAAATCCCTGGCCTTTTGGTTAATGATCAAGTCAACAACTACTCTATTGTCCATATTAAACAAAACAGGTCTACTCTGGAATTCATCGCCCCATACATGCAAAGCCACCAAAAGAGGAAAAAAATCCAAAAAGGCGATACTGCGACCCTGCTGCAACCAATGTGCCGGCCAGCTTTCGGGACACCAATGCCCTTCCCAGAACATACCGAAACCTTGTACACCAGAAGCGTCTGAGTAGATCTGAATTTGCCAAATCATATGTTCGTCCGCAAAAAACAAAGATACGCCTTTAAAGTCTGCCAGAAAAGTCAACCAAATGTACAAGTCAGCCCTAGTGGCTGCCGAAAGACGCACCCTGCGGTGAGGGAGATAAGCCCCTGACATGGACATACCCAACCTCCTACAAAATGTTCTCCCAGCCCGAACCACCCTGCGCGCAAAGTTGAGGTAGCCCAACGACTTTTGCACCTTCCGAAGCTCCAGTTTACGCTCTTCAATCACCGAAGACAAAAAGGCTGAAATCTCCTGCACCTTCTCAGCCGGCAACCTCGCTACCACTTCAAGAGTGTCAATTTCAATTCCTAAAAATGTCATTCTTGTATTGGGTCCCTCAGTTTTGTCAGGCGCCAACGGCACACCTAGTTCCTGTGCCATATCCTGAAAAGTTTTCAAAGCCTGTAGGCAGGGCCCTGTATCCTGAACACCAATGAGCATAAAATCGTCCAAATAATGCAAACGAGTTCATGACCACTAATGTAGGTAAAGCGTCACTTAGGAAGGTGCTGAATGTTTCAAATAGGGCACATGATACCGAACCCGTCATGGTAAGAACTTTATCCACATAAAATTGTTCGTGGAAGTTCATGCCTAACAGTTCAAAATCAGAAGGATGGATGGGCAGGAGCCGAAAGGCAGACTGGATGTCACTTTTAGCCAACTGCGCCCCTCTTCCTGCTGACCTGACCAATCTCAGCGCATTATCCACAGACGCGTGGGACACGCTGGAATCCACAGGTGATTTAAAATTATTAACTGAGGAGCCCTCCGGCCAAGATAGGTGGTGAATGAGACAGAACTCCCCAGCTTTCTTTTTAGGCACCACGCCCAGAGGAGAGACAATCAAGGTACGCATTGGACAACGATCAAAGGGGCCGGCAACTCCGCCTGCTTCTACCTCAGCCCGCAACTTCTGCTGAACGACCTCCAGAATCTGTTTAGCTGACTTCAAATTATCAGACCACCTGCTCTGCCGGGCCCCTGATAACCTATCCGAAAGCCATCTTTGAAACCCCAAAATAATCTGGAAGCTGCGTCCGTGTCCGGGTAATCTCCCAGCCAACATGCCAATATGTCCAGCCTAACTGGTGTATGAGCCCTTTGGTAAAAACTGGAAAGTCTGCCCCCTGCCCCTCTGTCCTCATCCTTGCTCTCCATATCTCTGACCTGGTAAACATTGAGTAAGGGGATTCCTGCCCCCACACTGTGAGCACTTGTGCTTGTATCTACAGAATTCCCGATTACAAAACCCTCTGTTGAAGTTCCAATAGGCTCCAAAAACAGGTGGTTGACCCCTGCCACAAAACCCCGCCCCCAGCTGGGCGGGACAGAACGGAAAGGGCCGATAAGATACTGGCAATCCACTGGCGGTATGAGTGGTAGCAGGCGGATGAGAAGACGCCATCCACTGTAACCACAACCCCCCAAGGTCTATCATGGAAAATGCTCATGCGTGCTCTAAACTCCTCATCATAGGACAACCAAGCATAACCCCCAAAATAGCTCTGGGCTTTCCCAATGATGTCCATGTACTTAAACATCGCTATGGATCTGTCCTGGTGTTTTTCACAATATATGCAAGAATATATAAGAAATTCTGAAGTCCAGTTCTCAATTGTTTTAGGGACCCTAGGTCTCCTGACCAGCTCCCACTCCTCCTCTTTTGAGCCTTCTTTGGCATGAATGTCATGATGTAACAACTTAAAAACATCCACAAATTCATGACTCCAAATTCTGCTCTTTGTTTTCTCAGACAGATGGGAGCCTAATGGCATACCAATCCCCATGTAAGGCAGTTTCTTGTGAATATTCTTATCCTTCTCCCCCGCCTCTGTGTCCTTTCCCCCAAACGCCTTGTTTTCCAGAACCTCTTTGGCAGAGCCACCACCTGTCCCCACCTTCTCCTGCAAGTTGCCTGTCTGCCCAGACCCAGTAGGTTCCGTGCCCCCTCCTTTTCCCCCCCAACTCCAATAGACCTGGCTGCCCTCTTTGGTTGTCCCCCTTATTGCCACACCGACCACTAACCTTCCTTACCTTTCGGCAACTGGGACGCTCTCTTATTGAATTCCGGAGGGTCAACGCGGTGGTGACTGACCCTTGCAGAGTCCCATGCAATTGCTTCGTCCGCACTTGACTTCTGCAAAAGAGTAGGAACACTGTTTTGCCCCAAGACACCCCTCTCTTCCCCCGCTAGCATCAAAAACTTTTCCCTACTTTCCCCACAATCCCAATCTCTCGATTCCCCTTCTTTAAGTTTATCACTGTCCCCATCGCAATTCAATGTCTCCCCATATCCCCCATACCTTGCCCCACTGCCCCCCCGGCATTTCCCCATCCCCAAATCCCCCATCATAAAATTCCAACTGAATATTTTCTGTAGCTTTTGTATCTAAAACCAATGGTTCATCACTTCCATCATAATTTGCCCCACTACCCCGGGCATTTCCCATCACCAACCCCTCCATCATAGAATTGCCAATGAATATCTTTGGTAGCAGTTGTTTTGACTGTATACGAAGGGTAATCCGCTCCAGATCTCCCTTCCTCTATGAACCCCCCTGACGGAGCTGCCGCGTGCTCTGTCCGCAACTTTCTTTTGCCAGCCGCTTTCCTCTTTGGGACTGGCACCTTGCTTTGCAAGCCGCTCAGACCTGACCGAGCCATAACGCCAGATGTACTCCCAATGCTGCCACTCCCATCGCCATGAATCTCCCTGGGCAGACCACCACTATCCACCCATACCCACTGACCTCCTTTGGGCTCCTGCGCAACCTTCTGAAATGGGCCCCCCAAGCGCAGACCCTGGGGACCCTCCACCATTGCTGGGCTGGTCAACTTCTAAGCCTCCTGACGCATGCCAGCCTCGTGGGAAAACAGGGGCCCTGCATCCTGTAAACTCTGTGTCCAAATGGGAAGCTGCAGTGCCTCCTTGCCACCCTGCACCTTTTCCCATTAAAAGTTCCCCTCCTATGGGGGCCTGTCCCTCCATAAGGGCACTTGGGGCCAAGCATACACTCCTGTTTGTCAACCTTCCTATCTTCCCCACCGAGAGGGCATCTGTGGGTAAAGCTGGGGGTAAACACAGGACAACGATGGGGAAGGGCTCAAAACATAATTCTGCCCATTGTGAGCAGCTGAGCTCCCCCATGCCACACCATTCCAGCATGTGCTGTTGCCGGTAAAGAAGCTTGTTCCTGCAGCTGACATTGCACAACAACTGCTGCCTCAGCACTCTTCGCCCGCCTCCCCCTCCTGCCACTCAAATCTCTGCCAGCAGGCCGACCCAGGGCACCTCCCTGCAGCCTAAGGACCACACACTCCTCCCACCCACTTTAGCGCTATGTACGCCCACAGAAAGACGGGCTGCCTCATGTACCTGTGCAAACTCTGGGGTAGCCTCCAGGGAGACGATAGGCTCCTCCCGCCCAACAGCGTCAACCTGCGAAGGCACCACCGGCATGGCTGCCGAGCACACCTCCTCCTCATTGGGCTGCGGGGACATACAGGCGGCCTGGGAGACTCCACGCGCTCATTTTCTCTTAGTGCGCATGAGCCCCACCCATGCCTCACCCGGGACTCCCAGCTGCAGCAGGTCACCTCTCTGCCAGCCTCACAGACCACCCAGACGGCCTCCCTCACCGCCGCAGTCGATGCCTTTCCGCAAACGAACAGTCAGGTCAGTGCCACTGGACAAGGGCCACCAGAGACAACAACAACTCCTCCGTACCTCCCGCCTCCCGAGGGCACAGTGGTTTTTCTGCACCGCCCGCCTTGCTAAATAACTTCGCCCCGCGCGCCAGCTGCCCTAATTGTCCCCTGCCCCACCTGTGCAGCCGCTCCCACTGTGAGAAACAGCCCAGGGGGAGACCGGCTCGTGCCCTGCTCCCCCTGGGTCCCCCCTTGTGCCCCCTGCAATGGTGTGAGTTGACAGGAATGTGTATTGTACATGCATACAGGTCCGTTTGTGGATTGACTTTTGGTCATCCCTCATCAGACTTTGATTCATTTTTTAGAGCAACTACTTGAAGCATTTGTCATTAACATTTTGGATCAAGTCAGAGTATTTCAGTCTCCCAATTAGCTATTGGCTATTCAATGTGCTAGTCCTCCTAGCTAAAGAGTGCCTCAGATTGCAGTGACAAAAAGCAGACAGTTGAAACACCCATGATCTTCAACAGAGGCCCATTTGATCTTTTAAAAGGCTGCTGTTCATGCTGCAATCATTTTATTTTGTAGTGTGCATTGTGTAAATTGTACCCGATTATACCCGATTATACAAGAGAATATCCAATAACGGTCATCTTGCACCTAAACCTGTTTAGTTGCATGTAATATATTTTTTGCTTCCAAACTACACTCATAGTGATGTTGCACTGTTGTATAGCGTTTTAGGACCCTAGTGTACTTTTCCCGATTCATGCACTTATATAGGTAAGTAGTACCGTATCCGTATATAGACATAGAAACTTTAACCATATTAAGACATGGCTCACGTAGTCCTAATACAGCTGGGCTACTTTCACTAGTTCTGAAAATCTACAACAATTTCTTGGAAAAACCCACCTTCAGCAGTGAGGGACTTCCCCCTGCATGAATATTGATTTATCCAGGAACTCATGGAGTTTTCAAAGAACTAAGTCTTTGATGACGGTATTATGTCCAATCTTACATCAAACTCGGCACCTTCAAGGTATAAATATGCCAACACTTGCCTAGACAAACACACGGTGGTTTGGAGCAGTTCGACTATCTACCAACACAACACAGCTCGCCGAAGCAAGTGCCGAAGGAAGCCGACCCTCCTGCAGACGCACTGAGAGAGACGCTGTCTTTTCTCTTGCCGAGAAATCCAGCTCCAGTGTTTCTAACCCACCCTTGCGGGTTTTTGGGAAATCAAGTCCTGAGAAAGAGATACCAGACCTCCTGCATTCTAAACGAAGGTACGGAGCTGATTAAGACCCTTAGAGATTTCTTGGATTAGATTCTTGGCAAAAGAATACTGAAACTAAGCTACACCTCACTTACTTCTTTCACAGAACCAATGGAAGTGAGAATAGGGAATTTTAAAGAAATGCACAAATTTGTTGTGTGCGAGTCCAGTCCAGTGAACCTGTTAGGCAGGGATTTACTATGCAAATTGAACTGCACGATCTTTTGCACCCCAACTGGTGTTGAAATCCAGACCCCAGACGAAGACGGAATCTATAAATTAATGTTAGCCAAACAGGAAACTGAAATTAAAAAGATGACTGTAGAGTATTTACCAAGACAACTGCAGAAAACTGTAAATTCTGAGGTGTGGGATTTTTCAAGAAAAGAAGTAGGATTAATGGCAAATGTCGATCTCATAAAAGTGACAGTAAAAGAAGGTGCAGTTTACCCAAATTTTCAACAGTACAAAATGAGCCCAGAAATAAAAGCAGGAGTTGCAGCAAAAATAGAGCGTTTGGTTGAGCAAGGCATTTTACAAGAAGTAATGAGCAGTCCATGTAATTTCACTATAATTGGCATAAAAAAACCGAGCGGAAAATACAGGGTCGTGCAAGACCATTGCAAAATTAATAAAATTGTCGTCCCATGTTGCCCAATTGTGCCAAATCCCACAGTAATTCTGTATCAGATACTGTGGCGAGCCGGATCAATCACTGTAATTGATTTATGCCATGCCTTTTTCTCCATTCCGTTACATCCAGATAGCAAATTTTTATTTTCGTTCAAGTTTGACGATCATGTCTATGTCTGGAATCGTGTTCCTCAGGGGTACACTTAGAGTCCATCAATTTTTAATCAGATATTGAAAAAATGTCTTGAATCTCTGCTATTGTCCAGACAGTCTGTCTTAGTGCAGTATATAGACGACCTGTGGCGACCTGGTGGCGTCTAAGACACGAAATGACTGCGTTGTTGATACAATTGCTTTACTGAATCACTTGGTGAAGGTGGACATAAGGTGTCACCTAAAAAACTACAATAGTGTACCACATCAGTGAAATATCTGGGGCACCAGATAGAGAGAGGTGTCAGAAGAGTTACTTCAGAAAGGACCAAAATAATCAGAAACACAAATCTACCTCAAACACAGAAATACATTAGAATGTCTCTAGGGGTTGTAGCTAAACCTCTGATACAGATGACAAAGAAAGGAGCGAGAGACCCAGTAGAGTGGGACGAAGAGAGGATGTCTGCTTTCTTAAAGCTGCAATAATGCCTGTGTTCAGCTCAAGCTTTAGGGATGCCTGACTATTCCAAAGAATTTGCACTGTTCTGTGATGCACAAGATAATTGTGCACTCTCAGTACAGTGGCATATTTTTCTGCTACACTGGATCCAGTGGCATCTGCATTGCCGCGATGTCTGAAAGCGGTAGCTGCAACTTGCATGAGTCTTGAGCAAAGTGGGTCCATCATTATGGGACATCCTGTAACCATGTATGTTCCACATGCAGTTGTGATTCTATTTTCAAGAACACGTACACAGTACCTAACTCCTAGTCAGCTGACTAGGTATGAGCGAATCATTTCGGGTGCAGAGAATGTGATAATTGCCAGGTGTACTGTTCTGAACCCGGCAACCTGTTGCCTGATTCACATTTTGAAGAGGTAAAAGAGGAAGTCGAACATGACTGTGTCGACCTCACAGAATACAGTACTAAACCACATCCAGACATGCAGGAAGAACTTCTTTTAAACTCAGAGTATGAGCTATTTGTAGATGGCTCATGTATGAGACAAGAGGAAGGAGGATTAAGTGCTGCTTATGCTGTGCGTACTTTGGGGTGTCCAGTCGAAGCATCCTATTTACCCGGAGTCAAGTCTGCTCATGTAGCCAAATTAATTGCATTGACAAGAGCTTGCAAATTTGGGAAAAATTGGAAAGTGACCATATAAACTGATGGTTATGGGGTTGTGCAAGACTTTGGCCAATTTTGGTTGCAATGGAAGTTCATGGCTTCTTCAGGTACTCCTATTAAAAATGGTCATTATGTGAAAGAATTACTTGAAGCGATTCAATTGCCATAAGCAGTGGCTGTGGTCAAGTGTGCTGCTCACCAATCTGGAAATGACAAAGTGACAGCAGGTAACCAATATGCTGACCAATTAGCCCAACATTGTGCCAAACACAAAACGGCAATACATAAGAAAATTGATGCATGTGGAAACAGCTGCCAACTTATGTTGCTTGAAGGTGTGAGAACGTGGGAGGAAGTGAGAGAATTCAAAATGAAGCAGAGCAAAAAGAAAAGGAAGAGTGGGAGAAAATAGGCTGTCAGAAAAGGGTTGAAGATGGTGTTATTGTTTACCTCGAAGGTAGGCATGTGTTACCAGGCTGTATGCTTGCTCCTATGGCTAGGATGTACCACGGAGACTCTCACATAGGTAGAGACATGATGATTAGGTTGTTCAGGCAAACTTGGTTCAATGCAAAGTTCAGGAATACATCAGAGAGTCTTTGCCAGAGGTGTTTAACTTGCCAACAAATGAATCCTGGTAGGGAAACTGTGGATTGCTCAGGAAAAATTGGAAAAGCAGAGGCCCATTTATAAGACTGCAACTTGATTTCATTCAATTACCCCTTGTCGAGGATTGAAGTATGTCCTTGTCATTGTCTGCCTGTTTCCAAAATGGGTGGAAGCCTACCCTACCCGAAGGAATGATAGCATAACTGTAGCCAAACTGTTATTAAGAGAGCTCATTCCTAGGTTTGGTTTTCCAGTAACGATTGAATTAGACCGAGGGTCTCATTTTATTAATGAAATAATTTGTCTAATCTGTGAGGCATTCGAAATTGAGCAAAAGCTGCACTGGGCATACCGCCCAGAGGCTTCTGGATTGGTAGAACAACTGAATGGCACCATCAAGTCGAGATTGCGAAAGACGTAGGAATATACCCGATTGAAGTGGCCTGATGCTTTACCTCTTGTTCTGATGGGACTCAGAAGCTTTCCAGAAAATAACAAAGGCTTGAGTCCCCATGAGATACTCATGGGAAGAGCAATGAGGCAGGCATGGGTACCAGGACACAAGCTGTTAAATATATCTGATGATTTAGTACTAGAGTACTGCAAAGAACTGGCTGACCAAGTGCGTTCTATCTCTCACCAGGTTGGAGAAGACGCTGTCGCCAGACAATCAACTCCAGCACATGACCTGAATCCAGGTGACTGGGTAGTGATATAAGAACATACTCGAGAATCTTGCCTAGCACCACGGTGGGGAGAGCCACATCAAGTAATATTGGTTACCACCACATCTGTGAAGTGCAAGAGAATTCCAAACTGGATCCATGCCAGTCACACTAAAAGGTTGATAGAACCTGATGAGATAGAAGCTGAAGGTTGTGCAGCTGAGGGGTCTCAAGACATCGATCCTGAAGTAGCTGAGGAGGAACAACCGAGCACCAGTCAGGATGAATGGATTCAAGTGGTTGACATACCTGCAGAAATTGTGAGAACCAGAAGTCAAATCTATCTAAATATCCAGGGTGATAGTAAGGATGAAAACAAAAAGAAGAGGGGTTTCCCTTGAAGTAATGCTAGGTGAAGGTTGTGATACCAAGCCTCACAATGTCATAAGCACATACAATAGGAACATATAGATAGTTAAAAATTCATTTATTTTGAATAAACTTAAAAACACAGAAGTATATTTGACTAATCAAGATCCCTAGTCTTAAAACACAGTTAAAACAGTACACCCAATTGCGACCTGCACAATTGAGAAAAAGAGGGACAGAACAGGTACAACATAAATTTGTTGAATACAGTTTGTATATTCTGGCTCCGTTATGATAACACCAGTATTGTATTGCTATGACATCAGCATATCAACTTTGGTGTTGGAGACTTGAATTATACCAATCTGTGCGTCAACGCGTTTCGGTGGGTTCTCCTTATAGTTACCACCTTTATCAAGACCAATGGTTAGCTGTCACAATCACGGGGTATATGTAATTGCCCCTAGATACTTGGTGAGGATCACGTCTTTTAGTGAATAATCTGTTTGTGATCCGAACAATGGTTTCTAATCGAGGTTTTGATAGAATGTTGTTGTGGTCAGTTGTCTAGCCTGTTTAAACTAATTATTTTATCTCACTTGAAATGAGTGATCCAATTAGATTTGGTAAAAACTCTATTTATTGATTTGTTTCTAGGCCACAAATGTCATAAGTGATTTCCTTGTGGTCCCTGCTCCTTACGATAGTCAAGAGAGTATGTTGGTTTAAAAACAGTGCCTCTTCCTCGGCCTTTTCTTTGTAAAATCAGGAGGAGGGATATCCTGAGAGGTGGTGCGTAGTTCGACTGTCAACAGTATTTCTTTAATGACCTGTTGCGAGGACTACCTGATGAAAATTGTATCGGTCCGCTGTCTGTGGGGTTCCGCGTCGTATAGGGAGGATGAGTCAGGAAGAGAAGAACACACTCAGATTACAGAAATCAAAGCCAATAGTAATTCTGAGGAGGATCAGATAAGGAGAGATCAATGTACTCAGACGTCTAAAACACCAATCAGAATTCCTGAGTCTGAGGAGGGACAGATAGGCATTAGGGAAAAAGCTCAGGCGGAAGACAATCAAGAAATCAAAAGACCTGAGCAGGATCAGATAGGTGTAGAAAATTGTGTTCAGGAAGAAGAAGGTGAATAAAGTCAAAGTCAAAGTCACAGTCAAATTCAGCAGAATCCTGAACAAGGTCAGATTAGTCTTGAAGAACGTATCCAGGCAGAACTGATCAAAATAAGCCCTGGACATAGTCAGATAGAGAGGAATTCAGAAGACGACATTGACCAAGATGTGACACAACTGAATGAAATTAAAAGAGCATCTGAAGAAAGTCACAGCACAGTGCCAGCTAAAAAAGCTCAGAAAGGGAGATAAATGGCCTGGGTTCAACCAAAGACAAAAATTTCGCCTTAAAACAATAAATGAAGAACCAGAGCAAGTAAATTAAATAACAAGCCAAGATGGATCATCCACAGAGAAACAAAGAAGGAGAAGTCCAAAATTGAAAAGACAGAATAATAAGTTCAGATGCCCTGAATGGACCTACGTCATCTTTGAAGATTTCGAAAACCTAGAGATAAGTGATGAAAGTGATGACAAACTAATTGTTGATCAGATTGATGAAGAAGTGAGACCAACTTGACAGAAATATTCACAGGTTACAAAGAGGGGTTAAATCTCCTTAGTTAAAATGGCTGATTATAATGATGCTGGAAGACCGAATAAAAATTGTGTAAAAACATGCACATGTAGTATATTACTAGTACTCATAGCATGGTTAGGACTGACATTAGCTATGCCTTATCTAATGAGTAGAAACATGCAGAATTACACTAGATACGCCTGAAAACTTAGATACGCATGGAAAGGAAGATAGCCTCAAACAACACAAAATAGACTTAGAAGCCCCAGGTGAGGTAGAACTACACTATAGTAGAGCAAAGAATAGAACAGATTTAAATGTTTTTGCTAATCTATTAGTACACTATGTAGAAGCAATGGAAATGAGTGATTGCTATGTGTTCATGAAGTTGCCCACATCTGTAGCTGAAGGGGTCACATACCATTATTTGCCCTTGACATATGGTATCTCATGTAGTATATTGTAGGAAGGTGGATATCTGACTAAATGGTTACCCCCACTTTTTGCCTGGTGTTTTGCTGGTTTTCAACTTAGTTGGCCTGGGACCCTGCTATTCAGGGCCCCAGTCTATCTGCTTTCTCTATAAAATGGACTCCATGTGCTTTAGGTATATACCAGATTGGTTACTGGGTTACCCTTGTGAGCCCCTGTATAGTGTACCATAGGTACCCAGGGCATAGGTACACCTTAGGCCTACCAGGGGCTGCAGCATGTATTGTGCCACCCCTGGTTTGCCTTCCAAACTGACACCACAGGTCTGTTCACACAGCCTGGGTAAGGTGGTGTAATCACCCCTTACTTAGATATCGTATACCTATATTTATATATACATATAGACACGTATACACCTATAAGTCACTCCTATGGCAGGCCTTAACAATCCTGGAGGCAGAGTGCTTGGTTTTATATGACAGGGTGCCCTAGTATGAACTGAAGAAACAATGTCCCGATAGGTAATAATATACAGTCAATTAATTATGCATGCACATTGCATTGCTAGCAAGGAAAAAGGAGAACACTGTTTGATTTAAGACAAGATAGTTAATCATCTTATTTTATGATGCAAGTTCATGGTCAGTAGTATACAGTTTTAAGCAGCACTGTATAAACTCAATTTGGTGACAACTATATAAAACGTGGTGCTCTAAAAAAGTGACTGTAGTGAAGGTGGCGACGCAAGTGAGGGAGTGAACAGCATGGACGGCGCACTGTGAACAAGGTGTAAGTAATCTACAGTGGGTGGCTCAGATCATGTGACACAGTGATATTACAGATTAAAGATTTCTTTCCATTATTTGAACCACATTAGAGAAGTACGCCTATTAATAAGCTATTAAGTCGACGGAGTTTCAATCCACATTAGTAAGGATCGTCATCAGGACTTGGTTGTCTGAATCTGGGCGTGCTGCAAGGTAATGAGAATGTATCAGGGGGGGGAAGGTATGGCAGAGGATTGAAGGTAGGTGAGAAGGAGGGGTATTTACCAGGGAAGGAACTTAATTGTAGCGATCAGAGGTGATCATCTGAATTAAATTTCGAGCCTGCATGGGGGCACTGTAATTGAAAACGGGGACAATAGATAAATATTACTGGTCGGGTAACAGAAATTTTTACATAAATAAAAGGTCCCAAGGAGCGGGAAGTACTAACAGGCAAGGAAGCGCTGGGCGGCCATCTGCGATCCGCCGGGAGCCAACACGAGTCCTGTGGAAAGGGAGACAGGAGCGGGGCGATCAAAATTGAGTAACGGGCAGCATGAGGATATTATTGAAATTAAGAGCCGGGGGCAGCGGGCTCCGAATAGGTTTACCTTAAAGATCTTCGTGCCGGGGCAGGACTGAATCCTGAGGTCTGGTGAACGCGGGCGTTCGAGAGGAATGCCGTTTTACTTCCGCATGTGGGCGGAGACTAGGCGGGGTCTGGGCGGCTGACGGAGGGGGCGGGGGGCGTGGACTCGATGATGACGTGAGCTGTGGGTCGGGAGATGACAGTGAGTGCCCTGACGTATGCGTAATCAATATCGTGGGTGAAATCAGATCCGTAAATACAGGCATAATTCAGAAGGCAATAGTTTACACAAAGCACAGTAATATCAATGCATGTCAATTACATAGCGAAAGCTGACAAAGACGTACGTGCAATAAAGGACAAAGCATGATTGTGCAATAAAAACATTTGAAAAGCAAAAGTATGTACATTCTACATTATCAACACATGCCAATTTCACGGTGAATGCCAGGTTAATGGGAGGATGAATCCACGAAGCAAAATATCGGTAGGGGTCAATTATTCAGGTGAAACACTTATAATTGGTTAATGCGAACAGTTCACAATGACATGATTCAAGTGACTTAGTGTATGATAATTGTTCGTGATATGTTGGACATATACATAGATAGGTATAATCAGTTATTCTAATCAGTCCAGTAGGCAATGGCATATCACACACTATACAGCAACGTTGAAGAACAATTGGGAACAGGAAAGGGGTGAGACCAAGGATGAGGGGGAGAGGTTCAGAGTTGGAAGGGGGAGTTTATAGCTTAAAGTGGTTACAGTGCTGTTCCACTCATCGATTGTATTGAGGCCATTATTAACCGAATCACAGATGGTTATCCATTTGCACTCAGCTTTGTTGAGGAGGAATTTGATATCTCCTCCACGAATCGGCAGGGTGGGTTTCTCTACCACTTGCCAAAGAATGTCTGTATCTAGATGTTCCAGTTCTAGATAGTGTGCCACTAGAGGTGCTGTCAGTGTCTTGCAGTTGATCCTGCTTTTATGCTGGATGATGCGTTGTTTAATCATCTGCGTCGTTTGGCCAATGTAGATAAGTTCGCATGGGCATTTGATCGCATAGATGACATTCTGCGATCTGCAGTTCGCGTGATTCTTCAGTTTGTGCGAGCGGCCTTTGAATGTAAATTCTTTCGTGTTGAAGGTCAAGACACAAACACTACAATTTTGGCATCTGTAATGTCCTACGATCGGGTCAAGGCCCCAGGCTGCTGTTATGGTGTTTCTTTTCTCGGTGGTTTATGGCCACGTGATGGCATGCACTAGATGACTAGCCAGATTGTCACCGCGTTGGTATGAGAATAGCGGGGCTTCGTGAAAGTGTTCATGTGAGCGAAGGAGAGACCAGTTCTTTTTGATAATTGTGCTGACCTTGTTACTGTGGGGACTGAATTTAGAGACAAATGGAATCCTGGCCATAGACTTCTTGGGTTGAGTGGTGAGGAGGAGGTCTCGGTGGCAATACCAGGTTCTCTTTTTGGATCTGGTCACCAGACGTCTTGGGTAGCCGCCATGTATTAGCTTTTTGGAGAGGATATCTGCTTCTTTGAAAAAATCTTTCCGCCATTTACAGTTGCGGCGGATCCGCAGGAACTGGCCGTATGGTAGTCCATCACGTAGGCCGTGTGGATGATAGCTAGAGTAAAGGAGTAGGGTATTCTTTTTGGTGGGTTTTCTGTATAGGGTGGTACCCAGTTGTCCTTTTTCAGCATGGATGGTTACGTCCAGGAATGGAAGGTCGTTGTTTTTACATTCGCTTGTGAATTTTAGATGTTCTTGAGAGCGATTAAGCCAAGTGATGAAGGGATCTAATGTTTCAGCAGTGCCATTCCTTAGTAACAGGACATCGTCTATATACCTTCGCCAAAGCCCCAAACTTTGCCATCCTGTTTGTATATAACTTGGAGAGGACCCTGATCTTAACACCTGCCAATCCTTTCTTCCAACAAATCAACCTTTGGCGAAGGTATATAGACGACCTCTCCTCGCCTTTTGACCAATCAAATTGAAGGAACACACAAATTCGCAACACTAGGGGGTTGTACATTGCCCTGGAAAATGGTATAACTAAGGTAGGCTTAGTTAGTTAGTTCGTCCGACTTGTCCGAATAGCTGACCTGTCACTGACCCAACACACTCAATAGGCGATCGAGAGCAGAGGTGCTGGCGGAGCACTCTGTCAGACGAATCGATAATTCAATCGGGGTTCTAAGGGAGAAGAATTGATAACCCAATCGGGATCTGACTGTTAGCCGCAGAGATGGGTGCGATGCTGGCATTGCACTTTAGCTGAGGGTAACGGTCCTGACCTGCATCTGTCCTGTCCTGATCCATATTGGTCCGCATCTGTCTTGGTTTTGGTCTGCACCTGTTCGATCCTGTTGGCACCTGAACTATCGGGAGTCCTGTTTCTTTGTCCAGCCCATGGACAGGATTGTTCACAAATTCTATTGCACTCTGTCAGAATCATTGGTTGATCTCATTAGTAATTTGAACACTGTTGTTGTTAAACACAATTAAAAATGCCATCAATTATTTCATTTCATTTAAGAGTATTGTCTTCAGCAGTGCATGATGGGATGCAATTTCTAATGTAACTCAAATAGTCAGACCTTTCTTTGATCCCTATTCCTCCGGCTAAGTCCTGCTCCCACCTCTGTATGACCACATTAATACTTATTTTTAATAAGAGTCTAAACATCGATTTAGGTGGTTGCATTATTGCTTGTTCACAAAGTCTATTGCACTCTGTCAGAATCATTGGTTGATCTCATTAGTAATTTGAACACTGTTGTTGTTAAACACAATTAAAAATGCCATCAATTATTTCATTTCATTTAAGAGTATTGTCTTCAGCAGTGCATGATGGGATGCAATTTCTAATGTAACTCAAATAGGATTGTTTGCTCCTAGATTCAGTGAAAAGAGCTGAACGGAATCACACCAAACTTGGCGTGTAAGTACACATTTACACAGGGAAGTGCCTTTTCTTGGTTTCTTATAAATTCATTAAGTATGTGTTGAGAGATTATAGCTTAAAAGCATTTTAATGTGAATAAGAAAGTGTTAAATTGGGGACGTCGCTTAGGACGTCAAGATGGCAGTTACACACTAAGAGTGCACCAGACTCCTCCGTCATCCAGTGCCATCTACCCTCAATGGCTGCATTTTTTATGGTGCAGTTTTTCTGCATTTATGCTGGAGCCCAGGCCTTTGTGTATGGATTGCAGCTGGGAGTGCTGACATTGGCCCCTTGCTTCAAGATGGTAGTCTTGCTGTGATTACTGGCCAGCCTACTAAGGCCTGACAGCGAGGATGCCCGGGCCTTACCTTCCGTTCTGTTAAATGTTCCATGTTGGGGGTGAGCTGCAGTCATCCTGACTCCACTGGTGCCTGCTTCTGCCGCTGTGTCCCAAGCGGCGGGGGGAGACTGTGAACTGGCGAGGCAGCCACTCAGGACCTGTGTGCAAGTGCCTGCTGTTGGGTGAGTGCTGATGGGTGCACTGAAGATGGCCCCAGGGGGATGGGAGCTGCCGCAAGCCCCTGATCCTTACACATACTGGCAGCCCAGTAGTGATCACTGCTGAGAATTGCCAGAGAGGAGCTGGTAAGAGAGGGTGCCACACCGACTGCTGGCTACACATGGTGCTGAAAGGCTGCAAATGGATGAGGTAGATCATTTGGGGCCTGTATGAGGGTACATGAGGCCGCAGACTAACCTCTCGTAGTAAATGCTGTCCTCCCTCCTGGATTATATCTGTTTCCTTCACCAGGTATGCAGGGAGTGGAGGTCTGGCTGTCTGTGATGGAGGGCCCCTGTTAGAAATGGGATTTCGGGTTGGCTAAGGTTTGCACCGAAGTCAGGCCGGAACCACCACTCTAGTCAGGATAAGGGAGTTACACTTCTAAAATAACCCCTGCTCACCCCCTTGGTAGCTTGGCACGAGCAGTCAGGCTTATCTTAGAGGCAGTGTGTAAAGCATTTGCACATAGCCAATAGTAATAATACAGTGTAAGCACTACAAACGGACACCACACAACTTTAGAAAAATATCCAATATTTTTATATACTCAAACATGACCAATTACAAAAAAGAATCCACAGTACAGTACTTTAAAATAGATGTCTTGAAAACACAGTTCTTTAATGTCGATAGCTCCGTCCGGGCTATCACGGTGTCGTGAACAAGCAAGTCCCAAACAGTTCTGGCTGGCCGCGGCATCGCAGTCAGCTGCGGTGTCGGGAAGACCCGCCAACAGTACCTTTCAGAGATGCAGGTCGTCAATGACCTCTCGTTGTCACACCCATTGCAGGACGATCTCCTCTCTGATGGAATCAGGGGCGCTGATGTTAGCAGTGTCAGGTGCTGTGGTTCAAACTGCAGCGATGCGGCGTGCGGTGCCCTCAAGTCACGGTGGGAGCAGCGGCTCGGTGGCTGCATCAGATGGCGTCATCGGTGAAACCAGGGTCGTGGTGTGAGGTGAGGCAGTGCTCGTCACGGTGCTGGCTGGTCACAGTGCAGCAGCAGCGTCGCTGTCGCTGAAGCGATGTCGTCGGATGACAACTGGAGTCGATGGTACCGGTGTCGGTAGGCCAAGGCTGCAGTGCGGAATGAGGGTGGTGTTGATAGAGCGCGCG
Organism: Lissotriton helveticus; assembly: GCF_964261635.1. Lineage (NCBI taxonomy): Eukaryota > Metazoa > Chordata > Amphibia > Caudata > Salamandridae > Lissotriton > Lissotriton helveticus. Next base: position 1,002,862,208 of record NC_136067.1, read on the forward strand.
AGGCCACCCGACCAATAATTTTCGCCGTTTCCGGCTTCAGGGCCCATATACTTTCAAATCACCATATACATTGACCAGGTGACTTCATGAGCTCTACCAATTTGTGTGTGTTCCCTACTATTGTTTTCTCAGCGCACCCGACTTACCATCCACCGATGCGGGTACCTAATGACCACAATGAATCAGGGAGCTAGCTGTAAAAGGAAAGGCAGCAAAATACAAACCCAACCAATAACATTCAAATACTGTTGAAATGACCACGGACAACTGGAAGTTTTAAAATGTTTATCTAAAGTTCATTGTTTTCATGCATCAAATACACGAGAATGAGACATTCAATAACTAGGATAATATAAATGATGTAACTATAGAGAAATAAGGACAAGGTAATCATTCAAATGCAATATGGAATGCAAATGAGAAAAATACTAGAAATGTTTAAGCATGGACAGACTATGCATGGGTAACTATAGGAAGGCCTATAAAGAGTAACACGCTAAACTTAAAGTGAAGGGTCCTTTGAACAATCTAGGTAAGGAGGTTCTAGACCATATCAGAAAATGACAGACTGCAATGCAAAATATAATTTCTAACAGGTGAGATGACATGGGAATACGTTTGCGAGATAATTGCAAATGACTTTCAATGGTTTGCAGAAAACATGGAAAATAACATATGCCAAAGAATCACTTTATTTAAGCAAAAGGTAGAAATATAGAAAGGTGCAAGTTTAAAGAACTTAGAACAGTATTTACCTAGACTGGTGTGGAAACCAAACCCTGGCCACGGGTCAGTTAAGGACAGGAAACCCTCAAGGAAGGATACCCCTCAAAGGACAGCAGGTGCAGAATGGACACCCCGGACAGGACAGGATACCCTCGGATTGGGAATCAGGACAGGACCTCAGGACAGGACAGCAAACCCTCAGGACAGGACCGCTCAAGACAGGACCGGAACCCACAGCTCGGAAGCAACGCCTGCGCTCCACCCGCTCTGCAGCTATCGATCAAGACCCCGATTGGGTCAGCGAATTCCCAGCAAAGTGCTTCGACAGCACCTTAAGGTTCAGTAAAACCTTAGTCTATGGTCAAATTCGGACAGAGTGCTCCGCAGCTCTCTGTATTCTTCAGTCACCTATTGAGTGCGATGGGTCAGTGACAGGTCAGCTAAACCAGACAAGTCGGACGATTCCCTAGGTGAACCCAGGGTAGATATACCGTTTGGGGCAGTGTACCACCCCCCAATGTTGCAAAGTGTCAAAATCCTTCAATTCGGATTGGTCCTAAGGTAGGATTTGGGTAACACACCAATCACAATACAATATTTTAAGCCTGTATTTGCATGCTTGGGTACCGCCTAGAGAGATTGGGGTTCTCATGAGAAATTGCAGAGAAATACAACGGGAATATTACAATGTTTCTGAATAAGGACATGTGACTCCGTTCAGCCGAGTTTCAGGTCGGTTCTCAGGAGCATCTTGCCCATCACTGCCAACTGGCTGTGTTCCATCAGTCAAGGTCCACTGTGCCGCAGAGAGTTGCGCAGGCGCAGAAGGGACCTCCAATATGGCTCTCCTCTCTCTCAGACCCCCATTCCCCGCGGTACATGAAAAGTAAGCGAAAACAAATTAATACATAATAATGTTATCACGAAAACACATCACAGGGTTTGTACTTCTAACTTATCATCAAGAAATATACTTATGCAGTCTATATGTTAGCTACATGGATACAATCACAAGAGCAGTGGCACGAGCAGTACCACATGATGGGCACAGCTATGTATTACGCATGCGCATACATTTCCCTCCACTTCTGCAGACGCGTCAGGACACGTGAGTGTGGCTGACGCATGCGCAGTAACTAAAATACAAGCGGCGGCCATTTTTAAGTACACGGATTAAATGCATTAGAAATACACATAGGCAAGCTTCATAAACTTTTACTCAAACTTAATATAAATGTTAGTAAGACGTACATTTGTTACCTTATTACACATAAACGAGGTTCTTGAGTACAGCAAGTCCGCAAAATATGCGAAGCTTTGCTTCATCAATCCCCTCTTTGATGATATTTACTATCATCACAAACTAAATGGAACCAGATGCCAACTTTCTTTCACACTTTATACAGCTCTATCTCTTCCAACAATCGCTCCAACTTCTCTCTTTCAGTTCTGGTAGGGTGAGAAGTCTTCACCTTCTTGTATATCTGATCATTCACTTCCTCCAATTCAATCTCATCCACACTCCGTTTCAACCCTCTTGCATTTACCTCGTGCTTTTTGGTGCGCTTGCGGCATTTACAACAGATAAAAATGAGAAATATGATAAGACCTATAATTCCAATTGGCATCAGTATTTTGAACAATAAGCTTTTACCTACGCTAGCAAGCCAATGACCTACATTTGAGAGACCATCTACCAGTCTCTTCCAGGCACTATCAACCTCGAGTGGTTTGAGTTCCTTTGCCAAATTAGTAATGTTTTTCACATATCTTTTGATCTGTACACTTTTGTCCGGAATATAAGTGCAACAATGTTGCGCCTTCAACATCCGGCAGACTCCGCCCTCTTTTGCTAATAAGGTGTCAAGAGCAAGTCGATTCTGCAAAACCATCGATCTGATTGCAACCATTTCGGTATTGACCAGCAGAAATCCATGAGCTGTTTCAGTAGACAGCACATCCACTATAGTAGACAATTTGCAAATTCTGTGAGTGTTCAGAACCACTCCCACTCCAGGTATCAGTGCACTGAAAATACTACCCATAATTTCACCTATACTTTCTCTTTTACTACGCACTAAGCCATTAGTATTTTCATTGCTTCCAGCTTTTCCATTCACATGGTATATTTTCGGGAAGACAATGCCAAAATAGCAGCTTCCATACCAGTGATCCGGCAATTTGAAATAAGCCTTGTCCCCACAAATATAATAAATTCCAGGAAACACAGGCTCTGACCCATTTTTGAAACCCCAACCTCCAATTACCTTGTAATTATGTTCGCATTCACTGGAACCAATGAAAACATTATTATAATAGCTAGTCTTCTCGCGATGAAGACATAACTTTCCTTTCTTTTCAAAATCCAGCAACAGAGGAGGTCCCGCCCCACCATTTGAGGTGCCTTCCATGTTCTCAGCCCACTTTGGCTTTTTCTGACTTTCGTCATTAGCCTTCTTTTGTATTTTAATCCTCCTTTTCTCTGCCATGTTCAGGAACATCTTTTCCTGCTCACGCAAAGAACAAGTCAAGTTATCTCTGTGTGCATCAGCTATGTCAATGTTACCTATAGTCAAAAAGTAGTCTCCCATATATCTTATGGTGTCGCTTTTGGTATGTACAGGATTCAAGTTCCCACGTATAGGAAGTTCAGAAAAGATCACGTCATTGTTAGAGTAATAGTACTGTAACGGTCCTCTTTTGTAAAATAAACTAGCTAAAATGCTACAGGAAATTCCATATGTCAATGGCAAGTGATGGTATGTCACGCCTTCAGCTACAGAAGTAGGTAGCTTCATGCAGACATAGCAATCTTCAATTTCCATAGTCTCTACATAGTGTATTAACAAGTTTGCGAAAACATTTAAGTGTGTCCTGTTCTTTATTCCATGATAATGTAGTCCTCCCTCATCTGATGCTTCTAACTCTTGTTTTGTTTGTCTCAGTGCTTTCTCATGTCTCGCTATACTCTGTGTTGTCAACTCCTCGCTGTCAGTATTTACAATTTCAGTAGGGACAATGTTAGTATCTTTACTTACAGTAAAGGGTATAAAGATTGTTAGTCCTATCCAAATTACTATCAGTACTACTATACTACATATACACACCTTGCAGCACGTTTTGCAACGACTGCAACTAGGTCTACCATTCACAGTTGAATCAGACATTTCGGCTCAGAAGAAGTTTCTCAACCCCTCTTTGTGTCTTTACACAATTAGCTTACTTTGTGCAAATTCACGGTGGTTCGTCTTCTTCTTCAGCAGAGTACTCAGGGACGGGCTCTCCGTCGCTTACGTCAGTTATATCAAGATCTTCAAGTTCTTCCAAAACGAGTGTCCATTCAGGAGACTTGTACTTTTTGTTTTGTCTTTTTATTCGTTCACTCCTTCTTTTGGAAGAGTTTTCTCCTTGCTCTGCTATCCGCGCACTTCTCCTTGCTTCTGCACGTTTTTCTTCCACCGTCTTTATCCTTAGCCTCAATTTCTTTACGAACCTAGGCTCAAGGTTGTTTCTTTTCTTGAGTCTCTTAGTTGGTACTTGGACTTCGCTTTCTTCTCTTATCCTCTTGTTCTCTTTAGTTTGTGGCAATTCTGCTTCACTTTCTTCTTCTTCCCCTATCTGGCTAGTTCCAGGGCTAGCATCTAGTTCTTCTGCCTGGTTACTAATCTGGCCTTGTTCAGGAATATTTTGTTTTTGGCTTTCGATTGTCTCTGTTTCTGTTTCTGTTTCTGTTTCTGTTTCCTGAACCCGTTCTTCTAACCCTATCTGGTCCTGTTCAAGCACTTCGATCTCTTGATTTTCTTCTGCTCGAACTATTATTCTATGTCTAAGCTGTCCCTTATCCACATCAGGTGTTAGTGGAGGTGTATCGAACACCTGTTCTGTCCCTGTCTGACCTTCTCCTTCCTCAGTTTTGATGTGAATCTCAAGGGGCTGAGGTTCTTCGCCTGTGCCTTGCTTTTCCTGACTAGTCCACTCTCTACCTTCACAAAGTCGCTCTCTTGTTCGGATGGGATCTTCGGTCAGATCAATCAATGGTATCCATTCTTCTGGCCATATGCTTGGCAGCTCGTCATCAGCTACTCCTGGCTCAGTTTCTTGGACCTCTTCAGCAGGCTGGATTCTTGGCAGTTCGTAGTCAACTACTCCTGGGCCAACGTCTGCTGTTCCTGCAGCTTGACTGGTGCTGGGCTGTTCGTTGTCAGCTGCTTCTGGTCTGGCTCCTGCAGAGTCCTCTGCTGGATGCCCTTCTTCTTCAGGTTCCTCGTCTGGTAATACCTTCTGGGTGTGGCCAGCGTGGATCCACTGGGGAATGCCGGCACACTTCACTGCTGTGGTTGTTACCAGGATTATTTGGCGTTTCTTTCCCCACCTTGGTGCCAGACAGCTTGACCGAGTGTGCTTCTTTATTTTGACCCAGTCTCCTGGAACCAAGTTGTGGAGAGGAGTCGTTGGATTGAGGATGCCGTCGTCTCCAATCTGGCGAGAGATAGAACGCACTTGGTCACCCAATCTTCTGCAGTATTCAAGCACCAAATCATCAGTAATACTCAACAGTTTGCTTCCTGGCACCCATGCTTGTCTCATCACTCTTCCCATAATGATTTCATGAGGACTTAGGCCTGTCTTGCGGTCAGGAACACTTCTCAGTCCCATCAGGACCAGGGGCAGGGCCTTTACCCAGGTCATGCCAGTTGCATCAGTCAGCTTTGCTAGTCTGTTTTTGATAGTTCCATTTACTTGTTCCACTATTCCAGAAGCCTCTGGGTGGTATGCACAATGAAGTTTCTGCCTTATTCCAAAGGCCTTACAGAGTTCAGCCAGTATTTCATTCTGAAAATGTCCACCCTTATCTGATTCAATAATGAATGGCACCCCGAATCTAGGTATCAGTTCTTTTAGTAAACACTTTGCTACTGTCAGTGCGTCACTTTGGGGAGTAGGGTAAGCTTCTACCCACTTTGAGAATACGCAAACAATGACAAGGACATATCGCTTCCCTTCACAACGGGGCATGGTGATGAAATCAATCTGTATCCTTACAAAGGGACCCCCTGATCTCCCAATTTTGCTCAGTTCAACCATTGTCCTTTTGCCTGGGTTCATTTGTTGACATGACAGGCACCTCTGGCAGAGGGACTCTGCTACCTTCCTGAACTTTTTACTGTACCAAGTCTGTTGAAATACCAGAATCATGGCATCCCTACCAATGTGTGATCCCTCGTGTATTAATCTTGCCATTGTGCCAAGCAAGTGTCGGGGTAACACAGGCATACCAGTTGGGCCCAAAATGACACCATCCACACGTCTCGGTCTACACCCATCTTCCTTCCATTTCTCTCTTTCTTGCCAAGGGGCCGACTCCTGCCACTCTCTCACTTCATCCCAAGTAGGCACTTCTTCAAACACTTGAAGTTGGCAGCTGGCTCCGATTCCCCCTCGTTTAGGATTAACGATATAGTGATCTCTGGCGCACCATTGGGCCACTCGATCAGCATAATCGTTTCCCAGTGATACTTTGTCCATGCTCTTCTTATGAGCAACGCATTTTACCACTGCCAGTTCCTTGGGTAACTGGATGGCCTCTAAAAGGTCATGAACAACTTTTCCATTTCGAATGGGAGTACCTGAGGAAGTCAGGAATTCCCTCTGTAGCCACAATTGGCCAAAGTCATGCACAACACCATAACAGTACTGACTGTCAGTATACACTGTTATGCGTAGATTTTTCCCAATTTGGCAAGCTTTTATCATAGCAATCAATTCAGCTACTTGTGCAGACTTTATGTTATATAGGTAACCTGCTTCTTCAATTTTTGTTAAGGAGACTACTGCATAGGCAGCACTCAGGCCTCCTAGTTCATGTCTTAGACAGGAACCATCTACAAACAGTTCTTTATCATGCTCAGGCAATGGCGTTTCTTTTATGTCTGGGCGTGGTTTGGTGCTGAATTCTGTCAGATCAATGCAGTCATGTTCATCATCATCCCCACCTTCCATTTCCAGGGGGTCTGGGAGTAACGTGGCAGGGTTCAGAATACCGCACCTAACAATGCTTACATTTGCTGCACCCACAAGAATCCTCTCGTATTTAGTCAGCCGACTAGGGGTGAGATACTGCGTTTTGGTTCTGGTAAATAGAATTACCACTCCATGTGGAACATACACAGTCACAGGATGTCCCATGACAATGGACTCACTCTGTTCTAAACTTGCGCAGGTACCAGCTACTGCTTTCAGACAGCCTGGTAACCCAGCAGCTACTGGGTCCAAGGTGGCAGAGAAATAGGCCACAGGCCTTCTGGTCGTGCCATGTTCTTGAGTCAGGACTGACAATGCGCAATTATCGCGAGTGTCACAGAATAGGGCAAACTCTTTGGAATAATCTGGCATTCCCAACGCAGGTGCTGTACACAGGCAGTTTTTCAGTCTTGTGAAGGCCATTAGGCTTTCATCGTCCCATTCTACAATATCTGGCATTCCTCTCTTGGTCATTTTTATCAAAGGCCTGGCTAAGACTGCAAATCCCAGAATCCACTGCCTGCAGTATCCTAGTACACCCAGGAACATTCTAATTTCTTTTTGAGTACGGGGCAACTGCATCTTTTGAATTATTCTCACTCTTTCTGATGTGACTTTTCTGACACCCTTTTCTATCTGGTGTCCTAGATATTTCACTGATTTGGCACAGAACTGTAGTTTGTCAGGGGCCACTTTATGCCCTTTCTCACACAGATGGTTTAGTAGGGCAATGGTGTCAACTACACAGTCCCTATGACTTTTAGACGCCAGTAGGAGGTCGTCTATGTACTGCACTAGGACAGAGTTCCCAGGTAAGATCAAAGTCTCTAGACATTTTTTCAAGATCTGATTAAAGATAGAGGGGCTCTCTGTATACCCTTGAGGGACCCGGTTCCAGCAATACACGTGACCCTCGAAGGCAAATGAGAAAATAAATTTGCTGTCGGGGTGCAAGGGTATCGAAAAGAATGCATGACACAAATCAATCACAGTGAACCACTCAGCATCCCAAGGAATCTGGTACAATATCACTGCCGGGTTCGGGACAATAGGGCAACAGGGAACTACAATTTTGTTTACCTTTCTCAGGTCTTGCACTACCCTGTACTTGCCACTAGGCTTCTTGATACCCATAATCGGGGAGTTGCATGGGCTACTCATCACTTCCTGTATGATGTTTCCTTCTAGTAATTTTTGTATTTCCAGAGTGACACCGGCTTTCACTTCAGCATTCATTCGGTAGGGCTTAGTGTTAGGGTATACTGCATTGTCCTTGATGGCTATCTGTATGGGGTCTACATCCTTCATTAATCCTACATCTTTTCCAGTGAAGTCCCACGCTTCTGGCTTTACTGCTTCTTGGAGTTCTTTGGGCAAGTCTTGCAGGGTCAATCGTTTAATTTCTGAGTCAGGTCTGAGCAACAATAGTTTATAAATGCCATCTTCATCCGGGGTCTGAATTTCAACACCTTTTGGTGTGCAAAAGATGGTACAGTTCATTTTGCACAGCAAATCACGACCCAGTAGATTCACTGGACTGGTGTCACAGACGACAAACCTATGCATTTGTTTAAAATTTCCAATTGAAATCTCCATTGGTTCGGTAACAGGAGTACTAATCAATTGATTAGATACACCTACTACTTGGATATTCTCTCCCGAGAGGGGTAGGTTTGGAACGTCCACTGTTCTTACAGTAGAACGGGTAGCGCCAGTGTCCAACAGAAAGGTGACATCATTTCCGTCAACCTTTCCTTCAATGTATGGTCCAGACTGGTCTACCGGCAAGGAAGCGCCAAGTACGCACTCCTCGTCCTCCCCTCTCAGGCCCCGTCAGTACTGATCATTACAAAGGAAGGTATCATTCAGCAGATACTGCGAAGTTGCTGTATTTCTGTTCTCACCGCTTTCCCAGACTTCTATCTCCTCACCCTCTGCCTGTTTTCCCCTGTATACCTGTTTTGGTGCACGAGGCACCTGAACTGTTTTTACCTGTGGTTGAGTCTTTCTTGGTCTTTCTTTCTGCGTCTGTGGAGTTAAATCAGGTGTTTTGGCGTTATCATCTAGTAAATAGGGACACTCGTTACGCCAGTGTCCAATTTCGCCGCACTGATGGCAGGGAAATTTCTTCATAGCCTCTTCCCTGCTAAATTTGGGCCGGGGCTTTCCTCCACCCCCACCCCCAGGACCTTTGTTCTCAGCATTTTTAACCATGTTACTCAACTGTTTTTCCTGCTGTTCTGCGAGCTTCACTTGAGCCCACATCACTTTTTCCTTAAGGGCCTTTTTCTTTTCTGCCATCTCGTCCTCGCAATACTTTGCGTACCGCAGGACCTCATCCATTTTTTTTGTGTGCCAACAGATTTTATTATCTTTTATCCACTGACAAATTTCGGGTCTTAAACCATTTACAAACCTGTAAATAAAATGCGTCATGTCTTTCATCTCGATGTTATCAATACCACTGTATGTTTTGAACACCTGCAATAACCTCTCATAGAAGGAGTGCACTGTCTCGTCCCTTTCCTGTGTTGTCCTATCTATCTTGGTCCAATCAGTTTCCTTTGCGGGTACTTTTTCTTTTAAATGCTGAATTACCTGCTCATATTTTCGCATGACATCCTTCGATGGCTCCCCTGTTTCTTTATTCCTTGGGTACTCTTCACTAGGCCAGTCTATGGCTATTTTACATTGGGTCCATAAATCTACCGGAACCACAATGTCGAAAAACCCATCCAGGTCTTTCCACAGACACTTCTGTACCTTCACGAACCTTTCCACCTGCCTGTACCAGTCTACTGGTTTCTCTCGTAATTTTGGAAAATCATTCGTAAAGGACACAATATCCTGTCTGGACCAAGGGACATGCACATATTTCCCTCCAGGTACTTCGCGCATGGGGCATAACTGCTCAGGTTTTTCTACCTCCCTTAAAGCAAACTCAGGAGTCACTTGTCGGGAGCGAGCCTCTTCTTTCTTTATCGCCCACCTGCTTCTCCATCTTTCCACATCTCCCCATTTTTGCAGTACCCCCAATAATTCTTTAATCTGCAACTTTTTTCCTGCCACATTCAGATGTTCTATATCTTTGTCTGAGAAGTCTGCTCTGTACGGTTTCTGCAAGGGCTTGGATTTTGAAATATCTACCCCCATACTGGCTGCGGTGTCTGTCAGTTTTTCGTGGAGCACTCTGGTGTTTCTTGTAAGGCTTTTACACATAAACGACAATTCTTCTTCAGAGTAGGTATTCAATCGATCCAACCCCACATTTCCTCCCATTAATTCTTCTATTTCTACCCTCAGCTTGTAGAGGTCTAAAGGTTTCGTTTGCGGAGTCTGTTTCTCTAATTCGGACTCCAACTTTCAATTTCATCCGGAGTTACCAGAGAGACACTCCTAGTACCTGTTGCTGACTCTAATTTTATTTCTTTCGCATTAAAAGGGTTATGCCTCTGCTGCATTCCCTTTCCGGTCTGTTTGTTTGGCAAGTCCAAGAACGCAACTTCAGACTCGCACTCACTGGACTGATCATCTATGATTATCGGTTCCTGTCTCGGGGGTGCCATGACTGGGGTCATAACTGGAGTAATCGGATTTCCCTGACCATTTCCGTATAACGGAACCACTGGTCCAATAGTTACTGGAATAGTCAATGCCTCAGGACTGGTATTTAACTGGGAGATTTTCTGAATTATTTCTGTCCTTTGTCTAGCTAGAGCCTCTTGCTCCTTTTCCACTAGTATCCTTCTTAAAGTTGCGTCATGTAAAATTTGTGGGGTCAATGGAGGAGTAAAACTCGGGGCAGTAGGATGCGTTTCACTTGGTCCCCCACCATAATTCGGTTTTGGGAACAGGGTTCCGGTGTTAAAGGACCTGCGCTCTTCCTCATATGGAGGTTGAACAAAAGGCAGTCCTGAACTCGATGGTTTCTCTTCGCTTTCATACAGGTGTTTGGGAAAGAAAACTTTCGCACGTGAATATTTTTCTTCTTGGTTTGCGGGCACTTTGGGATATATGTCCCTTGTTTCCGCTGGTTCGGGTTTCTCAAAATAGGGCAATACCTGACCACCCCCTCCCAGTCCTAGGGATCGGTCTTCTTCCTTTAGGAAGTGGCGACGGGGAGCATCTCCTACACTGGAAGGACGGGCCCCCTCATTATAAGGTGGCGGACTTCTGGTACAGATGTCATCTAACAATTCATCATCTGACTCCCCAAGGGCCCCCCAATGCTTACACTTTTCGGTATTTTTCTCACCTGCTGCAGGGTTATGACATGCTGGCATCATGGGAAACAGACCCTCAACAATCATACTCTGCCTCCACTGCTTCATCCTTTTATCCCTGGACTCCTGTTTTTGCCTGGGGTACCATTTGGTCAGACCTTTGTCCATTCGGGGTCTTTCTCTTTCAAAAGCCTCTATTTCCCATTCCTCTAATGCTTCATACTGCGTTAGTCTCGGTCTGGGATGCAGTTCATTCATTCGGGTTCTTAAATTAAATAAGATCCTACCATTGAAAGTGCCTTCTAACGGAAAAGCCAATACTCCGTCATCTTTTGTGTACTTCACCCAATTCTCCAACCACACACAGGTATTGTACCCTCGGTCAAACATCATGAATGAGGCAGGAGTATTAGGTGGTGGAACAAGAACACCTTCTCTAGATTTAATCGGTTTGTCCGTTTTGAAATAATTTTTCACCTTACTTACAAGGGACATTTTTCTCTTTGTTCCGTACATAATATCGTATCTATTAGTCTTCCACTGATCCCTTTCAAACCCTAGGTGCCTTGGATCAGGTTGAGTGCCTGTAGTCTGCGAGTGCCACATACGACTTCTACGCTAAACTTTGTTTACAAACTACCTCCAATCAGAACGCGCTTCAGAAATCCGTGCAACCAATGGGTGCGCGACTCTGAATAATCTCCGCCAATGGGTGCGCGGCCCCTTCGTGAGACAGTTTCCACGCTTCGGCGCTCGCCCCTCCTTTACAATTCCAGCTCCGCTACCCGCCCGCTGCTTTTACCAATCCCAGCGCGGCACAGAGTGACGTCAGAGGCGCTTCGCGACTGACTCCCTCCCTTCACAAGGTAACGGAAACTTTCTTTCTTTTAAAGTGCTCAGTGCTTGGTTATTTTACAACGAATACACATTCGCCACAGTGCTCAAGTGTCTAGACAGAGAAAGAATTATTTTACTGCAAGTAAACTACTTCCATTTACTTTTCACGCGCTGCGGGTAGATCTCTTCCGCCTACCCTTCACTTTAGCATCGGTGAACCTGTTATTCCCCTAAACTCATCCACTTCTCCGGGATATATCCGAGTCTAAGGTTTCCCAGCGGACCCCTTTGCTTTCACCCTAGCTCCGAGGAACCTGCTACTTTTCCGATGTGACCCTTACTAGGTTACGCCACTATGGGAATTTTGCCAATGAACCCCGTTACTGACATTTATTCACACATGCATTCAGAAAACCCTAGTTAGTGCTTCCCGGTTATCTTAACCTGCACCTAACTTTCCTCGAGCCTGTGACCTCAGGACAATGGATTCTATTCACCACTTGCCCTTTCAATTCCCCGGGGAGTTCGGACAACACAAAACTAAACGGTTGACAAATGCATGGATTAATACATATAACAATACAAGAACAAGAATAATGGCAATACAACAATTCATGAATTCCAAAACAGCGTATTCACAAGAGAATGATCAGGTCTCTTAGAACAACCGCTCTTCCAGCAGCATTAATGTACTAGCAGCTTCCGACTCAACTAGTCTAACCAATCCTGCTTAACCTTTAGCTAGTCCCTAACCATACCTCTGCTACCAGAAAAACTGATAGAGCGCGCGAGGCCACCCGACCAATAATTTTCGCCGTTTCCGGCTTCAGGGCCCATATACTTTCAAATCACCATATACATTGACCAGGTGACTTCACGAGCTCTACCAATTTGTGTGTGTTCCCTACTATTGTTTTCTCAGCGCACCCGACTTACCATCCACCGATGCGGGTACCTAATGACCACAATGAATCAGGGAGCTAGCTGTAAAAGGAAAGGCAGCAAAATACAAACCCAACCAATAACATTCAAATACTGTTGAAATGATCACGGACAACTGGAAGTTTTAAAATGTTTATCTAAAGTTCATTGTTTTCATGCATCAAATACACGAGAATGAGACATTCAATAAATAGGATAATATAAATGATGTAACTATAGAGAAATAAGGACAAGGTAATCATTCAAATGCAATATGGAATGCAAATGAGAAAAATACTAGAAATGTTTAAGCATGGACAGACTATGCATGGGTAACTATAGGAAGGCCTATAAAGAGTAACACGCTAAACTTAAAGTGAAGGGTCCTTTGAACAATCTAGGTAAGGAGGTTCTAGACCATATCAGAAAATGACAGACTGCAATGCAAAATATAATTTCTAACAGGTGAGATGACATGGGAATACGTTTGCGAGATAATTGCAAATGACTTTCAATGGTTTGCAGAAAACATGGAAAATAACATATGCCAAAGAATCACTTTATTTAAGCAAAAGGTAGAAATATAGAAAGGTGCAAGTTTAAAGAACTTAGAACAGTATTTACCTAGACTGGTGTGGAAACCAAACCCTGGCCACGGGTCAGTTAAGGACAGGAAACCCTCAAGGAAGGATACCCCTCAAAGGACAGCAGGTGCAGAATGGACACCCCGGACAGGACAGGATACCCTCGGATTGGGAATTAGGACAGGACCTCAGGACAGGACAGCAAACCCTCAGGACAGGACCGCTCAAGACAGGACCGGAACCCACAGCTCGGAAGCAACGCCTGCGCTCCACCCGCTCTGCAGCTATCGATCAAGACCCCGATTGGGTCAGCGAATTCCCAGCAAAGTGCTTCGACAGCACCTTAAGGTTCAGTAAAACCTTAGTCTGTGGTCAAATTCGGACAGAGTGCTCCGCAGCTCTCTGTATTCTTCAGTCACCTATTGAGTGCGATGGGTCAGTGACAGGTCAGCTAAACCAGACAAGTCGGACGATTCCCTAGGTGAACCCAGGGTAGATATACCGTTTGGGGCAGTGTACCACCCCCCAATGTTGCAAAGTGTCAAAATCCTTCAATTCGGATTGGTCGTAAGGTAGGATTTGGGTAACACACCAATCACAATACAATATTTTAAGCCTGTATTTGCATGCTTGGGTACCGCCTAGAGAGATTGGGGTTCTCATGAGAAATTGCAGAGAAATACAACGGGAATATTACAATGTTTCTGAATAAGGACATGTGACTCCGTTCAGCCGAGTTTCAGGTCGGTTCTCAGGAGCATCTTGCCCATCACTGCCAACTGGCTGTGTTCCATCAGTCAAGGTCCACTGTGCCGCAGAGAGTTGCGCAGGCGCAGAAGGGACCTCCAATATGGCTCTCCTCTCTCTCAGACCCCCATTCCCCGCGGTACATGAAAAGTAAGCGAAAACAAATTAATACATAATAATGTTATCATGAAAACACATCACAGGGTTTGTACTTCTAACTTATCATCAAGAAATATACTTATGCAGTCTATATGTTAGCTACATGGATACAATCACAAGAGCAGTGGCACGAGCAGTACCACATGATGGGCACAGCTATGTATTACGCATGCGCATAAATTTCCCTCCACTTCTGCAGACGCGTCAGGACACGTGAGTGTGGCTGACGCATGCGCAGTAACTAAAATACAAGCGGCGGCCATTTTTAAGTACACGGATTAAATGCATTAGAAATACACATAGGCAAGCTTCATAAACTTTTACTCAAACTTAATATAAATGTTAGTAAGACGTACATTTGTTACCTTATTACACATAAACGAGGTTCTTGAGTACAGCAAGTCCGCAAAATATGCGAAGCTTTGCTTCATCAGTGTGTCGTGTAGCGTTTACCATTGGTGCCCCCGAACCACGGTGCAAGCAGCGGCGTAGAGTCCGGCGTGGAGCGGCATCGTTGGGGATACCAGGGCGTCGTTGTGAAGCGAGGCGGTGTGGAGTGCGGTGCCCACAGGTTGCGGTGCGGGCAGCGGCTCAGTGGCAGCATCAGCAGGCGTCATCGGTGGGACCAGGGTTGCGGTGCGGCATTGCAGCGGTGCTCTCTGTGGTGCCTTCAGGACACGGTGTCGGCAGCGGCCTCATAGGCGGCGTTGGGCTTGAAGTCTTTGATGTTCCTGAGACTTCGTGAGCAGGGGGCAAGCTCTCCCTCAAGCCCTTGGAGATACTCAGCACAAGTAGAGAAAGTTCAGTCCAGTCCTTTCACTGCCTAAGGCAGAAGCAGCAACTGCAGTCCAACCCAACAAAGCAACAACTCAACAAAGGGGCAGTACTCCTCCTAGCAGCTCTTCCAGCTCTTCTTCTTGGCAAGTTCCTTGATCCAAGTGAGTTCTAAAGTCTTGGGGTCTCAGCCCCAATATTTATACCAGCAAATCCTTTGTCCTCTGAAGGTAGAGGGGCCTGGGCCCTTTTCAAACCAGTTTGGGGTGTCTTCTGCCAGAGTACACCTTCTTTCTTTGTCAGTGTGGGCCTGGGTTCTCAGACGCACCACAGGAGATGGAGCCAGCATTGTGGAAAGTGAGCTTAGCCTCATTCAGACCTAGGTGCTACTCCTCCCACCTAGGTGTAGATGTGCCTGTACAGCCCGGCTGAATCACCCTGTCTCCCCCAGCTCCTGTCACTCACGAACCAGACAGACAATACACACGCTAGCAGAGGCAGCCTGGATGGTTAGGTCAGAAAATGCAGACTTTCTAAAAGTGGCATTTTCAAACACAGAATGTTAAAACCAACTTCACTTAAAGATGTATTTTATCACTCTGAGTTCAGGCATACTAAGTTCGAATTTCTACCAGTCAGTCAGTTAGGATGATAGGATGTAATGACCGAACTGCCCATTCTGGCCTACGGAGAACAGGTAGCCTTGCAGTGGTGAAAAACGAAGTAGACTGTAATTCACTATCAGAACATGCCACACACACCAGGGCATGTCCTACCTTTCACGTACAATGCACCCTGCCCATGGGGATACCTTGGGCCTACCTTAGGCGCAACTCACATGTAGCAAGGGAAGGTTTAGGGACTTGCGATTGTGTGCACTTGCCAAGTCGGCACGGCAGCCCCAGGCTGCGCACAGGCTCTGCGATGGCAGGCCGGAGTTACACTTTACAGGCTGTTTACGTGGGTGGTACAATCCAGTGCTGTAGCCCAACAACAGCATTCGATTTAGGGGCCCGGCACACACAGGGCACTTTAATGGGGACTGACAAATAAATCAAATATATCAATCATGGAAACACCAATCCAGAACACATTTTATACAGGAGCACTTGCACTTTACCACTGGACCGCAGTGAGGAAAGTGCGCAGAATCATTACACTAGCAAAAACAGAGTCAAAACCGGGAGGTTAAAAAGCAAACAGTCAGGGGAAACACGCCAAAAGATGCCAAATCTAACAGCCCCCTTTACCAGGTAGTTTGAATTGGGGTGCTTGTGCAGGGAGAGTGGGAGTGCCCCCTTTTCCCCTGGTGAAATGGTTCCTTGTCCTCTTACCCTGCAATGGACATGATCATGAATCCCTACTCCGACCTTAGACCTCTTCTTCCTGTCCCTGGCAAAGTCTCATTATCTGATATCCCCTGAGGTTCCCTAATCCAGAGGCATGCCTATTAAAGTACCTCTGTGCTCCCCTACATACCTTTAACTAGGAACCAAAGAGTCATGAAAGTAGTAGTGGAGCCAAATCCCCCTCCGACGAAATAGGCCAGCAGGATCTTATTGTTACCTTCATCGCCACAGGCTTGTGCAGGCCAAGGTGATAGAGGGAACACCTGTCCGAAGCCCAGAAACACAGACTTAGGTGACCAATGGACCTTTCAATCTGCGGCTATTGAATCCCTCTTTATTGTGCCTGCCTACCTCCTGATGGTCTCGGTCTCCTCCCCTGGTGCCTGGCTGCTCATGCTGCTGTGTGTTTGCGGCAAGCGGGCCCATTCCCAACATGAGCTTATAGTGGTCTACTACTGCAGCCAAGGGGAAAGACAAATTCTTCAAGCCTCACATTGACCAATACAACAAAGACTCTGGAGCAACGGAAGGCGAGGTGTCAGATAAAAGAGCGTCTACTGAAGGAGACTTGGCCAAGATATTACAGGCCATACAGACATAGCAGTATGCAATCAAATCTAAAATTGAGAAGATGAGAGTTGATGTGGCACCCCTTCACCAAGATCTCACAAATGCAACTAGCAGGATTGCAGAAGCACAGGGGCGCCTCTCTACAGTCAAAGATGAGGTGTCTAGCTTTAAGGTAAAAGTAGTTGGCATCCTCTCCCAAACATCAGAGCTCCATCACCATTCGGAGGAGGCCTAAAATAGATCCCAACGTAGCAACCTCAGTTTTATTGGGTTCCCTGAGGGAGCGGATCTAATCATCCACAGAGTTCATGGAACAGTAGATTAAATCCTGGCACCCAGTGAATGGGCTCTTCTCCTGGTTTGCTATAGGGGTTGTGCACAGGGCGCTCATGCCTAAGACCCCGCCTGTTGTAAATTATTTTGTCCACCCTAAGCGTGGAAGGGTATACTCAGATGTGAGTCCCTTGCTCATTGCACCATCAGGATTCAAGCAAGCCGGGCCGAAGACGCCTGAAATGGCAGAAACCGGTCCCCGGAAGCTTGTTTCCTTCCCAGTGTAAGAATTGGCTTTTGTAGTCTGGTCTGCCCTGTTCCCATGATGCACTGGGCTAG
The DNA here is from genome assembly GCF_964261635.1 of Lissotriton helveticus. Classification (NCBI taxonomy): domain Eukaryota; kingdom Metazoa; phylum Chordata; class Amphibia; order Caudata; family Salamandridae; genus Lissotriton; species Lissotriton helveticus. Next base: position 1,002,879,731 of record NC_136067.1, read on the forward strand.
GGACAGACTAATTTGCATACAGCCAGGTTCTGAAACTGGGATGGTGCAATGAGCTAAAAAACGGTGTTGGATCTAGCCCTGATCTCTTGACTGGGCGAGAGTACTCTGCTTAATTCAGAGACTCTGTCCATCACCACCCCTTGTTGTAAATTATTTTGTCCACCCTAAGCGTGGAAGGGTATACTCAGATGTGAGTCCCTTGCTCATTGCACCATCAGGATTCAAGCAAGCCGGGCCGAAGACGCCTGAAATGGCAGAAACCGGTCCCCGGAAGCTTGTTTCCTTCCCAGTGTAAGAATTGGCTTTTGTAGTCTGGTCTGCCCTGTTCCCATGATGCACTGGGCCAGGGACAGACTAATTTGCATACAGCCAGGTTCTGAAACTGGGATGGTGCAATGAGCTAAAAAACGGTGTTGGATCTAGCCCTGATCTCTTGACTGGGTGAGAGTACTCTGCTTAATTCAGAGACTCTGTCCATCACCACCCCTTGTTGTAAATTATTTTGTCCACCCTAAGCGTGGAAGGGTATACTCAGATGTGAGTTCCTTGCTCATTGCACCATCAGGATTCAAGCAAGCCGGGCCGAAGACGCCTGAAATGGCAGAAACCGGTCCCCGGAAGCTTGTTTCCTTCCCAGTGTAAGAATTGGCTTTTGTAGTCTGGTGTGCCCTGTTCCCATGATGCACTGGGCCAGGGACAGACTAATTTGCATACAGCCAGGTTCTGAAACTGGGATGGTGCAATGAGCTAAAAAACGGTGTTGGATCTAGCCCTGATCTCTTGACTGGGCGAGAGTACTCTGCTTAATTCAGAGACTCTGTCCATCACCACCCCTTGTTGTAAATTATTTTGTCCACCCTAAGCGTGGAAGGGTATACTCAGATGTGAGTCCCTTGCTCATTGCACCATCAGGATTCAAGCAAGCCGGGCCGAAGATGCCTGAAATGGCAGAAACCGGTCCCCGGAAGCTTGTTTCCTTCCCAGTGTAAGAATTGGCTTTTGTAGTCTGGTCTGCCCTGTTCCCATGATGCACTGGGCCAGGGACAGACTAATTTGCATACAGCCAGGTTCTGAAACTGGGATGGTGCAATGAGCTAAAAAACGGTGTTGGATCTAGCCCTGATCTCTTGACTGGGTGAGAGTACTCTGCTTAATTCAGAGACTCTGTCCATCACCACCCCTTGTTGTAAATTATTTTGTCCACCCTAAGCGTGGAAGGGTATACTCAGATGTGAGTCCCTTGCTCATTGCACCATCAGGATTCAAGCAAGCCGGGCCGAAGACACCTGAAATGGCAGAAACCGGTCCCCGGAAGCTTGTTTCCTTCCCAGTGTAAGAATTGGCTTTTGTAGTCTGGTCTGCCCTGTTCCCATGATGCACTGGGCCAGGGACAGACTAATTTGCATACAGCCAGGTTCTGAAACTGGGATGGTGCAATGAGCTAAAAAACGGTGTTGGATCGAGCCCTGATCTCTTGACTGGGTGAGAGTACTCTGCTTAATTCAGAGACTCTGTCCATCACCACCCCTTGTTGTGAATTATTTTGTCCACCCTAAGCGTGGAAGGGTATACTCAGATGTGAGTCCCTTGCTCATTGCACCATCAGGATTCAAGCAAGCCGGGCCGAAGACGCCTGAAATGGCAGAAACCGGTCCCCGGAAGCTTGTTTCCTTCCCAGTGTAAGAATTGGCTTTTGTAGTCTGGTCTGCCCTGTTCCCATGATGCACTGGGCCAGGGACAGACTAATTTGCATACAGCCAGGTTCTGAAACTGGGATGGTGCAATGAGCTAAAAACGGTGTTGGATCTAGCCCTGATCTCTTGACTGGGTGAGAGTACTCTGCTTAATTCAGAGACTCTGTCCATCACCACCCCTTGTTGTAAATTATTTTGTCCACCCTAAGCGTGGAAGGGTATACTCAGATGTGAGTCCCTTGCTCATTGCACCATCAGGATTCAAGCAAGCCGGGCCGAAGACGCCTGAAATGGCAGAAACCGGTCCCCAGAAGCTTGTTTCCTTCCCAGTGTAAGAATTGGCTTTTGTAGTCTGGTCTGCCCTGTTCCCATGATGCACTGGGCCAGGGACAGACTAATTTGCATACAGCCAGGTTCGGAAACTGGGATGGTGCAATGAGCTAAAAAACGGTGTTGGATCTAGCCCTGATCTCTTGACTGGGTGAGAGTACTCTGCTTAATTCAGAGACTCTGTCCATCACCACCCCTTGTTGTAAATTATTTTGTCCACCCTAAGCGTGGAAGGGTATACTCAGATGTGAGTCCCTTGCTCATTGCACCATCAGGATTCAAGCAAGCCGGGCCGAAGACGCCTGAAATGGCAGAAACCGGTCCCCGGAAGCTTGTTTCCTTCCCAGTGTACGAATTGGCTTTTGTAGTCTGGTCTGCCCTGTTCCCATGATGCACTGGGCCAGGGACAGACTAATTTGCATACAGCCAGGTTCTGAAACTGGGATGGTGCAATGAGCTAAAAAACGGTGTTGGATCTAGCCCTGATCTCTTGACTGGGTGAGAGTACTCTGCTTAATTCAGAGACTCTGTCCATCACCACCCCTTGTTGTAAATTATTTTGTCCACCCTAAGCGTGGAAGGGTATACTCAGATGTGAGTCCCTTGCTCATTGCACCATCAGGATTCAAGCAAGCCGGGCCGAAGACGCCGGAAATGGCAGAAACCGGTCCCCGGAAGCTTGTTTCCTTCCCAGTGTAAGAATTGGCTTTTGTAGTCTGGTCTGCCCTGTTCCCATGATGCACTGGGCCAGGGACAGACTAATTTGCATACAGCCAGGTTCTGAAACTGGGATGGTGCAATGAGCTAAAAAACGGTGTTGGATCTAGCCCTGATCTCTTGACTGGGTGAGCGTACTCTGCTTAATTCAGAGACTCTGTCCATCACCACCCCTTGTTGTAAATTATTTTGTCCACCCTAAGCGTGGAAGGGTATACTCAGATGTGAGTCCCTTGCTCATTGCACCATCAGGATTCAAGCAAGCCGGGCCGAAGACGCCTGAAATGGCAGAAACCGGTCCCTGGAAGCTTGTTTCCTTCCCAGTGTAAGAATTGGCTTTTGTAGTCTGGTCTGCCCTGTTCCCATGATGCACTGGGCCAGGGACAGACTAATTTGCATACAGCCAGGTTCTGAAACTGGGATGGTGCAATGAGCTAAAAAACGGTGTTGGATCTAGCCCTGATCTCTTGACTGGGTGAGAGTACTCTGCTTAATTCAGAGACTCTGTCCATCACCACCCCTTGTTGTAAATTATTTTGTCCACCCTAAGCGTGGAAGGGTATACTCAGATGTGAGTCCCTTGCTCATTGCACCATCAGGATTCTAGCAAGCCGGGCCGAAGACACCTGAAATGGCAGAAACCGGTCCCCGGAAGCTTGTTTCCTTCCCAGTGTAAGAATTGGCTTTTGTAGTCTGGTCTGCCCTGTTCCCATGATGCACTGGGCCAGGGACAGACTAATTTGCATACAGCCAGGTTCTGAAACTGGGATGGTGCAATGAGCTAAAAAACGGTGTTGGATCTAGCCCTGATCTCTTGACTGGGTGAGAGTACTCTGCTTAATTCAGAGACTCTGTCCATCACCACCCCTTGTTGTGAATTATTTTGTCCACCCTAAGCGTGGAAGGGTATACTCAGATGTGAGTCCCTTGCTCATTGCACCATCAGGATTCAAGCAAGCCGGGCCGAAGACGCCTGAAATGGCAGAAACCGGTCCCCGGAAGCTTGTTTCCTTCCCAGTGTAAGAATTGGCTTTTGTAGTCTGGTCTGCCCTGTTCCCATGATGCACTGGGCCAGGGACAGACTAATTTGCATACAGCCAGGTTCTGAAACTGGGATGGTGCAATGAGCTAAAAAACGGTGTTGGATCTAGCCCTGATCTCTTGACTGGGTGAGAGTACTCTGCTTAATTCAGAGACTCTGTCCATCACCACCCCTTGTTGTAAATTATTTTGTCCACCCTAAGCGTGGAAGGGTATACTCAGATGTGAGTCCCTTGCTCATTGCACCATCAGGATTCAAGCAAGCTGGGCCGAAGACGCCTGAAATGGCAGAAACCGGTCCCCGGAAGCTTGTTTCCTTCCCAGTGTAAGAATTGCCTTTTGTAGTCTGGTCTGCCCTGTTCCCATGATGCACTGGGCCAGGGACAGACTAATTTGCATACAGCCAGGTTCTGAAACTGGGATGGTGCAATGAGCTAAAAAACGGTGTTGGATCTAGCCCTGATCTCTTGACTGGGTGAGAGTACTCTGCTTAATTCAGAGACTCTGTCCATCACCACCCCTTGTTGTAAATTAAGACCCCGCCTGGAGCACCACTCCAGCCCATGATTGCCTTTTTTTTAACTTCAAAGACAGAGACTGCATCCTGAAAGGGGCTCAGGCCCTGCCGGATGTCTGCTAGCGGGACACCAAAATCCTGATCTTTCCTGACTACACCAGTCCAGGTGAAGCAAGGTCCTATATAAAAGTGGTTAAGGCTAACAAAAACACTTTTCTTTGTGACTCCAGAATCTGCTTGGGACTGGCTAACAGAAGAGAGACAGTTCCACCGACTGAACAAATTGCCTCCACTCTCCACCCGAGCCTGTGTGACAGCTGCCTTGGAGGATGTTCAGCACCGGAAGCGGATCCGTACCCTCTCCCAACCAGGTCGACGTGGTGTGAGGGACAATTCACCCTCCTGAGATCTGGTTACTCAGTGCCTCTGGCTAAGGTTCTGCTTGGCAGCTTGATGACAAAAAAGATATAGCCTCATCGTGCCTGCATGAGGGTGGATCGACTGCATCACCCCCTTCCTGGAATGCAACTGGCTCCGAACTTGAGTTAAGCCCGGCAACAGAAATGCGGTTACACGCCACTCACAGGAGTGCCTGCAACCAACCCACACCGCTGCAAGCTGTTGAGGATTAATGATCCTGCACCACTTTACACCTGAACATATGTTGGTTTTCTGTTTTAATGCAAATTACAGGGCACCAAATGCTTCTCTAGGGAAAGTATAGGGCGGGGGCATTGAGGTGGGCAGGGCTCTCTTTGCGACTGGGTTTTAGAGGTTATGGTTTTGTCACGTAAAAATGTGTTTCCTTCCTTTTTATTCAGGTCATCACAGCACACTCCCACAACTTTATCAAAGGTTCTCTCACTACAACTTCTTAGTAGCACGCTGCAACCCAGACCTGACTGCTTTGACTGTCTCTAATAGACCACAAGCTCTATTCCCACAATCACTTCCTGCCTGTGCATGACATCTTATCAAATTATGTCTTGGAATGTTAACACCCTTTTAGATCTGCAGTGCTGCGTTACACTCACTGCTTCCTGACCTCAGTCCTGATGTTGCAGGAGACGCATCTGATGCGTGCAAAAAGTCAGTTCCTGGCACGCCAATGTTACTATTGCTTCTATCATGCTGCTTATGCTAGGTCTCAAGGGATGGCGATCCTCTTGTGCAGTGCGTTTCCTATTGTGGTTGCTCAGACCTGGTGTGACCCCCAGGGAACATAACTCGCTCTCACTGGCATAGTCAAGGGCTGACCACTGAGCCTTCTATGCCCCTATACTTCTCCCATTGCACTCAACTCAAAATGAGTAAGTGCACTTACTCATTTTGGTATTCACAGAATGCACTTAATCATCAATGAGTAAGTGCTTTCTGTGAATACCAAAATGAGTAACTGCCTTCTGTGAATACCAAAATAAGTAAGTGCCTTCCGTGAATACCAAAATGGTAGTAAGTTTAGGATTTTGACTTCAGTTAGTTCTGTGAATCGGGCCCAGACAGTATAGACACAAGTCTGATGCGCACCATAACCACGCATTAATTCACATGATTTTCATACTCACTGCAGACTGTTTGCCGGTCGCTCACGTGCAGATTCTCTCACGTGTCATCTCTTATCATGCCCTGTGCTTCTACAAATGGGTGCGGTGGGCGATTCTTAATACCTCATGTGGAGGCTTAAAGCATGGTACCTCAAAGGCGAGACTTATGCTACATGATAGAACAAGAACTTACAGCTTATTGGCAGACTAATAATGGCACAGTACATTTCACAGGCATCCTTTGGGTGGCCTGCAATGCCACCATCAGAGGTTGTGCTAAGGGTCTCATCAGGGAAAAAAGAAGGCAAGACATCATCACATCACTCAATTGGAGGCCTGCGCCCTCTGCCTAGAAACAGAACTGCCCACAACTGCCCACAGAGCCAAAAGAAGCAATTACCCGACAGCGGACCCTGATTTAAGAGGAAAGTTGGTTCATTTTGCTTGAGGCAGTGTAACAGATTTGCTGTGCGTCCTTTGACTGGTAGAGTTGTGCCAGCAATAATGGAGCAAAATGGCCAATTCCACTACACGTTTCACACTATTGCACTGACATTTACTGTATATTACACCTGGCTTTATGCTGCAGTCCCTCGTCCTCTGGCCAAAACCATGTGTCCCCTCCTCAATGAGGTACCTCTCCTGCAGCTCTTTTCAGTGGAGAAGCAGGACTTGGACCAACCCTTCATGACTGAAGAAATTAGGGCTGCTTTTTCGGCCATGGCATCTGGTAAGACGCCAGGCCCTGATGGCTATCCTATGGAGTTTTATTTCAAGTACAGAGAGATCTTTACAACGTATTTACTAAATCTCTGTAATGAAGTGGCAAAGACGGGGTCCTTCCAGCAGGAGCTTGATCAGGCAACAATTGCAGTCATATCAAAAGTGCACCCTCCATCCATCTTGTGTAAAGACTATCATCTATCTCCCTTGTTAACGGGGAAGTTAAACTCTATGCAGCTGTTCTGGCCTCATGCCTTACACGAGTCATTCAGTCGCTAATACACCCAGACCAAAGTGGCTTAATGTCAACGACGAGCACGAGACATTGTTTGCAAAGCCTACACGTGGCCCTCTCTCGTCGTCACCTTTTCACATCCCATCTGGCATTTCTTATTGATTTTGAGAAAGCATTGAACATGGTGGACTGGAGTGTCTTTCAAAGGTCTTATAGGGGGCCAGGTTTGGAACCCATTGTCCATGTGCTTTACTCTAACCCCACAGATCGTGTCTAGATCAATGGGGTGGCCTCTGACAAGTTCCCCATCTGGTGGGGTACTCAGCAGGGGTGCCCCTTGTCCCCCATCCTATTCATGTAAGCGATCAAGTCCCATTCTCAACTCATCCGGTGTGCTGCACAGGTCAATGGCTGGGACTGGGACACAGATCACGGCGACCGTATTGAGTTATACACCGGTGAAGTCCTCATCAAGGAGTAGTGTGGAATGGCAGGCTACAATTCCAGTGTATCGTCTGAGTTTCCGTTACCTAAGTATACAAGTGGCCCTCCACACTGAACTAATGTGGCCCCTTAACGTTAATCCTCTGACTCGACAAAATAAGGTAGACCTTAAGAAGTGGCAATCCCTCACGTTGAATGTAACGGGTAGGATAATCCTAAATAAAATGATGGTACTACCTCGATTTCTTTATCTTTTTCAAAACATCCCACAGATGCTGCCCCACCACTGGTATTGTAAGATAGACTCTGTGGCTATCTCCTTTCTCTGGCACAAATCTACACAACACCTGCCCTATGTCAATTGTCAGCAAGCTCTGTATGATGGAGCCTTTGTATGGCTAACCTATATCTATATTATCTGGCATCACAAATCCTGGTAATTAATGACTGGCTGACCTGGGATTGTTCTGACCAGGCCTATAGAGTGGAGCTCGCCTCGCAGGCTTCCCATGGATCATGTTGATGCTTTATGGTACCACAACACCTACTGCACAACGGAGGTGATCCACATGATCTGTCTTGGGTGGAGAGCTGCTCTTTGCCATACAAAATGGAGCTTAACACTCACTCAGCAGACCTCTAAGTGGTGGGGCACCTGGCTGGGGGAGGTGACTGCACTGGAAGGCTTTAATCGCTGGTACACCATCGGCATAACACAATTGGAAGATGGTTGGTTGGGTATATAGGAGCTGCAAGTAAAGTATGCTTTGTCCAACACACAGTTTCATAAATACTTGCAGTTACTCCCAGGGCACAACGCTCCTGGAATTCAACCCAATTAAAGCAAGGCTTATGATGGACACATTAGGGAAAGGTGGTGTCTCGCAGATACATCGTACACTAATCATCAGCGCCCAGGATAGACAGAGCCACCTTAGTACCAGGTGAGAGGGCAAGAGGTTATAGATTGGAGATATGCACTGATGTCCACTACAGTGATCACAATATCTTCCACACTCTGTTTAGTTCAAACGTACTACCTTTACTGTGCGTATCTCACTCCAAACCATCTATATAAGGCAGGTCTTCTCGCGCACCCTGAATGCCCTTGTTGCTCTCAGGTCCAGGCAGATTTCTATCATATTGTTTTGTCCTGTTCGATTATACAGCAATACTCGGTAGCTTTGGTTGTTGAGCTATCAGAGCTGCTGGGTTGGGAGGTGGATCTTTTCCTGCTGCCAATGCTGCTGGGGGTACCTGACGGATTGGGAGGCACATGAGCAGACTGAACTTTGATTGGTACGGGTCTCATGGTGGCCAAGCGAGATATTGCATCCGACTGGAGGGCATTGAGGCCGGCTACATTGTCCCAATGGAGGAATTCCAGGCCACATATATTGTCCTAATGGAGGCACATAGTGGACTAGTGTGCCCATACAGAGAGGCTGGTGTACGAAGCCAGAGGCTGTCCTGTTAAATATGACAACATATTGAGCAAATGGTGGGGAGCAGCGGAAGTGGATCTGTTGTATTGGAAATAATACTGATATGTTTCTTGGACAATATGTAGATGTCTTGAATGCTAAATTGCACACTATGTTCAATACACATGATAGTGACTGTACCATTGTGCTTTGCATAAAAGTGACCTTTTGTGTTGTACTAAAACCAATACAGTTGTTTATTAAAAAAAACTAAAGTGTTACATTTAAGAGAAATTTGGGCCATTAATTTGAGGATCCTTTGGAGATTTACAAATCCACAGAAGATTTGCCAATCCAATTCAAAGTTGAAGGCGCACCCTTTGATGAAGAAGATTTTTCTTCCATTGCGCATTGCAGCTTCATGACTCTGGCTCCAGACTAATGAATCCACTGTGCTTTGATTGGTTGGTCATCACTAAAAAAAATACTGTTGGCTTTGCCATTTCCCAACACTGTGCACCAAGCACCATACTAGAAAAAGGAAAAAAAGACATAAAGCATCAGGATTATGCTACCCTTAATCCCAGGCCATGTAGGTGAGTCCAAACGGACCCAATGACTATAAAATAAATATTCAATCATTTTTTTCTTTTTGCAGGATTTGCAAATCCAATCCCGGATTCATAAATCCCAGACCATGTCTGATTCCACAAAATCCAGGCAGGGTTCAGGGTTCACGAATCCTGTAAAAAAGGATAAATAGTATTCAGTGCTACTGTGCTTGACCAATGGCAAAACATGGGCATTGGTTACAGGCAGAGGGTTGGAAGCGGGCATGGCTGCACTCCAGTCCCTGCTGCCAATCCCTGCTGTACATGACTGAAAGTTTTGGGTGGCAGAGGTTGGCTGCTCATGATGCAAGTGGGCCCCTGTCCAGCCCCAGCATGAAGTCGAAGGCCTTCGGGGAGCTTGAGTTGGCCGTTAGCTGCAAGTGGATGTAGTACCCGTCTGCATGTGACCAACTTCCACAGTGCATGGGTGCAGAGGACGCTGGCCCCTTGCGGAGGCATATGTGCTGGTCTCTGAGGTGTGGGACATTGTTAGAGATGTTTCATGCATGTTGCCCTGCAACTGTTTTAAAAGTCTTTGTGTGAGTCAGAATTATCAGAAATGTACCTATGTGTGAGGTGGAAGATAGTGACATAATTGTGGATTAGATAACTAAAATAAAAATAGATGGGAGTTGTGTCTTACCTGGGCTTACATAGTGATTCTGTGGAACAAGCTGGCCATATATGTAATGATGGCGGGACGAGCATAGACGCTGATGAATCCTGGTTGCGGTGACAAGACCCTTTGGCGGTCACTAAGCGGGTACGCGATCAGCTGACGCATGTTCTCCACTTTTTAAGGTTGCAGATTTGATATGAACCTCCCATGAAAGTCTCATTTGGAACCCCACTAGTCCTGAAGAAGTTGCTTGAAATTTGTTACAGCAATGAAACATCTTGGCTAATAATGATTGACTATATCTCTACCTGAGCCATTTTTAATTTGGAAGAGCTTACCGCACCGAATAAAAGTTATGACAAGCAAGTAAGCTTTACCAAATTTTAGCAGTGAGGATTATCTGTGTATATTCTCACAGGGTCCATAAACTCGTGCATTTCTATAGCATGTATAGGAAGTACATTCACATTTAGGTTTCTTCTATTGTTTGGTTTCATTTGGTCGAGGTTTCTCTCTCAAATGCACACACATTTCTTTTCTGGAAAGAAAGCAACCAATGTTGAGAAGTGGGTTTGCTGGCAAGTACCAGTCAGCATCCCCCTTGGTGTTGCAACCGTGAGGTGCTTTCTCTCCTTCCCACACTTTTTTAGTTTATGGGTGGGTCTTTGATGGTAGTTTATTCTAGAATCAGGATACACCACAGCATAGTGACCAATAGGTCATAGAGGGAGTCGTGGATGAGGTTATAATACCCCCCTCGTGCTGGAATTAGAGTTTTCGTTGTATCTACCCAGGGACAGCCTTTTGATTGATTTTGAATGTGTTAAGTGGGGGGCTGGCTGTCCTTTTGTTCCCCCATTAGCTCCTATTGTATTGATGGCCATATATCAGGTCAAAGAGCATGGTGAATGGAATACACTTACCAGGTAGCTTGGACACAGTCAGGAACCAGGTCCGCCTCCAGGAAAAGCATGTGCCTCCAGTATCCTAAAGAACTTCTTTTTACCTGCCTCCTCTTGCTCTGCAATCATTGCTTATTGTCCCCCACTTTGCATTACCTTCACCTCTAATGCATTGACAGAGTCTGTTAATTCCAGCTACATAGCCTTCTTCTCTGATCTACTGAGGGCGTATGAGGCAGACCATGTAGTTCCCTATATTGACAAACAACACATTTTACTACAAGTTCTGTCTCCTCTCCAGTGATGTCCCTTTACTCTTGAATGTTGCTATTTGCATATGGAAACTAAGGGGTCCATTTGGATGATGGGCGGATCGCTACCGCCCATATGGCGGTGGCGATCTACTCACCAAAAACCTCCGTCCGCTTCTATTTCCCCCCGCCACATTACCATGGTGAAGGGGACCCCGGCGGACGGGAACACTGTTCACCGGTTTTCTGCCGGTAGGCAATCCGCCTGATTGCTTACTGGGCAGAAAAGCAGTCTACATGGTGGCGGTGTCTGGTAGACACCGCCATCCATATTTGTATACAGGCGGGAATATGCCTTTCTGTGGCGGCGTTGGCAGATGGTTCTTGACATTGGGGGCCGGTAGCGGGACCCCAGGGATCCTGGGGGGTGCACATGGCTAGCAGTTCCATGCACAACATGGCAGGCACCGTGCGATACCTGCCATGTTGTGCATGGAAGTGCACAACATGCCTTCCTGGCATTGTGGTGGGCGGTGCTGAGTGCACCGCCACAATGACAGGAATGCAGAATGTGCCCACCACTGTGGCGGGCGCATCCTAATGTCCCCCACGGGACCCCACACCCTTATGGCTGGCGGTCCCATTTCCTGATAGGTCTGCCCGACATCCTAATGACCCCTAAATGTGGTTCTTTTTGTGCACAGGGTCACCCAATCAATGGAGAAGAGGCAGAGTGTAGAGTATGACAGTATTGTTGCATTGTGGATGTTAGGTGTGTGTGTGATTTGGGTCAGGTAAATGGTGTTTCCCTACTATCTTCCAATTGGGTTCTCTGCTCCAGGAGTGAAGATCACCACCCCTGTGGTGGAATTCTCTCCAAACATACATAGTAGAACTGAACCATACAGTTAGTCATTTAGATGTAGGAGAACCTGCCCCCTTAAGTAAAGGGCTGATGACCCGTAAGGTGGAGATCACCACCAAACATTGGTGAATACCATCTGTGCAGAGATTTTCATCAAGGTGTCTAGGCATAGGCAGAAACCTTTATGTGTGTATGTTTTTGCACAGATAGGTTGCTTTGTTAGCACCTCCTAGACCTGCACTCTTATTTTACTCTGCAAACTGTAAGCACTTCCTCTTCCTGTTATTCTCAGTTGGCTGTTGTTGACTCAAAAACCCTTGTGTAAAATGTCCTTGTCCTAGATATATCTAGTCCATAGTGGAATGTTGGGTCTGTGACATAGGTGGGTTCTGGGGCGGTTGAGACCAGTGGGGGCTGTTCGTGTCTGCCTGATAAGACACAGGATTCCTACGCACTATTAAACCTGAAGATCCCTACTATTTGGAGTGCTGGTGTTTCTTCCCAGACAAGACAGAACATTTATTGATGACGAGGATGGGATTTGCAAGGCGCCTGTGCCCGTGGAGCTGTTCAAGGAATCCTGTGTTGAGGATTGAGCCTGTCTACCTGCTTTGAAGGGTTTGTTAGGACTGCTTGTGCAGTGTTATTCTACAGCTAATTAAAATTATTTTCGCACTGCAACTCTTCTGGCAAGCTTACTGTTGAGCTGGGGCATTGTGCATTAAGTATCAGGGGCCCATCAACTCGGATTAATGGTGCCTGCGCATCCACTCCACACACCAGTATCTCTCATTCCTCCTGCAGCATACATAGTGCGCTTGCCTTTGTCCGAGGATGGGTGGCTTTGTGCAGTGTCATTGCTCACACTAGCCAGGCCGTATGCAACCAACTGTCACCAGCCGTCTCGCCCGTTCGTATCAGCGAAAACTTTATATGCATAACAGTACCTGCATAAGGTATTTTCTCACCTGAAGCTGAAGGAAGGTGAATTCAACTTGAGCCATTTCCCTTCTCCCCGGCATCTATCATAGAGTTAAACATGCTGAAAGGGAAAATACATTGTTCACACTGCCATTGGGCGGCCTTTGGCAGTACTGCACTTCAAATACACCCATACTGGCATAAGAATAGAGCATAACTAAAATTTGTGTTTCTATATTAACAGTTGTAAGCCCATTCATCATCAGTATCAATCAATCCTTGGTGGTGCCACCATTCATCTTAATTTTACAAAGTGAAGCGGCTATAGACAGGGAAGTCTGAATAGAAACATTTGAGAACTAAATTGTGACATTAGGAGGACCAAACCTTTCACCACTCAGGAAAAAAGCTTTGTTAACAGGATGTTTGGGCACTGAAGGTCAACATATTTTTAAATATTTGCCAGAAGTTCATGAAGACAACTGCAATGTAATGGGAAATGTATATAAGGAAGTCAAATTGCACCTGTAGAGATGGTTTTGGAAAGACTTTGAATATTGTTATGCAACGGTGTTTTGAAAAGACTTTGAATATTGTTATGCAACTGCACAAGTTTTATACCCAACCGCAGAGGCCTGGTGAATCCGTCGATGAGTTTGTTGAGAGATTGAGGGAATTGGCCATGAAATGCAAGTTGAACCCATGACAGAGGAACTCATGAGATATAAATTGATTGTGCAGAGCAACAAGAAGAAAATGCAGGAGTGTCTGTGGACAGCTGCTGATCGAACACTAAAGGATAGTGTTGCTTTTGAAATTCAATGTTAGCTTTAAAAACCCCCAAAACACCAATGCTGGTTCCTTAATAACCTTTCAATACCACATAAGTGGGATCCAACACTCTGCTCGGTGTAGTAAAGAAGTTGGAAACAGGATCAATCTTGAAGAGATTTATTGTGAGGCTACATGGATAAGGACCAAGCCAGAGGACAACCGGCTCCAACAGAGACAGCTTCAAGAGTGAACATATGTACATTCTCATGTTCATAAGCCACCAAGAACATTTTAATAAGAACCGAGAAAATGCATTCAAGGTGAACTAAAGGAAACATGAATCATGTAAAATAACATAACACAGAATACATTGCCTTCCCCTCTTCTAAAAAAGAAAAAAAAACGAAACGTAATCTCTGTATCTTGCAGGTTTAACAATAACTCAGGAACTTCTCAAATTACCCTGGAGAGAATCTGCATTAGTGGGAACAAGGCTCCTTTATTCAGAAGAAGAATCTGGACCATCTTGTTGAATCTTGGCAACCTTGCTAAGGTTCCACCAAAACGTGCCGTCTTTCTGCACAGTATTCCACACCAACTTAATAACTTTAACCGGTCTACCAAATCTACTTTCACCTTTGTTAACATGATACAACTTCTTTATCTTGATCAGTTCACCAACTTCCAAAGTTGAAGTTTTGGAACCTTTCTTTGAGTCATAGCATAGTTTCTGCTTAGACTGCATAGAAGCCACATTATTTTTGACAATGGACATCAATTTTCAAATGTCTGCCTCGGACTTTATCCACTTAGACATCCACCCAGGTCCAAAAGATGTATTTTGAGTGCAAAAAACGATGGATTTAGGCCCAGATCCCTGTACTGGGGTGAATGTATGACATTGTTCTGCATTCTGTCCATCAACTGTTGTTTTGCATTTGTCACCAAAAGATGTATTTGCCTTCAAAACGTGAGACCTTTGTAGAAGAATGAGGTGTGGTTCTATAAAACCAAAACATGCTACTCAAGGTACCAAAGACATCATGGTTGCCAGCGTAAGCCCACTTCACACACTCACCAACAACACGATTCATCCTTTCGACAGGTCAGCCTTCAGGATGATACAAAGAACTTTTGATATGTCTCACACCTGAAACAGACAAGAAAGATTGGAATTCATTGCTGACAAACTGCTTCCCCTTGTCCAAAACAAGGACTTCAGGAAAGCCCCCTCTCTACCAAACATCACTCAAAAAATGAACAACACTTTTAGTGTTAGCCTCCCTGACCAGCCTAAACTCAGGCCATTTGGAGGCATAGTCAATGAGGAGTAAAATATACTTGGAACCACCTGAGAGCATCTCATATGGTCCGCTAATATCCACACCTAGGGGCCGATTAGGATGGCGGATGGACGCAAGTCCCAGAGGTGGAGGGACCGTCCGCATGGGCTGCGGCGGTCCCTCCGTGCAAATTAGGATGTGACCGCCACCCTGGCGGTCACATCCTGGATATTTAACATTGCGGCGGGTGCTGCTTCAAGCAGCACCCGCCGCAATGTTAAAAGTGCATGTTTTACATTTACATGCAAAAAGCGGCAGGCACCGCGCGGTGCCTGCCGCTTTGTGCATGTAAATGCTGGGGGGTACCATAGGTACCCCCCATGTGCACCCCCCACCCGTCCACACCCTGGGGGCCCGCAACGGGCCCCCAAAATCAAAAGTACACATGCTTTTCCACGGCGGAAAAACCGCTGCGGAAAAGCATGTTTACAAATGTTTCCTAATTTGGCTGGCGGTGTCTGATAGACACTGCCAGCCAAATGAGAGCTTTTCCGCCGCGGTTGTAATCCGACCGCGGCGGAAAAGCAGCGGACAGAAACCAAGACCCACCAGCCATCGTAATGCGGCGGTGGGTCTTTGGTGACTCCGCAGAGGATTTTCCGCCTCCTCCGGGCCAGAGGTGGCTTCCGCCGGCCCGGAGGAGGCGGAAAATCCTCCATCCTAATCGGCCCCCAAGTTTCATCCAAGGACCATCAGGACACTCAATGGGTAACAGAGGGGGAACATAATCTTTAAGGGTTTTGTCTGATGACCTACAGACACAACAGTTAGCAACAAGATCATCAATTTCAGAATCCATACTGGGCCACCAAAAAGCATCATGAACACGACGTTTGGTGAAAGAAGAACCTAAATGTCCTTCATTTCCTGAAAACATGCGGAGGAATGAGCTTAACACTCCTCCACAGAAGATCATCTTCTAAGGAGATTTTACTCTCAATTTTAGAAAATGGCGGGAACATAGGAGATATCACTTTCTCCCTAGGCCACTCATTCCTAACGAGAGTACAAAGGAGAACACAATCATTACGAAAAGCAGACCTCCACTCATTCTCCAAACAACACTTTAATTCGGGTATTTCCATAGCAGCAACCAGACAGTTTTCTCAATCTTCATCAATAAGATCTGCAAAAAAAAATTCTTCATCCCCTTTGGCAGGAAACCGAGAGAGAAAGTGTGCCCTCCCATTCTTACCACCAGAGATTTGCTTGACATCAAACTGGTACCGCAAAACCTTGGTAACCATCCTCATTATCCTAGGAGTACAACATTTGCTCATGGTGCCACCCAAGATATTAATAAGAGGCTTGTGATCAGTTTGAAGAAAATGTTTTCCACAAATGTATGGACAAAGCCTTTCAATCGCCCAGGAACAGGCTACAAGTTCTTTCTCAATTACAGAATACTGTACATCCACAGCCCCAAGAACTCTGGATGCAAATCCAATGGTGTTTTCTGTGGTAAAGTTGCACCCAAGCCCACCTGGCTGGCATCAACAGTTAGATAACACGATAAACTGGGGTCAAAAGGTTTGAGAACCGCACTTTTCTCAAAGAGCAACTTAATTTGACTAAAAGCTGACACACACTATTCGCACCACTCAAATTTCACTCCTTTCTTAAGAAGATTACTGATAGGACGAACAATACTAGCATAGTGAGGAATTAATCTCGAATAATATTCACACAAGCCAAGTAGAGATTTAACCCCCGTATTACCAGTAAGAGTAGACGCATTGGCAATGGCTTCAAGAAGACCAGATCTGGGACTAACCCCATCTTGAGTGAGAATACTACCCAAATACTCTACTTCAGTACAAAATAAATTACACTTTCCAGGTTTTAAGACAACACCATGTTTTTGAAACAAACTCAGAACTTTGTGTAGGATTTATTCATGTGAAGTAAAATCTTTTGCGAAAATTAGAACATCGTCTTGGAAGACCAACACACAGTCGACTCCTTTAAGAATGTTATTCATCACCCTCTGTATAACCGACACCGCTGATGCTGAACCAAACGGCATCCATTGATATTGAAAGATACCCAGAGGGGAAACAAAAGCAGTAAGATGACGGGATTCCAGGTTTAGCTTGACTTGTTGATATGCACTGGCAAGGTCGAGCTTGGAAAAAAACCTAGCCTCTTTAGTGGAAGCGAATAAATCATTGATTTTAGGAAGAGGATGTGAGTCAACCCAAATCTCCCTGTTGAGGGATCTTAAATCAACACAGACCCTGAGTTGACCACACCTTTTCCTGTCAACCACTGAAGGAGAAAGCCACAAAGAAGACTCTGCAGGCTCAATGACACCTTTCTTATGCAATTGTAATACTTATTTCTCCAGGTCATCCCTTACGCTATAAGGAACACCTCTAAGTTTGTGATTCACTGGAACAGAGGCCTCCTTTACAATTATTCTGTGATTAAAAACACATATGTTTCCTAAACCATTTCCAAAAACAGAATGAAATTTATTTTTCAAAACTTGAATTTCATCAGTACATCCCACAATAAGTACTTGTTCCTTGGCTCCTAGATGGAGAATCATTCCAAAGAGCAACAATGGAACCAACGTAATATGTTTAGACCTTTCAGTGCAACATAGATTTTCTCTTTGATTTTCCTCCCCTTGAAACTAATTTCCTCCTCAGAAAATCCCACTAATTCAGTTTTCCGACCCTCATATGATACGGGAAAACAATCAGGAGGACACAGTGGCTGACAATCATTCCATGTTTCTTAGAACAACTTTTGGGTGATCATTGTTATCTTGGCACCAAAGTCAACTAACCGTTTAATACTCTTTTCTCCCACAGTGATATCAACAATGGGATCAACACAAGACGCAGGATCACCTTGAACGACATCTTGTGATAAAGAGAAGTCATTAGCATTACAATTAGTGACGACTGAGACAACTTCTATGTCAGAAGAGGAATCCGACTCAACCACACTTACAACTGGTTTCTTTTGCCTTCTCCTTTTTAAACAAATTTGGGCAAAATGCCCTACTTTCTTACAATATTTGCAGGTAACATCAACTGCAGGGCATCTGGATCCCCTAGAATGAGGAGGATTACCACACCTCAGGCATATGTTAGAAACAACATTAAACAGTGTATCAGTTCTAGATGACTTACTGAGAGTATTAGCATTCCCTTTTATAGATTTCGTGTGTGGTTTGGCAGAAGAGTTAAAATTGATAGCATTGACAGACTCTAACACATTGTCATCCAATTCTTTAAATAAACAATAGAACTTTCTATGCTCTTAGCTAATTTAATAGTATCATCTAACGATGGATCACTCATGCTAAGTAGTTTCTAACATTCTTATCCTTACAAAGGCATACAAATTGATCTCTAATAAGTTGGTCAGTAAAATTTTCAAACTTGCAATCAGCTACCAACCTGCGCAATACAGAAATATAGGAATCAACATCTTCTGCTTCAGACTGTGTCCTCTTAAAAAACGTATGACTGAGGACCAACAGACTTGGTTGTTTGTCAAAACAAAGCCTACGTTTACGTACTGTTTCTATATACTAATCATTAGGTACACCTTCTTCTTGTGGTAAGTCAGGTAAGTGTTTAAACACAGATCTGGCAAAAACCCAAGGGAATGTAAAAGAAGACATTTCTTTCTATCAGCACTGAATTAGGATGCACCAATGGCACCCAGATAAGTTTCAAAGGCATCATGCCAAACTTCCCATCTGATAGGAGGTTCTCCAGGAGTGTCCAGAAATGTAGGAGAAGGATTAACAGATTGTAATATGCACATGGTTGAAGGAGAAAAAAAATACAATTTAACGATATTGGTAATGATGAACAGATTACAGTAGAAACAAAACACACAACAAGTCAAGGTGTGAGCATCACCGTGTGATGAGCGCAATAATATCCACAGAGTTATTATTATTGCAGAAATATGAATACTGCAAGGCTGAAATAACAAAAAACAATTAGGTGTGCACACACCGTGTGAAGAGCACAAGAAGATTGTACAAATTACGAATTGGTGGTGTGCACATCACCACAATTTGTGTTGACCAATCAAAGGAATAATGCACAACATTGTAAACAATGTATAAATGCTGGAAATTAATAAAACAAACAAAAAAATAAATAAATAAAGGTGTGCGCATCACTGAGTGATGACCACCAGGAACTCCAGGAGGTTGAAGGAAAAGTGAGTTAAAGTGTGCATATCACTGTGATGGGCACAAACAATCAAAATAAAATGCAGGAAGAGGAAGAAAAAAAATGAGAGGTTTGTGCCAAAATTCAAAGAAACTCAGTTGTATAAACTGCATCAATTTAAGTGGATACAATGTACACAAGTGGAGAATAAAGCTGATCGTTGCTGCCTGAAGTTGTAAAAAAAAAAAAATTCAAAGACGTGATGATGTGATACGCTTTTCTGGTATCATGTGACAAGGAAATGAAGAAGGACATCAGAATAGTGTAGCCACTTGCCGCTTGTCACTTTCTCAGTGGACGAGGTACAAAGCTCGGTCTTTACACTCGCCAGTCTACAAGGCAAAGCTGAAGGATGTTGGAATTGTGTGGGTGTTTGCCTTTAGCCGTCCCGTCACTGCTCTGCAGACAAGGTACAGTGCCCAGTCTAAACACTCACCAGACTTACAAAGCAGCTCTGATTTAAAGAGTGTGTGAGGTAGAATATATGCTTGAGGTAGACTATTAGCAGATACATGCGTAAGTGAAGGCATGGAGTGAGCCGGGTGCATGTGATGTTTCAGCTCGTGCTGTCAAGAGACAATGGAGGTGCGCGAGAAGACAGACAAAGGCGCTCGAGCACGGGAGAGGCAGTTAAATATGAGGCGTAGACCACGATGAAACAAATAGAGAATTTTAAAAAAAATACCTTGGTTGTGCTTGTTGGAACCGGGGCTGCTGGCCCACTTGAGGTAGCATGACACTAGCTGAAAGGCTAAATCCAGAAGACATTTGTATCGTGCTTGCATTACACACATTACAACACCCCAATGCAAACACACCAAAAATGACACCACACAATCTGTTAAATAGAAAATGGAAAAGCTTTATCTTAGATTTTGTAAAAGAATGAGTAAAGGTTCCAATATACCATAAATGAGGTCTTGGACATTCCTTTCAAAGTTTAAATACATTAACTGCTTAGTACACCATATTTCTTTCGGTTGTTTGAGCACCAGAATTTTAGATACAAACAAATCTCTTTACAGCCGATAATTTTACATCCTTTAGTCCAATTATTACTGGTGGTCGTCTCTCTGGTTAGGTAAGTACCTTATCTACTACACTTACAAATATGAGCACTTATCCGGATCAAACTTGTAAATACGTAACAGTATATTTCAGGAGATCAATTTTATCATCAATTTGAATTAGGCTGATGGGTAATTAATTAAATTTTAATTGGCAATTATTTTTATTTAATTGATTAATTGCTAATTATGTTAATTTTACTTATTTATTTTCAGTAGTGGGTTCTGGGTTTTTAGGGGAATAGGGTGGGAAGTAATTTATTTATAATTAATTAAATAATTCAATTTATTTAATTGTATTTAATTAGAAAAAATAGATAAATATGTTTTAATTGTTAATTAAATACATTTAAATTTGTAATTAATTTGGATTAATAGGTAAGAAATAATAATTAATTTTAATTTGTAATTTTAATTGATTAATTGTTATATTAAAATAAATTGGTAATTACTTTAAAATAATTTGTTATAGATATTAATTTATATTTTTTAAAATAATATATGAAGTATTTAATTTCCCTACTGTTGCACACTCTGGAGTGGGAATAGTAATTTTTACCCCTACGCTATCCAACGCTTTCCCTACTGTTGCACTCTTTGGAGTGGGAATAGTAATTTTTACCCCTACGCTATCCAACGCTTTCCCTTCTGTTGCACCCACTGGAGTGGGAATAGTAATTTTTACCTCTACGCTATCCAACGCTTTCCCTACTGTTGCACCCACTGGAGTGGGAATAGTAATTTTTACCCCTACGCTATCCAATGCTTTCCCTACTGTTGCACCCACTGAAGTGGGAATAGTAATTTTTACCCCTACGCTATCTAACGCTTTCCCTACTGTTGCACTCACTGGAGTGGGAATAATAATTTTTACCCCTACGCTATCCAACGTTTTCCCTACTGTTGCACTCTTTGGAGTGGGAATAGTAATTTTAACCCCTCGCTATCCAACGCTTTCCCTACTGTTGCACTCACTGGAGTGGGAATAGTAATTTTTACCCCTACGCTATCCAACGATTTTCCTACTGTTGCACCCACTGGAGTGGGAATGGTAATTTTTACCTCTACGCTATCCAACGCTTTCCCTACTGTTGCACTCACTGGAGTAGGAATAGTAATTTTAACCCCTACGCTATCCAATGCTTTCCCTACTGTTGCACCCACTGGAGTGGGAATTATAATTTTTACCTCTACGCTATCCAACGCTTTCCCTACTGTTGCACCCACTGGAGTGGGAATAGTAATTTTTATCCCTACGCTATCCAACTCTTTCCCTACTGTTGCACCCACTGGAGTGGGAATAGTAATTTTTACTTCTACGCTATCCAACCCTTTCCCTACTGTTGCACCCACTAGAGTGGGAATAGTAATTTTTACCTCTACGCTATCCAACGCTTTCCCTACTGTTGCACCCACTGGAGTGGGAATAGTAATTTTAACTCTACGCTATCCAACGCTTTCCCTACTGTTGCACCCACTGGAGTGGGAATAGTAATTTTTACCCCTACGCTATCCAACGCTTTCCCTACTGTTGCACTTACTGGAGTGGGAATAGTAATTTTTACCCCTACGCTATCCAACGTTTTCCCTACTGTTGCACTCTTTGGAGTGGGAATAGTAATTTTTACCCCTACGCTATCCAACGCTTTCCCTACTTTTGCACTCACTGGAGTGGGAATTGTAATTTTTACCCCTACGCTATCCAATGATTTCCCTACTGTTGCACCCACTGGAGTGGGAATAGTAATTTTTACCTCTACGCTATCCAACGCTTTCCCTACTGTTGCACTCACTGGAGTAGGAATAGTAATTTTAACCCCTACACTATCCAATGCTTTCCCTACTGTTGCACCCACTGGAGTGGGAATTATAATTTTTACCTCTACGCTATCCAGCGCTTTCCCTACTGTTGCACCCACTGGAGTGGGACTAGTAACTTTTATCCCTACGCTATCCAACGCTTTCCCTACTGTTGCACCCACTGGAGTGGGAATAGTAATTTTTACCTCTACGCTATCCAACCCTTTCCCTACTGTTGCACCCACTGGAGTCGGAATAGTAATTTTTACCTCTACGCTATCCAACGCTTTCCCTACTGTTGCACCCACTGGAGTGGGAATAGTAATTTTAACTCTACGCTATCCAACGCTTTCCCTACTGTTGCACCCACTGGAGTGGGAATAGTAATTTTTACCCCTACGCTATCCAACGCTTTCCCTACTGTTGCACTTACTGGAGTGGGAATAGTAATTTTTACCCCTACGCTATCCAACGCTTTCCCTACTGTTGCAATCTTTGGAGTGGGAATAGTAATTTTTACCCCTACGCTATCCAGCGCTTTCCCTAGTGTTGCACTCACTGGAGTGGGAATAGTAATTTTTACCCCTACGCTATCCAACGCTTTCCCTACTGTTGCACTCTCTGGAGTGGGAATAGTAATGTTTACACTTACGCTATCCTACGGTAATAATATTGATTATTATTTAATTATATTATGTTACTCTATATATATGTTTTGACAAATATGATTGTAATTTTTTTTTATAACTTTCATTAATTATTTAAATATTATAAGGTAATTTAAGTATTTTTAAGTATATTTTAGTAATTAATTTTTAATATTAATTTAATTTAACACTGTTTTTAATAAAGTCGATATTTTAATTAACTATGTTTTTGTAAACGATATTTTGTAGTAGATATTTTTGTACTTACCTGTTTGTAGATACAAACTCGATATTCTGTCTGTCAATATTTTGTCAACGATATTTTTTCAAGTCGATATTATGTCCCTCGATATTTTTTCAGTGATCCCTCAAGGATGTATGATTACCCAGAGTGACAGAGGAACAAAGGGAATTTTTGGGACTTCCGGGTAAACTCAGTACATTTTCAAGCAGTTATAAGTATGTTAAGGAAGGGAAAACCAGAGGGCAGTAGAATTACCAGCTGATTTTTATCAGATGCATTCCTCGAAACTGACAGACAAATTGCTGGAGGTGTTTCAGGAGGGACACACTACAGGCTTTTTGCCTTCTTCTCTGGGAAGTGCCAACTATACTGATTCAAACCAGAGCATTATCCAAAAGAAACAGACCTCCAGCCCAGGCTCAACATGTACGTGAAAGTGCTAAGCAGAGTTTTAGTCAAAAAATTGTCACAGTAAGTGGAATCCTTAAAACATTCGGACCAATATGGCTTTGTGCCTCACAGGATCATATTGCTAAATATACACAGGCTTAAATGGTGTCTGAAGGGGGGAAGGCCCATATACAAAAGCAATCTTAGATATATGAAAGGCATTTCATATATTTAGCTGGTCCTATATGCTGCACGTGTTAAACAATGTTTTCGGTCCAGACTTTTAAAGTTGGTCAAGGATACTGCACATTAATACAAATTTCCGAGTAAGAACTAGCAGAAGAATCTTGGAAAGCTGGGATATAGAGCAAGGAATTAGGGGGTATATTATCAAGGGGTTTATCTCCGCTTTTTTGGCTTTAAAAGCCAAGAAAGCGGAGATAAAATTATCTCCCTATTACCAAGCTGTCGCTAACACCAGTTAGTGACAGCTAATAGGAGATAGCGACCATCTTGGGCCTCGCTTTGCATGTCAGTGATATTTATCACTAATGACATGCAAAGTGGGCGTGCCAAGATGTTAGCGACTGGAAACAGTCGCTAACATCGCTATCTCCTATTACCAACTTTTGGAGATATTCGCGCTAAGCGCGAATATCTCCAAAAGCTAACACCTGCCCTGAGCAGTTCTTCACCATGTTATCCAATGGGAGGTGGATAACATGGCTAAGAGCATTTGCTCGATAATGCATGAATATCGCTGACTTTTCAGCGATATTCATGCATTGCGGCCGTTTTTATCGCATTTGCGATAAACCTTGCTAATAGCAAGGTTTATCTGCGATAAAAATCGCCGATGTGCGGCGATAATTTTTGTCTCTAAACAAGTTAGAGACAAAAATTATCGCTAGTTGTTGGTAATATACCCCTAGGTTTCCCATCCCCTCTTCTATTTGCCCAGGCAAATGGTGCCTGTGATGAGATGAGAGTTAGGTGACTGGGGCCTAAAATGAATATAGGCAACACCACACATTTGGTATTCATGTACACAGACGACACTCTGGTGTGTCTGATAGATCCGATGATGTCTGTACATCTTTCGATGTTGATGTTGCTTGACTCTTGGGAGATATCCAGATGTAAGGTGAATCTAGCGAAGAACACACTGCTTCTTCCGGTGCCTGGCATGATGAAAAATTGGAAAGCTCACAGATAGACATTTCATAGGGACCTGTGAGCTTCGGATTTTTAGCCATTAAGGCTGCACATGATCATGGTGAACAATACAAAAGTAACAGGGGGTGATGGCGATGGGTCTGTAGGGGTCAGTAGCCTTTTGTGGTACCTCACCATTATCTGTCATGGAAAGCATCCAGTTGGAGAAAATGATCCTGGATCTAAGGCCAGGATGTCTCCCTGGCAGGGAATTAAATTTGACCGAGATGGGTTGGTAGGCGAGGCAGGGTTAAACTAGACATCATGAAACTACCATGGTACAATGACAGATTAGTGTTATCCAATATAGAGTTGTACTCAATAGTCACTACCTTCTGCTTGTAGTGCATTAATCATGAGATGGCTCCAGCTGAGAAAGGGACCTGCTCAAAAGCACTCATAATGAAATTGATCTGCAAAGCTGTTAACGATGGAGTTGTATATTCCACAAGAATTTCCAAATATAGTGTGATAGGTGGGAAAAGTATGTGAAACAGCACTATGGGAAATATTGAAGCATGCACCATTAATGCATGATTTGGCAATATGGTCATTATAGACCTTTCAGAAAATGAGGAGTGTGATAGAGATGGCACAGTGGAACAATGGGGATTCTCTAATTGGAGGGGCCATTTACCAAAATGGTAGGTTTATGATGTTTGTGTATTCCTGGGCAGAATGTTATGTACGGCAAGGACAGTTCTTACACTATGTGAGATTGCCTCAAATAGCTATGGCTCTTTGGCTAGTATTCCTAGAGGAAGCGCTAGATTCAGAGGCTCTGAAGACATTAATCAACATAGCCTCAGAAAAATCTTTCTTTCTCACATCTATGCGGCTCTGAGAAGGGATATGGGCTCCAGGGAAAGAAGGGAAGTTGACGTCTCAGGATTCAACACAGATAAATGATGGGAAAAGGCATGTGCACAAAGACAATATCTAACAATGGTAGCTTTAAGCTTGTCCAGTTTAGTTACCTGAACAGAACATTTCTAAAGCCTGGGTTCTCAGAAAGAGGGGTAGCCTTCCTCCGGATTACTAGGGGCAGGGTATACCTGGACACCCCTCCCGGGCTGGTGGTTCTCTGCCGGGGACCAGATGGGCTATGCCCGGACAACACCTCCCTAGCGGTCCACGGCTCCCTCCTCCAGGCCAACGGCATGGCAACGTGCCTGGGACAGGCTCCATGGTTCCTGGACAGTCATCCTTTGGGCGTCTGGACCCGAGAGCTTCGGTCGTTCTCCCTGTGCCTGCGACCCAGCGGGGTTCCCTGAGCCCCTGAGAAGCGGAGCCCCCGAGCACTGCGGGGCAGGTGGAAAGGCTCAGGGCTAGCAGATGGGAGTCCTTTCGGTCCCGGCCATCTGGTCACACCTGCCCCCGCGGCCATCTGGTCGCACCCAATGCTTTCCAATGGGGCGACCAGATGGGCGGGCTTTCCTGGAAGTCCCGATGAGGGGCCATTTGGCTCCCCGATCCCAGCAAGGGCTCCAGGAGGCCGGGCACGTTTGCGCTTAGCGTCCCGTGAGCCTCGCGGTGCGCACAGGTTCCCAGGAGGAGGGGTAGCCTTCCTCCAGATTACTAGGGACAAGGTAGTCTCTGACTCCTCTTGGCCTAGCAGTCCTCAGCCGGCAACTGGATGGGCCAGGATGCTGCCCCAGCCCTGGGTCCATCCCTGGGCCTGCCACGTGGCAGGCTGCCCTGGATGGGGTCCGGCGGGCCCAGGGAGACTCCCCTGATGGACTGGGTCCAGGGGCCCCGGAGAGGGCGGTCTCCCCAACCCGGGCTCCGTCCTTGGTTCTGCCGTGTGGCAGGGTGCCCGGGACAGTGATCAGAGGGCCCGGGGAGGCTTCCCCTGCGCCTCTAGTTCTGGGAGCCCTGGCTGGGTCCAGGGGCCCGCCGGCCCCGGGTCTGGTGCTCTGGCCCTGGGCCCAGTCCACGGCCTGCCGAACTGCCAAAGGCCTGGGACGGGGTTCTGTTGTGCCCGGGGAGCCACCCCTTGCTTGGGTGGGTTCAGGAGCTCTGCCGGGGCCCCAGGGGGGGTCTGGGGAGGTGGCCTCCCCACCCTAGGCTCTGTCCTCGGTCTTGCTGCGTGGCAGGTTGCCCGGGATGGTGTACGGTGGGCCTTAGGAGGCTTCCCCTGTGCCTCTGGGCTAGGGAGCCCTGGCTGGGCCCAGGGGCTCATTGGGCCCCGGGTCTGGTGCTCCAGCCTGGGCCCAGTCCCCCGGCCTGCCACACTGCCAAAAGCCCAGGACGGGGCTCTGTTGTGCCCAGGGAGCCTCCCCTTGCTTGGTTGGGTTCAAGAGCTCTGGCTGGGGCCCCCGAGGGCCCTGGGGAGGGGGCCTCCCCACTCCAGGCTCCGTCCTCGGTCCTGCTGTATGGCAGGGTGCTCAGGATGGGGACCAGAAGGCCTGGGGAGGCATCCCCAGTGCCTCTGGGCCTTGGAGCCCTGGGCCCCGTCCCCCAGCCTGCCACTCTGTCAAAGGCTCAGGACGGTGTTCTGAAGTGCCCAGGGAGCCTCCCCTTGCTTGGCTGGGTTCAAGAGGTCCATCCGGGGCCCTTGAGGGCCCCAGGGAGGGTGGCCTCCTCACCCCGGCCTCCCCACCCCGGCCTCAGTCCTGCCGCATGGCAGGGTGCCCAGGATGGTGTCCGGCAGGCCCGGGGAGGCTTTCCCTGCACCTCTGGGCCTGGGAGCCTTGGCTGGGTACACCCCGCATGGACTATCTGATTCGAGGGCCTGCCGCCTGGCGGGTGGCCCTTTACCCAGCAGAGCGAAGGCCTAGTGGCCCCGGCAGTTCATGCCCCCCAGTGGTCTGACCCGAGCAGGAGGGGTTGGGTGGCGCCAGGCACTTGGATTCTGCTCCCCGGCAGATCTATAGGCCTGCACGCCACACCGTCACCCCTCTCTGCCCAGCACATTTCCACAGCAGCTCAGAACAACCATTCCGAGGGGTGCCGCCGCCGCCAGGCTCCGACACCCCTGCATCTTGCTCAGGCTGCGCCTCGGTCCGCCTCGCTCTCCTGGGGGAGACAGCTGTGCCTGCCGGTGCCCATGCGACGGCACCACTCCACATCCCTCCAGCGAGCCCGCCCAGGCGGGCGGGCTCCTTCTCCTGGCAGGCTCCTGAGAGATGGAGGGGTTCGCGAAGGTTGCCGGTCCGGGAGATGGGCATACGGCTCCCACGCCGTCATCAGGTGCAGCTACCTGGTTGATCCTGCCAGTAGCATATGCTTGTCTCAAAGATTAAGCCATGCACGTGTAAGTATTCATGGCCGGGAAAATAAAACTGCGAATGGCTCATTAAATCAGTTATGGTTCCTTTGATCGCTCCATCTGTTACTTGGACAACTGTGGTACTTCTAGAGCTAATACATGCCGACGAGCCCTGACCTCCCAGGATGCGTGCATTTATCAGTCCAAGACCAATCAGGGCTCACCAGGCCGCTATGGTGACTCTAGATAACCTTGGGCCGATCGCACGTCCCTGTGACGGCGACGATACATTCAGATGTCAGCCCTATCAACTTTCGATGGTACTTTCTGTGTCTACCATGGTGACCACGGGTAACGGGGAATCAGGGTTCGATCCCGGAGAGGGAGCCTGAGAAACGGCTACCACATCCAAGGAAGGCAGCAGGCGTGCAAATTGCCCACTCCCGACTCGGGGAGGTAGTGATGAAAAATAACAATACAGAACTCTTTCGAGGCCCTGTAATTGGAATGAGTACACATTAAATGCTTTAATGAGCATCCATTGGAGGGCAAGTCTGGTGCCAACAGCCGTGGTAATTCCAGCTCTAATAGCGTATTTTAAAGTTGCTGCAGTTAAAAAGCTTGTAGTTGGCTTGGGATCGATCTGGCGGTCCACCGCGAGAACGCGCTAACGCCTGTCCCAGCCCTTGCCTTTCCGCGCCCCTTAATGCTCTTGACTGAGTGTCCTGGGGGTCCGAAGCGTTTCCTTTGAAAAAATTAGAGTGTTCAAAGCAGGCCGGTTGCCTGAATACTTCAGCTAGGAATAATGGAATCAGACTATGGTTCTATTTTGTTGGTTGTCGGAACTGGGGCCATTCGTATTGTGCCGCTAGAGGTGAAATTCTTGGACTGGTGCAAGACGAACCAAAGCGAAAGCATTTGCCAAGAATGTTTTCATTATTCAAGAATGAAAGTCGGAGGTTCGAAGATGATCAGATACCGTCGTTGTTCCGACCATAAACGATTGCGACTAGCAATCTGGCTGTGTTATTCCCATGACCCGCCGAGCAGCTTCCGGGAAACCAAAGTGTTAGGGTTCCGTGGGGGAGTATGGTTGCAAAGCTGAAACTTAAAGGAATTGACGGAAGGGCACCACCAGGAGTGGAGCCTGTGGCTTAATTTGACTCAACAAGGGAAACCTCACCCGGCCCAGACACAGAAAGGATTGACAGATTGATAGCTCTTTCTCGATTCTGTGGGTGGTGGTGCATGGCCATTCTTAGTTGGTGGAGCGATTTGTCTAGTTAATTCCAATAACGAACGAGACTCCTCCATGCTAACTAGTTACATGACCCCCGACCGTTGGCGTCCAACTTCTTAGAGGGACAAGTGACGTTCAGCCACACGAGATCGAGCAATAACAGGCCTGTGATGCCCTTAGATGTCCGGGGCTGCACACGCGCTACACTGTATGGATCAGCGTGTGTCTACCCTTCGCCGACAGGTGCGGGTAACCCGCTGAACCCCATTCGTGATAGGGATTGCAATTATTTCCCATGAACGAGGAATTCTCAGTAAGTGCGGGTCAAAAGCTTGCGTTGATTAAGTCCCTACCCTTTGTACACACAGCCCATCGATACTACCGATTGGATGGGTAAGGTGAGGTCCTCGGATCGGCCCCGCCGGGGTTGGCAATGACCCTGGTGTAGCGCAGAGAAGACGATCAAACTTGACTATCTCGAGGAAGTAAAAGTCATAATAAGGTTTCCATAGGTGAACCTGAGGAAGGATCATTAACGGCGGAGGGGCCTGACCGACCGACGGCGCCTGCCTGAAGCCCTCGGCTGCCTCCTGAAAGCACACACCATAGGCACAGGGCACGGCTCTACCCTGGCGCGCCCCAGCCGGCGGTCGGTCTGTGGCCATATGGGGCTACGCGCTCGGGTGAGGACCAGGATTTCGAAGGGCCTCTTCCCCTTGGGGAGGGTCCGATGGACGTGTGAGGGGCCGGGGATGGGGGGTGGCCCCCGTCTCTTGTTCCTCTCTGTGAGGGAAACCTCTGTAGGCCCTCCTGAGATGGAACCCAAGCTCACCCGGCACCACCCCGAGGTGGGGAAAACCGAATGGCAGGTACCATCCCCCTAGAAGGGCTGCTGGCTGGCTCTGCCCTCCTGCACCCAAAGTCCCAGTCTGACTGATATCCGGGCGACTGAGGTAGGGCCCTTCTCGTGTGGCAGGGTAGACTGGAAGAGAAGGGGCTGAGGGCCTGCGAGGGGACCCCAGCACCTCTCAGTGGAAAGCGTGCGGGATGGGGAGCTGTTCCCTTCCGGCGCCTTTGGCACATGCAGGGGGGGGCTGTACAAGCCAGCTTGGTGCACGGATCAGGGTCACCCGGTGACGGACAGCTGAGGTGCAGGTGGGGCGACCATTCCTCAATGCAAGGTACCCGGTTTGACCCTGTCCCGTGCGGCTGGGCCGAGTGGTTTGAAGACTCGTGCGGTCCCTCCCGCTTACCCCGGGAGTGACTGGCAGCTGTGGGGCTGCCTGCTCCTGTTGTACCAGGAGCCCCTTCCTTGCCCGTGGGTGGGTGGGACTCCCAGGCCAAGTGCCTGGCAATGGTTTTTTCTCCCAACGGTGCAGTCTGACTCCCAGAGTGGAAGCCTTGAACTGGGCACCTGTGGATGGACGGCGCCGTCTTCCTCCCTCCCGCCTCTCCTGCACCCACAAGTGG
Organism: Lissotriton helveticus; assembly: GCF_964261635.1. Lineage (NCBI taxonomy): Eukaryota > Metazoa > Chordata > Amphibia > Caudata > Salamandridae > Lissotriton > Lissotriton helveticus. Next base: position 1,002,910,175 of record NC_136067.1, read on the forward strand.
GCGAAGGTTTTCGAAAAGTTGCCTCTGTTACTCTTGGCGGTGGATCACTCAGCTCACGCTTTGATGAAGAACGCAGCTAGCTTTGAGAATTAGTGTGAATTGCAGGACACATTGATCATCGACACTTCAAATGCACCTTGCAGCCCCGGGTTTCTGAGGGTCGCTCGGTCATCAATCGCTCCAGGGCTTCCCCGGGAGGCAGCTGGGGCTGTTGCAGGGTTAGCTCCACTTCCCCTCCGTCCCCCCATAAGGTCAGCCCCCCGATCGCTCATGGCAGGGTCCCTCGCCGGGTCCTGCAGCGGGGGTATGCTGCCAATATGCCTGGCCCCTGAGAAAGGGGCCTGGTGACCGGTCTGCCCCGGCCCATCCCGGCGCGTCTGGCTGCATGCCTCGCGTGGCTGTCTGTGGTGTCTCACCGGCTGCCCGTGTGCACGCGCCTCGGGCACCCACTTGCGCGGCCGGCGTCCCGGGGAGAGTGAAACCCCTCCAGATCTGATCCAGGAAAAGAGGGCGCATGCTGCCGGGATGCCAGGCCCATGCTCCAAAAAGGGGCATTGCCTTCCCCAGCTACCCCCTTTGACGCTCCGTCATCATTCTTTCGACTACTACCACAGATCAGACGTGGCGACCCACTGAATTTAAGCATATTACTAAGCAGAGGAAAAGAAACTAACCAGGAGTCCCACAGTAACGGCGAGTAAAGAGGGAAGAGCCCAGCACTGAATCCCCGCCCGGCGGCAGACACGGGAAATGTGGCTTACAGAAGACCGACTCCCCGGCGTCGCTCAAGTCCTTCTGACGGTGTTAGGCCAGTAGCGGCCCTCGGCGCGACGGGATCGGTTCTTCTCGGAGTCGGGTTGTTTTGGAATGCTGCCCAAAGCGGGTGTTAAACTCCATCTAAGGCTAAATACGGGCGCGAGACCGATAGCCAACAAGTACTGTAAGGGGAAGTTGAAAAGAACTTTGAAGATAGAGTTCAAGAGGGAGTGAAACCGTTGAGAGGTAAACGGGAGGGGTCCATGTAGTCCGCCCGGAGGATTCAACAAGGCAGGAAGTCGGTGGCGTGGGAGTTCCTGATCCCCTCCGCGGGACAGGCGCCCGGGCCCTACCCAGCCCCTGCAGGGCGCATTTCCTCAGTGGAGGTGCGCCACAACCGACTGCGGGATGGCTGGGAAGGCTTTGGGGTGGCCGGTGGCCTTCCGCTCTAGCGGAGGGTGTTATAGCCCCCCCTGGCAACAACTTTGCTGTGTCCGTGGGGTCGAGGGATATTCAACCACCTCTGCACCCTCCCCCGGCCACCCGTTCGTGGCCAACCCTCGGGGCATGACCGGACGGTTGAAGGAGGGATGGGGCCCCCTGCTCCCGGCGTGACTGTTGACTGGGGCGGACTGTTCTCAGTGTGCCCCGACCGCGTCGGGCCGCCGGGCGGGGAGGCTCACGCCAGGTGCCAGGGGTCTGCGGCGATGTGGGTTAACCACCCGACATGTCTTGAAACACGAACCAAGGAGTCTAACAAGTGCACGAGTCGGAGGGCCGAGCGAAACCCTGTGGCGCAATGAAGGTGAGGGCTGGAGCACGCCGGCTGAGGTGGGATCCCACCGCGCTTCCAGTGGTGGGCGCACCACTGGCCCGTCTCGCCCGTTCTGTCGGGGAGGTGGCGCATGAGCGTGCGTGATAGGACCCGAAAGATGATGAACTATGCCTGGGCAGGGCGAAGCCAGAGGAAACTCTAGTGGAGGTCCGTGGAGGTCCTAACGTGCAAATCGGTCGAAGCTCCCAGTTTTATCTGGTAAAGCGAATGATTAGAGGTCTTGGGGCAGAAACAAACTCAACCTATTCTCAAACTTAAAATGGATAAAGAAGCCCGGCTCGCTGGTGTGGAGCCGGGCATGGAATGCTAGTGCCTAGTGGCACTTTTGGTAAGCAGAACTGGCGCTGCGGGATGAACCAAACGCCGGGTTAAGGTGCCTGATGCTGACGCTCATCAGACCCCAGAAAAAGTGTTGGTTGATATAGACAGCAGGACAGTGGCCATGGAAGTCAGAATCCGCTACGGAGTGTGTAACAACTCACCTGCCGAATCAACTAGCCCTGAAAATGGATGGCGCTGGAGCGTCGGGCCCATATCCAGCCATCGCCGGCGCTGAGCGTCACGGGGGCTAAGCTGCAACGAGTAGGAAGGCTGCTGCAGTGAGCACGTAAGCCCAGGTGGAGCCGCCCTAGTTGCAGATCTTGGTGGTAGTAGCAAATATTCAAACGAGAATTTTGAAGGCCGAAGTGGAGAAGGGTTCCATATGAACAGCAGTTGAACATGGGTCCGTCGGTCCTAAGAGATGGGTGAGCGCTGTTCGGAAGGGACGGGCGATGGCCTCCATTGCCCTTGGCTGATCAAAAGGGAGTCGGGTTCAGATCCCCGAACCAGGCGTGCCGGAGACGGGCGCCCTCGCGGCGTCCAGTGCGGTAACGTAAACTATCCCGGAAAAGCCGGCAGGAGCCCCAGGGAGAGTTCTCTTTTCTTTGTGAAGGGCAGAGTGCCCTGGAATGGGTTCACCCCGAGAGGGGCCCGAGGTTTGGAAAGCGTTGCGGTTCCGGCGGCGTCCGGTGAGCTCTCGCTGGTCCTTGAAAATCCGGAGGAGATGGTGTAAAACTCATGCCGGGCCGTACCCATATCCGCAGCAGGTCTGTAAGGTGAACAGCCTCTGGAAAAATGTAAGTACGGGAAGTCGGCAAGTCAGATCTGTAACTTTGGGATAAGAATTGGCTCTAAGGGCTGGGTCAGTCAGGCTGGGGCACGAAGCGGGGCTGAGCTCGCGCCACAGCTGGACGAGGCGCCTCCCTCTGGGGCAGCGGCAACTCTGGACGCGAGCCGGGCCCTTCCTGTGGATCGCCCCAGCTATGGTGGTCGCCTCTCCCCGTGCCCCCTCCCCGGGGGGCGGGGCCAGCATTCTGCCTCGGCCGGTGCCTAGCAGCTGACTTAGAACTGGTGCGAACCAGGGGAATCTGACTGTTTAATTAAAACAAAGCATCGAGAAGGCCCGAGGTGGGTGTTGACGCAATGTGATTTCTGCCCGGTGCTCTGAATGTCAAAGTGAAGAAATTCAATGAAGCGCGGGTAAATGGCGGGAGTAACTATGACCCTCTTAATCTATTCTTGGTTGTAGTGGCCTTTACCTCCTGGTGGTCCCGCCGGTAACTGCCTCTGTAGTGCTAGACTCTGTGTAGAGAAGTCTATAGAGACAGGCCAAAAAAGGTTCTATCATGGCAGCGAGTGTGATAGTGAGAAATGACAAAGCAAACAAACCCAATTCCAGATGGGGTAGACAAACCTGCACCCGCTTCAAATAATGCAAAAAGCAACAATGATTCAGATCACGATATAGGCCTTAGTTCCCCCTCTGTAGCAGAAGAAGACACAACAGTAGACCGTCGTGAATCCATCGAGTTTGTGGCCTCCTCAGCCAAGAATGACATTGGTACAACAAACTTTGAAAATCTTCCCAATGTATACGAGGTCAGCAAAGATGTAATAACAAAGAAAAGTGACTACACAAAAAAAGTCACTTATTGGAAATACCCAAACGAAAAGTATAAATGTGACTTGTGTGGAGACATATTGGGAACTTTTAAAGAACTGAGAAAACATGTCTCCAACAAGCACAAAGGCTTCTATCTTAAAACGTACTGCTCAAAATGTGACAAAGTAGACGAATACCACAACAATTGCATGCAATTTTGCCAAATGTAAAGGAAGACCTCAAAAAGGAGAGCTGCCATTCCTGTGCAGCTTCTGTGACCTCAGATTTGGAACAAAGATTGGTGTTTCTCAACATGCTCGGCATGCGCATCCAAGAGCGCAAAATGAGGCTAGACTAGAAGCTCTAGCAAGCAGCAAACCGTCAAAATTATGGTCACAGGAAGAAATACTGCTACTAGCAGAATTGGAAAAAGTATATGAAAACAAAAGGAATATTAATGCGCTGATGGTTCCACATTTTAACAATAAAAACAGAAACCAAATTGCAGAAAAAAGACGAGATAGAAAAGATAAAAGCAAAAAATCAGCAAAAGATGTACTGCAAGCATCAAATGTTTCTGAAAATGACTTTTGCGATGAACCAGAGATTACAGTGGAAGTAACAACAGAAAAGCGCAGAGACTTTATTAATCGCAAACGTGCGCAAAAAAACAAGAACTTTGATGAGCTGGAAGATAGAATCACAGAAGTCGAGAAGCACACCCAAAACGTAGAGCAACTCGATGCTGCTATGGATCTGATGGATGAGGTAGTGACTTATATCTCAGAAAACACCACTGATATATGTCCTGCACCAGCAAGTGTACCAACAAATGAACCAGCAAGTGAACTCAATAATGAGCCTATGAACTCTGCTCAAGATAAGCACCAGAATGCTTCAGTAGGGAACAAGATAACAAAAAAAAGACAAGAAAAACGGAAGGCTTAGTAGGAAGCACAAGAAAAAGTATGCCAAAGCAAAGGGCAGCTATAAAGGATACCAGGCAATGTTTAAATAAGACAAAAAGAAAATTGCCAGGATTATCACTGATGGGGCAGAAGATGCCACTTGCAAAATCTGTGCTGATGACATTTGTCAATACGACAAAAACATAATTGAGAAAGAAAACAAAAAAAAACTAAATTCATGCCGATTGTTCTGATACCAGAGGATGTAAGAATGTAAGTAAAGAAATACCACTGCTCAAAATAACTCATGCGTTCGAGGACTCCGATTTAAGGAAAGCAGTGAGGCCTGATAAGATTGATCTGAATGATTTGTATAAAGTACACAGCAGGCAACCAAGACTGCTGCCCAGAATTTTATCTTCTTGGTTGCTGATGAGAAGAGTACCAGAAAGTATCAAAAAGAACCGATCAATTTTGATACCCAAGAATGTACCAATTAGTGAACTGAAAAAAAATCAGTAACTAGCGTTCAATTACCATCAGTGCTGCATTCATGAAGTTATTCACAAAAATACTAACTAAATGGACCTCATTTTTTGTTGAATTGAAATTGAGACAAAAAGGCTTCATGAAGGTGAGAGGTTGTCTCGAGAATCTGACTGTCCTGCAAAATATCATAAAAAGGGCACGAAAAAACTGTCATTCATTAGCAGTAGTGTTCATAGATATCTCAAAAGCCTTCAACTCTGTCAGCCATAGTCACATTATACAGAGTCTCGCAAGGCACAGAGTTCAATCATACATCAGATTCATAATAAAAGACTTGTACACTGACTCAACAATATTTTTCAAGGGAAAGCACAACGAAGCAACTCCTGAAATAACAATGAAATCTGAGGTTAAACAAGGTAACTCTTTATTCCCACTACTATTTAACATTGCCACGGATCCTCTGATCTGTGATCTTTAGAAAAACGACAAGGGCTTCACATTTGGATCAGATAGTCTTTTTGAGCAAATCACCAGTCTCGCCTTTGCCGATGACATCGCAGTACTCAGCAGCACCTGGGAAGGTATGAGTACAAATCATCGAAAAGTTCTGTAAAACAATAGGATTAATACTTCATGTGAAAAAGACACATGGATTTTATATCAGTCACCATAAAAATAAAATCCTGATTAACAACTGTTAACCATGGGAGTTTGAAAAAGAAAATATTGAAAACATTCATCCAGGAGAAAGTGAGAGATACCTCGGATTGAACTTTGATCCACACACTGGCCATACAAGCAACAACAAAATTAATGAGGTTCTTGTCAATTGGGCTCAAAAACGTGATAATCTACCACTTAAGCCCACGCAGAAAATATAAATTTTGTGTCAGTACTTGGTCCCCTAAACTATCATTCAAATTGGAAATGACAGGAACAGAAGCAAAAACTTTAAATGTTCTGGATCAAACTATAAATAAGTATGACCAGATGGCTCTGCGGCCTGGTGACTAGATGGTCCTGCGGGCCGGGTGAGCATATGGCCCTGTGGGCCAGCGGCCAGGCTACCTCCAACTTTTGTCCTTCCCCAAAGTTCTGTAAAGGTCGAGAAAAATGGGCTCCCTGGGCAGGGCTTCAAGGAGAGGATGTGGCCTGGTTTTAACCCTCCTTGGTTCCGGCTGAGGGTCTGAGTGATGAGGACAGGGGTCCACCGTGTCCCGGGGAAGTTCTGCCCAGCCCGGCTAGGATCCGGAAGCTGGGACCGGGCCTGGGGCTTGAGCTCCGTCCGACGGGCCCCGTGGTAAGTGAGCCCCTTCCTGCAAGCCATCAAAGGGTCCAGGCAATGGGTACGGGGGTTGACCGGGTCCCGGGGAGGCTCTCCCCAGCCTGGCTAGTGTTCGGAAGCTGGGACCGGGCCGGGGCTGATGCTGCGTCCAGTGGGCCCTGGGGTGTGGGAGCCCCCCGTCCCGCAAGCCAGTCGATGGTTCTGGCACTGGGGACGGCGGTCCACTCGGGCCAGGGAGGCTCTTACCGGCCTGGCTGCTTTGAGAGGCAGGGACTGGGCCGGGGAGCAGGGGTGGCTGGCGTTATCCACCACACTGGCAGAGTGGAGTTTGCTGCCCACCCCTAGTTAAGATGTCCATACTCCCTTTGTTTGTTTTCGTGTTCGCCAATACTCTTATTAAGATTCCTCAAGCTTATATTGATGAATTTGATAATGTTTTGAGAGGTTTTTGTGTGACATGGGGAAAAAAACTGCACGAATGTTAAAGTTCTTCAACTAGAAGTAAATGAAGGTGGTCTAACTTTATCTAGGAGTAAAATGTGCTATCAAGCTTCTCTGCTCCACGAGCTAGTTGCATGAGCAACTCCTGAAATAATATCTGTCTTATTAAGATGCTTATTCAAAACAGTACAGAGGTTACAGCGTTTCCAAAAATACTGAGTCTTCTGAAACTCATACATTTTTAAGTTTCAGATTTAGTAGAATGTTGGCACGAATACAAGGTGTCCTGGATCCATTTATTATTACATTTAAAAGCCGCCTCCCAGATAGGTTTACCACTGGATAAAACTGTAATCTTGTAATGGGAAAAGTTTGAATGTCCTTTGTAGACAAACTTCATCCAAGTTGGATCTGTGATGCAGGGGTGTGGAATTTTCAAAATAATCTACTTGTCCAAGGGACAAAATGCCACTGAGATCTACATGTCCCATAAAATCCACTTGTCCCACCTACTCCCGTCCATACATCAAACATAAGGGCTGACAGAGAAACAAGTGTATGCATCACCATAAATGCATGCACCAATGGAATGAGGGGCTAAATGTTTTGAAAATATGTATTTACTGATTAAAAATGAACACCCTTTGGCTTGCAACAGACAGACAGAAGCATGTTTCGTGCCCTGCCAAGGAGAAAACGGAACCCTCATGATCGGTTTGCCCGCACCATCAGTCTTGACATTCTCGAAGAATGGACGATGTACCGCACTGATGACTGCCATTAGTAAACCAAGAGGCACGGCAGAAGTGAACACTGTACGTGACCAGAATATAGAGCAACATTGTAGTCTATATTAATTCAAAAACCGGTTTTTGTTCAGCTCATATTCTGAACGCATTCATTTGAAAGTGCTTCTCTTGATTATTTAGAAAAAGTTAGTTTTGGTGAATTAAAATATTTGCCTAAGATCACACCATTTAAGCATGGAAGCTAATTTTCAAATAGCCAGGTTCTCTTTCACAAACTATGAGTATTTAAATTGAGGCCCCCCGGTTTCACACAAGCACTGACCGAGTGTTCTAGTTGTGTTCATTGGCAGAGCTCTGCATATGTATAAACTAGCACATACCAACTGAACAAACCACCAGATTTTTGTACTGCTGCCAAGTGAAATCAACATTTTCTCTTCTTTAATGGCACCCTTCATACCTCACCACCATTTCGCTAGTCAAGTCATTTTAAGACTTAACTAGTATACTGGACGTTATTCTGATGAATAGAGCAGTTTTAATGATTATTTTTAATCAAACACAAGTCAAAGATGTCTGAACAATGAGAATGCCTCAGGCTGCAAGTCAGGTCTCGGCTAGAGTGAGAAGTTGCAAACGGGTAGCAGTGAGTTCCTGCTCCACTATGTAGTTCTGGTCTACCCTTAGCAGCTAACTTGGTCCCCCCTAACATTTCAGTTATTTGGGGGACACAAGCAAAACTTATTACAGTGCTACACTTCACACACTGTAGAATTCATTGCTCTTTATTTTGAGGTGACCGGCTGAGTGGGGCCCAGTAGCAGCTCTCGCTCCCTCTTCCAGCTGACAGAGCGAGGGGGAGGCGGAGGTGGGAGGTTCACCACACCACTGAGTAACAGATAAGAAGGTGAGGAAAAACAGCTTCAACCTTTTAAAATGGAAATAGAGCCATTGCGCTGCCTGTTCTCGCCCGGGTCAAGCTTTGCCTTTTCTGCTGCTGTGTGCAGGATATTGAGGAAATACCCGTGAACGGTGAGGCTTGCAGAAATGTCCCCCATGCAGACCCCCTGTGCGGTTGTCTCACCTTGGGGCACAATAAAGGAGGGAAAGAATGTCTTGCTTCTCAAGGGGGATCCAGGCTCCGAGCAGATGGCCTGTGCCCACAGCCACTTGCCCTGTAGGTAGTGCGCAGGCACTTTAAAGTGGTGTTTGGTGCTTTAAAAAAAAAAAAGCTGGAGAAATGCGCACAACGGGCTGAATTATACCCACTAAAATACTAGGCACTGGCCAATTGAGCATTTTCTCACACAAATGGGAAAGATATCGCCCATTTGTGAAGGAAATTACCCAATATGGCAATTCTGTGTCACACATCTAGTGTGAAAGGGAGTTCTAATCTGCTCTCTGCACAGCAATGGAAACGTGCTCTGTTGGCACGATTTACAGCACAGCTCCTATAGTAGCGTTTGGGCACATCTGTTGGTACTTCAGGTGTGGAGTTAACTGAATTCTGGTGCACCTGGAGCTACAGCACTTACACCGAACATCATGGGCAACAAAGACACTCGTTCCAGATATGTTGTCAACAGCACAAAACGGGGGGAGGGCACTGGGGATGCAGGGGCACAGTGAATTTGAAATGCAAGGCCAAAGTGATATATATGAATATTCAAAACCCCACAAACAGGCAGCGTAGTGTTGGGAGGATTTGGTAAAAGGTCACAAGCCGTAGTAAACAGGCAGTGACTGTGCCCCAATAATAGGGACTCAGTGGGTTCTTGATCAGGCCAGGCTTGAAACCCGATAATCTTTTAATCTTTGAAGAGCAATATCTACCCTGATACCTCGCCCCCTCCCTTACATTAACCAAACGCATCAGGTTCATTTAGCTTTAGGGCATACACACTCCTGCTCCCCCCCGCTTTCTTTTGGTTGTTGCTCTATTTCAGTGACTTGCTCTTTAGAATATAGGTGACGGCCCCACTTCACCCCCTGGTGTGCACACAACCATGGAGGCGTTAGCTAGCTGCAGTCTACATGTAGCTTTTGGACATTCTCGTGCACCCCATCATCATCATCATCTTACAGGTCGGCAGTGACGGTAAGTTAGGGGGACAGGGGGTAGGGCTGCTGCCTCAAAGCACACAAATGGAACCGTCCTACCTGAACCAAGACAGAGGCAGCAGCGTGAAGAGCTGATGGCTCGTAAGGCCGATCAGACTCCCCACCTTACTGTGTTTGATGCAAATGCAGCGGTACCCGGATCCTTTGGCGGGCTTCTCTGGAAGTGGAAACCAGTGATCATGTTTATAGTGGTCTGCTAGCACCTCGCCCACCCCCCCTTCAAAACCCCGCAGTCTGCTCTCGCTCACTCAACCCCGAAGCAGTGAGGATAGGAAGCCGGCAGCAGCACTGATCTCTGGGTGCCCATGGGACAGCAGGACTAGGTAGTGGCGGCGGCATGATCTTGCGTCATAACGGGGCCTCGTGTAAAGAAGGGGGGGCAGAATGTCATCTGATTTTCGGATCCCTTGGATGGTTAGGGACGCTTGATAGTGCCACAGTGTGTGGAGTAAGTTGAAGTTAGCGTGGCTGTGGTAAGGGACAGTGACTGTTCTCTTGGACAGTGGGTTACGGCTCCCAGATAATTCGGTCTGCAGCTTGTTTTCAATACTCTGTTGTCTCCGGCCCTATCGATCGGCAGTCTCTCCGAGGCCCACAGACAGGTCCTTAATCAGGTCGGGTCAAGTTACCTCTTATTTCGGATCCCCCGTACTGCGGCTCCGCTTTACTGGGCCCTCTGATTCAGCGCCCCCACGTTTTATGCTGTCTCACGCTCCAATAGCAGCGATGAGAGCCCGCGCTTTCTGGAACCATAAGGACACGCATTATACACGGTCTCTCACAGCAGGTGTGCGCACCAGTTCTATTCTAATTACAGAGCAATCTGTAAACTGAGCAAAATATAACCCTTTTGAACACTCTACAAGTGCTAAGGCGGGCATTATGGCAGTGCTTATTTTACCTTAATGTATTGCCTCGCGTCGGCCACAAACTCCTGCTTGCTGAGACTGAGTGACGTTTTCACTCCCTAACCCAATCACTGTCTAGAGCCCAGTAATGGGCTGCTAGCCAATCCGAAGCTTCCAAAGGCTTCCGGCACGCTAATCTGATTGGCTGTGAGCCCCAGAGTGCCCACAGACTGTCTTATTTACGTGATTTAATGTCTACTTGTCCGTCGGACGAAATAGACATTAAATCTTCTTGCCCACCGATAAAAACAACTTGGTTCGGGCGTCGGGCGATATGATTCCCCCACCCCTGTGTGATGCCATGGGGTGTCTTAGTTGTGAATTCCCCTAATATTCCTCTCTGTCTATGGTTTAGTTATAGCCAAATTAGGAGTTTTATTAGTAAGAGCCATCAGAATTCAATCCCATTAGCTCAAGTTATAACTAAGGCGTTCTTCATTTCCCATCTTAAGCGTAAACGCAAACCAGTATCGCCTGCTTCATTCAAAACTGGTAGACAAAACTTTGCCTTCACAATTAAGCGCCATCTTGGTCATAACCAATAACCAGATAGATCTTACATTTTGGGGCTTCTAATATAGGATCACCAGTAGAGCAACTTGAGCTGCTAAATTCAGAAGAATTGCCATCTTTAGCCAATGGATGCTCTATTTATTACATGCCAAATTGTCTCCACAAGATGGATCCGGCAACTCCATCTTGTTGCTTTGGATGCTCCAGTCCTAAAGAGGATTGGATCCATATATGATTCACCTGTTCACATCTTTGTTATTTCTGGAAGCAGGTCTTCAGGTTTTTAAGCCAGCAGCTCCAATTAATCTACTGCCAGATTCATTTGTGGCATTATTTGGACTAGTATCCCAGAACTTTAGATACCTTTGCAGAAGCAACAGTTTGTTGTTATTACCTTTTTGGTCGTCATATCATTAATTTGACAAACGTGGAAATCCAGAGCTGTACATTTGTTTGTCTCATGATTAAGCAAGGTACAATGGGTATAGCATTTTGAGAGGTTATATGCGGCTAAAATTGGTTCTTTACACAGATTTCCAGGAATTTGGAAACATTTGCCTGATGCAACTGAGTAACTGTGGTAGAAAGTATCCCTTGTACCTTGCCCCTTCCACCATGTTACCTATATTAAAATGAAATGGAGATTGATTAATCAACAGGGAAGGAGATGGTCTATTGTTATTCAGCTTCTGATATTTGTGTTTTGAGATTGCTATCTGAATACATTTCCACTAGTTTTTTGCTGTAGTTTTGGTCTTGTTTTTGTCTTCCATGTAATCAAATGTATTTATTTGCAATGATCTTGCTAATCAATAATAACATTAAAAAAGTTTGAATTAATCTTGCTGCAACCATCCATGCACTGATCCACTCACCCATGTATTTAGCCATCAATTCATACACTTGCTCACTCAACTCCTGAACCAGACACTCACTCACTTATCTATCTATGCATTATGTCACCCATTGATCATCCATGCCATCACTCACCCATTGATCCACCCACACATCTCATTCATTGAACCATTCTCACGGGCTCACATTCACCAACCCACCCAACCACACAGTCACACACAAACTCACTCACTAATGAAGAAGCGCTGCCGCCTATAAAATGTACAGCATGTTGGATTTGCCTATGCTTGTTTAGTAAGCATTTTCTGACAGAATCATTTTGCATGGTACCATGATAGTATAATAGTATGTCTCTGCATAATTATCGCATTGTCTCTTGATAGCATCTTTGTTTCTTTTCCATTTTTACATCTGATCTGCCTAGATTTGCAGGTGTGCTACTCAAGCTACAACCCCATGGTTAGATTTCACATTTTTTGTACAGCCGACACACTATCTCAAATGTTATGCCGTTTTCAGTAATCGCCATAAATCTAGCAAGGTAGCATCAGAGTAAATTATAGCTTCCAGCTAATTATAACGTGTGTGCCCTATCACTCACTTGTCTTTCCTCCATCTCTTTGCTAAGCGCTGTGCCCCAAGATGTGAGCACCACTCTGGTCGCTCACACACAACATCAAAATGCGTGCCATGTAGGTCCACAGAAAGTACATCCACTGAGATGCCAGACTGCTGCGTGGTGAAGTCTCAGCATGCAGGGATGGGTGTCAGCTGAAGTGCCTCCTCTGCTAATCCTCTGAGATGCTTATTATTTATAATAAAAACCATCCTTGAGATGTACGTATAGATTAGCAATGTTATGGATATGTAGATAGCCCTGTCGCCCCCTGTATGAAGATAGGGCGACATTTGAACCTCGTGCATGGAGGCCTTGTACTTGGTGTTCGAGGAATGGAAGGCGAAGTCAGATGTGAAAACAGAAGTCGTTTCAGATAAACTAATCCAACATTTTCACGCAAGCGCAAATGTGCAAAAGGTCACATCAGTAATGTTATTGTGCAAAAAGAGGAAAATATGCAATTATGTTACATGGGCCTAACTCGGGCACATAACAACCTTTCCACTATCTCACAGTGTAACGTGCTATCCGGTGCTACCTGTACCATGACGTGCATCCGCTCGACCTGTCCCATAAGGTGCTTTCGCTCTTTGTAATGAGCTATGACGCGATATGCAAAAGAAATTACGATTCAATAGAATATCACATGCAGTCACTTTTTGCCATCATTAAATCATCATGAGCGCGTGCATGGGAAAAAGCTCATCCACCTGGTGTGAGCATGCGTAACACATTGTAAGACGTTCCTACGCAGAGAAACATCATCACAACACATAACTGTAAGGGAGAGCAACTTGAAAAGTTATTCAAGGAAACTCACAGCAAAGAAAGTGCCAGCAATAGAGGCGTTCTAGCTGATAAAAAGAAAATAAGTCAAGGTCGTGCTCCATCTTGGCTGACCCGGGGGAAGAGCATGTTAACACGGCAACTATCCTTCGGCGAAGACACAGACTAAGACGGAGCTGTTCTCTTCCATAACCCTAATGAATCCCTGAGGGGCTCGCGGCCACAGATAAATCCTTCCCGCGGCCTTTCCACCTGTCTGGCAGCAATCTGTCATCCTTGGAACAGGCCCTGCTCAGCCACAGGCCCTGGACTCAAGTTTTACTTTCTTCTAAGCTGAGATGAAAGAGCCCAGCAGGTGGCGCTCCTGATTGGATCCACAGAGATTCCAAACATATCAAATATTATCCGGCACAAGTAGAACCTCAAACGAAAGAAAACATGATAAGTACATATTTCATAGCAGTAACATTATAGCAGAATGTCAATGTGCTGGTGCACCGGCTTGGATAGAGAGTTACATCGCAAAGTTTTATTAGCTGCGTCACTACGGAGCTTCACAAAAATGGCCTTGAAGCAGCAATGAATGGCTGTGGCACCCACTGTACTCTGGTGCAGATTTACAAGCCCCTTGCGCCGCTTTTACCCCGCTGTTGCATCAATTTTGTGACGCAGCGGCGGCGCAAAAGATGCACCATGGTGCGGGGTATTTACAACGTGACGCATCTCCCAGATGCGTCACGTTGTAAAGCCTTGCGCCAGAAGAGGCGTACCATCGCTGGGGGAGGCGTTCCTGCGCAGGAACGCCTTCCAAAAGTGGCTGAGTGAAATCTACAAGATTTCACTCAGTCACTATTGGGCCAATGCTGCGTCAAAACCCGGCGCCTGCTTGAAGCAGGCGTAAGGATTGACGCAGCATTGTACACATAGGGCCACCCTGATCATTGCTAGAGCTGCGTCGCGCTTGCGACGCAACTCCAGCAATGCGCCGCTTTTACGGCACAGATGCGTAATGCATCTGTGCCGTTTTTGTCCCATGGTGCGCCGCATTGTAAATGCGGCGCATCATGGGTGGCGGAGCAGCGGCGCACAATTACTGGTGCATCCCTGCTGATATGCAGGGATGCGCCAGTAATTGTAAATCTGCCCCTCTGTCTTTTGAAACTCACTCAGTGACATGCCCGATATCAACGGAAGAATATTTTTAATACTCACTTGAAAAACTGTCAGAACAGAACTCTTACTGAATGGACTCAGGATTAAAACATCATATATATATATATATATATATATATATATATATATATATATATATATATATATATATATATATATATATATATATATATATATATATATATATTCACTGAAAAAACCATAGATTATAGACCATATATAGTTAGGAATTTGCATTTACAAAACCTTGAAAATTCACTGAAAAAACCATAGGTTAGAGACCATATATAGTTAGCTGGACATTTCATTGACATAAAACCAATGAAATTCCATATATAGTTAGTTGCACTAACTATATATCGCGCACCCGCAATCCACTGCTGATGATGTCACATATTACATCATTCATGACATGGTCAGTGACATCACTGATGACATCACTGATGACATCTCAAATGACATCACTGATGACATCATCTAGTGTCTGTGTGTTTTTGTAAAGTTTAAATATGTTTTACATATTGAAGAATGAGTGGATGTATGGAAGACTGAGTGTGTGTGTGGCTGGCTGGGAGGTGTGTGACTCTGTGCATATCAATGTGTACTTGTATCAGTGATTGTATAAGAGAGTAAGTATGTGTTAGTATATGTGTGAAAAGTATGGTGTTCTGTGTTTAACTGTATAGATGAGGAAATCGAAGTGTGATTGATTCTTCACAGGACTGACTAGGTGTATGAGTGCATATGATAGTGTTGTAATAATGAGTGACTGTATGTATGAGTGATTGTATGGGTGAATGAGTGAATGTGTGTGTAGACGTAGGAATCAGTGAGTGCGTATGTAGTAACTGGTATTGGTGTGTCATGATGTCATCAGTGATGTCATTTGAGATGTCATCAGTGATGTCATTTGAGATGTCATCAGTGATGTCATCAGTGATGTCACTGAAGTATGGTGTTCTGTGTTTAACTGTATAGATGAGGAAATGGAAGTGTGATTGATTCTTTACAGGACTGACTAGGTGTGTGAGTAACTCCATGGATGAGTGGCAGTGTTTGAGTGTCTGCATAGGTGTATGAGTGCATATGATAGTGTTGTAATAATGAGTGACTGTATGTATGAGTGATTGTATGGGTGAATGAGTGAATGTGTGTGTAGACGTAGGAATCAGTGAGTGCGTATGTAGTAACTGGTATTGGTGTGTCATGATGTCATCAGTGATGTCATTTGAGATGTCATCAGTGATGTCATCAGTGATGTCATTTGAGATGTCATCAGTGATGTCATCAGTGATGTCACTGACCATGTCATGAATGATGTAATATGTGACATCATCAGCAGTGGATTGCGGGTGCGCGATATATAGTTAGTGCAACTAACTATATATGGAATTTCATTGGTTTTATGTCAATGAAATGTCCAGCTAACTATATATGGTCTCTAACCTATGGTTTTTTCAGTGAATTTTCAAGGTTTTGTAAATGCAAATTCCTAACTATATATGGTCTATAATCTATGGTTTTTTCAGTGAATTTCATTGTTTTTTTAAAAGCTAATATCTATAGCTGTAAAATATATTCTTTATTACGTGACGTATCACGTAGCCACGTGAGACGCCTCATGACGCGTCGCATAACCGTGACGTATCGGCTCTGCAGCGCAAACAAAACCCGTAACGTAAGCGTGCCGGAGCACGCTTACAGATATATATATTTTTTTTAACCTTAATTAGACAAAATTCACACGTGCACATATCTTGAGGCCTTGCAAAGGCACATCAAACAAACAGTCCCTACAATTTTGCCAAGTTTGCTGGAAATCTATTCCCTTAATTTTTTTTTTATTGTTTCTCTTGGTTTTCCCCTTGTTACGCTTACCGGGACGCTACCCGGTACGCGAACCGGACGCTCCAAAAACACAAGATGGCGGACTCCCGTTACGCTGCCGGTTAGCTGCCCGGTTCGCGTACCGGGAAGCGCCTCTACCGCGAAAAATCGCGGGGGACTTTAATATCCCCCTCATCAATCCTAGGGGGTCAGGAGGGGTTTACCTTGCCCCCTTTCCTTCATTTCCCCCTTCTTTTTTCACCACATCTTGTCTCTCGAACCTACCGAGAGACAAGATGGCGGCCGCTCCGGACTGTTTACAATGTTGACAGCTACGCTGCTGGTTAGCTGCCCGGTTAGCTGCCCGGTGAGCTGCCCAGTGAGCTGCCCGGTTCGCGTACCGGGACGCGCCTCTACGGCGTAAAATCGCCCCAATTTTTTTTATTTTTTTTTTGCCCCGCGGGGCACTTTAATATCCCCCTCATCAATCCTAGGGGGTCAGGAGTGGTCCACCTTGCCCCCTTTCCTTCATTTCCCCCTTCGTTTTTCACTACATCTTGTCTCTCGATCGTACCGAGAGACAAGATGGCGGCCGCTCCGGACTGTTTAGAATGTTGACAGACACCGGAGAGCCAATCAGCTTCGCTTCGCGAAGTTCTGTTACGCGTCAGGTACGCGAACCGGGGCGCTAACCGGAGCGCTGTCACAGATATATATATTTTTTTAAACGTTAATTTCTCAAAATCCACTGGAGCACATATATTGAGACATAGCAAAGGCACGTCGGGCAAACCATATCTACAATTTTGCCAAGTTTCATGTAAATCTATTCAGCCGTTCGTGCTAAAAGTGAGTCCAACCGCCCTATGGAAAAATGAATGGGAAAAACGCGTTTTGGGACCCCCCTTTTTTCTCGGCCCCCCCTTGACGAAACCCCCCCAAATTTTCAGGGGCTGCTCAGAAACAAAATGTGCCATTTTCCTGACAATTTCAGCCGATTCCGTCCACAAACGCCAAAGTTATTAGACATAGAAATTTCAGAAATCCCATAGAGAAAAAATCCTACCTATATATACCCACTGGCTATCGCCAGTAGGTAATATACATATATGAACATATATAATCTGCATATCTATATAAATATAAATGCATGCATACATATACATATATGCATACATATGCATGTTATTTACATGAAAGTTTTAAAAACACTAATAAAAGCAAAGCTAAAAAGCCACCTCATTACAAACAGAATGGCTTTAACTTAAACGAGGGCGAGATCTATTGCATTTTCAATGCTTGTTTACTTTGGTTCTATCAAGAAGGCATTCAGATGTGTCACACATTTGCCATAAATTCTGAATGTTAGCACTCTAGTTGCTCATTAGATCACTGTAGTAAAGCTAGTGCTCACCAGGGAAGTCTGCTGCTAATCATGGTTTGCAGCCATTTTCCCGCATTTTTTATCCCGCAGACTTTCAGTCCGCATACCATTATCCCGCAAGGTCATTGACCTCGCATACCATTATCGCGCATTTTTTCAAAACGCATGTGCATTTATCGCGCATGCCTTTACAAAGACTTACGTTTTAAAGGCATGTATGGTAAATGCATTTGCGTTGTGAAAACCACGATGACGAGAGAGGTAAGTGGGTTTGTGTTAATTTTTTCGTGGGTTAGTGATTGTGTAGTGTAGTGTAGTGTTGTGTAGTGTAGTGTTGTGTTAGTGTAGTGTAGAGTTGTGGTGGTTGTTTAGTGTAGGGTCATGCTGGGGGTAGTGTTTTAGGGTTTAGGTTTGTGTTGTAGTGTTTGCGTAGTGTAGGGTCATGCTGGGGGTAGTGTTTTAGGGTTTAGGGTAGTGTTGTAGTGTTTGCGTAGTGTAGGGTCATGCTGGGGGTAGTGTTTTAGGGTTTAGGGTTGTGTTGTAGTGTTTGCGTAGTGTAGGGTCATGCTGGGGCTAGTGTTTTAGGGTTTAGGGTAGTGTTGTAGTGTTTGCGTAGTGTAGGGTCATGCTGGGCGTAGTGTTTTAGGGTTTAGGATAGTGTTGTAGTGTTTGCGTAGTGTAGGGTCATGCTGGGGGTAGTGTTTTAGGGTTTTGGGTAGTGTTGTAGTGTTTGCGTAGTGTAGGGTCATGCTGGGGTGTAGTATTTTAGGGTTTAGGGTAGTGTTGTAGTGTTTGCGTAGTGTAGGGTCATGCTGGGGGTAGTGTTTTAGGGTTTTGGGTAGTGTTGTAGTGTTTGCGTAGTGTAGGGTCATGCTGGGGGTAGTGTTTTAGGGTTTTGGGTAGTGTTGTAGTGTTTGCGTAGTGTAGGGTCATGCTGGGGGTAGTGTTTTAGGGTTTAGGGTAGTGTTGTAGTGTTTGCGTAGTGTAGGGTCATGCTGGGGGTAGTGTTTTAGGGTTTAGGGTTGTGTTGTAGTGTTTGCGTAGTGTAGGGTCATGCTGGGGCTAGTGTTTTAGGGTAGTGTTGTAGTGTTTGCGTAGTGTAGGGTCATGCTGGGCGTAGTGTTTTAGGGTTTAGGATAGTGTTGTAGTGTTTGCGTAGTGTAGGGTCATGCTGGGGGTAGTGTTTTAGGGTTTTGGGTAGTGTTGTAGTGTTTGCGTAGTGTAGGGTCATGCTGTGGTGTAGTATTTTAGGGTTTAGGGTAGTGTTGTAGTGTTTGCGTAGTGTAGGGTCATGCTGGGGGTAGTGTTTTAGGGTTTTGGGTAGTGTTGTAGTGTTTGCGTAGTGTAGGGTCATGCTGGGGGTAGTGTTTTAGGGTTTTGGGTAGTGTTGTAGTGTTTGCGTAGTGTAGGGTCATGCTGGGGTGCAGTGTTTTAGGGTTTTGGGTAGTTTTGTAGTGTTTGCGTAGTGTAGGGTCATGCTGGGGTGTAGTGTTTTAGGGTTTTGGGTAGTGTTGCAGTGTTTGCGTAGTGTAGGGTCATGCTGGGGGTAGTGTTTTAGGGTTTTGGGTAGTGTTGCTGTGTTTGCGTAGTGTAGGGTCATGCTGGGGGTAGTGTTTTAGGGTTTTGGGTAGTGTTGTAGTGTTTGCGTAGTGTAGGGTCATGCTGGGGGTAGTGTTTTAGGGTTTTGGGTAGTGTTGTAGTGTTTGCTTAGTGTAGGGTCATGCTGGGGGTAGTGTTTTAGGGTTTAGGGTAGTGTTGTAGTGTTTGCGTAGTGTAGGGTCATGCTGGGGGTAGTGTTTTAGGGTTTAGGGTAGTGTTGTAGTGTTCGCGTAGTGTAGGGTCATGCTGGGGGTAGTGTTTTAGGGTTTAGGGTAGTGTTGTAGTGTTTGCGTAGTGTAGGGTCATGCTGGGGGTAGTGTTTTAGGGTTTAGGGTAGTGTTGTAGTGTTTGCGTAGTGTAGGGTCATGCTGGGGTGTAGTGTTTTAGGGTTTTGGGTAGTGTTGTAGTGTTTGCGTAGTGTAGGGTCATGCTGGGGGTAGTGTTTTAGGGTTTAGGGTAGTGTTGTAGAGTTTCCGTAGTGTAGGGTCATGCTGGGGTGTAGTGTTTTAGGGTTTTGGGTAGTGTTGTAGTGTTTGCGTAGTGTAGGGTCATGCTGGGGGTAGTGTTTTAGGGTTTAGGGTAGTGTTGTAGTGTTTGCGTAGTGTAGGGTCATGCTGGGGGTAGTGTTTTAGGGTTTAGGGTTGTGTTGTAGTGTTTGCGTAGTGTAGGGTCATGCTGGGGGTAGTGTTTTAGGGTTTAGGGTTGTGTTGTAGTGTTTGTGTAGTGTAGGGTCATGCTGGGGGTAGTGTTTTAGAGTTTAGGGTAGTGTTGTAGTGTTTGCGTAGTGTAGGGTCATGCTGGGGTGTAGTGTTTTAGAGTTTTGGGTAGTGTTGTAGTGTTTGCGTAGTGTAGGGTCATGCTGGGGGTAGTGTTTTAGGGTTTAGGGTAGTGTTGTAGTGTTTGTGTAGTGTAGGGTCATGCTGGGGGTAGTGTTTTAGGGTTTAGGGTAGTGTTGTACTGTTTGTGTAGTGTAGGGTCATGCTGGGGGTAGTGTTTTAGGGTTTAGGGTAGTTTAGTTGTTTAGTGTATGCTAAAGGCATATTCGTTCTAAAAGTTTTCGTTATTTTAATTTGCGGCCTAATAGTACATGCGGGATTTTTTTTGCGGACTGATGGTATGCGGCATTTCGTCATATATTCGCTAATCATACTTTCTATGGCAAAATGAACCCCCTCATTTTGTTCCTTTTTAAATTAAATGTTTTAAGAGTTACCACTTTATTCCAATCAAGATGGTTCAGGTGTGCCATACCTTTGTAATAAGTAGGACTGTTAGCACTCTAGTTGTTCTTTAGAACACTCTGGGACATTCTGTCATTGGGCTATAGTTGGGCTACATCTGGCTGATATTTGGGCTACATTTGTTTTTTTTTGTCTCTGGTGGCCATCTTTGGGCTACAATGGGCTACATTGGGCTACATTGGGCTACATTGGGCTACATTTGGGCTCCAACATATATATAGCCCAATGTAGCCCAATATATATTTTTCAAAGTTAATTTTCGTAAAAACCACTGGAGCCTATATCTTGAGACATAGCAAAGGCACATCGGGCTACCAGTCCCTACAATTTTGCCAAGTTTGGTGTAAATCCATTCAGCCGTTCAGGCTAAAAGTGAGGCCAACCGCCCTATGGAAAATTGCATGGGAAAAACACGTTTTGGGACCCCCCTTTTTTCTCGGCCCCCCCTTGACGAAACCCCCCCAAATTTTCAGGGGCTGCTCAGAAACAAAATGTTCCATTTTCCTGAAAATTTCAGCCAATTCTGTCCTCAAACGCCAAAGTTATTCGACATAGAATTTTCAAAAATCCCATAGGAAAAAAATCCTAACTATATATACCTACTGGCTATCGCCAGTAGGTAATATATATATATATATATATATATTACCTACTGGCGGTCGCCAGTAGGTATATATAGTTAGGATTTTTTCTCTATGGGATTTTTGAAAATTCTATGTCTAATAACTTTGGCGTTTGTGGACGGAATTGGCTGAAATTTTCAGGAAAATGGAACATTTTGTTTCTGAGCAGCCCCTGAAAATTTGGGGGGGTTCGTCAAGGGGGGGCCGAGAAAAAAGGGGGGTCCCAAAACGTGTTTTTAACATTGAGTTTTCCATAGGGCGGTTGGCCTCACTTTTAGCCCGAACGGCTGAATGGATTTGCACGAAACTTGGCAAAATTGTAGGGACTGGTAGCCCGATGTGCCTTTGCTAGGTCTCAATATATGTGCTCCAGTGGATTTTGAGAAATTAACGTTCAAAAAAAGATATATATCTGTAACAGCGGACCGGGCAGCGCTCCAGTTCGCATACTTTTCGCGTTACGGAGCTTTGTGAAGCGAAGCTGATTGGTTCTCCGGCGTCTGTAAACATTCCAAACAGTCCGTAGCTGCCGCCATCTTGTCTCTCTGTAGGATCGAGAGACAAGAGGAGGCCAAAGCGAAGGGGCAAATGACCATAAGGGGGCATAGTAGATCCTCCCTGACCCCCTAGGTTTGATGTGGAGGTTTTAAAAGGGCCCCGCGGGGCAAAAAAAAATAAAAATAATAATAATCGAACGGCTGAATGGATTTGCACGAAATTTGGCAAAATATTAGGGACTGGTAGCCCGATGTGCCTTTGCTAGGTCTCAATATATGTGCTCCAGTGGATTTTGAGAAATTAACGTTCAAAAAAAGATATATATCTGTAACAGCGCTCCGCTTCGCGTACTTTTCGCGTAACGGAGCTTTGCGAAGCTGATTGGTTCTCCGGCGTCTGTAAACATTGCAAACAGTCCGTAGCGGCCGCCATCTTGTCTCTCGGTAGGATCGAGAGACAAGAGGAGGCCAAAGCGAAGGGGCAAATGACCATAAGGGGGCATAGTAGATCCTCCTTGACCTCTTAGGTTTGATGTGGAGGTTTTAAAAGGGCCCCGCGGGGCAAAAAAAAAAAAATAATAATAATCGAACGGCTGAATGGATTTGCACGAAACTTGGCAAAATTGTAGGGACTGGTAGCCCGATGTGCCTTTGCTAGGTCTCAATATATGTGCTTCAGTGGATTTTGAGAAATTAACGTTCAAAAAAAGATATATATCTGTAACAGCGCTCCGCTTCGCGGAGATAAAATTATCTCTGTATTACCTAGCTGTTGCTAACACCAGTTAGCGACCGCTAGTAGGAGATAGCGACCATCTTGGGCCCCACTTTGCATGTCAGTGATATTTATCACTAATGACATGCAAAGTGGGCATGCCAAGATGTTAGCGACTGGAAACAGTCGCTAACATCGCTATCTCCTATTACCAACTTTTGGAGATATTCGCGCTAAGCGCGAATATCTCCAAAAGCTACCACCTGCCCTGAGCAGTTCTTAGCCATGTTATCCAATGGGAGGTGGATAACATGGCTAAGAGCATTAGCTCGGTAATGCATGAATATCGCTGACTTTTCAGCGATATTAATGCATTGCGGTCGTTTTTTATCGCATTTGCGATAAACCTTGATAATAGCAAGGTTTATCTGCGATCATTTCTGACGATGCTTAGCGGTAAACATTTCATTGCTAAGCATCGTTAGGGATAAATATCGCTTAACTTTGGTAATATGCCCCAACGTCTGTTAACGTTCGATTCGAAGGAAATCAGGAAGTGTTGAAAAACATTGTCTGCGCCATCTTGCCTTTTTTCAAATGCCACACTTTTGTCGTGCACGGCAGTCATTTTAGATGCCTTGACCAGACCCACTCTCTGCACGCTGTCGATCCTTAGCATGGCTCCCCACCCTCGCAAGCATCTCCCCCAGGCATTGGTCACCCCCGCTCTCTGTCTCATGCATGGGTAATAAACCTCCCCCCATCTGCGCTGCTCTTCCCTGAGAATCACACCCTGTGCCCGCCCGACACCTCCCTTTCGCCCTATTCACTACCGCACCCTCTGACACTCCTTTTCCTCTGTGTCCGATTGTCCAGGCCGGTCCTAGGCTATCAGCTAGCCCTGCAGATGTAGTTTATGGCCCCAGCTGTAAAGAATCACCCCTCTTCAAAGGAGTTATAGTAGATCAAGGCCCACACTCGATGAGATCCGTCACAGCACACGCGTTCCTACTATCTGAAAACCATCCTGTATTGTGATTGGGGAGTGGACCGAGCCTGAAGCGGAAGATTCCAGGGATGACTCTTTGTACATCAAAGTTTTTACAATTATGTGTCACATTAAAAATATATAGCACTCCAACAAAGTAGTAGGATTATAAAACTTTAATAACTTATAAATATATACAACAAAACAAAAACAGTAAAAACATTTAAACATTTTTAGGGAAAAAGAAGGAAGTAGCCGTCGGTTGTGCGAATAGTCCCAACGCAGCACAACGTCCAGATTTCTGGACGGCACCCAGGTGATGTTGCCTGGGTGCCGCACTGATTTCGGTATCCGGCGTGGGGCGTCGCGGGGGGTGGGTCATCAGTAGCGGTCTGTTGTGCGAATAGTTCCAAGGCACCAGAACGATGGCACCAAGGTGATGTCCAGTAAGTTGCCGCCCTCCGAATAACGGCGTGGGGCGCCCCGGGGGGTGGGGGGGGAGGCGGCGTGAACGGGCCTCTCCAGGTGGAGTCTCGTCTGTTGTAGTGGGGCGCCCCTTTACCGTTTCAGTTGCCATTCCGTCCGCTTTTGGTCCACTGTGTCAAAAGCCGCAATTCAGCTGAGTTGCGCCCACTCTTGCGGTGCAGCGATAGGCGGCTGTCACAGGACTCTCAAAATGGCGGCAGGCTCTTTCCTTTTTGGGCCTGGTCCACTTAAATGGCCCTGGGACACCTTGGAAATCGGACGCTTGTCTGCTAGGTCTTGGACCCCATTCTCGAAAGCGTCCCCTCCGCCTTGAGGATTCAACAAAAGTTTTGGGGGCCCCCGACTCCTGCAGGCTTCTGGTGGGGAGCGGCTGCCATGATTGCTCGCGGAATGACCACGACGGAGCCACGAGATGGTGGTGCTTTCATGCTGACGCCAGCTTCAGTCTGAAACATCCAGAAACAAGGTGGGGCTTTCATCGTTTGGGAAAAAAAAAAGTTTTCATCCAATGAAAAGTGTTATTTTTAGGTCATATGATCAAGCCTTCCATCATTAGGAAACCAAAAGTAAAATGAACCAATGAAAAGTTTTATAAACAAGTCACATGACCTGTTATGCGGCATAGGGTATAAAATGCGGAGAAAATACGTTGGCACGTGAGGCGGCGTCAGTAGCGGACCGATGTGCGAATAGGCCGAAGGCAACACAACGCGCCAAGATCCGGATGGCACCGAGGTGGTGTCCAGCAAGTTGCAGCACTGGTGTGGCCATCCTACAATGCTGAAAGTCGGCGTGGGGCGCCCCATTGGCCTGTGAGTTCGCGTCAGTAGCGGACCGATGTGCGAATAGGCCGAAGGCAGCACAACGCGCCAAGATCCGGATGGCACCGAGGTGGTGTCTAGTAAGTTGCCGCACTGGTGTGGCCATCCTACAATGTTGAAAGTCGGCGTGGGGCGCCCCGTTGGCCTGTGAGATGGCGTCAGTAGCGGACCGATGTGCGAATGGGGCCAAAGGCAGCGCAACAATATTTTCCGAATAGAAGACACCACTGGGCGCTGAGATGCCAAGATCCGGATGGCACCGAGGTGGTGTCTAGCAAGTTGTCGCACTGGTGTGGCCATCCTACAATGTTGAAAGTCGGCGTGGGGCGCCCCGTTGGCCTGTGAGATGGCGTCAGTAGCGGACCGATGTGCGAATGGGGCCAAAGGCAGCGCAACAATATTTTCTGAATAGAAGACACCACAAGGCGCTGAGATGCCAAGATCCGGATGGCACCGAGGTGGTGTCCAGCAAGTTGCAGCACTGGTGTGGCCATCCTACAATGCTGAAAGTCGGCGTGGGGCGCCCCGTTGGCCTGTGAGTTCGCGTCAGTAGCGGACCGATGTGCGAATAGGCCGAAGGCAGAACAACGCGCCAAGATCCGGATGGCACCGAGGTGGTGTCTAGTAAGTTGCCGCACTGGTGTGGCCATCCTACAATGTTGAAAGTCGGCGTGGGGCGCCCCGTTGGCCTGTGAGATGGCGTCAGTAGCGAACCGATGTGCGAATGGGGCCAAAGGCAGCGCAACAATATTTTCCGAATAGAAGACACCACTGGGCGCTGAGATGCCAAGATCCGGATGGCACCGAGGTGGTGTCTAGCAAGTTGTCGCACTGGTGTGGCCATCCTACAATGTTGAAAGTCGGCGTGGGGCGCCCCGTTGGCCTGTGAGATGGCGTCGGTAGCGGACCGATGTGCGAATGGGGCCAAAGGCAGCGCAACAATATTTTCTGAATAGAAGACACCACAAGGCGCTGAGATGCCAAGATCCGGATGGCACCGAGGTGGTGTCTAGCAAGTTGCCGCACTGGTGTGGCCATCCTACAATGGTAAAAGTCGGCGTGGGGCGCCCTGTTGGCCTGTAAGATGGTGTCAGTAGCGGACCGATGTGCGAATGGGGCCAAAGGCAGCGCAACAATATTTTCTGAATAGAAGACACCACTAGGCGCTGAGATGCCAAGATCCGGATGGCACCGAGGTGGTGTCTAGCAAGTTGCTGTACTGGTGTGGCCATCCTACAATGCTGAAAGTCGGCGTGGGGCGCCCCATTAGCATGTGAGATGATGTGAGATGGCGTCAGTAGCGGACCGATGTGCGAATGGGGCCAAAGGCAGCGCAACAATATTTTCTGAATAGAAGACACCACAAGGCGCTGAGATTCGGTTACCACCGAGGTGATGTCTAGCAAGTTGCCGCACTGGTGTGGCCATCCTACAATACTGCTCCGAATAACGGCGTGGGGTGCCCGAAGGGGGGGGGGAGGCGGCGTGAACGGGCCTTCCTAGGTGGAGGCTCGTCTGCTGTAGTGGGGCGCCCCTTTACCGTTTCAGTTGCCATTTAGCTGAGTTTCGGCCGCTCTTGATGCTACAGCGACAGGCGGCTGCAACAGGACTCTCAAAATGGCGGCCTGTTCTTTGGATTTGGGCCTGGTCCACTAAAATATCCCTGGGACACCTTAGAACTCGGACGCTCGAATTTTTTTCCTTTCCTCTACATGCAAAAAAAGGTAAATGCCCGGTACGTTACACGCTTCATCTGCCACGATGTACTCTCCAGAGGAACCGAAAAAAAATATAGTTATGGTAACTATACCATGCATCGTCATATGGAGAGGTGGCACCAATTAATTATAGTGCTGCATAAAAGAGAGATTTGGAGGAGAACCCCCGACCTGCCAGTACATTCATCAAAGAAGTGGCACTGACAGCATCAGAGGCAAGGGAAACGGTCCCAAATATTTAGAAGAACTTTGGAAAGATTAAAATGACATGTTTAGATTGTGGCAAATTAATTTCATGTGGACAGATGAGTGTTACTCTAATAAATACAGCATATGAACATCATCATAGTCGATGGTTGGTAGAGACATTTTGACTATATCCTGGACCTGCCCGTCCTCGCCCAAAATGGCGCCGGAATAAATGGGACTCGTAACTCCTTGTTGTGTACTGGTTGCACAACCTTGATATCACGAGATACGTATGCAGTTTTGAAGCACATGGCGGGCGGGGACGAGAATAGATTGAATATTTCGACATCTCTATTGATATTAAGTTCTGATGTGTTATTGATTACTGTACTATTGAAAGTTCGAATTAACGTCACCCATGGTACTTGCCCGCAAATGTATATCTAGATAATTTTATTGTGACTGGCCCTGTCGTATTTTAATTATAAAATGTACGTCCACCGATTCCGCAACTGTTAGACACCTTAGTTCTTGCAACCTAATGGCCCGCCCGTTACGTTCCTCTACAGTGTAAATGTCTACTCATCATATACGATTACAGTTTGCTCCGTGGCCGGCCCACGTGGTTATAGGCTCGTATTTGTATAATGAAATTTTCACAATAAAGGTTTTTAAAAGAAAACATGGTAGTAGTATATACATTGGTAACGTTTTTAATAATAGTCACTGTTTTAGAATCATTAAAAGGCAAGTGAAATAAAGCAGACCAATTACATGAAGGGTAAAAGGTATAATACGCAGGAACGCAGTAAAGATAAATGGTCAAGGGCTGTTGTGTTTTCTACTCCTGCAACATAAAGTGATCGATAAGAATCTCATATTCAGGCGTATCGGCGACTAAGACAGCAGGTCGACCCTCTTTTGCTCAACGGCTCCGTCATGGGACGAAGAAACGCCCTTTTTCTCGAAAAAAGAATATATTTTACTTGCAGGACAGTTGTAAATTTTCCGGGAAAGTACATTAGCCTGGAACATTATAACATATATTTAAGAAAAAATAATGTTCGGAAGTAATAAAAAGCGTAATTTTTAGGTCATATGACCAAGCCTTTCATCATTAGAATAAGAAAAGTAAAATGAACCAATGAAAAGTTTTATTAACAAGTCACATGACCTGTTATGCTTACGTTACGCGCTGCGCGTCGCGCCCTGGATGATTTCCGGATGCGCTAACGCGGCGCGTCATATGACGCATTACGCGACAACGCAGGTCCAGAATATAGTCAAAATGTCTCCACCAACCAGCGGTCGGAACACAACCCCTTTCAGCAGGCTAAATAGTTCTGTTAAATGACAACAGAAGGGACAAGCAACAAGAACCATCAGTCAAAGAGGGGAGGGCTAGTTCTTCTCTACCGGGTTACGTTGGGGCGCTACCGGAACTGATCGAATTGGTAGTCTACAGTGTTTCTGGATGTTTCAGACTGAAGCTGGGGTTAGCATGAGAGCACCACCATTTCGTAGCTCCGTCGTGGCCATTCCGCGAGCAATCATGGCAGCCGCTCTTTATCGTTATTTTGGGCGGGGTGGGTGGCGGAGCCGAGCTGTATTGCAGCCATCATGGTGAGGAGTTCAGTTCATCTCACTAGTTTCGTATTTGTCATGAGGGGTTGTTCCTAATGTTTCTATTTTAGCGAGGTCAAAAAGAGATCCCATTAGTGGCCTACTGATTTTGCTCGATTCCTTTTGTTTTTTTTACACGATTTTTCGTTATCTGCAAAGACTAAACAGAGTATTGCGACTCTGTGTTTGTTTGTAAATAGAGAATGAACCAAAGAGAACCAATTCTAAAACAGTAAATGCTTGGATAACAATCAATCAAATGGAGAGAGAAGCAGGCACGACGTATTACAACGGGGGCAAAGGCCTGCGTTAACTACCTTTCACTATCTGCAAAGAGAGAGTACTCCTAATAGAAATGAGGGGGGGGGGCAGCATTCAAAGCAGATCAGTGTGCATAAACACGAAAATGTTTTTACTTACCACGTACTTGACATTCGACAGCTTATGATATTTGCTATTAAAAAACCATTGAAATTCACTGAAAAAACCATAGGTTATAGACCATATATAGTTAGGAATTAGCATTTACAAAACCTTGAAAATTCACTGAAAAAACCATAGGTTATAGACCATATATAGTTAGGAATTAGCATTTACAAAACCTTGAAAATTCACTGAAAAAACCATAGGTTATAGACCATATATCGTTAGGAATTAGCATTTAAAAAACCTTATTTTACTCACACAAAACCATTGAAATTCCATATATAGTTAGTTGCACTAACTATATATCGCGCACCCGCAATCCACTGCTGATGATGTCACATATTACATCATTCATGACATGGTCAGTGACATCACTGATGACATCACTGATGACATCTCAAATGACATCACCGATGACATCACTGATGACATCTCATTTGACATCAATGACCACATCACTGATGATATCATTCATGTGACAATACAATGCATCTCCTCACATTTTAATATAACCTCTGTTTCACCCAGTGTTAAATACAGAGTATTATTTTTGAAACCATTGACACACCAATACTAGTTACTACATACGCACTCACTGATTCCTACGTCTACACACACCTTCACTCATTCATCATACAATCATTCATACATACAATCACTCATCTTTATAACACTATCATATGCACTCATACACCTATACAGACACTCACAGTCTGTCACTCATCCATGGAGTTACTCACACACCTAGTCAGTCCTGTAAAGAATCAATGACACTTCCATTTTCTTGTCTATACAGTTAAACATAGAGCACCTTACATTTTCAAACATATACTAACACATACTTACCTTCTTATACAATCATTGATACAAGTACACATTGATCTGCACAGAGTCACACACCTCCCAGCCAGCCACACACACACTCAGTCTCCCATACAAATACTTGGGCAATCAATCAATAACCCATATAGTTACTCATATAGCTACTGATCAACACATGCAGCAGTTTACAGAACAACAGACATAATGATGCACAAATTAAGACAGTTTAGTCACTAACCCATGCACTCAGTGAGACACATTTAATCACTCACTCATACAGTCAGTCATGCACCTACAAAATCCTTCGTCCAGACACTTACACATCCACTCATTCTTCAATATGTAAGACATATTTAAACTTTACAGAAACAAAAAATCACTGGATGTTGTTATCCGTGATGTCATCAGTGATGTCATTTGAGATGTCATCAGTGATGTCATCAGTGATGTCACTGACCATGTCATGAATGATGTAATATGTGACATCATCAGCAGTGGATTGCGGGTGCGCGATATATAGTTAGTGCAACTAACTATATATGGAATTTCAATGGTTTTGTGTGAGTAAAATAAGTTTTTTTAAATGCTAATTCCTAACGATATATGATCTATAACCTATGGTTTTTTCAGTGAATTTTCAAGGTTTTGTAAATGCTAATTCCTAACTATATATGGTCTATAACCTATGGTTTTTTCAGTGAATATATATATATATATATGATGTTTTAATCCTGAACAAGGGCAAGTTGGCCCGAAACGCGTAGCTGTTTCCTCTGTGAAATTATTTTTTTCCATCTTGCTGTACCTGGCTGGTCCGTCTCCTTCGTTGCTGGCGTGCTGTTGTGGCTGCGCAAAGCGGAAACTGCAAGGAGTTGATTTCATATATATATATATCCCTAGGATGCGTTTCCCTCGGAGGTTGTGGTTGAGAGAATGGAGGTTTCTGGCAGCCACAAGTTGTGAAGGAAAAGAACGTGTAAACCCTACCACTGCATCAGAACTGTCAGCGCGATGCACCTTGGGACTGGTAGTCCCCAACACTACGCATGCAGAGACAATCTGAAGCAGGTGAGCCCAGCCACCACTGTGAGGAGGAGCTTAAAAGAAATCCCTGTGTAGGGCGGACACTGCAAACGAACTAGGCATTGAGGAAGGCACACAGCCGAAACCGGTCTGCCACTGTTCTTGTTAATAAAGCTCCTGCCAAACCTTTGCTGTGTCTCTGGAGATCTTTGCTGTCTGAGGGGAGTAGCACCCGCCTCTGGAGTGGAGTGAGTGATTTGATTTTAGCGCGGATTCAATGACGCGCGCCAGAGACCCTCTTGTAAGCGGCCGTGGATTGCATTGAAGAAACTGTTTTGCCTAGCCGAGGAGTCGGAGTAAGCCACAGCCCGCCATGAAAAACCCCCAGAGGTGTGGAAATGCACCAAACAACATCAGGCATGGAAGGTACGGAGAGATGCCGATACCCGCCCTGTGCCTAGGATGCGTTTCCCTCAGAGGTTGTGGTTGAGAGAATGGAGGTTTCTGGCAGCCACAAGTTGTGAAGGAAAAGAACGTGTAAACCCTACCACTGCATCAGAACTGTCAGCGCGATGCACCTTGGGACTGGTAGTCCCCAACACTACGCATGCAGAGACAATCTGAAGCAGGTGAGCCCAGCCACCACTGTGAGGAGGAGCTTAAAAGAAATCCCTGTGTAGGGCGGACACTGCAAACGAACTAGGCATTGAGGAAGGCACACAGCCGAAACCGGTCTGCCACTGTTCTTGTTAATAAAGCTCCTGCCAAACCTTCGCTGTGTCTCTGGAGATCTTTGCTGTCTGAGGGGAGTAGCACCCACCTCTGGAGTGGAGTGAGTGATTTGATATATATATATATATATATTTTTTAATTTTTTTATTTATTTAGGTATTTCCATAGGAAAAGCATTTTTATGTTGTTAATAACTTTTACACTGTTGGGTGAATATCCAGGAAACACCCAAAACATGTGCTACTTTGTGCCTAGTTAGTGCATGGAAAGGTTTGGAGTGATCCATAAAGCGGAGGTCGAGAAAAAAGGGGGCGGTTCCAAAAAGCTAAATCCCCATGCATTTTTAATAGACTTATTAAGGCTGGCTACAACAAAAACTGCTGAACAGAATTACCCCAAATGTCGCAGGAAGCTAGAGCTTGGTCCTCAGATTGTACCTTATGTGATTTTGTGTAAATCCGTTCAGTAGTTTTTGAGAAATTAAGGTTATAATATTATTGTATATCCGGACAGTTAGGTTTGTGAGACTTTCCAGAGATTCTTGAAGGAACACTAGTTGTTTCTGAGAGGCCCAGGGAGCCTTATTTCCATTGGGTCATTTTTGATTGTCTGCCAGCAACATGGGGGAAATGTTGACAGCATCCATTACAGAATTCAGGGATGTAGTCCACTGTCCTGGACATGTTTTAAAAAGTTTTATAATGGAGCAGGGTAGGGATACCCATGAGTGGACCCAGAGGTACTACAGTTGGCGCCAAAACAAAAAACAATTGGCAAAAATTGCCAGAGTCCTGTGTAACTCCAGCAAGATTGGAATAAAAAAAAGTGTCCAGGTCGATGTGTTTTAATAATGGGAGGGGGCACTTGGCCATCTCTCCCCTATCCTTTACAGGTTCCAGGGAATCCACCACAGGGACAAAATTAATAGATGTAGATTGGGAGGGAGGATGTGCAGCCCCCCTCTTCCAACCATTAGAGGCCCCAGGGACCCCACAACCGAAAACATTGTATATGCTGTGGGTGGATTTTGACCCCACTAACCGAGCCATCAAAGGCCCCTGGGAGCCCACTAGAGGCTAAAATTATTGAATAAAGGTAAAGAGCTGCTCTGGTCCATCCTGTAACCATCAGAGGCCCTAGAGATTCCACCCCGAGGTCAAACTTTTTCAAAATGGGGAGGGGGCGGGCAACACCCTCCCTGAGCCTCTAAAGGACCCTGGGAGCTCAGCCCCTTGGCTGAAATTAGTCAAAATGGGTAGGAGCCAGATGCCCCCTGAGTCTTTAACAGCCTCTAAAAGACCATGGGGCAGATTTACAAGCCCCATGCGTGTCTTTTACGCCGCCGTTGCATCACTTTTGTGACGCAGCGGCGGTGCAAAAGATGCGATATGGTGCGGGGTATTTACAACGTGACACATCTGGGAGATGCGTCACGTTGTAAAGCCCTGCGCCATAAGGAGGCGTTCCTGCGCAGGGAGGGGCGTTCTGGCGCAGGAACGCCTTCTATAAGTGGCTGAGTGAAATCTACAAGATTTCACTCAGTCACTTTGGGGCCCATGCTGCGTCAAAACCCATTGCCTGCTTGAAGCAGGCGTAAGGATTGACGCAGCCTAAACAAGATAGGGCCCCCCAGATCATTTCTGGAGCTGCGTCGCAATGCGTCAGTTTTACAGCACAGATGCGTCACGCATCTGTGCCGTTTTTGCCCCATGGTGCACCGCATTGTAAATGCGGCGCATCCATGGTGGCGGAGGCATGGCGCACAATAAGTGGCGCATCCCTGCTGATATGCAGGGATGCGCCACTCATTGTAAATATGCCCCAGAGTAGCCCATGTAGCCCCCACCGAGTCAAAATTACAGTAAATTGGAAGGGACCACACAACCCTTCTCTCTGAGCTATTCATTTTCCCAGGAACCCCATTCCCTGGGGCTATACCTCATGATTTGTCCCTGGAAGTCCACCCACAGTATATAGTGGGTTCTCTACCCCCACCGGAGTGGGGAGGGAAACCTGTGTTTGCTCCCACATGGAGGGAGCATTTTTCAATCTTCCATCAGGAGGGAGCAAACACAAAGTCTTCTACCGGCTGGCAGAAGCTTTAAAAATGCTCACACCTGCTTGGAGTAGATTCCCAGAGGCAGGGAAACAGTTCAAAATATTGCTACAGTCTGGAGGGAGCAGCCTTAGTAGCTCAGCTGCTCCCTCCGGGTGGGAGCAATGCCAGTGCCTGCCGCATGCGTGAACTCGTCTGGGGGTCTGGGGCTCTCCCTCCGGCCTCCAACTTGTATATGGTGGGTTCCTTTGGGTGTCAAAAAATGCATTCTATTACACCAATAATGAGAAAGGTATAAGATAGGACAAACTACCCTAGTCAAATGTTTTATGCAATTGGGGAAGGACATGAAATGGGTGGCCAAAGATTTAATAAAATCCACTACGAGATTCAGAGTGTTGATTGTCTTCTGATTGTCAAGGAAAAAAGATGGATTTGAAAGGATGACAGTATCAGGAAAGGGCTGAACATTTCTGTAGAAACACTGTAGTTATTTCGCTGTAGTCAACTGCATATTCTCAATGATGCTTTGCTCTGTACTTTCTTAATCTCAGAGTTATGGCGGTAAATGTACTCCTCGCATTACCTGAGTTTCCTATGAGAAAGCGCTCATAGTTTTCATTTCAATTGACTTTTCAGTTGTAAAAGCATGTGTTATACAATTGCTTTACACATTATATTATTACTTTGAAATGTCCCCACTTTGATCGTATGGATTATATATATTGAAAAATGTTTTACTCATTTTATCAGTGCAATCGTAGTCAATTGACATGATAATACTAGCTATCTGACATCTAGGCAGTGTGTGTTTCAAGCTTACATTTGATTCATAATGATTTTCTGTAATTATTTTGCAGTAATATATAAATGATTGGGGAACTTACATCGAACTGCAATGAAATCCCTACCATGAAATATCTAGGCAGTGTTTGTTGATGCACTGGATTCAACATACATTTCTGTAATTGCTGGCCAGACAAATATACATAATCATGGAATATGTATTATAATGTAATGTTTTTCCAGCTACATGTAATGAATATATATTATTTCACACATCATGCTAATAAATTAACTCCTTTAACTATAACCCGGTGACATTTACGTACTGGGCACTCTCAGAACACACCACTAATCCTTCTACTTTCTCTTCTTGTCATACACTTTGTCAAGTTTAAATATGGCTGCCATGATTACAGGATAATGTGGTGACTTAATCTGCAAAGTCTCAATCAATCAATCAATCAATCAATCAATCAGTAGTATATAAAGCGTGCTACTCACGCGCGAGGGTCTCAAGGCGCTTGGGGGGGAACAGCTCCGGGTCAGTCAAAGAACCAGGTTTTGAGGTCCTTCCTGAATGTGTGGAGGGTTGGGGAACATCTGATGTTGACCGTGAACTTGTTCCAGGTTTTGGCTGTGGTGTGAGAGAAAGCTCTCCCATCTGTTCTGCTTCTGCGGATGCGGGGGACCTCTGCCAGGGCGAGGTCAGCGGAAAGGAGGTTCCTCTTGGGTACGTGGAAGCATACTCGGTCATTGAGGTTTTTGGGTCTGAAGTTGTTGAGGGATTTGTATGCGTGGGTGAGGAGTTTTAAGGTGATCTTCTTCTCGACGGGGAGACAGACGAGGCTTCTGAGGTGTTGGGTCATATGTTCATGGCGCGGTGTCCCTAGGACGAGTCTGGGGGCAGTGTTCTTGATGTTTGGAGCTTGCTTAGAAGAGTTTTGTTGATTCCGGCGTAGAGGGCGTTGCCGTAGTCAAGTCTGCTGGTGATGGTTGCATGGGTGACGGTATTTCTGCAGTCTGGGGGGATCCATTTGAAAGTCTTACGGAGGATGCAGAGGCAGTTGAATCTGGTGGAGGAGATGGCGTTGATCTGGCAGTTCATGGAGAGGGAGGAGTCGAGGATTATGCAGAGGTTCTGAGCATGGTCTGTCGGGGTGGGTGGGCTCCCGAGGGCAGAGGGCCACCAGGTGTTGTCCCAGGCAGAGGTGCCGGGTCCGAGGATGAGGACCTCGCTGTTCCTCGGAGTTGAGCTTTAGGCAGCTGTCCTTCATCCAGGCTGCTACGCTTCTCATTCCTTCCTGGAAGCTGAGTCTGGTGATTTGTGGGTTCTTGGTGAGGAAGAGGATGAGGTGGGTCTCGTTGGCGTAGGATACGATGCTAAGCCCGTGCTGTCTGACGATGGCGGCAATGGGGGCCGTGTAGATGTTGAAGAGCGGCGGGCTTAGCGAAGATCCTTGGGGTACTCCGCAGACGATGTCAGTGGTGTCAGAGGAAGGGGGGAGTCTGATCCTCTGGGTTCTGCTGCAGAGGAAGGATTGGATCCAGTCGAGGGCAGATCCTTGTATTCCTGCGTTGTGGAGTCTGACGGCTAGTGTGTGTTGTGAGATGGTGTTGAAGGCTGCGGAAAAGGCTAGGAGGATGAGGGCTGCGGTGTGTCCCTGGTTGAGCAGCATGTGGATGTCATCGGTGGCAGCGAGGAGGGTGGCCTCGGTGCTGTGGTTGCTGCGGAAGCCAGAATGGGAAGCATCTAGGATGCAGTTTTCTTCGATGGACGCGGTCAGCTGGGCGTTCACAAGTCTTTCGGTGACTTTGGCTGTGAAAGGGAGGAGAGAAATAGGCCGGTATTTCTTCAGGTCAGTTGGGTCGGCCGTTGGTTTCTTGAGGAGGGGTTCCACCTCTGCGCGTTTCCAGTCATCAGGGCTGGTGCAGGATGTGAGGGAGGAATCAATAGTATGTCCTAGTTCAGGAGCAATGGCAGTGGCGGCCCTGTGGAAGATTTGAGGGGGGCAAGGGTCTGTTGGGGCTCCTGAGTGTGTCTACCTCATGGTTGAGGAGATGAGCTAGACGGATGTGGTGGCTGAGGAGGTGATGGTCGGCTTCTCGGTGGTTCTGGGTGGTGTGGTGCTGTCTTCTGCAGGCTCGCTAAAGTTCTCGTAGAGGGCCTTGATCTTCAGGTGGAAGTAGGAGCTGAGTTTGTCGCAGAGTTCCTGGGAGGGTGCGATGTCATTGGCTTCTCAGGTGGGTTTTGAGCACTGCTGAATGACGTTGAACAGTTCCTTCGTGTTGGATGCATTGGTCTTGACTGTGTCTCTGATGAAGGTTCTTTTGGCGTTCCTTATAAGCTGGTGGTAGTCCTTCATGGCAATCTTGTGGTTGTTTCGTGCTTCCGTTGTCTTCTAGTTCTGGCAGGTTTTCTCCAAACGTCTGCAGGTGCGTCTGGCTTCCTGGAGTTCGGTGGTGAACCAGGTGGCCTTTAGCGGGCGTTGTTTGGCGGTGGGTCGGAGAGGTGCCATCTTGTCTTTGTCTCAGCAATTATCTCTGCAGTCAATTAAGTTGCCCCATTTAGTAATTTTTCTCCAGTAAATTGTTGAATTGGGAGCAGTCTTTTCCATAGATTACTGCAGCCGGAGTATGTTTCCACACTTGTAACGACACCTGTACTATAGCTTTCAGCCTAACCCATCATGGCCAACGTAAGCGGCACAGTCTAGTTATGTTTCTATTTTAAGTCATTTTACTGTGCTGGTTCGCAAACATCGGTATGAGTTATGTTCTCTAGTATATTGCTGACATGTAAACA
This sequence comes from Lissotriton helveticus, assembly GCF_964261635.1. Lineage (NCBI taxonomy): Eukaryota > Metazoa > Chordata > Amphibia > Caudata > Salamandridae > Lissotriton > Lissotriton helveticus. The sequence continues at coordinate 1,002,946,902 of NC_136067.1, forward strand.
ATATTGCCGCCTCAGTAAGTTTTCACGCTTGCTACTTTTAATTACGGCTGAACCATTATTGCCACCTGGGTAGGTTCCACACTTGATGCTTTTAAGTACGGCTGTTCATCAACTTAAAACCTTACTCATCATGGCCGACGAAAGAGAAGTGGTCTAGCAATGTCTCACCTTTAAGGCATTCTCCCACACTGGTTCAAAGTGGCAAGATCAGTTACATGTCGGCTCACTTCCCGAACAGCTGGATGCAGTGGAGCATTGCTGCTCCTACTCCAGGAAATGTGTGAATTTGTAACTTTGTTTCAGAACACCGCTGTGTTTTTGTTTGACCACTTACTTTATTTACCCTTAATCATGTCCCATAGAATCATCTGATTGATTCAACGATAGGATACAGTCTACATAATTTGCAATTTTTACACTAGTGGAGCATACTGTTTGAATTACCTAATGGTCTTCATTGTCTGTATGACTGCCACTATGAAAAAAGTAAGTAGGTTTTTTAAGCTGAGTGATTATTTATCTACTTTACGAAAGAGTTGCCATATTGATTATGGATTATTATGTTTTATTAAAACAGTTCCTTTCCTGAAGTTGTTACTCTCCAAGAGGAGAGCGTTTAAGATTAGCCACCCAGTCACTAGTCATTGGTTACCATTAAGTCTCTTCTTTTTGGGGCGCATCGTTGAGACTGTTTTTAACTCAGTTCCGGAAAAAAGTTTGACTATTCTAGAACACGGTTTAGCTGTACACAACCTTTCCTTCCATGGATTTGATTTGCACTGAACATGATTTTTTAACCTGCTTTTAACTATTGTGAGGGTTCTTTTGCATCACGGCTCCATGTCCAAGGCCTTAGAGATGTGTTTTCTTATTATTCACAACAGGTATAAATGTCTTAAATAGGCACCATTTCTTGGCTTCTTCATTTGTGTTTTTTGTTATCATTTATAGCGTGTTTTTCCTTGGTGTATCTTCATTAAATATTGTGGTCTTGAAGATGTTCTCGTGGATTTACACTGTGTGATACCGAAACATCGACAAACAGCCCATTTTTCCTTTGAACAATTCTTTCTTACTTTCACAAGTTTTGTCTTCATTCAAGATGGACATTGATGTGGACATTCCTGTGCTTTCACTAGAGAGTGGGCCTCTGGTACATTGACAAATGCAAAGGAGCAGCAGGGTGAAGCTTTACCGGACAACACAATATCAGTATATTTTATGATATCATTTTCATTGAAAACCATCATTTATTTTTGTTTGAGTTGAATATAGCTTGCTGCATTTAATAAGTGAATATGCCTGTATATGTGATTTATTCATCATTTTATTGCTTCAGGTTGATATCAGTATTCAAGCACAATTTCACCTAAGGACATCCTTAACTGACTTCAATGTTATTTTTTATTTTTATTTGAACGATTCCCTTGTTTGCAGTTTACCTTACTAATAGTTTGTAACCCAGGCCCACAAGGAAATGCAGAGTTGCCCTCTTATACACAATACAGTGTGGGCACCAGGTGTCCTGTTCCTGCAGGACCCCAAGATCACCATTCTCAGAGAGCACTATTGGTGGTATTGAACCACGCTTAGGAGAGCACTTATGTTGAACAGTGAACTGAGGCATGTGCACTGAGCATAGCAACTGAATATAACATTGACCCTACATGCATGTGAAGTGGGTCTAAACACTGAGCAGTTATATTAGCCAAACCGCATAACAGTGGTCTGAGTCAGGCTTCCAATTAATGGATATTATACAAAGTAAAAACGAACATTGTACAAAGTTAGGAGTCCTTCTTTTTTCTCCTTAAATCTGTATACAGAGTTACTAGTGCTTTCTTTCTATCAATAGCAGTGCTATGAACACATGAGCCATGCTCTACGCACATGTAATACCAAGACCAACATCCTTGTTACCCCAGCAAACTATTAAGAGCTGCGGCACCCGACATTAGGCACATGCAGCCACGGAAACTTCCAGCTTCGACAGCCGCAAGAGAGCGGAATAGATCACGAGCCGCGGATACAGTAAGGTGTATCGCTGCTGATGCATTCCTTGATTCTTTAGTAATTTGGCAAAGATAAACGAGCTGCGGATACAGTAAGGTGTATTGCTGCTGATGCACTCCTTGATTCTTTAGTAATTTGGTAAATATAAATGAACCAAGGCAAAGCATTGAATTATTAGGACTTAGTGGTTGTGATGTACAGATTGCGCTTGGAGTCAGCGCTTGAAGTTTTAGACCGGTTAAAAAAATGGATGTGCGGGGGGCGTGGTTTCGGCGCCGCTAGTGATGGCCGCCTGACGGCGCTGCTCCGCCGAACCGGGACCTGTTCTTGTCCAGCTCTGAGTTCTGCAAAAAATACTTTTGGGGGCATTATTTTGCCACAACAAGGAACTTTGAACTGCATATAACAAGGACTGCTGGACTCCTTTTTCCCTACATTTTTCTCCTCAGAATGCCCAGCATTTTCTTGTGCTTGGAACTTTCCCTCATATTTTTTCAACTCTCTTACTTATGGACATTAAGTCTTTCCTGAAACTTGGCATTGAACGCATGTGCCTTATTTAGGCCCATATATCTTGCTGCTTATATTGTTTCCTGCCAAGATATTGTGCTTTATTTCTGCCACAGTCTCCACAGCTCTGTTACCATCATTCCCAGAGGTATCTTAATATCCCAACCAGATCATTCCTTCAACTGTCTGACACCGGATTACTTTAAAAATCAACTGGCTTCTTGAAACAGGATGGATGTTCTTCGCCATTTTCTTCATATGCTAAGGCTGCATCTCTGATTTCCCCAATACGTGGTAAGTATTTTTCCACTCCTGTTCTTCTATTTTGTGCTGATGCGACACACATAATTCACCTTTAGTCAAATCCTTTGCTGCTTCTTTTGGTGACATTTTTAACATGTTTTCTACTAAATCTGTGCAACGTTCACTCTGCTTTCCAAGAGACATTTATTTATGGGAAAACTGCGCAAAGGGAAGTTTGCTTTCATTCCATCACAACTGAGTGCATTGGTCATTCCTCCTTCTGTTTCTACATCAGACTCCGCTTCTACTACTTTGCAGATGGCTAGGGTAAATTCTAATCGCAGCTCCTCATTGCAATCTACTACAAATAAATCATCTCCATCTACCTCCACTTCGAAGCGTTTGAAACAAGACCCTCCATTTCCGGACAAATCTTCATCATCTTCCATCTCTATGGAATTACTCTTGGATGAGATTCGTGTGTTGCGTCCGTTTGTCGAAGAAACCAATAACAAAATGCAATTTCTTGACGAAAAATGCTCTACAATGGAAAGTAGAGTGTCTTCATTAGAACAGCAAGCCTCAGAGATACATGAGAACTCTCAGTGAATCTCATCTTTAAAAAAAGTAGTCCACAACCTTCAGCAACATACTGAGGATTTAGAAAATAGAAATAGGAGGAACAATCTTCGTATTTACGGATTACCTGAATCTCTGGAAGGTGACGACCCTGTATCTTTTTCTCCTTCTTTCTTCCAAAATTCCTGGATATGCCATCTACTACGAAGCTCAGCATTCAAAGAGCTCATAGGCTTGGTCCTCGTCCACCTCTTTCAACGGCTCCAGTTAAACCACGTGGTGTCATCATTCTCTTTCTGAAGTTCACTGATCTACTCTTAGTTCTGTCTGCAGCTAGATCTAAAAAGCAAATTTCCTGGCTTGGTCAGAAGGTATTTTTATCTCAAGATGTCTCTAATGCCACAGCCTTCAGAAGGAAAGAATTCCTGAATCTCCGTCCTCCTCTCCGTGAGCGCTAGATATAGTTTATTTCACCCATGTATCTTCAAAGTAACATACCAAAACCAAACGTGGACTTTTCAAGATCCTGCAGAACTTAAGAACTTTATTCTTCTTCATACTACCAATGTTATGGACACCACTAACTCTTCAAATGGTTGAAAATGCAATTATTTTTCTTTGTAAAAGTTCCTGTCGATGTCTTTTCATTTGCTCTATTTCTTAAATAATAGTTTTGTTATCTGACATTTTTAGATGTTTCTTATGTAAAGTCCATTCCTCATGCTTATCACATTTCTTGTTACACGCTAGTTTGTTATATATCTTTCTATATATTATTTTAATGTTAATTGTTTCTTTTTTGTTCATTCATACAGATTTGCTTCTATCTCTTCAACTCATATGGTCCCTCCCCTATTTCCCTCATCCCGGTGCGGTTGGACTCCCTAGGTTCGGGTAGTTCATCCTATCGTGCGTTGTCCTTGCCCCGTTTTCTGTTTTTTGTTCCCCTCAGGTATGTTATTTTCAGTCATCCTTTTCAGATATGTACTGTCTCTTCTCGTATTTTCTCTCTTTCCTGTTCCCTCTTATCCTTCCTTCTACCTTTCCTCTAATGATCATACTCCTCTCTTTTCTTCCCATGTTTTCTTCCTCCCATTCTCCGTATGAATCTCTTATCTTCTCCTTCTCTTGTTCTTTCTCTTCCCTCCCTTTTTTCCTATTCCTCCACTATCCCTTTTCCCTGTTACTCATTGTTACTCTCGTTGATGTTTCTATTATTGTAAATTCTGTTTTTTCTAGATTTTTAATGTTTTTACATTCCGAGTTATCTCCTGGAATGTAAAGAATTTTATCAGTCCTTTAAAAGACAGAGAATCCTTTCTCACCTAGCTTCTTATAATCCTGATATAGTCCTCTAAGAGGAGACCCACCTTACAGAAGATGAGTCACTTAAGCTAAAAAGAAGCTGGGTGGGTTTGCTTTTATTCTCTCCATCTACTAATAAAAAAAATGGTGTTGTCATTCTATGTCATAAGAAATTGAAGTGTAAAGTTTTATCGCAAGAAAATGACACGCAAGGTAGATGGGTATTAGCTAAACTTTTTTTTTATATTTATGGTCCTACACAGCCCGGTTGTTCTTTTTGGCCTTTGATTACGCAAAAATATATTCAATTTCAAGATGATTTGTTTATTCTGGGTGGTGATTGCAACCAAATTGTAGACCCTTTTCTGGACCGCAAATCGACAGTCCATTTTCTTCCTAATAAGTCTCATAAACACTTTCTTGACACAATTTCTCAAATACATCTCATTGACTCTTGGCGACTCTCTCATCCTGATACTCTTGACTTCTTTTTTCTCTCCTCCTCATGCATCCCTTTCCCGTCTAGACTATATCTTCCTTTCTCAATCTTTGTCTCAAAATCTACTGTCTTCCTCTATTGAACCTATAGTTATCTCTGACCACAGTCCAATTATAACACCTTGATTTACTCCCTCCTCATCCAAAATCTTCCAGTTGGAGCTTCAACAATTCTCTTCTATCCTATCCTTTATTCTCCTCTTCGTTTCGCTTCCTTGTGAATTATTTCTTCCTCCTTAATTGCGATCCTAACACCTCCCCCCACATTATTTGGGATTCTTTTAAAGCAACTGCGCGGGGTTTCATTATAGACTTTGTCTATAAGAAAAAGAAACACTTTCTTCAGAAACGGAAAGCTGTATTAGCTCAGATTTAAGCTTTTGGAACATGAATTTTATACCTCCTCACACAGTTCCATCCCACCAGAACTGATACGTGCCAAACTTGAGTTTAACAAAACTTCTACTGATAATGCATCTTCAATACTCCTTCCTAGCAGTGCTCGTTATTATGGTGGCCGTAAATAAAGCAGGGAAACTTTTAGCAAATTACCTTAAAACGCGTAAAGAACATACTCTTATTGATTCGATTTATTCCTCCGATAATTCTCTTCTTCATAAAGATGAGGAAATTCTTGATGAATTTAAACTCTTTTATCAAAACCTCTACACACCAGAGTCTCCTCCCACTCCCTTTTTCATCTAGTCCTATCTGGATAAACTTCCTACTTCCTCTAATTCTCATCTTAACCTTCTTGAACTTGAAAATGATCTTTCCCTTCATGAACTTTCCAAAGCTTTTAATACCCTCACTAAAGGGAAAACGCCAGGACCAGATGGTTTTTCTGTTGAATTCTACCTACATTTCTCTGACTTGTTGCTCCCCAAACTTTTAATACTCTTCAACTCATTTTATTTAACTGGTAAGGCAGAAGGCACCTTTCAAGAGGCAACTATATGCCTCATTCCTAAGGATGGTCGTGATCCTCAATTTTGTAAAAATTATCGTCCGATCTCTTTAATTAGTGTTGACTATAAATATTTGCTAAATTACTTGCTTTAAATTTAGATCCGATCATGCCCCATTTTATTGGTAAATAACAATGTGGTTTTATTAAAGGTAGACTCACTTCTGATAATTCTCGCCTCTTTCTCAATGCATTAAATAAAGGCTCCTCTCTCTCTATTCCTCTGGCAGCTATCTCTGTTGATGCAGAGAAAGCTTTTGATAGAGTAGACTGGTCCTTTTTGTTTTCTTCGATACAGTGGCATGGTTTTGGTCCTAAATTCATATCACTTATTTCCTTGTTGTACTCTGCTCCAAAGCCTCGGTCTTAGTTAACGGCCGTGTTTTATCTTCCTTTCCTCTGCAACGTGGTGTTCATCAACAATGTCCCTTATCTTCTCTTCTCTTCGTTTTAGCCCTTGAACCCTTTTTGACCTCTATCTGTAATAATGACTCTATCTCCAGTTTCCCTTATTGTGATCACCAATTGAAACTTTCTGCATATGCAGATGATATTCTATTATTCACCTCTGCTCCTGAAACATCTATTCCTCCTTTACTACTTGAATTTAATTCCTTTTCGCAGGTTTCCGGCTACAAGATCAATTCAGAAAAGATTGAAATTCTCCATCTCACAAAATTCTGTCTTCCCATTTCTTCTCTTCCACTGGATTTGCTTGGAATGATTAAAAAATTAAGTATCTAGGCTTATGGTTCTCCAACTCCATAACCTCTTCCATTAAATTGAATATGTCCGTTGCACTATCTCGAATTGAGAAATCATTCTCCTCTTGGAACCCTCTTTTTCTGTCCTGGTGGGGTCGGTTGGACTCGATTAAGATGATTGCCCCAATTTTAATTTATATCCTCTCCATACTCCCCGTTCACATCCCCTCTATCTACTTTAAACGTTATGACTCATGCCTTTCTAGATTTCTTTGGAAGAATAAAAAATCTAGACTCGCCTTATCTTCTCTTCGGAAGCCGAAATCTAATGGTGGTGTAAACTTCCCGGATTTTCGCCTTTATCATAAATCTTTCTCTTTGCGTCATGCCTCAGGATGGCTTATATCTGATGCCTCCCCCTTTACTCCTCTTTGGCTTGACATTGAACAAATCTTATTATTACCCTTTTCCTTCAAGGAAGTTATCCGTTTTTTCTGCTAAAACTTCTCTTACATCCCTCCCCTTATTTAGACATACTTGTTCCCTCTTAACACCTTTGGTCTACCCCACTACCATTTCCCGTGCATCCTTCCTAGACTCTCCCATTTGGCATAACTCGCTTATCCTCCTCATTGAGATTAAGGGGTATTTTATGGGTTATCATAACAACGAAATGAGATGTCTGGTCAAAATACATATGTGTGCTGTACTGAAAACTAAGGGCACGATGGGATCATATGGCAACCAAATGAAATAACACAGGGCTGAGAAACTCCCATCAGACCACCCTTATGGCGGAGTCTCGTCATGTGGGATACGAATAGTAAATCCAAACCTCGCCCAACCCATCAGTTGATGGTGCAGAGATGGATTACTGAGATGGAACTCTAGCCACAGTGTAGTTCAGATGATGCTGATGGAGTGCAGTGCTGTGGATTTGAGAGTGAAATATAAAATTGACTACTGGGACAAAAAATAAAGTTTAATGAGGATTGCCCTAGTGCCAAAGTTTAAAATAACGTCAAATAGTGTGAAAATATGACTTTCTTGTGGCGCTGTGCAATGAGGTCAACATGTTTCAGCCGTATGGAACAACATGTCCGGCTTTCTTAAGGACCCAGATGGAATAGCTACTGCAAAAATTATATATAAGTGAGTGAAATCTTAAGAATTTGAATATTGTGCATTAATGATTCAATTACTCCTACCAGGAACTTGGATCCCCAATGTTAACTGGTGGGATTGAATTAGATGTCCTTTCCTGAAAAAGAGACGAAAACAGTGCACAAGAAATCTAGTATGGTTCTATACAATGATCCCAAAATGACAAAAAGAAAGACAGTACAGACAACACAAAAGTAACGATGAGAAGTCTCTTCGTTTAACTGAAGGCTCAAGTCCTTCTGATATCTAATCTTATTCAGATAGTAATTTTATTAATGTAGTACTCACCCAGCATTGTGTGGGAAAATACCTCACCTCACCCGGCAACCGCTCGGGAAAATGAGGCCCCGCTCTGTTATATAGAAATGAGAAATTAAGGCCACAGTCAATATTACATTTGCTGTGTCCAATTGTATTATGCAATAATTTCTATGTTATTTGTAATATATAAAAGAAGAACCCAGATGCTACAAAAAGACTCCCCCCCATGGATCACGAGGCTGTGACCCCACTAGGGGCATGTGACAATTCTCATGAAGCCATGTCAGGTAAAAACCAGAGGTAAAGAATAATAATAAAGAGTCCCCGATCTTAATGTTAGTAAAGTCAATGGAGGATTGTTCAAAAATTGGTCAGTATAAGGGGCTCGAAGGTCTCTAGGTGCCGATCCTGCTCCTTCGAGAGAAACTGAAGAGCCTACCTGACCGCCGGTACCCCTCTCCGGCGTCCGAGTGGAAGGGGAGGTACCGGAAAAAAGCGTCACCGTGCTTTTTATAGCGTGCTTGATTGGAAAATGAACTCAATTATGCTCTTAATTTTTAACAGATGCCGGCCGCCTAATGATAGCTGCGGTTGTGTAGAGGACCGGCCGCTATTCTGTTCGCGCATGCGTGGTCTCCAATTCTGACGGCGCATGCTTGAGAGTGTGTTTAATTTAAACCGTGCATGCGCGAACAGAATAGCGGCCGGTCCTCTACACAACCGCAGCTATCATTAGGCGGCCGGCATCTGTTAACAATTAAGAGCATAATTGAGTTCATTTTCCAATCAAGCACGCTATAAAAAGCGCGCTGACGCTTTTTTCCGGTACCTCCCCTTCCACTCGGACGTCGGAGAGGGGTACCGACGGTCAGGTAGGCTTTTCAGTTTCTCTCGAAGGAGCAGGATCTGCACCTAGAGACCTTTGAGCCCCTTATACTGACCAATTTTTGAACAATCCTCCATTGACTTTACAAACATTAAGATCGGGGACTCTTTATTATTATTCTTTACCTCTGGTTTTTACCTGACATGGCTTCATGAGAATTGTCACATGCCCCTAGTGGGGTCACAGCCTCGTGGTCCATGGGGGGAGAGTCTTTTTGTAGCATCTGGGTTCTTCTTTTATATATTACAAATACCATAGAAATGATTGCATAATACAGTTGGACACAGCAAATGTAATATTGACTGTGGCCTTAATTTCTCATTTCAATATAACAGAGCGGGCCTCATTTTCCCGAGCGGTTGCCGGGTGAGGTGAGGTATTTTCCCACACAATGCTGTGTGAGTACTACATTAATAAAATTACTATCTGAATAAGATTAGATATCAGAAGGACTTGAGCCTTCTGTTAAATGAAGAGACTTCTCTTCGTTACTTTTGTGTTGTCTGTACTGTCTTTCTTTTTGTCATTTTGGGATCATTGTATAGAACCATACTAGATTTCTTGTGCACTGTTTTCCTCTATTTTTCAGGAAAGGAGATCTAATTCAATCCCACCAGTTAACATTGGGGATCCAAGTTCCTGGTAGGAGTAATTGAATCATTAATGCACAATATTCAAATTCTTATGATTTCACTCACCTATATATAATTTTTGCAGTAGCTATTCTATCTGGGTCCTGAAGAAAGCTGGACAGGTTGTTCCATACGGCTGAAACATGTTGACCTCATTGCACAGCGCCACAACATAGTCATAATTTCCCACTATTTGGTGTTATTTTAAACTTTGGCACTAGGACAATCCTCATTAAACTTTATTTTTTGTCCCAGTAGTCAATTTTATATTTCACTCTCACATCCACAGCACTGCACTCCATCAGCGTCATCTGAACTACACTGTGGCTAGAGTTCCATCTCAGTAATCCATCTCTGCACCATCAACTGATGGGTTGGGCGAGGTTTGGATTTACTATTCGTATCCCACATGACGAGACTCCGCCATAAGGGTGGTCTGAGTTTCTCAGCCCTGTGTTATTTCATTTGGTTGCCATACGATCCCATCGTGCCCTTAGTTTTCAGTACAGCACACATATGTATTTTAACCAGACATCTAATTTCGTTGTTATGATATTTCAGTTGGGGTATTGAGATGTCGGGGTCGGTAAACTAACCCCTCCTGACCCTCCTTATCTCCTTTTTTCTTAGTATTTTATGAGTTAGTCAGCTTTTTGATGGAGTTTCACCTTGCTCCTTTCCTTGATACCAATCCTTGTTTAATTGTCCTCGCTCCTTTTTACAGAAGTTTATCACTCTTGTGACGATCATTCTTGATATATACTATTCCCTTCCCCTTTCATCTTGATATGATATCCAAAATCCTCTTCTCAAAATGCTCCTTACTCTCCCCAAGGGTTCCCTTATATACAAATTCTTTTCAGCTCCTAATCCAGATAGTGTTAAATGTAAATTGGAACTTTCTTGGGAATTGAATCTTGGATGTGAATGATCGATCACCTTTTGGGATAAACTTTGGTCTAGATCTCTAAAAATCTCTTGCTCCGCTTCTCTTACCCAATCTATGTTTTTCCTTTACCACAGATTTTATCTCACCCCTGCTTCCCTAGCACACTTTTCTTCCTCTGCTGACTCTACCTGCTGGACTTGTGGCTACTCTAATGCTGACCTCCTTCATCTTTTCTTTCTCTGTCCTCCTGTCTCCGAATTCAGGGAGAAGGTTTGGTCTTATATTTATCGGTTGTTTACTATTACCATTCCCTTTTCTGTACCTCTCCTCCTTACTGGAAGCCTTTCTTATTCTTTAGATCTTTCTTCACATGACCATGGTCTTTTTGATCTAATGCTTGCTTTGGCTTTTCAACACATATCCTTTAACTGGAAAAATCTCACAAAACTTTCCATACAACATTGGTGGAATACCCTCTGTCATTCTCATAGACTCGATGTTGCCTTCGCCTCCTCTTGTAAACCAACCATGAATAGGGATCTCTTTTGGTTGACTCTCACCTCATATCTAGACCAAATCGTTTTACAAAGTACTTCTCATATAACTTCGGAAAACTTTAAACCACCTTGAAGGGTTTTATCTCTGTTCTTCATTATCTACCCTGTTGAGCTAAGATATATATTTACTCACTATTTCTTATAACAGTGTTAGCATCCCCTTTACTCCCCCTTTCTTCCCCTCTTCTTCCCTCCCTTCCCCACTTTCCCCTTATTTTCACCTTACATAAAACCCACAAATTGATTTTATTCTTTTCTTCCAGATATCAGCCAATTTCTCTGTTTTTCTGTTCAATTTATATTATATTTATATACTGTTGATGCTTTGATGTAGTAACAAAATTGCAAATAAAGCTTTTCAAACACTAAGAAAAATTGATGTGTGCCTTACTTGGACTCGGGTGCACTTGGCCAGTGCTACCTCTACAGAGTCTCTTGTTATTCAAGGGGCCTCTTTTGTGGAATTGCAAGGTTGGCAACAGAGTTATAAGCACTCTTGTGCTAACAGGATATATACTTGTGGCAACGCATATTTGTAAACACAGGCACAGAGCAGGACGCTGTGATTCAAGTTCAGTGTTACTTGAGCCTTATCAAACCTAGGAGCATATTTACAAGCCCCTATCACCACCACAACATCACTTTCAGTGATGTTCTGATGGCGATAGGGGCCTCGCCTTATTTACAAGGCAGCGTTAAGCCACATAATGTGGCTTAATGCTGCTTTGTAAATAATTAACAACAAGGGGTGGTGATGGACAGAGTTTCTGAATTAAGCAGAATACTCTCATCCAGTCAAGAGATTAGGGCTAGATCCAACACCGTTTTTTAGCTCACTGCACCATCCCAGTTCAGAACCTGGCTATATGTAAATTAGTCTGTTCCTGTCCCAGTGCATGATGGGAACAGGGCAAACCAAACAACCAAGCCAATTCTTACACTGGGAAGGAAACAAGCTACCGGGGACCGGTTTCTGGCATTTCAGCCGTCGTCGGCCCGGCTTGCTTGAATCCTGATGGTGCAATGAGCAAGGGACTCACATCTGAGTATACCCTTCCACTCTTAGGGTGGACAAAATATTTAACAACAAGGGGTGGTGATGGACAGAGTTTCGGAATTAAGCAGAATACTCTCACCCAGTCAAGAGATCAGGGCTAGATCCAACACCGTTTTTTAGCTCACTGCACCATCCCAGTTCAGAACCTGGCTATATGTAAATTAGTCTGTTCCTGTCCCAGTGCATGATGGGAACAGGGCAAACCAAACTGCCAAGCCAATTCTTACACTGGGAAGGAAACAGCTGGGCCAGGGACAGACTAATTTGCATATAGCCAGGTTCTGAGCTGGGATGGGGCAGTGAGCTAAATAACGGTGATGGATCAAGACCTGATCTTTGGACTGGGTAAGAGTGGTCTGCTTAATTCAGACACTCTGTTCATCACCACCCCCTTTTCTGAATCGTTTTTGGCCACTATAGGTGTGGCAGGGTATACTCAGACATGAGTCCCTTGCTCACTGCTCCATCAGGATTCAAGCAAGCCGGGCCGACGACGGCTGTAATGCCAGAAACCGGTCCCCGGAAGCTTGTCTCCTTTCTGGTGAAGAATTGGCTTGGTAGTTTGGTCTGCCCTGTTACCATGATGCACTGGGCCAGGGACAGACTAATTTGCATATAGCCAGGTTCTGAGCTGGGATGGAGCAGTGAGTTAAATAACGGTGATGGATCAAGCCCTGATCTTTGGACTGGGTAAGAGTGGTCTGCTTAATTCAGACACTCTGTTCATCACCACCCCCTTTTCTCAATCGCTTTGTAAATAAGTGTTGGGATGATGCACTGTCTCTTTAATGATGTTTCCACGAGCGCGCTCGTGAAGTATGCAGCGCTGATGTATGTGGAACTCTGGGGACGGCAGTTGCTGCCGGGAGAGCTGGTGACTGGACGTTAATAAAGGAAGTCCACTTCAATCCAGTGTGGCTTGTCTTCCTTTCACTGGCGACGATGTCCAGCGCTTTGCTCCTTCCCAGTGTTGCTGTGTGATCGCTGAACGTGTCCGCTCTCATCTCAAGCCTCGCAAAAGACTCCGAAAGAAAAGGAAACGAAAGAGGAGCGGCACGGCTTCCACACGGCAACAGTGTATCCTTGGACTGTGAGTGATTTAAAGACTTGAATTAATCCCTGCTTCCTGCTGCCCTGATAAATTATCGCTTGCGCGAACCTTGAACCTTGATAATTTAAAAGCAAGCAGACGCGTCTTCTCTCGCTCGAGCTCAATGTGCGATCTCATTTCCTTGAATTCTAATGCACGTTAGCACCCGCGCTCCTGCATGTTCTTTGTGACGCGCGCTGTCACTGGAATTCTCTACACATGCTGGTTGTTCCTGAGTGCATTGTGACGTTTTCACCTCCATCCTGGGCACTTTCAGAATTTGGGCACTATGACATCACAAAGCACAGCTAAAGAATTGTAATTTATCAAAGACTACTAAAAAGACAATAACAAACTATTGAAGCAGGTGAATATTTCCATGGGCAAAAAAAAAAAAAAAAAAATTTAAAAAAAAATAAATAAATAAAAATAAGCAAAGAAATTTTTAAGAGTCTGCAATTTTTCTAAGTGATTTTGTGGCAGCAGCTCCCCACGCAAATGGAAAAGGTAGCCTCGCCACCTCCCTTTTTACAGTCTTCAGGACCTCCACCTATGCCTTGGAAGCAATGGAAATCTACATTCGATGCCTACATTGAAGTCATTGATGGAGATGTTTTCACTTCTAAAAAAAAGAAAGCGCTATTAGTATACAATTTAGGGCCTGAAGGAAGGTCCATTCTAGAAACCTTACCTCTTGAAGAAGTGAGGATATCAATTTCTAGTGATGATGGTGATGCACAAGTTTTGGATGAATATGCTTCTCTTGTCAAAACCCTCGACAAAAGATTTAGTCCCAAACGTAATACTGTCTTGGAACGTCATAAATTTTTGCAACGTGCGCAGATGCCTGGAGAGTCCATCAATGATTTTGTTGCTGCTTTGAGGATTCTAGCAGTCAATTGCAACTACAGGGAGTTTAGGGATGAAATTATCAGGGATCAACTCATCGAGCGCACTAATGATAAGAAGGTGCGTGAAAAACTTTTATCTTCGGGTGACCCTGATTTGGAGACAGCGTTGACTTTAGCCAAATCTGTTGAACATTCTCAATTCTGTTTGAAAGAAATGAGTACTCCTGCATCAACTGTTGTGACTCCAGCTGAAACTTCTGACGTCAATGTCATCACCACTAAAGCAGCAGTCAAAACTTCTGAACGCAGGACATCGAATCCCAGTGCCTTTCGTTCTCCAGCGCCTGCCAACAGGCCCAGGAATGATGCACAAGGATTGTCTTGTTATCGCTGTGGTAGTAGATCTCATTTAGGAAACTTTAAATTTTGCTTTGCAATTAATCAATCTTGTTTCAAGTGTGGCAAAAAAGGTCATTTGGCACGTCTGTGTAAGGCCACTAGTATGCAGAAAGGATCTTCACACATGGTGAAAAGTATTGATGAACGTCTGTATGTTGATGATGAAGATGAGCGCTATGAGTTATTAATGTTGTCTTCTTCTCCCATAGATGCAAATGGAGTTGTTGAGATAGCATCTATGGATGGATCTCGGAGAAGAAAATCCCCAATTTGTTCCATTAGTGTGAATGGTGTATGTATCAAATTTTTAGCGGATTCTGGTTCTCCATTTTCCATAGTGAACGTTAAAGATTTAGACATGTTAGGTAATATTCTTTTGTCCCAGTCCTTCATTAAAATGTTTGCTTATGGGGGCAAAAGAGTGGAAGTATTAGGAAAATTTAGAGGTGAGCTCGAGTTTAAGGGTGACGTTACATCTTCCATGATTTATGTTGTCAAAGACGGCACCAATTTGTTAGGTTGGCACGAACAAGGTGAGCTTAGTATGATCCTAGATCCGAACCATGAAGATATGGTTTTGTCTAGACGCGAAGCTAAGCAATATTATGCCTCTTTACCTGATATTAAGCCTGTGCATTCCTTGAGTGCTTCCTGTAATGGCGAATGGGTGCATGAATTTCCGGAAGTTTTTTGCGACAAATTGGGTAAACTCAAGGGTTTTCAGCATCAAATTATTTTGAAAGAGGGAGCTAAAGCAGTGGCACACAAGGTTCGCAAAGTACCTCTCAGCATGCGAAATGAATTAAAGAATGAACTAGAGAGATTGCGTCTTTTGGGTGTGATTGAACCGATTGAGGCGTCAGAATGGTTGTCTCCCGTAGTTTTAGCGCGTAAGGCTGACAAGTCTCTTAGGATGTGTGTGGATTTGCGCGACTTGAATGCTTGCATCTGGGTTGATCGGCAACCATTACCTAACATAAATGAGATGCTATCCACATTGGAAGGTGCCAGGTATTTTACCACCCTAGACATTTTTTCAGCATATCACCAAGTAATGTTAAGCAAGGATTCAAGACATCTTACGTCTTTTGTGACTCCGGAGGGTGCATTCCGTTATTTGAGAATGCCATTCGGATTGGCGTCGCCTTCCGCAGTTTTTCAACGCCTTATGGGAAATCTTTTCAAAAATACTGCGGGAGTCGTCTTCTTTCAAGATGACATTCTCATTTATGGGAAATCTGTAGATGAACATAACAACAGGGTAAGAACAGTTTTAGAAATTTTAAGAAAATTTGGTTTAACGTTAAGAAAAGACAAGTGCAAATTTTTCAGGGACAGTGTGGATTATTTGGGTCACCACATCTCAGCCAAGGGAGTAGAACCCAAAATGAAATTGTTAGACGCCATTCAAAATGCGCCAGAACCATCGAACAAGGATCAGTTGCGTTCCTTTTTGGGACTAGTTGAATATTACGCTAAGTTTGTTCGAAATTTTTCCGACAGGACTGTGTCTTTAAGGAATTTGCTAAAGAAAAATGTCAAGTATGATTGATCACAAGAATGTGCTAATGATTTTACATTACTGAAAAATGCAATTGTACAAGCACGTCCCCTCAAACTTTTCAATATCAATGACCAATGTATTGTGATTACCGATGCTAGTAATGTGGGTCTTGGGGCGGTATTGTCTCAGAAAAGGGTGGATGGTAATGTAGAAGTTATTGCTTTTGCCTTCAGAACTTTACGTGGAGCAGAAAGCACATATTCAACCATTGAAAAAGAGGCGTTGGCCTTATGGTGGGGTGTACAACATTTCAGGAATTTTCTTTGGGGAAATCACATCATACTTAAGACCGACCACAAGCCTCTTGTTGATCTCTTCACTACTAAAGGTGGCGGGAGGGCTTCTCCTCGCATTGCTAAATGGCAATACAGACTTAGTGAATTTGATTATCATTTAGAATATGTCCCGGGGATAAGGAACAATGTGGCTGATTGTTTGTCCAGGTTGCCTCTCCCTCATGATAATTTGGAGCACAGTGGTGAGGATTTAGAAATGGTGTGTGCGGTGAGTCCTATATCTGATGCTGGTATTACACTGTCAGAGACAGATTGGAAGTTGGCTGTATCTGAAGATACAAATTTGTGCTATGTAATGGATTATTTGATCAATGGTTGGCCTGACGACAAGTCCTTGCCTTCAGATTTAGTACCTTTCAGGAGGGTTTGTGATGAACTATCCTTGATTGATGGTGTTTTACGTAGGGGTGGTCTATTAGTGGTTCCGGATGCTCTTTGTAAAAAGGTTTTAGATTTGGCTCATGTTGGTCACTTGGGGATTCGTGCAATGAAAAGAAGGGTTCGTGAAGATTTTTGGTGGCCTGGAGTGGACAAGGCGATCGAGCACTGTGTTCGTGATTGTAGTGCTTGTGTTCTTAGTGATAAGTCCCAAGTTACTAGTCCTTCTCCTGTGACTCCGATACAAGTTAAGGAATTGCCTTGACATAAGTTGGCGTTTGATATGGCTGGTCCATTCTACAATCTTGGAGCGACTCCGAAGTATGCACTAGTTTTGATTGATTACATGTCAAAGTGGCCGGAGATTAAATTTGTTGAGTGCATGAATTCTGCTACTATTATTAATTTCTTCAAAGACATTTTTTTGCGGGAAGGTTGGCCAGAAGAATTAGTGTCCGATAATGGCACTCAATTGGTGTCTAGCGAAATGGAAAGTTTTTTTAGGTTCCATGGCATCAAGCATATTCTCACCTCTTTGTTTCATCCTTCAAGTAATGGTTTAGTTGAACGGTTGAACCGTGTGATCAAGGATCAGTTACAATTAGCCAACATCAATGGTTTGAATTGGAGGAAAGTGATTTCCGACATGTTGTGGGCGTTGAGGATTACTCCCAATTCCAGCACGGGTGTCTCACCTTTTACCTTACTCAGAGGCAGAGTAGCAGGTTCGGAATTGAACAAGGATTGGATGTCAAGGAAAGACGTTGATGTAGTCAAACTGGGCAGGGTAGCGGATATTAGAGCATGTACTCAAGCTAAGTATGCTCAGAGTAGTTTCAGGTCATCTCCAGTGCGAGCGGGGGACTGGGTGAGGATCAGGAAACCTGTACTTTTGCGTAAAGGTTTGGCTCGTTTTTCCCCTCCTGTTCTGGTCAAGGAAGTTAAGGACCATGTAGTAATTCTGGAGAATGGTAAAATTTGGAATAAATCTCGTGTTTCTATTGTTCCTAAGAATAAGGTGGAGTTTGTAAAGAGCAAATTTGGTTCGAACTCTAGTGATTTGTCCACCTCTGACTCAAGTTTATTGTCTCCTAGTACCAGTCCTCGGGTTTTGCCTGTTTCTAACTCTAATGCTGAGCCAAATGGTACAATTGCTAAACGATGTTCTACCAGGTGCAAAGTAGTTCCTGGGAAATTTCGAGATTTTGTCACGTACTAGACAATCATTACTCTTACACCTTAGTTCAGTCATGAAATTGTTTATGCTAAGTTTATTAATCAAACATGCATTTTATTTGTTTTAGGGAGGGGGAGGGTTAGTTGTGATTATCATTTTTGTTTATTGTAATCAATTGAGGGAAGGGGGATGTGTTGGGATGATGCACTGTCTCTTTAATGATGTTTCCACGAGCGCGCTCGTGAAGTATGCAGCGCTGATGTATGTGGAACTCTGGGGACGGCAGTTGCTGCCGGGAGAGCTGGTGACTGGACGTTAATAAAGGAAGTCCACTTCAATCCAGTGTGGCTTGTCTTCCTTTCAATAAGGCACCTTTTCATGCTGTATTTAGAGTGAAAGGGGAGGGCACAGGTGTTGTGGTGGGCATTCCACTGCCACACTCATTGATTTTGATGCTGTCTCCTGTTTACAAGGGCAGCGTAAATAAGAGGCAGCGCCAAAATTAAGACCAGAGTAAACCTGGCCGTAAACAGGCAAAACGAAGAGAAATACTTTATTTCTCCTCATTTTTGCTGAGTAGCAAAACGTCATTGATTGTTTATGTGCAGGAAGGTACCCTTTCCTGCACATAAATAATCATTTTTAAAAAATGCAGCTTTGCAACTTCTATGTGTGTTGCATTAAGCAGCACACTTAGAAGTTACAAAACGGCATTTAAAGATTATTTATGTGCAGGACGGGGGACCTTCCTGCACAAACAATCTTCCCTTCAACACAGGCACCCTTGCACTATGGTGAAAGGGTGCCTGCGTTGGCGCTAGACTGCTAAAGTTAGCGCCAGCACAGGAGTAAACGCAGGTCTGTACTATATTTTATTAAATATGGTGCAGCGCTGCGTTTCTAAAGTGATTAAGCATGTTGTTAGCCTTCTTGGCTTAATGACACGCTTCACCACTTTATTGTAAATATGCCCCCAAGTGTGTTACTAGTGCTTTTTCAAGTCAAGTGATCTATGGCAGACGCAACCATGCAAAGCACAGTGTCTAGAATGAGGAACTCTTTGAGACCTCTGATCATAGTGGAAGAAGTTCTAAACTTCTATGTGAGTGACTTCCATACCAATACACGGAAAGCTTAATTTTCTTACAGGTGAGGCATAATTACAATTGCATTGTTGAGTGATTCTGAGAATGCTGTAATGAAACTGATGTAAATTGTATGCTGCAGAAAGTAAACACTGCTAACAACGGACTTCTGTTTCCAGGTCTTCCTCCCGGCATTATCCACCCTAATACCCTCCCCCTCGTCTACTCACTCCGATCCCCTGGTTTAGATTACACAGAGTTAGTGCTGCTGGACGGTGGACTTTGAGGGTACTGCCCCTCAAGAACCATAAGCCTGTCACCTTGGCACTCACCTTTAACAGTGTGGGTCCCAGAGGATGGGGTCCCTGGGAACGGAAAAAGCTTGTGTAGGGGATTCGCCTGGCCCTACTCCCCTTTCATTTTAGTAGAGGCCCTGGGGGATGGGGCGCCCAGGGCCTAACAAGGCTAAGAGAGGGGGGCAGGTTGCTCTCACCCCCTTTACTTAGAATAAATGGCCCGGGGGATGGGGACCGCAGTGCCTAAGAAGATTCAGGGAAGGGGATCCATGACCATGTGTGGTGCTGAACCTACTCCAAGGCTAAGCTGGACTACATTTAGTACAGATTTATGATATTTTTGGCTTTAGTATATTTAGAACTGATGTGTAGTTTGTGAATAGTTAGGGGCTTAGCCTATCATGGGTGGGTGTAGGTACCTCATTAAACTCATCCCCAGCTCTCAAGGCTCCTCCTTACTCCTCTCTAAACCCCTCCCATTTAGGTGTAAATGTTCCATATTTTCCACCAACTCATCACTATCTCTCCCACATTTACTACTAAAATATGTAATTACATATGCACAAATCTCTACGACCAGGGCAGAGATCTCCACATTGAAAAAATATGAGAGAGGGAGGTCTCTGCCCTCAGGTTTGTGAAAAGCATTTTCTAGTACTACTGTAGTACTATTCACACACTACTAAATGCCATTCTTGAATACGCCCCAATATTTAGAGCTTTACTGACTGGAACTTTGGTAAACATGCTGAATTAACATCTTATCCCTTATTCACAGGTATTGAATGCAGAATAAAAAGTTAAATGCATCTGAGAAATGCATCACCCTGCTTATAAACGGTGCAGAGCAGGAATATCGATGGGGAAATATTGTGGGACAAAAGTATCGCCGCAGAAATATCGTTTGGAAGAAATATCGACCACAAAAATATAGATGACAAGAATATCGACTGACAGGTAAGTAATATCGATTACAAAAATATTGTTGTAATAAATATTGTTTACAAAAATATAGTTTACTAAAATATGGATTTTTTAATAATGTTATGTATTTTAGTATTCCTAATAAGTATTGTTTGTCATTTTATTATATGTTTTAGAATGTTTCTACTTATTAATTTATTTTAAGTTTAATTTTGCGTTATTAGTTCCGTAGCGGGTTGTGGGTTTATAGGGGAATAGGGTGGGAAGTAATTTAATTATGTAAAATTAATGTATTACCTAATGTGTTACTTTATTAATTAATTATAGTTTAAGAATTGGTTGTTAATTAATTTCAATTAGTTAATTATTAATTAAGTATGTTAATTGTTTAATTTATTTTAGGTGTGTGTTGTGGTGTTTATATATGTAAATGGTGTGAAGGGTGGTAAGTAATTCATTTTTTATTGATTAATTAATAAATAGTTTAAAATTAATTTCTATTAATTATTTAGTAATTATGAATTGTAATTTTAAATACTTAATTAGTAATTAGTCATTGTAATTGTGTAATTAATTTTAGGTGTGTGTTGTAGTATATATATATGTGTAAATGGTGTGAAAGATGGTAAGTAATTAATTTTTTAATTAATAAATAAAACATTAATTTTAAATAATTAATTAGTAACTATCAATTATTATTGTGTCATTAATTTTAGGTGTGTGTTGTGGTGTTTATATGTGTAAATGGTGTGAAAGCTGGTAAGTAATTAATTGTTTAATTAATAAATAAGAAAAAATGCATTTTCATTAATTAATCAGTAAACATTAAATGCAATTGTGTAATTCATTTTAGGTGTTTGTTGTGGATTTTATAGTGCTAAATAATTTTTCATTTTGTTAATGATAATATATTTATACTTATATATTAAATATGTTAAAATTAGAAATTAAATTTATTGAACATGTTGATATTTTTATTTTTTATTTTTGCGGGATTCTGCGCTTTTACTACTGTTGCACTCACTGGAGTGGGAATAGTACTTTTTACCCCTACGCTATCCAGTGCTTTCCCTACTTCTGCAGTCACTGGAGTGGGAATAGTCCTTTTTACCCCTGCGCTATCCTGCGCTTTCTCTACTGCTGCACGCATTAGAGTGGGAATAGTGATTTTTACCCCTAAGCTATCCAGCACTTTCCCTATTGTTGCACTCTCTGGAGTGGGAATAGTAAATTCTACCGCTACGCTATCCAGCGCTTTCCTTACTGTTACACTCACTGGAGTGGGATTAGTAATTTTTACCCCTACGCTATCTAGCGCTTTACCTACTGTTGCACTCTCTGGAGTGGGAATAGTACATTTTACACCTATGCTATCCAGCGCTTTCCCTACTGTTGCACTCACCGGAGTGGGAATAGTAATTTTTACCCCTACGCTATCCAGCACTTTCCCTACTGTTGCACTCACTGGAGTGGGAATAGTAAATTTTACCTCTACGCTATCCAGCACTTTACCTACTGTTGCACTCACTGGCGTGGGAATAGTACATTTTACCCCTACGCTATCCAGCGCTTTCCTTACTGTTACACTCTCTGGAGTGGGAAGAGTACATTTTACCCCTATGCTATCCAGCGCTTTCCCTACTGTTGCACTCACTGGAGTGGGAAAAGTAATATTTACCCCTACGCTATCCAGCGCTTTCCCTACTTTTGCACTCTGTGGAGTGGGAATAGTAAATTTTACCCCTACGCTATCCAGTGCTTTCCCTACTGTTGCACTCACTGGAGTGGGAATAGTAATTTTT
Organism: Lissotriton helveticus; assembly: GCF_964261635.1. NCBI lineage: Eukaryota > Metazoa > Chordata > Amphibia > Caudata > Salamandridae > Lissotriton > Lissotriton helveticus. The sequence continues at coordinate 1,002,969,029 of NC_136067.1, forward strand.
ACTCCTGCACTATCCAGCGCTTTCCCTACTGTTGCACTCTGGAGTGGGAATAGTAAATTTTACCCCTATGCTATCCAGCGTTTTCCCTACTGTTGCACTCACTGGAGTGGGAATAGTAATTTTTACTCATACGCTATCCAGCGTTTTCCCTACTGTTGCACTCACTGGAGTGGGAATAGTAATTTTTACCCTCCTGCTATCTAATGTTTTAAATATTAATGTTTTTATTTTGCTATTAAATGTATGTATTATTTTTTTAATTAGTTTAATGTGTTAATTAAATATAGAATATATTAAATATTTTTATTTATTTTTAATTATTTATATATGTTTTATTTTATTTTTATATAAATAATAAAGTTTATAAATTAAATAAAGATTATAGTTAATAAAAATGTATTTAGGTAAATCTATTTATGTGTACACTTACACTTTTTTGTGTTTATATTAATTACATTTAGTTTATTTTTTATAATTAGTTGAAATATATATTTAAATTAATGTAATTTGTTAATAATAATAATATTTAATTAATTTAATTTAAGTTATGTTATTTTTTAAAGTCGATATTTTTTACATCTATATTTTTTACATCGATATTTTTGAGTCAGTATTACTGTACTTACCTTTTTAAGTATAGAATGGCGATATTTTTGTTATGGATATTTTTACCTCGACTTTTTTTTCATTGATATTTTTGATATCGATATTTTCACATGAATCCCAACTAAGCATTTACAAGGTGTGGTATTAGGGTCACTCATGATATGGCCTTAAACTTTCAAACAGTGTCTCTTAATTATTAAAGATGATTATAGTAATCGGGATCATATGTAGCATCTAAAGGTCTATTTAGATTATTGAAAAGTCTTCCTGAGCTCTATCCTAAGCAAAATTCAATTCTATAAAAAAAAATGTGGAGGAAAGTAGGAATGAAATAAATAATGATTTTCCGCTGATCACTTTGTCAAAATCAAGCTGGTGTTTTAATAGAGCTTACTACCTTAGGAGTGCGAGCAATTTCAGAAATGTTTAATTGTCCTCCCCCATACACAACCCCGCTGCCTTACATCATCCACACACACATTATTTGTGACAAAAACTCTACAATAAAGCTAACATATCATTAATATTTTTCCTTATTGTCAGTGGCGTCACTAGGGGGGTGCGGGGGGTGTGGACCGCACCGGGTGACACCATGACATGGGGTGACACCGTGGTCTGTGTCGACAATAATCTTGGCTGGCGGCTGGGTAAGGTTCGAGAGACTAATATTATCTTGCATTTTGGTAAATGCAAAATAATATTAGTCTCTCGAACCTTACCCAGCCGCCGGCCAAGATTATTGTCCAATTAGGCTACGACGTTGTTGACGTTCGAAACGTCACTCACGTGACGTTACTCCCGGGCCCGCCGTTTTCAACACTGCTCATGGGGTTTTGAAAAGGAAGACAAGCGTGCACCTGGCACTGCACAGTCTCCCTCTAGAGGGCCTGCATGAGACAGCCCCCCCTCCCTCGATTGCCTGCACGAGACCGCTGGGGTGCTTGTGGTGTTTCAACCATGCGCCAAGGCCCCATGGGGGCGCCCGGGATATTACCCGGATGTGTGCAGTGCCATCACGCACGGAGGAAGAAAATTCAAAGTTATTGAGGCATTAGCGCGGGGCACTCAATCTCCGTCCGTCGAAGTCATCCTCAGCTCTCATGGCCGCGCAAGAGGCTGCATCGGTGATGGCGGCGCAAACTGCTGTTAGAGGCGGGGGGCGAATCGAGTGAGTCACAGCAGCAGTGTCTGGGGGGAGAAAGAAGACTGCTGCTGCAGAGTGAATCATGCAGTGCTGCAGGCCGCATGTCGGGTCCCTGTGAGCAGCCGGACGGGACGGTCACAGACGGGAAGAGTCTCTGAACTAAGTTCAGTAAGTGTGTTTAAGTACATGAGTCATCTGAAAAAATTAATTTCACGCAATTCTGCAGGGCTGCTCTGTCTCATCATCCTCAGTGAGCCTCCTGAGTCATGCTATTCTTTGAAAATGGCAGGGGGTTAACTTGTTTCGCAGTTAAAATGAATATTATGTATGTGTGTGAATGACGTGGGGTGATTTCCAGCTGCAACAGAGTCCAATAATCCAAGCTGTCAGTAAACCATGAAATATGATATTGTGCTCTCAATTTTAATACAATTTCTGCAAACGTTTTGTGTCTAACCAGATAGAAACATAATACAGTACTGGTAGGCGTAATGGTAAACAGTGGCAACTGTATTATAGTGCTGTGAGGTCCCAATCTTCAGAATGCACTGTGAATATGCAAGGCTATAAACGTTTTATACGCTATGGCACAGTCATAATGATCAGATCAATACGATCATCTTCTGAGCAGCTGCAGTGCCTGCCTGCCCTCCGTTACCGAGAACTGCAGTCACACATTCTATCTCCAGTTATTGTGCTTCTATTTCTGGTGCTTTGGAGTATTTTTAAGATCTTTTTAGCGTTTCTATTGCTCAAATGGCTGTCATTGCTGATATTTATGTTTTTCCCTGATATGTATAGGCTAGCAGATGTATTTGGTGTTTAGCTTTCAGGCCGAGCCAGGTTCGTTCTTGATGCAACTCTCGCAGACTTGAAGCACATTTTATTACTATGTGAAACTAGAAAAGGGTTAATTAAGAGCCATATTTTTTCAAACACTTTTGAAACTGACATCGTCATCGTTTGTTTTCTATTTTCTACTTATTTAACTAATCTGTAAAGCGCTCTGATACCCTCTAGGGTCAAGTTTGCGCTATATAAAACTTTATAAATAAAATAAAAAATAGAGCCATAGGAATAGGGCACCCATCCCCTGGCTTGGTATAATAAAATATGTAATTGGGGTGTAGTGAGCTCCCCAGTCCCCCGATCCCCGGTGTCACTACACCTGATGCACTATCAGTAGCTACGGACTGAGAGTTTGGATTGCAATAGCCTGCTGATGTATTGTCCCAAAGAAGAAAGTGCGCCCAATAGGATCTAGGCCATGTGACCCTTAGCCTTCATCCCTTGTGTGCGTCTTTCTGGCCCTAGTCAGGGGCGTAGATTCCATTGGTGCAGCAGGTGCAGTGACACCGGAGCCCAGAGGCCTGAGGAGCCAACTGAACCCCGACTATCGCTGTATTTCAGTCAGCGGTCAGAGGGCCAATCGTCTTCCTTGCCCTAGGGCCCAGGCCATACTGGCTTCCACTGTCCCTCGTCTGTGCTGCCCTGTCTTGACAACATAGGTTCCCAAGGGTTTGTGTATGTAATACGATATGATAAAGGATGCGCTGTATTCAGACATAGTTTAGCTCAGAGAAAAACAATGCAATGGAGAGCCAACATGGATTTATTTCCAATTCTAGGGAAGACCTTGAAGTCTGTATCAAAGGGTTTCCTACAGGTAAGTGTCCTAAAATGACATAATAGTATAGGTGCAACAGGAAAACTAGCGTACAAAGTCTCAGGTAGAAAGCTTAGGGTTACCGCTGTTGTTGCACTGGTCTACAAGAGTCAAATGGAGAAAATAACCAGTCAACACTTTCACTAGTGCCTATAAGTAGGCCCACTGGAATTGTGCAATTCCATGACTGCTGGGGGTTGCCTCACTTGCTGGCTAAATCACCATATATAGTGCACAATTCCCCACCCCTCGCTCTCTCTTTGCCCTCCGTGATGTGTGTTTTTTTCTGCACGTAAATACACTCAGACAGGGCACCCATTATCTTGCAGTTTTTGCAGCACACCGTGTGATTAGAATATTAGCAGTATGATTAGAAAAGAAACAGCTTTAGATGGATATTGGTTTCCACAAACAGCGGTTGCCAAGTGTGTGTTGCGCCCGCAGGAAGGGCTGCGCTTTGAAACCCTGGACTTTTTAGCAATGGCTATTTACTGGTTTTTTTGTTGCTTTCCGTGGGGCACTATGGGCCCTAGTGCAAGCAGGAGGAAATGCGACCACCACCTCCGTGTACGAAAGCAAAAAATAGTGACAATTGACGGCACTTTACACCCCAGATCCCCGTTGCCACTGCACCTGCTGTACTAAGAACAGATACGTACCTATTTGCTTTGTCAGTCTCGAGGTACTGTATTAGGAGCTTTCTCAACATTTTAACGTAGCAGTTAGTTTCGCCCAGAGTGTGCCGTGTTGTCAAGCCAGACTATGTCATCATATTGTCAAGTGTGTTGCTGCCGTGTTGTTCAGTGCAGTGTCTTTCAGTCTAGTCTCGCACCTGGCTTTGCAGTGTATAGTGCTGTTTTTCTTGACTAGTGCCACATAACATGGGGTGAGGTCTAGTGTTATGGTTTTTTGAGGGTTCTTGAGGCCTACTGTGGTCCGTATTACTTAGTTTTGTACCACATTGTTTAGTCTGGTGCCATATTGACCAGTGTTGCGCCATCGGGGTATCCAGAGTGGTGCCATTTTGTCTAGTGTTGTCTCATGTTGCTAAGCTGGTGTCACATCATCCATTGCTGGGCCATTGCGTTTTGTGTGGTGACGTTTTGTCTATTGTGGCGTCCTTCTCTCTAGTGTGATGCTGTGCTGTTCATTGTGATGTCATGTAAACCAAAGTTGTGCCATGTTGTTTAATATGGTGCCATCACATTTTCCACTGTGGCTTCATACTTTCTAGTGTAATGTCCATGTTGTGTTGTGCGTTGTGGCTCCATGTTTTAAGTTGTCCAAAGCAATGCTATAATGTGGATCTCTGGTGTTGACCTTGGTGGTATACTGCCATGTTGTCTAGTGTTGTGTTGTGTTGTCCTGTTGTCCCGTTATTTGCCAAATGTCTCCACTGGCGGACTCGGAGCAGAGGAGGTCATGCGGTAAGTCGTGAGGGGGTGACACCATGAGTTACCCGCACCAGGTGACACCAACCCTAGTGACGCCACTGCTTATCGTCGGTTATGCAATGTGGCCAAAGCACGGTAAAGACACTGGAAAAATAACAATAGGGACAGTTTGTTTGCTTCCTCAGTGAATTTAAATAAGCATTAGTGGTGGCCTAGCCTGCAGCAATAATGGTTAATTATCCTCCCTGCAGGTATGGTCATGAGCCGAAGGCAAGAGTATGTAACTAGAGGATGAACAGCCTTTATTACCATTTAGTAAGGCTGTAAGGCTTTTAGCACCACACCATTCAAAATAGGAAACATTGCAGAAGGAGGAACTGCCTCTCCCCTGACAGACAGGATGAAAAATACATCTCTTTAGGCCTCTTCCTCTGAAGCAGACGTTCAGACAATGTCTGGCTCCTTCACTTGCTTTTTAAAGAGCTAAATCATAGAAACGTCTTGACAGTTGAAAATATGTTTTTTGAGTGGCCGAGAACTGGAGTATGGTTTGACGAAATTGTATTCACTTCGACAGACAATATGTTCAACCTACTGTTGATATTTTTTTAATTGCGCAGATCTGTTGCGGGGCACAGTAAAAAGGGTCCATTTGCTCGTAGCTGTGGCATCCTTTGATGAATTCACCAGAAGTGTGACACACGTTTAGTATCTTTAGTCTTCTGTGAGGGTGGCAAGTTTTGCGGAGATCTAACAAAGTTAAATGGTAAGAGGGAAAACATTTCTCATGTGCTAATACCTTTGGTATGGTAACTGATTTTGCATGGAATTTGACAGGTTATTAGCAAGTTGGGACAAATATTACCATTTCATAAATCTGCAAATTTCCCAAAAAGAAAGGTTCGTCAGAATTGGGTTTGGCATTGCAAATTATTTTGCAGATACTTTAAGTGGGGTGTAAGGAGGGGTCAGAAAAGTCACTTTTCCTATTTTATCTGCCCACAGGATGATTTGATTTCCTCTACAGAAAGAACGGGCGAATGGAATTACAATAGATTTGGCTTTAAAGTAGAGCTTTTCTCAAGGAAGTGACTTTGCTCCGTTTGGTATAATCAATTCCACAACTTTCAAAACATTGGCATTTAAACAATGTTTCATTGTGGGCTTGAAAAGCTTGAAATGTTAGGCATATTGGCAGCATTTCTTCTGGGCGGTCCACTAATCTGGGTTAAGAAACAGTTCATAGACCAACTATTTTTTTTGTTTAAATTCTGCAAGTATCATACAGGAATATACAGTAAATCAGATGCATTTTGAAAGCAACACAGGAGGGTAATTTGGCATGTAACTCTGTCGCATTTTGAAGCAGAGCATTCAAGTAGTACAAGGAACTTATGAGTAATGTCGCATCTCTTACAGCATAAGTGCATAAAACTGTACATTCGGTCAGATAAGAAAGGACACTAAGAAATGACATCCGGTGTAGTACCCATTACATCCCCCACCCCAACATAACCCTCCCACCCAAAAAACCCTAACGAACACAGACCAACTTAAACAAATACTTGAACATGAATGTATGAGGTAGCTCTGTTCCCATCATCCATTTTGAGTTCATAAAATCAAAGCCAGGTCCATGGATGCGAAGCTTCTGATTGGCTGGCCACAAAAGCAAAATATCTGTTGAAGCTGTCATTACAAGAAGTGGAATTTGTGCTTGCTTCTTAAAAAAAAAATGTGAAGGCGCTTTAAGGGGCAGGATGAGTACACCATAAACCAATTACTGAGGCACTTGATCGCTCCTCTCAGCTACAGAATACTCACCTAGGAAGAACTACATACGTCCAACACATGCAACACACAATACCTCTCACAACAAGGCTGGGGGTGGAAGAATAAGAATGTACACTCCCTGGTTAGGAGTAGAACCACTTCCCAATACATAACTACCTGCTAGAAGAGAAACTTACCATCCTTCTGAACATAAGTATTTGGCTAAGAAGAATCCACACCTCCCGCCCCAGGGAAAACAGACACATAATTATATGCTCTGGGGTTTTTATTATATTTGTATATGATACACTGTAGGCCTTCTTCAGACTAACACATAGGCAATTGCTAAACACAATCAGTGAAACATATATAGAACTTATATGTATATAACTGAATAGAACCTGAAAATAGAAGAAGATAGTTAGGCAAGATCAGTAGGAATATAAGAATTAGTGGAACACCTGACCAACTGTCTGTTCATTCCACTTCCACTTTGCCAGAGGGGAACCCATTTCTCTGGCCAAATCAGGAGACAGGGCGATACCATACGCTCCACCGTCGCAGCTGCATGTCTGCCCTGTGATGGACTTCCAATGATTGGGGCCCAGACACCCCCTTTAGTACCAGTGGAAACGTAAGATAAAGTTCCTGTGAGGCTCATCCCCCTTTTCCCATCAGATTCCATACCACTCCGCACCAAGGCCACAGCTTCAGCTGGCCAGGCGTCTGTTATGGCTTCAGAGCGAGTACATTCCTCCGACAAGAACCAGTTCCTACCAGTATACGAAGTGCGGAAAACAAGTGAAAAGCATGGCTTCTCACCTAGAAAGGCTGAGAAGATGGCGACAGCTTAGAAAATGGAGTTGCTCAAGCATAGACCACTATTCACGTAAATGAGCGAAATTAGCATGCAAGACGGCATAAGAGTATGACAAAGCCAAATAGCAAGCACTGCCGTTAAGCAAGATAAAGTCGCAAACAGAAAGGACATAATCAAGCCCTACTTTGTAGCTTATTCTTACTAGGTAGGCCTACACATCACTATATTAGGTCAAAATATACTGAGATGGTGATGGGCAACGGTAATAATCAGGCCATTCGACCATATAAATGGCACATTTATTACACCATCTAAAGGTCTTTTGAAGCAAAGAGTGCCGAAGCATGATGAGAGATGGTGTTGATCTGACAGTTCATAGTGAGCAAGGAGTCCAGTATGATGCTGAGGTTTCGTGTGTGGTCCATGGGTATGTAGAAGGGGGTTCCTAAGGCGACAGGCCACCTTCCCAAGTGGAAGTGTTGGGCCCCATGATGAAGTCCTTGGTCTTCACCGAGTTGAGCTTGAGGCAGCTGTCTCTCATCATGGTTGCGACGCCCTTCATCCCATCATGAAAGTTGTTGCTGGTGATTGTGGGCTCATTGGTGAGGAAGAGGATCAGCTAGGTTTCGTTGGTGTAGGAGACGATGTGAGTCTGTGATTTCTGACTGTGGCAGAGAGCGAGGCCATGTTGACGTTGAAGAGGGAGGGGCTCAGGAAAGAGCCCTGGGGGACTATGCGGCCAGTCTTCGTGGGTTCTGAGAGGAATGGAGGTAGCCAGACTCACTGTGTTCTACCAGTGAGGAAGGAACCAATCCAGTCCAGGGCTTTGTCGTGGATGCTGGCGTCATGGAGCATTTGCATATGGCCATGTCTGAGCTGGGGTGGTGTGGAGTGCAATAAAACGATAGATTTAGGCCCAGATCTCTGTACTGGGGTGAATGTATGACATTGTTCTGCATTCTGTCCATCAACTGTTGTTTTTTGCATTTGTCACCCCGAGTGGGATGGGTATGCTCAGACGTGAGTCCCATGCTCTCCACACCACTGGAGTCAAGCTATCCTGGCTGAAGACGGCTGATAGCCAGAAACCGGTACTAGGATGCTTGATTCCGGTCCAGGAAAGACATGGCTTGGCAGTTCGGGCTGGACTGTTCCCATGAGGCACAGGGTCAAGGCTGATTTGCATATGGCCATGTCTGAACTGGGGTGGTGTGGAGTGCACAAAAACGATGGATTTAGGCCCAGATCTCTGTACTGGGGTGAATGTATGACATTGTTCTGCATTCTGTCCATCAACTGTTGTTTTTTGTCTTGTGCATAGTGTGCAATGGGAGACGGTGTTGAAGGCAGCTAAGATGTCCATGAGAATTAGACTTCCAGTGCGCCATCCTCCCACCTTGCTCAAACATCTTATCCTGCTTTCAATACTGCAGAATTATCCATGAGCCCTATTGCAATCCAGATCTCCAAGTAACCGGACAAGAAACCATAATCAATCCTGGCAAACATTTCCACACCAGCCCCACTCCGAAAGAGACCATGGTGGAAAGAAAACTGTTGGGTTTTCAGGTTTGGCCATGGTAGTCTCTCCAGCTTAGAAAGCAGTTACTTAGCCTGTAGCCTACTGGGAAAATGCCAGCATGCTGAATGGCCAGTCTGGCTCTGCAACTCACCCTTACCACACACATCAAAGCAATTATCCATCGAGCACACCAAAACTTTTCACATACATATTAATAAAGGACTCAATGATACTGAGAATAACACCCTATTCTGATAAAATCCCTTCCCTACCATCTTTGTCCATGTTCCCACACATAATTAAATGTTTTGAACAGTATGAGTATTGCAAGAGATAATGATTGTATTGGCTCACCTGTACATGCTGTTCTGTATATAGCAGTAACATCGAAGCATAGAAACAAGGAATTTGCTTTGAATTTGATTACATACTACTACGTATTATGTAACACTTTCATGAGATGAATTCAAGGCAATTGAGTTGATGCTCTTTTAGTGTCCGTGCACCCATCTGCATATGTACAAATTCTGTATGGTTAAGAGCGTTGCCTAAATGGTTGTTGCTTATGCATGTGACTGTCTCTGGTACAACAAGGAAGCTTTTCTACTGGGTTTACAGTGTCCATCATGAATGTGGTATAAGTATATTACATTAATAATGAGACTTCTAATCCACCTAATTAAGTTGTTTCAAGTGCATCTTTATTAGTTCATTAGTTATGACCTTATGCAACATTAAATCACAAATTTGCACAAGTAATTTTTCACCCGAAATTTGCACATGAGAAACAACTTTAACAATCATACACACACAGAACACTTATTGTTGTATTATTTTCAAACCCTGTGCTGGGAGCCTGAGTCCAGCAGTCAGGCAGCAGAGATCATGGTTCTGCATTTATTTAGCACAATACAGAAGTGGTCAGTCCTTGCATGTCAGCTCTGCACAACTTCTGATACTTCCACTGTAAACATTATAGTTTTTTAAGTTGCATCTTATTGAGCACTGTTCTGGATCATAATATGAAATATGATCATTGGATGGAACTGGTCAATCGTGTTCCCTCTGAGACCCACCACCTTGCTGATGCAGCACCACAGCTCATTCATCTGACAAGTCATTCAGTCTTTTAAAGCACAGTAACATAACTATGCTCGGTCCTATATGGCTGTGGATTGAATGTGCTGCTGTTTGTTGCATTCTGACACCAGTACCAGGTGGACGGCATATGGGAGTCAAATGGAAACGAAGACCCCGAAGTGGGCAGAATCGGAGGCTGAGTGATTTGATGATCTGTGACCCATTGCGGCTGACCTGCTTGATGCTTCCTAGTTCAAGGACAGGAAGGTGCCACTTGTATTTGCTCCACTTGTGGTGTCAGCCACATTTATGTCCTCATGCACTGAGATCTGCCATCAGTGAGTGTTGTCAAGTGATGAAACCATCAAAGAAATAGACTAAGACTGACTCTTCCTCTCTCGTGTTTTCCACTACACCCCCGATTATTTTCCCCTCCTCCTCCCCATTCACCCCAGACTGCAGAGAAATGAATGAACAACTTATGTCACTGCTGGCGCTAATAATTATGGCATTATATCATCTGATCAAGCATGTTTTTTATTTGAAGCTGGAACATTGTGAAAGTGCAGGAGTTGCTCAGAAGATTTTTAGTAGAGGCCAGTCGAGAATTACCAAGTTACCCCCTAGTAAAGGAAGAATAGCATTGCCATTAGTGACCACATCTCTTCTTTCTGTGGCATGCCACCTGCATTAGGAAAGAGAATAGCAAATTATTTGTGGAAGAATGAAATAGAAAAAGCAAAATGGGATGAGCTGTCAATTCCGGAGATAGGGCATTTTTCGACCTCTGCCACTCAAAACATAGTCAAAATCCTGCTTGCAAATATATAAGGCCCACTTTGACCTGACCTCAACAGTAGACCTTTTCCTTGCATTTCCAGAAAAGACATGCAGTTCTCGTACACACCGGTACATGCAGATTGCTCCGAACTTCCATGCTGTGATTCCTATAAAATTATCATCTTGCTTTTGATCTTTAATGCAACGTCAGCCCAAAGAGCTACACATGAATGCAGGGGGCAAGATGGCGGCCGGTCACTCAGCTGAGTGAGCTGGTTCAAACGCTCTCTCCTCCAGCCGACTTGCCAAATTCTGCTGTCTCAAGGAATTTTCCGAAAAGCAGATGAGGTTCTTTTGACTTGATTCGGCAATCATTTGTGGCGATACTCGCAGCGGAAATTCTTTAATAGTGATACGCGTAAAATGTTCCGGTGGCCTCTGGTGTACCAAAGCCGAGTCCCCAGCTGGATCCTGCCTCAGCAGAAGCGCTCAGCCGCCTGCTGTTCCTGGTGCGGCTGGGCGTCTCAGTTGCTATACTCTCCACGCCCTGCTATGCCGACGAAAGGACAGGGGAAGAATGCTTCATCCACAGGATGTGTCACGGCGCCTCAGAGCGCCACAAAGCCAGGAGTTCTGTTGTCGGGCGCTGGTATCCGCGGGAATGCGGAGGAGAGCATACGGACGCCTGCGGAAACCTCGGCTCCAACAATGGCGAAAATTAGGCAGATCCTCCCGGCGATGTTTAAACCTCACGTGGACAAGAATAAAACGCCACAGAATTCTATTAAGTTCAAACGGAGCCAGCATTAATTCGTGCCTCCCAAAGCATCTTCCTCCTCCCTCACCGGTAAGGCTGACAGAGCTTCTTCCTCACCTTCTTTGGGGTGAATGGCTTCGGCTGCGGTTGAGGGGGATCCTCAGGGCAGGGCTGGTGGCTTGGAGACTGGCAGGGTGAGTAGAAAACAATAACCCTGGTGACTCTTCCAATACTGAAGTCCAGGTAGATCTTATGGCGCAGTCCAGTGGGCTGCTGGGAGCTGTAGTTTTGCCAGGTTTAACAGCAAATACAGAAACTGTTGCTACTCCACCCGTCCAAAAGACCACGGGACCCCCACAGCAGCAATCTAATACTACTCATGGTGATGTACCTCAAATGCTCCCACAAAATGCTCTGTCAAATTTTAATGGAGACACAGATGCCGATACATTTGACTCCTTATCAGATCACACTGGGTCTTCTGAGGATGATGGTGGCCTGGACAAAGATTGGACAGATGATGACGATAGTGAGATGGGCGACTGGCGAATTAATGAGGTACTAAATTCAGAAGCTATATCTAATGGACTTTGCACAGTTCGGAAGGCACCTAAAGATCAGGGGCCTTCGGCCTCTTGTCCGAATACCGGCGCTCTAGTCTGGAGTTATTCATTTTCTACGCAGCCTGGCGCGGAAGGCAATGCAATGAGTCAAGGTGCCAACTGTTCCTATCCACCCTCAGGCGAGATGACACTTGCTATAATCTATCAGACAATTATGGCACACCGCGAAGAGACCGGGCAGGAGAGTGCTTGAACTCAGGGAGCGTGCCGTAGGGTTCAAAACTCTATTCGTATTGTAGCTAAAACTTGCTCAGATATTGCTTCAAGAATTGGGGAGGCGGAAGAGAGGATTTCCACTCTAGAAGAGGATATAGCCACTCAAAGAGGCATTACAGACCTTATTAAATCTCAAAGGGATGATATTCAGTGGAAACTTGTTGATCTTTAAAACAGAGCCCTGAGGAACAATCTGAGAGTTTTGGGAGTTCCGGAAGGGATGGAAGGGTCGGACATTAGACAGGTTGTGGTCGAATTGTTCACCAAAGCATTCCCGGAAGTTAAACAGTGGGACTGGCAACTCGAAGTTCAGAGGGCACATCGCTTACCGTTTAAGCTGAAGCAACGTTCTGGCCAAACAGACAATAGGCCTCGTGCTATTTTAATTTGTTTGAGCAGCTTCTTAGCCAGGGAAAAGATTTATTTTTTGGCAAGGCCGGATAGGAGACAGGCCGGCAAGGGCTGTGAGTTAATTGTCAGGCCTGATCTTTGCCCAGCTACTGTTGAACGGAGGTGGCAGCTCCGTCAATCAATAGTACCCCTTCAGTCCATGAGACCTCAAGTATTTTTGCTTTTCCCTTCTAAACTTAAAGTTATTCATCAAGGCCAGACCAGATTTTTTGTCTCTGAAGTCCAGGCTAAAGAGTTTTTGGACTCACTTTAGGCTGTAAAGCTATCTGTAGCCCCTTTTTCTGATCGGAAACCTTTGTGTTTTTAAGGGGGCTATTGCTCTCTTGTGGGGGAAAAGTTTTGTTGTTTATGTATTCTCCTTTTATCTTTCCTTTTTCCCATGGGCATATCTCCATTGGTATTCTTACTTTGGCAACGACTCCCGGGGGGTTCTGTGTTTTAACCAGTCTCTTCATCACTAGGACCTAGGTCCTGCTGCCCTGTTTGGGGGGTGGTGGGGCAAGTCGGGTGCAAGTGGGTGGGTTCAAGGGTTGGGGGAGGACTAGTGGGGAGAAGGGGAGGGGGGTATGGAGGTAAAAACATAATAAAAAAAATAAAAAAAGCTGGTATATACAGTTTAATCGTGGCTCTTTGTCTAATATAGACATCATTAGGATGCCCCCTATTTTCTGAAGGGCGGTTTGATATTGCTTTGTATATATTAGCTGGGTCAGGTTTTTTTTTTAGAACAAATGGCGCAGGGTAAAATTCATATAGGTTCCTGGAATATTTGTGGGCTGAACGATGGCAATAAAAGGGCCCTGTTTTTGAGAGTTGTTCAGGCCCTACACAAAGATGTATTGTGCCTGCAGGAAACCCATGTACCTTGGAGTAACGGTGATTATTTGAAAATTCCTGGGTTTGATTTAATTGGGTGCTCTCGCCAGACCTCTGTGATTAGAGGGGTGTCAATCTTATTAAGACGTGGATTAGGGTCATGCAGGAAAACTAGCCAAGATAGCAGTGGGAGATGGGTAATTACTGAGTTGTTAATTAATGGTAGATCTCTAACCATTTGTACAGTCTATTGTTCAAATTTGGACGATCCGGCAGTTCTACATCACTTGAACGTAGAGCTGGCTCTTTGGCCTCACCCTATTTGTTTCTGTGGGGACTTGAACAATAACTTGCTTGCCGATTTTAACTTAGCTGGGGGTCAAAATTATGTGGGCAAGAAACCCAGAGTTTTTATGGCGCTTCAAGCTCTGGTTCAAGAGCACAGTTTTGACAGATCTCTGGTTCTATCATAATAAACACCTTGACGGCTATACATATTTTTCTGCTCCCCACAATAAAATGGTTCGGTTAGACAATTTTTTTATGTCCAATCTATTAGCAGATCTTACTTCTATTTCGGTCCCTCCTAGGATTATGTCAGATCATAATCCGGTGATTATTGAGTGTATTTTTACTCGCACGACAAGTGTCCCAAGGGCTTGGACATTTCAGAGAAAGCTAATATTAGAACAATCTTATATAGATCACATGAGGAACTGGATATTGGATTTTTTAAAATATCAACAGAGGGACTGCCTCCTGTATTACTGTCTGGGATACGCTAAAGGGGGAAATGAAGAGTTTCTCGACCTTTCGGCAGAGGACTATTCAAGTTCAAACCAATAGGCGGATTGAGGATCTGCGGGCCGCAGAGGTTCAATTGATATGCGCCATTAAGGAGGGCCGGGATATAGCTCAAAGCCAGCTACAGGTCGCAAGAAACAGGGCCTCTCTGCTGGAGTATTTTGGCCAGGACCTTACTGCGAAGTATTTACAGTTCCGCTCTATGATGTTTGAGTTTGGTGAAAAATCTGGCAGGGTTCTGGCCAAGCGACTCCAGCAGAGAGGTTTGGCCAATCGCATTATTAAGATTCAGGATTCCCAAGGCCATATTCAGGATTCATCGGAGGGGGTCATGGTGGTCTTTCTGCAGTTTTATTGCTCTTTGTACACAGAGGAAGTCAGTGATCGAAATTTCGACTCTGAGGTTGGGGCTTTTTTTCAGGATCTTAACACCCTCCATGTTACTGCCCAGCAGAATGAAGCTCTTTCTGCCCCCATAGAATGGGAGGAGGTCGAGTCACCAAATCAATTTATTAGCTAATGGCAAAGCTGCAGGCCCCGACTCCATTCCCTTGGAATTTTATAGTCTGTTTCGATCAGAGATTCGGGTGGATCTTTTAACAATTCTTAGAGGTGCTCAGCTCGGGCGCATACCAGACTCGTGGTGCCAAACCACCATCATTGTTTTGAAAAAGAAAGACAAACCGGAGTTAGACCCCTCATCATTTCGCCCGATATCTTTGATCAATACAGATTGTAAAATATATTCTAACATTTTATCCACCAGATTGGCTCTCCACTAGTTTCATTATGCCAGCATGGCTTTATTCCAGGTAGGGACTTGGCTGATCATGTCCGCCGGGTCATTGTGTCGTAATTTGGCAGTACCTGAGTTAGCGTTTAGCTCAGCGACACGAGTTTTTCTGTTAACTTGTCCTAAGAGTACGGGGGCCATTTTGTATTTGGTGGCTTCCATTTTGTACGAACATGCGGCCTCGTGGTTAGAGTGCCCTTTTGTCCTTCCTTCATGCCAATGAACCTTTACCCTGCCCGGCAACAGGCTATTTTTAGCGATGGTCCGTTTCACGTATGCGCACACACGATCTCTGGACTAGTGAGTGGTCACTCCTTAGGAATGTTTCCCCAACTGACCAGTGGTATTAAGCTCCTCCCACATGCTGGCTGTGCTCCAAAAATATCCTTATATGTACCTAAAACTGTTCAAATGTATACCGCCTACCTTTTTATTGCTGTTAAACTGTATGAAAGAGGTCGCGCACCGATGTTCTGGGTGATACTTCTTGCATTACCGAAGGGTGCTGTAGGAATGTACCACCACCCCATGGGGTCCTAATAAACTTGTCTCTTTGCATTTTCAGTTTCCGTGCCAACTTCTGTTTATGGTGTTCGAGTGTTTTTGCAGAGTATGTAGGCCTGACAGAACCCGATACCACAAGTTGGCGACCACCAAGGGACTCATCGGCGACTCGGATGCCCGAAGGAGAGGTCACGACGAGGGATTGGAAACTTGCTGTGGACGCGTACGCTGCCACTGAGTGACCCGAGTCTCGGCACCCACGGTGTTTCTTCCTTTCCTTCTGATCTGACCTTCCAGGTGGTGCCGGTCTTCGACTGAGATCCTGATCATTCGGTTTGTCGTGTAGTGCCCGTTTTGGCTGATTCGGCTACGGAACTTGGCAGTTGGAATCTGGACACTTTTGAAGATATTTGGTAAGCTTATGTTTGATGAGGTAGTCTACTGACACTTACTGTGGCTTTTTGAATTTGAATTTGAATTTGAATTTGTTTGAGTTAGCTAACGTTTGGACCTATGATTTGAATTATATGTGGAGTGCACCTCACATAGGCAGGCATGTAGGGATATTTCTCTGATTTTGAATTTGTTTGAACGGCACATTGTGCGTAAAGTACCTTTAAGTGACATTTGTTGTAATATCACGTTTCCGTGATATTTTGAACATGCCTGTTCTCAGCACACTCCGAGGAATGTGCTGCTTTGAAAATGGTACCAATTATCGATTAAATGAATCTCAGCCGGCTCCCCCAGAGGGGACTCCTAATCGGGAAATGTACATTAAATTTGGGCTTCCTCCCATAATGTATAGCACGTTATGGCACAAATATACAAAATCTGATCGTGAATTGCAATGGCCACTACATGGGTCGTTCGACTTGCGAAAAGTCCAGTATGTGGAGCAGTGTTTGATCCAGCGCAGGTCTAGACAGGACATGTTTGATTGTGTGCGTATGTGGGAGAAAGCGGTGCGTGAACGAATGAAGCGTGAAGAAGCTTTGGCGGACAAAGAGCAGCGAAAGGCTGCTCGGGATAAAGCTTTACAGCTACAGGAAAAGGAATTGCAGGAACAGAAAGAGAAAGAGAGTCGAGAACGTAATTTACAGGTTAATGGTCAGTTTCCTATTAGACGTTCTCTCTATCCTGTCCTTACTAATGAATTAGATGATTTTTCATTGTTAGATCGTTGCCCGCCTCCGTATGTTCAGCCTACGGCTCTGGATGTGGAATCGGACGAGGATAATCAGGATAAACAGCGTACCAGGTTACATGCCGAGCGTATGACGGAATTGCGTTTGATTGCTCGTAAACTTAATGTAAATTCTATAACTGTTTCAGAGGTTGATGATTTTATGAGTAAGTGGTCCGACAAGGTACGATTGTATTTTTTAGATCATCTTGCAGGTGAAGTTGTTGAGCGGTTTAGGAAACAATCTCCTGAGTTGGAACCTAAGGATATATCAGTTGGTCGTGAGAATTTTCGTAAAGGTATTTTTGCTCTTTCAGATGCGGACAAATTCTTCCGGCGGTTGATTCAGTTACGGGATGAGGCGACACGATTGCGAGCGGTGAGAAAGGCATCGAACCCACCAGCGTCTGGATCGACGGAAACTTCTCGAGTGTGCCCTATCTATGGATCAGATAAGAGTGTTGCGATTAATGTTTTGCCTATGCAGGAAGCTGCACCTTTGTATGTCCCTCCTTAAGGGGATGGTACGGATGATGACAAGACGTCTAAAGATTCAAAGGGCTATTTTGTGTATAATTGGGTTAATACGCCATGGAATAGAGCAGATGTTATGGCACTTAAGAATGCTTTGCCTGACCCCCGTAAAAATCAAGCAGCTTTCTATGAAGGTGTGGAGGGCGCTATTTCTTCGTGTATTATGACGTTAGTTGATATTGATCCTTTCTTTGGGTTGATATTGCCTCCTGATATGTGGAGGGCGATTCGTAAGTTTGACGATCGAACGATATTAGGTGCAGATTGGAAGGACATAGTGAGAGCTGATTTAGATAGGGAACCTGCATGTAAGCCGTGTCAGTTGATTTTAGATTTACCAACGGCTATCTTGAATAAATTAAAAACCCTTGTTCCCCCTAAGAAAATAGATTGGACAGTATTGGCATCTTGTAAGCAAAAGTTAGACGAATCGGTTTCTGACTTCTTTTCACGTTTTGAGGAAGCATTCCATGATTACAGTGGTCAATCATTAACAGAGGACACGGGCAGGCACTTGTTCGTAGACAAGTATGTGGCTAATCTCCTACCGGAGATTGCAAACCGATTAAAGGCTAGTTCATGGACCACTGCAACGCCTGTTTCTTTATTAACTATGGCTCAGTATTATGAACGACAGGAATTAGAGGCAAAAGAAAGTAGTGATAAGAAAGTGAAAGACTTAAAAACGAAGGTGATGTTGGCACAGGTTCATGCTACGCAATCGAGAGGGAATGATAGGGGTAGGCGAGGATCGTACGTTACGTCTCCCCTCGTTCCGACATTTCTGAGGATCAGTGTGCATACTGTAAACAGTTTGGACATTGGGTTGCAGATTGTCCGGTACTTCGTGAACAGCGTAGTCAGAGGGGTCGAGGAAGTGGAAGGTCATGGAATAGTTATTCAGGACCGAGAGGAGGAGCGAATGACCGTGGTAGGTTCGAGGAGAGGGGTCGTGGTCAGATTGAACATAATACTTTTGATCGGCGGAATCAATATCAGATAGCTGAAGGAGAAAATACTGAGTCTCAGGATAATAGACATGCATAGGATTGCGTAGGATGGGGTGTGGAATCGGTTGAGGTACTAGTCGATCAAAGGGGTCCATATATATCAGCACATGTTTTGGGTTCTACTGATCAGTTTCTGGTTGACACAGGCGCTACTCGTAGCGCTCTGTCCAAACACTTGGTTCCAAGGGCTCCCCGGTCTGGCGAAACGATTACAGCAATAGGGTTCGATGGAACACCTTCTCTAAGCCCATTGTCTCAACCTCTTACATTTCATGTTGACAAATTCATTGCCCCATGTCCGTTTCTGTTATCCCCAAATACACCAGATAATATTATGGGACTAGATATGCTAAAGCATTTTCGTGCAACAATACGCTGTGCCCCTGAAGGGGTGCGGGTTATTTTGAATGAGAACTACCCAGAAATATAGAGATCGTGCTTCATGCAAGAGGCCGATGCATTAGCTTCCCTTCCAAGCACGTTATGGGCTACTTCCGATACTGATGTGGGTCAAATGATTATTCCCCCTGTGCGCATCACTGTGAAGGAGGGAGCGATTTTACCTCGTGTTCCTCAGTACAAGATCTCTAGAGAAGGCGAAATAGCTTTGGTACATATTGTGAATGACTTGATAACGGCAGGGGTGGTGGAGGAAGTTCCCTATAATGTTTGCAAGAGTCCAATTCTTCCGATCCTAAAGAAAGATACAGATTCTAAGATCTATCGTTTTATTATTGATTTGAGGGAAATTAATAAGATAGTTGTACCCCAGTATCCAGTAGTGTCTGATATCACCACATTACTTACTTTGGTTCCACCCACAGCTACTACATTTACGGTGATCGACTTGAAAAATGCATTCTTTTCGATCCCCATTCATCCTGATAGCCGATATTTGTTTGGCTTTACATTAAATAATAAATCTTATAGATTTTGTCGAGTTCCTCAAGGTTACACAGAAAGTCCTAGCATTTACAGCCAGGCTTTGAAAAGACAGCTTGATTCATTTGATTTGCAGGCTGGGGTGGCGCTTATCCAATATGTCGACGACATTTTGCTTGCGGCAGACACACAGGAGCAATGCGAGGAGAGTACACTCTCCCTGCTTTCTTTCTTTGCTGAACACAATCACAAGGTTTCACGGAAGAAGTTACAATACTGTAGACCAAAGGTGACATATATTGGTCATCTTTTGTCTAAGGAGGGACGTGCATTAACATCAGATCGAATTCAAGCAATTTTAGATACACCAGTCCCTTGCACGCAGAAGGATGTTCGTGCTTTCATAGGTTTGACGTCCTTCTGTAGGCAATGGATATTAGGATTCTCGTACATTGTAAAACCTTTGTTAGCATTGCTGTCCAAAACTGCACCAACTCCCCTTGAATGGACGGATGAATGTCAGAATGCTTTTGAACAATTGAGACAAGCGCTTTGTTCTGCACCAGTAATAGGTACACCAGATTATACAAAACTCTTTACACTGTATGTACACGAGAAGAATGGGCGCGCATTCTCAGTCTTAGTGCAATTACACGGAGACAAACAGAGACCCTGTGCATATTTTTCAGCGGTACTCGATCCTGTGGCTCGAGGACTGCCTGGATGCTTTCGAGCAGTTGCAGCAACAGCAGTAGCTATATGGCAGAGTGAGGGAATAGTTTTATCACAGAAATTGCTGGTGTTAGTTCCCCATGCAGTAGATGCGCTATTGAACCAAACGAAAACGCAGCATCTAACCAGTGCCCGTTTAACAGGATAAGAGCTAACACTGTTGGCGCCACACATTACATTGAAGAGGTACGCCACTTTGAACCCCGCCACTTTATTGCCATATCCTGTTACTGAGACCTAGGAAGAAGAACAACATGATTGTGTTTTTCTGACTGACGAACAAACAAAGGGTCGTGTCGATTTGCAGGACACGCCACTTCCTGATGTAGATGGGGAACTGTGGGTTGATGGATCGTGTGTGAGTTTGCCGGATGGTACGGCCTCCGCGGCCTATGCGATCACGACACTTAAGACAGTGGTAGAAACAGCACGGATACCGCAGAAATCGGCTCAAGCAGCTGAATTGATAGCCTTAACGAAAGCATGCGAGTTAAGTGCTGGTCTATGTGTGAATATCTATACTGATAGTCGTTACACCTTTGGAGTAGTGCACGACTTTGGCCTACTCTGGAGGGAACGAGGGTTTATGACTTCACACAGAACACACATCATGTACGGAGAGTTGGTATGCGACCTCCTAAATGCACTATTATGCCCAAGGAAGGTGGCAATAATAAAATGTAGTGCACATAAGAAAGTGACAGACAAAATAGGGCAAGGAAATGCTTTTGCAGACCGCATAGCGAGAGAGACTGCCATGTTGCAAAATGACTCAAAATAGGGCAAGGAAATGCTTTTGCAGACCGCATAGCGAGAGAGACTGCCATGTTGCAAAATGACTCCCCTATGTATGTGGTGAGATCGCAAGCCGAGCGATGGCATGATGCTAGAGAAGAAATTTTAGACATACAGAAGTCAGCATCTGAAGTAGAACTTGCAACATGGGCAACAGAGGGAGTATTGGATGATGAGGGTTGCTGGAGAAGCAAAGATATGAAGAGATGAAAATTACCTACTGCTTACTTGCAGGCAATGGTTCAAATGACGCATGGGCTGGCACATATTGGAGCTCTTGCAACCACTAAATTGCTTACACGAGTTTGGGAGCATCCTGCGATTACCAACACGGCTAGGAGAGTAGTGCAGACCTGTCTGATATGCCTACAGTACAATCCTGCTAAAGGGACCTCTGCTCCTAAAGGAGGGTTCGTTCCACCTACTGCACCATTCGAAGTACTGCAAATGGATTACATCCAGCTGGAGCGCTGTAATAACCTCTAGTATGTCCTAGTGGTGGTGTGTGCTTTCAGTAAATGGGTTGAAGCCTACCCCACGAAGGATAATACAGCATTAACAACAGCTAAGGTGTTACTGAAAGAGTACTTCCCACGTTATGGTGTTTGTAAATTTTTGTGGAATGATAATGGTCCTCATTTCGTTGGGAAAATAGTGGAGCACGTTCTGAAAGGATTGGGAATAAGACAAAAATTCCATGCTGTATTCCACCCGCAGTCAGCAGGTCTAGTAGAAAGGTATAATGCGACTCTGAAGCTGACGCTAGCAAGGATCGTGGCATCCACGTCTTTGAAATGGCCGGACGCTTTGCCATTGGCATTATTGTCTATTAGATCAGTGCCACACTCTCGAACTGGCCTCACACCCTATGAGGTGGTGTTTGGAAGGCCCATGAATATCTGGGGAGTTCCAAAGCCTCGTTTGATAAATGATGTGCCTTGTATAATGATGAACGATTATTTGGCACGATTAACAAATGATTTACTTTCTATTCATCAACAGGTTCGAAAAGCGCTCCCCGACAATTCTATTGGAGAGGCTCACAATCTTCATCCTGGCGATTTTGTGATGATTCAGGTGTTTGAGAGATCCAGCAGCTTGGAGCCGAGGTGGCGTGGCCCTGAGCAAGTGCTGCTGGCAACGCGAACGGCTGTGCAAGTCACGAATAAGAAGCGGTGGATACATTCAACGCACTGCCGACGTGTCTCTCCGGATCTGGTGAACCCTACTGTGCTGTTCGACTACAGAGACATCTTGGATGCGGAGAAGAGCCCAGCTGTTACGCCTCACGAGTCGGAGGGAGCCTTCCCAGACCACACTGTTTCTGGTGGAGTGAAGTACAATCTACGGCAGAGGAAATAACATTTTTGTATTTTTCATGACTGGTTGGTAACCGTTCCGAGGTTTGTGAAACGGAAGCCGGGAATATCAAGGGGGGGGGGGGGATCAGTTCTGTCCAGTGTAGCGACACCCGTCTTGAATCTCGGGGAAGAAATCAACGGCAGCCTCGGTTCTCAGCACTATATTGTTTATTTTTTAGTTTGTTTCTTGAGACTTTGTTCATTGTACTATGGCACCTATGACATTGAGAAACAGAAGAAGTCTGGGTGCGGTTTTTTTTGCTACGACAATAGTGGTAATCACAGTAATAGCTTGGACTATAGAAAGACTATTTCCTGCACGAGACTATTTACTGCCTACCACTCCAATTTCATCTGAACATTTCCATTTTACTTTGCCTTATCATGAAGAAAGACATAGACAGACTTATTTGAATAATAGTTTCATTCAGATATTACATCACACGCATAGTATGACCAACACATCCAACTGTTGGGTATGTGGGATGTTACCTGGGCATCAGAAGAAAGGAGGAACCCCACTTATTCCTCTTCCTTTTTCTCACAATGGTTCATGCAATGCTTGGTACACTCTTCTTTTTACTTTGAGATGGCCAACAAAAGGTGGACTACTTTTCCGATTGAACAAGGTCTGCTATAATGATCGAGATGGCTATCCACAAGCAGAAGGAACTAAGTTCGAGTGGGAAGAGTATCGACCGGACAATGTATCTGCGCCTCGTATCTTCACTAATCAGAGACTTACAAATATGTCCAGTTTACATGTAATTACGGTTATTGATACAAAAGCAGATCTCTGGATTAGGAATAAGGGAACAATTCCGGTGGGGAAAAGTGAATGCAATATTACTCTCGCTTTTGATACTCCCAATGGTATTTCATTTGTGGCCTCACGAAACACTTATTTTATCTGTGGTAATAAAGGTTATCAGCGTCTTCCTCTTGGATGGTTAGGCACATGTTACATATCTTTCGTGTTACCCCCTGTGTTTATTGCCCCGCCTATGTACCATAATGATTTTCTATTGTATCACGATTTTATACTGAATAGAGTTAAGAGAACATTGGACATTGATGACATTGACCAAACCGACACCTCACTACAACAATATGTGGATTTTAATTTAGGGTTGTTCTCTTTTGCGGGTGCTGCTCTAAACAGCAGGAAAATTAGGCGGCTAACACGTGTTCTGGAGGCAGTTGCTAATGAAACTGTCTCTGCTTTAGGGAATATAACTGAAGAGCTCCAGATTACTAGGATTGTCACGCTTCAGAACCGGATGGTTCTGGACGTAGTGTTAGCTGATCGTGGGGGTGCATGTCGCATCATCGGGAGTAGTTGTTGTGTTTACGTCCCAGATAATTCGCCATCTGTGTATGATGCCATTTCCAAATTGCACAAAATCGCCTCTGAAATTCACACTGACAATGGTACTTGGACATTTTCTAGTTGGTTTTGGACTCTGCTTAGTACCCGGGGCTGGAAACTGCTAACGGTTCTATGCGTGATTATTTGGATATTTTTCTTTTGCTGTTTATGTATTCAATGTGGTCCTACTTTATGTTCTGTATGTATTACAGCCTGTATCCCCTCCAAACGAGCTATTGCTAAAAAAGTACAAATGAGTAATGCTGAAGTGAAGCAAATCATGATGATCGATATCGAAGATGAACATTCGGATTATTTCCATTATGAGGTAGCTTCAGCTAAACGCTAAAAGGGCCGTCTGTCGTAATTTGGCAGTACCTGAGTTAGCGTTTAGCTCAGCTACACGAGTTTTTCTGTTAACTTGACCTAAGAGTACGGGGGCCATTTTGTATTTGGTGGCTTCCATTTTGTACGAACATGCGGCCTCGTGGTTAGAGTGCCCTTTTGTCCTTCCTTCATGCCAATGAACCTTTACCCTGCCCGGCAACAGGCTATTTTTAGCGATGGTCAGTTTCACGCATGCGCACACACGATCTCTGGACTAGTGAGTGGTCACTCCTTAGGAATGTTTCCCCAACTGACCAGTGGTATTAAGCTCCTCCCACATGCTGGCTGTGCTCCAAAAATGTCCTTATATGTACCTAAAACTGTTCAAATGTATACCGCCTACCTTTTTATTGCTGTTAAACTGTATAAAAGAGGTCGCGCACCGATGTTCGGGGTGATACTTCTTGCATTACCGAAGGGTGCTGTAGGAATGTACCACCACCCCATGGAGTCCTAATAAACTTGTCTCTTTGCATTTTCAGTTTCCGTGCCAACTTCTGTTTATGGTGTTCGAGTGTTTTTGCAGAGTATGTAGGCCTGACAGAACCCGATACCGCAATTGCACTTCTGGACTGGGCCCAAACCACAAAATCCCCCTCAGAGCGATGCTGTTGGACGCTGAAAAGGCATTCGACAGGGTCGCCTGGGGATTTCTATGGGCAGTCTTTCGGTGGAAAGGGTGTAGCTCTGAGTTTATTCAAGAGGTGCAATCACTCTACATTGCTCCAGAGGCTACCCTCTCTGTCTCAGGTTTGGTGTCAAGATCTTTCAGCATTAGCAGGGGCACTCTCACCCCTGTTGTTTGCCCTCTATATTGACCCCTTTTTAATCAAAATCGAGGGTTCCTTGAATATACTCTCAGTTAGGGTCAATATATCAGAGTATAAGGTGTTGGCTTATGCCGATGACATTATAGTTTTGACCAGCGATGTAGCATCAGCTTTTCCAGCTATTAGGAACCTAGCAGAACAGTATGGCCAGTTTTCTGGCTACAAACTCAATGTCACCAAAACCAGGTTGTCCAATCAGCTGCCATGGGCCCCTCTGAAGCCCCTGTAGTTCAAAATCGTCATACCTTGGGGTCAAAATCACTGCCGTAGTTGATAATATTCCAGATCTGAATATCTTGCCTATTATCAATTCAGTTAATTCTATTTTGGTAAGATTGGACAATTGACACTTGTCTCTGTATGGTAGGGGTAATGTTCTTAAAATGTTGGTCTTACCAAAGTTTTTATATCTATTTAGAACTATCCCACCCAAATTTACACAATCAAGTCTTGCTCATGCTGCAATAGATTTCTCTGGGGGTATCATCAACCTTGAAGGCGGCCAAGTGGATGCAAATTCCATGGGATCGGGGGGGCTGGTGTGTGCCGAACCTGATGCTTTATTGTTTGGCAGCTCTCCTTCAGCATTTTGCCTTACCATTGTTTGGTGACAAGGCTGTGTTGCCACTGTGTTGTAGACCCTCTATTTTTGAAATAGGATTAGGGGAAGATGCTAAGGGCATATTATTGCGGGTTCTTGAACCCAGTTATTATAAGAAGACCAAGTTTAAGGTCACCATAGCAATGTTTTCAGTTTGGCGTAAGATTCAACACAAATGGTCGATTCCTAATATTAACTTCTATACACTTCTTACCGCCGCTAGACTCTTACCTTCCATCTTTCAAGATCAGATTACATTTAGGTGGATGTCAAAGGGAATAATGTTTTTGGGTGATCTAGGGTGTGAAGGGAAAATGGCCTCCTTTTTATTTTTAAAAGGATAAGTTTTGTCTTAATGCACATGAGTTTTTTAAAAACTTGCAGATCTGAAGCTATGTAGATAAATTGAAGGTTCAAGTTACTATTTTGTTTGATAGGATTACACTTATGGAACTGATTTTGAGGATGTCAAGAATTGGGGTAGTAAATCAGCATTTGCTCTCTGGTCTCCCAGATGACCTCCCTTTTCAGAACGCTAGGTGGGGGAGGCAAAGCTGGGTAAGACAGGGTTGGATATCTCCCAGGCCCTAGAATTATCGAGTAGTGTGCTAATATCAGGCAGCTTACGCACCCAATGCTATAAAGCATTATTTGATCTTTATTATACCCCGGCCAAAATTTTTAAATGGGGAGGTAGAGTGGGTCATTGCTGTCTGAGATGCGGTCTGGTAGCTGCCAACGATGTACATATGTTTTTTGCCTGCCCTAAACCTGGGACGTTTCTCCAGGACGTATAAATATTTAGCAACTCTAGGCTTAATATACCGGTTGTCTTATCATCAGAGCTTGTCTTTTTTTGTTGTGAGAGTAATTGTCTTATTTGGTTGTAAGAGTAATTGTCTGTTGGAGAGAACAAGACATGCTTCTGCCCTTCTGTTTATTGGTATGTCTCTAGTGCGGCTGTGTATAACCTCCGAATGGATCAGTCCTGATGCCCCCACGTTTGTAAACTGGAGAGTGAGGATTTTGGCTCTTTATAACTTAGAGTCAGCCGTTTTTCAGAGGTGGGGTAGAAGGAGGCGAGAGCTGGGTCAGAAGATCTGGGCTCCCTTGGAGGAGTGGCTCAGGAACTAGATAAGGGATTGTATTGTGTTATGTTATTCTGCTTATTCCCTGGCTTTGCTATGGTGTCTTATATGCTCCTCTTTCTCTCCCCTGTTCCTTTATTGTTATGAATTTTATCTTGCAAATGTTTTTTAATGTATAATGTGTTGCCACGATTTGTTTTTCCTGCCCATATGTTGATATTTATTCAGGCTTGAAAAAACAAAACAAAAAAAAAGGGACCAAAGAGCTACATATAGCTCTGCCAATGAAGATCCTATCAGAAAATGAGAGAGTGGGACACAGGAAAGCATGTGTGTGTCTGGCTCAGGGAGTGTGTGCTCCACACTAAGGGGCCCATTACGATCGCGGACGGACTTGCGTCCGTCCGTGAGCCCTGAGTAGGAGGGAACATCCGCATGTGCTGAGGAGTTCCTTCCTGTGCAATTAGGATGTGACCGCCACCCTGGCGGTCACATTCTCTATTTTTAACATTGCGGCGGGTGCGGCTTCAGGCTGCACCCGCCGCAATGTTAAAAACGCATGCATTGCATTTACATGCACAAAGCGGCAGGCCCCGCGTGGTGCATGCCGCTTTCTGCATGTAAATGCAGGGGGGGGTACCATAGGTACCCCCCATGTGCACCCCCCACCTCCCTTCACCCAGGGGGCCCGCAACTGGCCCCCAAAGTGAAGATCCGTATGCCTTTGCACGGCGGAGAACCCACCGCGGAAAAGCATTTTCGGGAAGCCATCCTAATATGTCTGGAGGTGTCTGAGAGACACCGCCACCATATTAGAGCTTTTCCGCCGCGGTTGTAAGCCGACCGCGGCGGAAAAGCGGCGGACTGAAACCAAGACCCACCAGCCATCCTAATTTGGCGGTGGGTCTTTGGTGGGTCCGCAGCGGATTTTCCACATACTCCGGGCCGGCGGTGGCTTCCGCCGGCCCGGAGGATGCGGAAAATCCGCGATCCTAATCGACCCCTATATGTGTCATTCAGCGAAGAGTGTCATAGTGCCCAAACCCCGTTTGGAACAGCTATGCTCACCCACTACGCTCACTTCCAATGGTAAATTCATGATTTAGTTTAACGTCTCACCTCTTTCGAAACTCACAAACTGCCACTGGCTCCCACCCATCCCTGTGCTTCTCTTCATTGCTTATAAAACATTTTTGGAGGTCCTGGCAGCTGTAAACAGATATCGGGCCACTTGCTTTAAATTAAAATGCTTCACATACTATATTTTGTATTTCTAGTTTACAATTCTGGATTGGCCATATTGGAATGATAAAGAAAAACAAGCCAAACTGACTGTGCTCCAGGTATATTCCGCTTGCACACAAAAAAAAGAAATTGAGATTAAGAGATCAAATTCCAAGATGGCCGTCTTGTGAGCACCCTTGTATACATGCATTGTAACACATGTGTATATATGCATCACAAAAGCTGTGTTGGAATGGTAAACAAAAAAACCAATGTTGAAGAAATTGGGGTTGTATTCACCTTCGGAGATGAGATTTATTGACTATGACAAACTTATCTACTATGCCTATAAAATGAGAGCAGAAAGCACAGTCCTACTCTTTCTGCCACACTTGTACACAGGGCAGGGAACTGGTGGTCCACTTTTGGTTTAGCCTATATCTCCCACAACATGGATTCATTTGTTATGTATGTACAGAAGCACAAAGTTTCTATAACTTACAGCCAGATTCATCAATGACAAATTCTGTGATTCCTAAATTGCGAGAAAAAGCGAATCGCAATTAAAGAAATCGCAGAATGGCATTCATGATTTTTTGTGAGAAAAAAAACCGATTCGCAATCGCCCGCAATCGCCGATTGCGAGTCCCTGAAAATCGGTAAATATTCGCATAATCGGCCGATACCCGTGTTGAAATAGCGATCTCGCAATTACTGAAATCGCAAATTGCGATCTCGCTAACTGCGACATCGCAAAAACGGGAAGTCGCATCCTGAGCACAGTGATGACATCACAACCAGGAAGTAGGCAGGTTCCACCCTCATTCAGCAGTGAGAGCCTGAACTGGAAGCAGTTCCCCTCCAGTGTGCCTACAGGAGTAAACCAGGAGACACCCCAGTGGCAAGCATGTCACAGGAAGCTGCAGGTGGATCTTCCAGTGGGAGAAAGAGGAAAATAAAATTTTCAGAGCAAGAGCTCGAATTTTTGATTGAAGGAGTCTGCAAGGACTACAATTGGCTCTTTGGTAAAGACTCCAGAAGGGTGCCCGAGGACGATAAAAGGCGGCTATGGTTGCGCATCCGCGCTAAAGTAAACTCTGTGGGTGTGACCCAGCGCTCCGTGGACGAGATAAAAAAACACTGGTATGACCTCAGAGGGCGGTCAAAGGAGAAGATTGCGGAGAGGCTGGGGGAGCGTGTGGCAACAGGTGGAGGGGAGCCCACTGTCCCACCGAACACACCACTGGAGGACCGGGTGGAGGACACCATAAATCCGCAGGCATGCGTGGGTGTGACCCAGCTGGACTCCTCCCGACCACCCAAGACACACCAGGTAAGTGCAATGCGACTGCGACCCCCTGTCCCCTAACAATGTCCATGACTCCAGAGCATCCCATATCAAACCCCAGTCATGCAGCCAAAGCACACCCCTAAAGCGCTATTGCATTGTGGGACATGTAGTCTGACCACAATTACCATCTTGCCCCATTAAGCCAGACATGTTTAGTGAGAGTCAATCCTGCAGCGAGTCAGGGAATGGTAGTCTGCATGCATGTAGGAAGCCTAAATGTGTAAGAAACATGTCACTAATCAACGTCCACTTTACATCACAGGTGGCGCAGAAGTCCCCAGCACAGACAGCGATGCCCTGGTAATTGAGGACATCACGGACGACACAGAGGGAGACACGCATCTATCCCCACAACCCGGACCATCAGGGCAAGCTGCCGCACCAGCGGTCATTACACCACCTGCCCCTGTGGCCAGTGCCACCCCTGTGCCACTAGGCGCTGCAGTACCACTGCGCGTCACACAACCACCAGTGGGGCTTGCAACACCAGCAGCAGTTCGCCAACCAACCCGCCGCCCTGCGGCTGTGAGGAGCCCCGTCAAGCGGACTGGTGAGGGTGCAGCGCACTAACAATTCCCACGCTGGCAGGGGACAAAACTGCCACCAGGTGGGCTCTCCATTGAGCGCCGTATGCTACATGTGCATCAAACCCAGGCCCGTCATCTTGCGGCTATCCACCTCCAACTGAACAAGACCGCCCGAAATGTAGCACAAATGTCAGACCGCATGGAGAGGATGACAGCTGCTATGGAGGCAAACACACAGGCCATGTCCAGCAAGCGGGATCTCAACCGCAGCAGACACCGCCAGCTGCTGACCCGCCTGTCAGCATACACGCGGTCCAACTATATAATTGGGAACGCGACCTCCCAGCTCTCGCAACGCTCCTTGGCCATGCAGGTCCAAATGGTCCAGTGCTGCCAGGACTTCGCAAGAGCTCTGGAGCATGTGTCAACAGCAGTGCAGGGCATGCAGGCTACCGACCATGGCCAGGCGGGGGGGGCTGACTACACTAGTGAGGCTACATCCAGCCATAGCAGCCAGTCCATTCCACCGGTGGTAGCACCCCGCCGCAGCAGCAGGCCCTCTGCTGCCTCACGGCCTAATCAGGAGGACGATGTAGAAAGGAGGTTGGGAGTATAAGCCCGGAGGCGGCATTGAACAATAGAACATTTACATGAGGGGCCATGCTGCTGCTACAAGCATGCCCTCCTGAAGAACAGACATATGACACAATATGTCATTCATTTACCCATTATGGGTTGTTCTCTATTGTCTGTCCAATGGCATAGCGGGGGGATTGTCAGTCCACCCCAGATGGCATGAGTTTTAGATGCGGCGGCCTCCCCCCTTATCTGAGGCCATCACAGGAACTGCCAGCACCCTCCGACCTTCTCGCTCTTTCCTGAGGTCGTTGCGGGAATCCTCAGCACCGGGTGGCAAACGCAGGAACCGCCACAAACATCACATGGGCTAGCTACGCCACTGTACCTGTCTCCTCTCCTTCTCCCAAATTGACCAGATCACGCTCGGCTCTGTCTGTTTGACGGTATGGAGTCTGAGCACATTAGACTGCAGAGGAAGAGGTGTGCCAGCAGGGTCATTTTTGACACTCCGCAATAACACTGGCCAGTGACTTTGCAGATCTTTCTGCCCCACTGAAAACATTTCTTTTGCACGTGCAGGTCTAAATTGCAATGCCTGTATAAAAACTTGTTTGCACCGAAATCGGAATTATGAGTTGTGTGATAATCATCATAACCTCACAGTTTTCTCTTTATAAATTCTGGCATATCAGCCCTGGGGAAAAGTCAAAACATGTTGAAGGCAGGACCTACTTGGTGTGTTTTTTATGGGCTTCATGCTCAGATGCTCATCTGAGTTATCGTTCTGGATTTTAGATTATTTACGTGATACTTTCTTTTCGACTTGTCTCCCTCTTTATTTCAAGGGCAATGGGCAGCCATCCGTGCACTCAGAGAAATGTGGATGGAGGTTTTCCAGATGAAGCCATTTGTCACCCTCTTCTTGAGGAACTTGGAGCATTGCAGGCCTTTCTGTCATCCCATCTCGAGGCGTGGAAAATGACTGTTTTTCCTTTAATTGCATCAAAACTTCAGGAAAATTATGCTACGAGCAAATTGTGCAAAATGCACTTTTGGGTATCTTAAGTGAAAACTTAAGAGAGGAGTTAGCTCACATTTAAAATTCACTGGAGACACAAGCAAGTGGACTGGTTTAAGATAAACCTTTCTTTTGCAACACATTTTCAGTTTAAACCTGTCTCGTGTGAGACATTTTCTGCTACAACCTCTCTCCTCTGCAGCTAAAAGTGTGGTGAATTTCACACTGGTATTATTTTATTTATTTATTTATTTATTTAATGAACTCATATGGCGCAACAGCTACCCTAAGGTTTCCTGGCGCCCTGTACCTGCACTAAGTTAGGAGGAGTCAAGGAAGTTTATTGATTGAACAACCATGTCTTAATGCCTTTTCGGAATTTTATGTAGTTCTGTTCAAGTCGTAGCTGAAGAGGTACCGAATTCCACAGGACAGGAGCCAACTGAGCGAAGGAGTGGCCACCCATCCGCACTCATTTGAATCTACGGACTACAAATTTAGCCTGATTCGATGACCGAAGATGACGAGTAGGAATGTATTTTTGGACCAGCTTGCAAAGATAGCTGGGAGCCATTCCCGTGTTGATTCTGAACATAAAGCAGAGTGCTTTGAATTTAGAGCGATTGCCAATCTTAAGCCAGTGTAGATCCCGTAGATAGTCAGAGATGTGGGTCATTCTTGGGAGGCGATATAGTAGTCTGGCTGCAGCATTTTTGATCACTTGCAGCCGACGAGTGATGTCTTTATTGGTTCCTAAATATAAGATGTTCCCGTAGTCCAGTCTTGAGACAATGAGGGCCTGGACTACTGTCTTTTGGGCCCCTTCTGGTAGCTGCCAAATGATTTTCCTCAGCCATTTTAAAATGGCAAAACATATTGAGCTTGTCTTCGCTGCTTGTTGTTGCATGGACAATTTGTCATCAATCATGATGCCCAGGTTGCAAACAGACTGCACTGGTTGAGGGGTAGGACCCATTTCAGTTAGCCAATGCAAAGGACCCCAGAGCTCTTTTTGTTCGCCAATGATCAGAATCTCTGTTTTGCCGCCGTTAAGCATCAGTTTATTGGAGTGCATCCAATCCGCGATCCTTTGGAGTCCAGTAAGAAGGGGAGACACCTCAGCCTTGTCAACTGCCGATAAAGAGAAGACAAGCTGTGTGTCATCTGGGTAGGAGAATATAGTAAGTCCGGCTTAAATTCTGCATTTGTGAAAATTACGTAATGTTAAATTCTGCAATGTACACAAAATGCATGAGTGTACGAGAACATTATGCAAAGGCCGAATCCATGCTCTGTTCTTGAGATGTGTCACTGATGTTGTCTACTCTTCAGCTGCTTCAGTTTGCGCCTTTGAAGTCAGTTACTGTGCTTTTTCTCACATATAAGGTCTTGTTCTTGGTAGTTAAAATTTCGTTCTGTAGGGTCAGTGATATCGGTGCTGTGCTTTTATGTTTCCCTTTTGCCCATTTTTTTCCCAGTAAACTGTGGTATTTGATCAGAATCTTCCTTTGAACCAAAACTGTCTTCACAAATATGTTTAGAACATGAGATTTTATTGCCTTTTTTCAGAACCGCTTTCACCAGATAAAGTTGCCCTCATTGCATGGAAAGGGTACGATGTGTCGTTTAGAAAAGCGAAAGAGTTTAATGAATCATTGACTTGGGATTGTTTGGACACTGTATCTTGGCATGCGCAGTTCATGCCAGGCTCGGCGGCAGGAACAGGGTCGAGTGCGAATGGTTTCAGGGCTTTTCAGCAGAAACAACCGCAGCCCTTTCGACCAGCCCACGGGGGGAAGCTCAGTCGAGATCGGGTTGGAATGGGAACAAGCGAGGGGTATGTTGGGGTTTTAACAAGGGAACGTGTAGTAGGCCGCAGGGAGCATGCAGGATCAGGCATGCCTGCGCAGGTTGTGGTAACACCTCCCACCCCGAAACTAGCTGCCGATCCAGAGGCAATGTTACCGGGGGAAAAGGGGGTACCAAGCAGGATTGACACGGTGGCTCGGATGACTAAGCAATCGCCCGTGGAGATTTTGGCTATGACCCCCTGGCTGGGCAAATACCCTGATCGTGTGTCCGCCGGGATCCTGCGGGACGGCTTCTCGTATGGCTTCAGGATCCCGGCGGGTGATTTTTGGGGGCCCCCCTTCTGCAGGAACCAACTGTCCGTTACGCACAACCTGACTGTGGTCGCCACAAAAATTGCAAAAGAGGTTCGCTTGGGGTGGGTTGCGGGACCGTTTGGTGAGATACCAGCTGCCAATTTTGTGTGTTCCCCATAAGGGGTAGTGCCCAAGAAGGAGCCGGGCGAGTTCAGGCTCATACATAATCTGCCTGCGCCAAAGGGGGCTTCCGTGAATGAGGCAATCAATGCAGGCATTTGCAGTGTGAGGTATGCATCGTTCGATGACGCAGTGGTCATGTTGAGTCGCCTAGGTCCCGGGGCACTGTTAGCAAAATCGGATATTGAATTCGCATTTAGATTACTGCCGGTTAATCCCAAGGATCAACATTTGTTGGGTTTCGCATTCCAGGGAAAGTACTACATGGATATGTGCATGCCGATGGGTTGTTCAATTTCCTGTGCTTACTTTGAAATGTTTAGCTCATTTCTGGAGTGGGCATTCTCAAGGGCCTCAGGGCACCAACATGTGATGCATTATCTCGATGATTTCCTGTTTCTCTGCCCGGCGGGCTCTCAGGACTGTGCACGGGCATTGCAGGAATTTTGCGTGCTCATGCGGGGTTTCGGGGTTCGGTTGGCGCCAGGTAAGACAGTGGGGCCGACTACCTCCCTGGAGTTTCTGGGTATTGAACTAGACTCCATGGAGGGTTGCTTCCGTCTGCCCGCGGAAAAAATCGCCAAATTCAGGGCCTCCTTGCTGCAATGTCTTAAGAACGACAAGGTGACACTGCATCACCTACAGCAAACAGTGGGACAGCTAAATTTTGTGCTGAGGGTTATACCGATGGCTCGCCCTTTCTTACGATCCATTGCCCAGGCCATGGTTGGCCTCAAGGAAGGGCACCATCGCACGAGACTGTCGGCAGAGGTTCGGCAGGACATGCTCATTTGGCTGGCATTCCTGGCGGATTTCAATGGCCGGGTAGTCTGGAGCAAAGCCCCGGCCTCATCAGCAGAGTTAGGTCTATGGACTGACTCTGCGGGCAGTGTTGGGTTTGGCGCGATCCTGGGTAACCGATGGTCGGCCCAGAAGTGGCCGGCATGGTGGGCGGCAAGTGGCTTGACGAGCAACATTGGTTTCCTAGAGTTATTCCCGATCTGGGTAGCATTGTCGGCTGGCCAGAAGAGTTCCGAAACCACTGATATTCTGGTCTGATAACATGACTGTGGTGGAATGCATTAACCAGCAGGCAGCACGCTGCAAGTGGATATTGCGATTGTTGAAAGAAATTGTGTTGAAATGCTTGAAGCTAAATGTACAATTCAGGGCAAAACATGTGCCGGGAGTACTGAATAACGCAGCTGATGCGCTCTCTCGTTTCAAAATGCAGGCATTCAGGGATTGTTTACCATCAGCGGAGCTAGTGGCAGCGCCATTTCCCGAAGCACTATGGCAAATCGGCGCTCCGGACTACAAAACCTCGTGGCAGCCAGTCTAGTGCCCAGGACAAGAAAAGCTTATGAAGGGGCGTTCCGCTCGTACTGCGCCTTTTTGGGCCCTGCATGGGAGCATAGATGGGGTCAGGAGGGGTCCTTTACCCAATTTTTAGTGGCACTTCATGAGGAGGACCGGTCGGCGGCAACCGCCAGTCGGTATAAGGCCGCCATATCGTTTATGGCTCAGCTCCAAGGGATCAGGGATCCGACGGACTCCTTTATAGTGAGAAAGGCGCTGCGCGGCTGACGGCGCCTAGAGGGGCGCAAAAAGGATACCAGGCATCCGATAGGATTTGACAGGTTGACCGCCTTGCTGGCTAAACTTGAGGAGACATGCTCCTCACCTAGTGAGGTTGTCCTATTCCGTGCAGCAATTGCACTGGCATTCTATGGGGCCCTGCGGGTAGGCGAACTAGTGGCTGCCAATAAAAGGGATACCGAGGGGGGTCTGCTTAGGGACCACACGCAAGAGAGGGGGGATTCCCTGCTCATCACGATTGCCAGGTCAAAGACAAACCAGGAGGCCCAGGGGAGTAGCGTTGTGTTGCAGCGCGCTCCGGGTAGTCCCTGTTGTCCAGTGATGCACGTTGAGGCCAACCTACAACAAAGGGTGACTACGTGGGGGGGGGCCTTGCTGCGGCATACTGACGGCACCCCGTTAACAAAGTTTGAGTTCCAAAGGGTGCTGGCGATCACGATTGCAGCTGCGGGCTTGAACCCGAGTGATTTTGGTACTCATTCATTCAGGATAGGGGCCGCTACGGAAGCGACGGCCGGGGGTCTGCAGGCAGACAATGTTAAACAGTTGGAGCGATGGTCTTCAAACTGTTTCAAACGTTACGTGCGGTTGCACATGTTGTAATTTATTGAAGATGTGCACTCACGCTTGTTGTCTTTTGTTTGGATTACAGTTTCACGAGCCTGTGGCGCAGGGCAGAAATTGGGACCGGCCCAGTATCAGCTAACCACCACGACAGGAGCAAGGAATGGAAGACGAGTGGTCTGGGTCGTGGGCCACTCATACATGAGACGGGCCGCGGACATATTCAGGGCAGGTGATGCGATTCACACATCTGAGGAATATGGTTTCAGGGTGTCCTTCCATGGGAAGGGCGGTTTGTGTATTGACCAACTGCAATGTTTTGTCGAAGAATTGTTAGGGCGGCACAGGTCACCGCCATCAGTAGTCATAGTGCACATTGGGGGCAATGACTTGGTGAGGTTGGGCAGACGGGCTTTAATCGAACATATACTTTCAGCAGTTAGTTGGTTAGCAAAGACACTCCCGGGGTGCACAATAGCTTGGTCACACATGATTCCGAGGAGGGTATGGAGGGGTGAGTGGTCCACGACAGCGTTGAACCATTCGGTAAAGAGGGTCAACAATAAAATGGAGAAATTGTTTCGATCTAACCACCTTCAAAGTATACCTCACGGGTGCATCTGGGGGGACCACTGTTATTCAGACGATGGGGTATACCTGTCCAGGGTGGGGAATGACATATTGATAGGAGACATCATAGCTTGGCTAGTGGGATTCAGGATACATGACCTATATGAGTTGTGGGGGGGCCAGATAGTCGATCAACTATCTGGCCTCTGGCGGTAAGGTCATGATCGGTGAGCAGTAATTTCAAGGTCCCTAGTGGGGGCGCCACCCATTATGGATGGGAGCGCCCGGGGGGAGGCGGCCATTGGCCCCTCCCACGGGGGGGCGGCACCCATTATGGATGGGATCGCCCAGGGAGAGACGGCCATAGGCCCCTCCCAGGGGGAGACGGCTATATGCCCCTCCCACGAATTTCCCGGGGGCCGGATATCCGCTGTGGCGGAAGAGAGTGCAGGGAGAGGGGGGGAAGACACGCTGTCCTTCTTACGGTTACCCCGCACGGGAACTCGGACGACCTTAAGATGGCGCCGAGTGGAAGGGGGCCCCCATGACAAGGGAAGTTGCGGTTGGCTACGAGGGTAAAGCCCTCTGCGCATGCACCACTCACACGAGAGGGCGGAAATCTGGTGATAGGGATCTGACACCAGTTAAGACCTTGCCGTTGGCCCCTAACGATAGGATGTACAAAATTCGTATGCAATGCATGATGTCATGATGTTAGACTCGGTTAGGAAAATCTTTGTATTAGAGATTTGTTAAGGTTAGCCTGGATACCTGTCTTCATCAAGTGTAATGAAAGTTGAATTTTGTACATGATAAATGAAACGTTTTTAATTTAAAGTTTTACATTTTGTTTCATATTTTAATAAATACGGCCGGGGGGGTCGGGAGGCCCCCATGCCTTCCAAAAATTCAAACTGTGTCTGTCTCCTACCATTGGGATTGGTGGTGGAAGGGGTGGCTGGCATCCCGGACCATATGGAAAGGGGGAGACCTCTCGGACACCCCGAACGTAGGGCTGGGTGCCCCGACCGCCCGGGAAACCTTTGCAGGCGGGGGGCGTTTCCCCGGCCGGTATGCCCAAAGTGGCGTGGTTGGAGCACGCCCCCGCCGCCTAAGAGGGTTGTGCTAACTCCCGCCCGGAAGTCCGTGCACTTTTGGGCCGGAGGGGGATGCCGCCCCGCCTCCCCGTTGCGAGTTAAAAGGCGCGGGGTCCAGGCAGGCGTCCTCTTGTTCCCGCGTTCTGAAGGCTGCACCACTCGTCGCTCGTGAGCCCTCAAGGGAACAAGCAGCAGTTTTTTTACCCACCTACCAGCCCCTGTTGCAGAAATTTGGGAGTAAACAAAGTGGTGATCTGCAATTGATTGTGATGCAGAAACGTCGTGTCTAGGCCTTTTTTCTCTCGTAGATTGATTCCAAGATTGTGTATGCAACTGACTACTTGTCTATAGGCCTTTTTTCCTTTGTAGAAGTGTATCAGTAACTGTCGTATTTATTAGTCTTTGGTCGGACGGTAAGGTCATGATCGGTGAGCAGTGATTTCAAGGTCCCTAATGGGGGCGCCACCCATTATGGATGGGAGCGCCCGGGGAGAGGCGGCCATTGACCCCTCCCACGGGGGCAGCACCCATTACGGATGGGATCGCCCAGGGAGAGACAGCCATAGGCCCCTCCCAGGGGGAGATGGCTATTCGCCCCTCCCACGAATTTCCCGGGGGCCGGATATCCGCTGCAGCGGAAGAGAGTGCGGGGAAAGGGGGGGAGTCCACGCTGTCCTTCTTACGGTTACCCCGCACGGGAACTCGGACGACCTTAAGATGGCGCCGAGTGGAAGGGAGCCCCCATGACAAGGGAAGTTACGGTTGGCTACGAGGGTAAAGCCCTCTGCGCATGCGCCACTCACACGAGAGGGCGGAAATTTGGTGATAGGGATCTGACACCGGGTAAGACCTTGCCGTTGGCCCCTAACGATAGGATGTACAAAATTCGTATGCAATGCATGATGTCATGATGTTAGACTCGGTTAGGAAAATCTTTGTATTAGAGCTTTGTTAAGGTTAGCCTGGATACCTGTCTTCATCAAGTGTAATGAAAGTTGAATTTTGTACATGATAAATGAAACGTTTTTAATTTAAAGTTTTAAATTTTGTTTCATATTTTATTAAATACGGCCGGGGGGGTCGCGAGGCCCCCCTGCCTTCCAAAAATTCAAACTGTGTCTGTCTCCTACCATTGGGATTGGTGGTGGAAGGGGTGGCGGGCATCCCGGACCATATCAAGAAATACTTTTGTGTGACATGACTTCTGTTGACTTAGCTCTTTATTCTTGGTATTTTTGTAATGCTTGTACATCCGCAATGCGTTCATGGATTAGTAATGTCACAAAGAAGGCAGACAAGGGGGCGATGGCTGACTTGTAACCAGTAATGTGTGTTTTATTTTCTGAAGGAATTAGAGGGCATATTTACAACCAAAGTGGCGGTGCGCGGCATTAAGCCAAGAAGGGTAACGCCGTACTCTGTCACTTTGGAAACGCCGGGCTGAACAGTATTTACAACAATACGGTGCAGCTCTCTATTTCTCACAGCTCTGGCACTAAATCCAGCTGCCTAGCGCCAATGCAGGCTCCTTTGCACTATAGTGCAAGGGTGCCTGTGTTGGGGGAAATGAATGTTTATGTGCAGGAAGGGACAATCATAAATGGTGATTTGTTACTTCTATGTGTGCTGCTTCTGCAGCACACATGGAAGTTGCAGCTCGTCATTTTTAAAATAATAGTTTAAATGCTGGAAGGGACACCTTCCTGCACATAATTAATCATACAGGGTGTTTTGCTGTTTCTATGTGTGTTGAAAATGCAGCCCACATAGAGACAACAAAATGGAGGAGAAAAGAATCATTTCTCCTTGTTTTCCTGTATCAGACCAGGTTTTCCTTGGTCTTAATTTTGGCGCTGTCCCGTATTCATGCCACCCTTGTAAATATGGTACACCCTCAAAATGAATAGGTGTTCTGGTGGAATACCAACCGCACCCCCCATTGCCCACCCATTTCACGCTAAGTATAGCGTAAAAGGGCGCCTTATTCACAAGGCACAGTTAAGCCATGTCAGGTGGTTCAACGCCACCTTGTGAATAATGAGAAGACCCTATCACTACAGGAACATCAATAAATGTGACATTGGGATGTATGACATTACAACGCATGCTTTTACCATGCATTCCTTTACAACGCGGTATTTACAACGAATACCTTTACAACGCATAGTGCTTTGGGGCGCTGGATAGTGAATAGTTTAATTTACTATTCCAACTCCAGTCCCCGTGGATAGTAGGGAAGGTGTTGGATAGTAAATTAAATCTATTCCCTATCCTAGAGCGCCCCCCAGCGCAATGCGTTGTAATGGTTTGCGTTGTAAAAGTTGCATCGTAAAGGCCATGCATGGTAAAAGTTGCGTTGTAAAGGATGTTTCCCGTGACATTGCTGTGGCAATAGGGGCTTGTAAATATGCCCATCGGTACACATTGTGTGAATACTGTGGTGAAAAAGGCTAGGACTCTGAGTAAATACCAGTAAGTAATCGGGAAAGTATTCTCAACCTGACTCTTGGACAAAAGAAATTAAGAAATTGGGAGAAAGAACTCTTTTTAGAGAAAATAATGACCCAGTGAGCCCCCCCCCCCCGATTAATAGCAATGTGTGCACCATGTACAAGTGGCTTTTGGAGACATGTGCAAAACACATTGCCCTCTGTGACTCAATTAAGTTGAAAAATATAAAATGCTTTAGCAAATGCTCTGGCATAACACAGGTGGGGTAACATGCAGTTACCATCATGGGCCATCCGGGGCTGTTTCAGAGTCTGGTACACAATCGGGGGATGGCGTTTTGTCTCGAGCGGAGGAAACCCCTGTTGCGCCGCAGTACAGTGGAACCCGGTGCTTTCCTTGGCAGCACTTACCGCTGACCACCCTGCGTGCTCCTGAGACCTGGTGGCATCTGCACGGACCCGGGAGAAACAGCGCGACCATTAGTGTGCACCCAGTGCTCTCTTATGAGGAACACACCCGACTGTGCTAAAACGTGGGCCGACTGCTTGGTCCTAAGATGGTGGCGCCCTAAATACATCGGTAACACTGACTCTGCCTTTGTGTGCCATCAATACTGCTGCAGTCCTGGAGAAATGTGTCATGGGAGAGCTTTTCTGAGTGCATCTGTGCGTGTATAAGGGGGTGTCTGCGGATGCACGTGTGTGTGTCTGCGCCTGTGCGTGTATGAAAGATTATGTTCACATTTGTGTGTGCTTGTGCATGTCTGTGCGTGTGATGGTGTGGACATGTATTTGGGTGTTTTAGTATTAGAGCATATGATTATAAGTGTGCATGGGTTTGTGCGCACAGATGTTTCTGCATGTGTGCTTATGTCTGTGCGTCTGATGGTTTGTGCATGTATTTGAGTGTTTTTTGTATTAGACCATGGGATTGTAAGTGTGCGTGTGGATGTTTCTGTATGTGCGCCATCTGTTCGCGTATGAGAGTGTGTGATCACATTTGTTGTGTGCTTGTGCATATCTGTGCGTGTGTTGGTGTGTGTGTGTGTGTATGTATTTGTGTGTATGTCCTTGGGTATTTTTGTACTGGAGCATGTGATTGTATGTGTGCTTGTGTTTTTGATAGTTTCTGTATTGTGTGCTTGTGTGTTTGTGCGTGTCTGCGTGTATGAGAGTGAGCGCATTTGTGGGTGCTTGTGCATGTCTTTGCATGTGATGGTGTTTGCGTGTGCATGTATTTGGGTGTTTTTGTATTAGTGCTTGGGATTTTATGTGTGCTTGTGTTCTTGGATGTTTCTGCCTATGTGCGTGTCTGTGTGCATCAGTGTGCATATGAGAGTGTGTGCTCACATTGGTGTGTGTTTGTGCATGTCTGTGCGTGTGATGGTGTGTGCACGCTGGATTTGTGTTTTTCAGGCAGCCGCTGTCCTGGATATTGACTTTAACTGCCTGATGCCTGACCTTAGAATGGCCACCAGAGTACCAGTGTACCGTACAGTCCCCTGCCTGACCCCAAGACAGCTTTCCATAGTGGACCGCTACACGTTGTTTTACTTCCCTGGGACAACAATTGGACATTGACCAGACCTTGAACCTATCCCATAACCTGCCTACACATCTGGACTTGGAACCTACCGAACTTACCCCAGACTGTGGAGACCTAGTGATTTGGCTGATGCTTGGTGGAGCTACCATATAGCTAAAGATGAGATGGGTTGTGGACTCCCCCTCCCTGCCGTCACCTACCCAGCCGGACCTTGGGAAAATGTTCCCCTCATCTCTATATCATATCTTCCTCCTGCCCCTTTACCCTATCCCCTTACCCTTCCTTGCTCCACTCACCTTGTCCCCTATGTTCTTTAAATGCTTTTCTTAATACCTATGTAACTTTTAACTGATGTAAAGTGCAACACTATTGTCCCTCATGTAAAGCGCTCTGATTCCATCTGGTCTAGCCAGCACCATATAATAACTCATTAATTAATTTTGTTCCCATGTAGTACTCTTTCTCTCTTTGTCTTCCTCCCTAGCTCCTAGCTTCTATCCACTCTCCCCCGAATCTCTCACCTTGTCTGCTAGTCTGCCTAGCCCTCTGTTCTTTGTGACCTTTGACTAAGCACTCCTTCTCCCCTTGTTGGGGAAAGATCCAATATTTATACTCTGGAGTCTCAGCGTACCGCTGAGAGATTTCCCGTGCCAAGGGAGCTACTCACAATTCAGGTATGGTATGGCACCCCTTGCCAAAGCACTCCCTCTCCCCTTTTTGGGGAAGGATCCAGTATGTAGGCCTTGGAGTCTCAGATTCCCCTCTGATAGAGTCCACTGCGTAAAGGGAGCCTCCCACAACAGAGATAGGAAGTGATATCACTTCCCTTTGGATCACAGCTTACTGGACTTTGGAAGTTGCTTTGACTCGTCTACCGGTTTGTGTCTCAGTCACCCTTCCCCTCCTCTTTCCTTGCGGTGTCCTTCATCTTCCCCTCCTCTTTCCCGCCTTCATTACCTGTCTACTTCCCCAGATCCTTCCCCCCTCCCCTGAATCTTTCCCCTTGCCTGCTTTTCCCCTTACGTATTTGTGCTTATTGTTTATCCTGACCTTACAAGTAACTATGTTGCCTTGCTGTAATAACTGTGTAACCTTTGTGACGATGTAACCTGTAACTATGATCTGATGCTCATGTAAAGCACTCTGATACCTCCGGGTCTAGCCAGCGCTATATAAAACCTTTAAAATAAAATAAATAAATAAATAACTATGGATGTACATATGCATTTGGTGGTATATTAAGGCTATGAGCACTAGGACCCTGCGGTCCTGGGTAGATTAAATGAAAAAAATCTTTAACTATTTGGGAGGTGTTAAGGTGTGGTTATTAGCGGTCATGAGATAATGAGAAGTTCAGTTGAATGTTGTGCACCTATGAATAAAGATGTCGGTTGCGCGCTCCGCATGCAGCATGTTAATTTTAAATGCTTCTGGGCTGGGGAGGCCGTGCCACATCTTTTGTATATAGGTTCATGCTAATGTTGGGGAAGCAACACATTTGGTACAGCGAGACCATGTCAGTGCCTTAAATTACCGTAATCACTTACGTTTTTTATTTATTGTGATAAAACACAAACCCTACTTCTTTAGGATGGATATATGGTTTTCCCTACATGAGATAGTTCGTTAAACTCAAATGAAAACATCATTAGATGTAAAATAATAGAGGGAGAGAGGAAATAAACAAACCAAAGATCCAATTTCTTGAATTGTGTTCAAGAGAAAACTCTAAGTAAGGTCACCAATTCATTAAGCCTTGCGATCGTCATTAGATCAATAGCAGTTTCTAAACACATTTGAGTACACTTGTTATCTAGGAAAAGTCAATTCCCTTTGACCTTTAAATTGACTATGTTCTTAATTAAATACTTAAGTATAGGCAGATTCATGTGCATTTCTCCTTTTCTTATTGGATGTCAATGCCCTTCGCATGCTTTAAAATGCAGGAAGATTTTGAAACTGTATTTTTCATTACATGAAAAGGAATCAAGTTGCAGTGGGATAGTAGTTGCCGGGGCCTTGGTGAAAGGAAGAAAGATGCTCCCCAAGCCCAGTGCTGAGCAGTGCAACACATCTTAAAATAATTGCAGTGTGCCACTAACGTACACAGGCTATGTTGCCACTGCAACTGCTACGGTCATAGTAGCTATACCCCTGACTAGATGCATTAGTAGTGAGCAAAAAATGACAAATTCAAAGGGTTCCTATATGCTTTGTTTTGTCGTTTCATGGAGGAAGGAAGAGAGGGGCATATTATCAAGGGGGTTTATCTCCGCTTTTTTGGCTTTAAAAGCCAAGAAAGCAGAGATAAACTTATCTCCCTATTACCTAGCTGTCGCTAACACCAGTTAGCGACAGCTAGTAGGAGATAGCGACCATCTTGGGCCCCGCTTTGCGTGTCAGTGAAATTTATCACTAATGACATACAAAGTGGGCGTGCCAAGATGTTAGCGACTGGAAACAGTCGCTAACATCGCTATCTCCTATTACCAACTTTTGGAGATATTCGCGCTAAGCGCGAATATCTCCAAAAGCTAACACCTGCCCCTGAGCAGTACTTAGCCATGTTATCCAATGGTAGGTGGATAACATGGCTAAGAGCATTAGCTCGGTAATGCATGAATATCACTGACTTTTCAGCGATATTCATGCATTTCGGCCGATTTTTCTCGCTTAGGAGATAAACCTTGATA
Organism: Lissotriton helveticus; assembly: GCF_964261635.1. Lineage (NCBI taxonomy): Eukaryota > Metazoa > Chordata > Amphibia > Caudata > Salamandridae > Lissotriton > Lissotriton helveticus. The sequence goes on from NC_136067.1 coordinate 1,003,013,016, forward strand.
ATAGCAAGGTTCCTTAGCGATAAAAATCGCCGCAGCACGGCGATAAAAATATTGCCGCTAAGCCATCGCCGATAATTATCGCTAGTTGTTGGTAATATGCCCCAGAGTGTGTTGCAAATGGTTTCATGACTGTTCAGGTTTTACTAACAGGTGAACAGCTTACTTTAAAATCTTCTTTGGGGCATAATTATAACAACTCAGGTCACCGACGGATTACATTTTTGAAAAGTATCACAACTAATACAAAGGGGCACAGTTGATTTTCCTAGTGAATCATTAAGCAAATGTATGGAAAACATGGCGTTATACTTAAACTGTCCTGTGCAACGAGAAAGGGGGACTGCAGCCTGTAGAGTGTGCTTGTACATTCAATGATGTTACTGTACAAGCATGTCAAATTCAGGTTTACCCTGCCACACCTTTACACGTTCTGCCCGCAGGCCTTGTAGGCTCCAAGGTACTACTTGAATTTTAGCTTAGATAGTGTAAATGGAGGCTTTCCTTATGTCAAAAATGGTTTACTTTGAGAGTTGCTTGCTCCATCTTAAAATAACGATGTGCTAGCCTGTAACTCCAGCCATGAAGCCAGACTGTAAAAGACAAACATGTGAGTATTTAAAGGACCCTCCAACCAACCAGTAGAATGTTCCCTTTATGCCACTGATGCTTTTGTACAATTTTACCGTGCCTTACTGTAGAGCCGGGCAAGCCACATAAAATTCACCATTGATTCAGCGTTATAAAGGGCAATATAATTGCAATGGTAGCTGTTTAGAGGTCCCTGAGTACTCAGGGGCATATGTACAAGCCCCAATTGTCACCGAAACGTCACTTATATCGACGTTGTAGCGGCAATAGGGGCTGTGCCTTATTTACAAGGAGCGTTAAGCCACAGGCAGCGCGCTGCCTTGTAAATAATGCCCATTTTCACGCTATAGTTAACGTGAAAGGGGTGAGCAGTGGGTGTTGCGGTGGGCATTCCACCCCAACACCCATTCATTTTGACGCTGCCCTCTATGTACAAGGGTGGCGTACATAGGAGGCAGCGCCAAAATTAAGACCAGGTAAAACCCAGTGTTAAGTTGGCGAAAAGAGGAGACATGCTTTATTTCTCCTGGTTTTAGCTTTTTCCACATGTACTGCCATGAGCAGCATACATAGAAAATCAAAATGCCATGGTTTGTTCATTTGTAGAAAGGTGTCCCTTCCGGTACATAAACAAACCTTTTTAAAAAAATGCAATTTTGTGACTTTCATGTCTGCTGCATGAAGCAGCACACATGATAGTGACAAAATGGCATTTTAGGATTGTTTATGTTCAGGAAGGGACACCTTCCAATACACAAGCAATCCTCCCCTGCATGCAGACACATTTGCACTATGGTGCAAGGATGCCTGCATAGGCACTAAGGGGCCTTGCGGTAGTAGGGACCGCCCGCCATAAGGGCGGGGGTCCCGTTGGCAGAATTAGGATGAGCCCGCCACAGTGGCGGGCGCATCCCGCATTCCTACCATTGTGGCAGGCTGTGCACTTAGCACCGCCCGCCACAATGGCAGGAAAGCATTCTGTGCACTTCCATGCACAGCATGGCAGGCACTGCGCGGTGCCTGCCATGCTGTGCATGGAACTGCCCCCCATGTGCACCCCCCGCCCCCCCGGAGTCCCTGGGGGCCCGCTATGGGCCCCCGCAGGGATTCTCCGCTTGCCTTCCGTGGCGGCATCCACAATTGCCCATCATAATATGGCTGGCGGTGTCTGATAGACACCGCCACCATATTATTCCTTTTCCGCCTTGGCCGCAAGGCGACCGGGGCGGAAAAGCGGCGGACGGTCCTTCTGTCTGCCGAGGTCCCCCCCGCCATACTAATATGGCGGGGAGGGGAAACAAATGCAGATATCGGGCGGATTGCCCCAGCCAGGCTGGCGTTGGCCACCGCCAGCCTGGCGGGGGCAATCCGCCCGACATCATAATGGGCCCTTAAGTTGCTAAATGTAGTGCCATGGTAGGGGGAAACGCAAGGCTGCACCACATTCTTGTAAATATGCTGCAGCCTTGCCTTTCAGATGTGGAGGAGAGAGGCATTAAGCCAGGAATGTTAATGCCTGTCTCCACGATTTCCTTGTACAAATCCCCCTCAGTGTGAAAAAATTTACTGTTAATGCAGTCCAATAAAATAAAAAATGTCTGGGGAGACTACACAAATGGGAACATTTCCGTGACACATTTATTCATATCTGACTTTATAAATCTAAGTCAAGATGGAGTTTGAGTCCAACCATATTGTGTTAGGTCCTCTCCAAAAACAATGAAGCAAGTGACTTTTTTACTTCTACACTCGTACTTGGAAAGCAATTTTAGATCCAATAAAGGGACGTTAACTAGCAGCACGAAGGTCACAATACATGTGCGAGTATAAAACATTATGATGCAGACATTTACAAAGATGAAGCATTTTATGGACAATGTACAAGCAAACTTTCCAGTCTAGCCTCTTTCATCATATATCTTACTTATGTCAACTGATATAAAGTTGATCTAATGGGACACTGACTCAGCTGAGATAGCGATGCAGTCTACTGCTTCCTAACTACTTTCTCGAGAGTAGTGAAAGATGAGAAATATTTATTTGATACGAACTATATTGAAAGACTTCAAATAATAATGTGGCAGTCTTTTGCACCTTAATATAATTCCCTATACTCCATAGCTTACATCAACATTCATGCCACAGTACTTAAGGCAGAGCGCAGTGTTACTGGGGTGCAAGGCTGAGGTCCAGTGCCTGCAATATTTAAATGCCAGGCTGATTTGTATGTGTGACAATTAGCTTTGAAATTGCACCTCTACTGTAATTTTAAAATTAGGATATATCAGGTCTATAGATGACTACTTGATTAGACATACGTATTACCACACCACTACTGCGTAACGAAATAAAGCAGACTCGTGCTCCTCAGTGCATTCCTTTGAGAAAGACATGCTAATTAGGTTTGTTAAAAAAAACTAGTTGCTAAATGGTCATCAATGGTAATGGGCAATCTCGACTGAATATCACGTTGCCATCATATAATAGACAGGCGTAATTAATTCTGTGTATAATCAGACGTAGGAAAGCACGCCTTCCAAGCCCAAGACCGCTATGGCATTCTTTGACTCCATCCTGGGGGCGTTCACATACATGTCCGGCTCCTGCACACGTGCAACGAATAGAGCTGTACTCTCGTTGATCTGTGCCCCAGCACATGTATTCATTCTGTAATACTTCAAGAAGGAACGTGGGCTCTAGAAAGCACAGTCAGAAACACTGAGAGGCATCTAAGCAGCCAAAAAGTGTCACTGACCACTTTAACCAACAGATAAATAAATGTAAATGATTATACATATTCAATTCAGTCAACAAATATTTACTGAAATATGTCTGAAATGAACAATATTCGTCAGGGCCTGGCCGGATCTTCAAGAATTTCACCCAAAAACTCAGCGAGATTGCTGGAATTCCACCAACGGGCAGAAAAATGCTCTTCCTGCCATTTGCGCTTTATAGTTTTCACGCTGGTAGCACATTCCGCACTGGGAATAATTGCAAACTGCACCATGTGGCACAAGGGCATGGCCATTTTGTTTTACCTGTTTCTCCTTCTCCTCTAAACCTGCTGATACTGATTCTAATCCTACCTAACCCTCCCCATCTGACCACCCCAGTCTCAATCCCACCTGTTATTTACTTATTTTTTATTACTGGCTGTCTTTCCCAGTGTGTATTTATGTCCCGTGTTTTTCATGACTTCTTTAAACTTTGTTTTTTGTTTTCATTTCCTGACCTGTTCTGTCCTCCTCCTGTTCCATTGTATTTTTTCCCATCCCACTCTGACTCCCTCCACTATGTCAACAGTAGTGGCACCATTGTCACCCACACCCCCTGTGGACAGGGCTTTAAGTGGGCCGGGTCCTGGCAGTGCTTAGCACTGGCAGGTTTTAGAAGCAGGTGCCCAGAGGGTTCCCTATCGGGCTCTCCAATTTTACCCTCGGGGTAAAAAAAAATAACTTATCTCTGCAATAGTACAACCCATCATTGCATTTGATATAACTTCAAAGAGACTTGTTTCTCATTTTTATATAGGGCAAACTTGGAGTGCTTTTCAGTTAGTTAGACAAGTGTACGTTCATTTTTTGAATCATTGATTGTCAGACTCAAACCTGTTTTCTCAGCTCGAAAGGGCGGCTGCTCTAGCCACAACCACCCCCACAAGAGCAAGTAGCAGTTTCAATATTCCATACAATGAAGTGATGGTGGTTGCTTACTTATCTCATGCAACTTACGACTACGACTTGTTGTATGTGTAAGGTTATTTGTTGTGGTGTTATGGATGAATGGACAGAAGCAGCAAAATACCAGTGGGGCGGCACACTATGCTAAACACAGATTTTTAGGTTAAGTGTTTTAAGCCACACCCATAAGTTCAGTGGCCCACCCCTATGAGAGACACCCAGTTTTTTCATCCCACTTAAAGCCTTGCCTGTGGATGACACAGGCGTGAAGGAGTGCATCCCAACCCAATTTTCAGCAAAGTGGAGGTGGCCTCACAAATCATTTGGGAACAGTCCCACCTTCCCCAAATGCTGGCAGCAGGCCCGGCAAGGGTTATGACCAGTAGTAGCATCTATCTATCTATCTATCTATCTATCTATCTATCTATCTATCTATCTATCTATCTATCTATCTATCTATCTATCTATCTATCTATCTATCTATCTATCTATCTATCTATCTATCTATCTATCTATCTATCTATCTATCTATCTATCTATCTATCTATCTGTCTGTCTGTCTGTCTGTCTGTCTGTCTGTCTGTCTGTCTGTCTGTCTGTCTGTCTGTCTGTCTGTCTGTCTGTCTGTCTATCTATCTATCTATCTATCTATCTATCTATCTATCCATCTATCCCACCCTCGCTGCTTGTGTGCATCCTGCCGCTGCTCCTTAACAGGGGGCGCGTCGTCTGGAAGGACCACCCAAGCACAGGCCTGTTTAATTCACCACTTTCCCTCATTTTCAAGGATGACTACGCTGTGTCTTAAACAAATAACGATTTATTGTCAGCTGACGATTGTAAGACACATTTTGCCTGCCCTGTAGGCTAGCTCACCAACAAAGTAAATAAAGTTTTCAACCATTTTTAAACACCCTTACATGCTGTGTCACCTGAGAACTACTACAATAGTGCATTAAACAACATACTTGTAGTTTTTGTTACATTTTACAATGGTCATGAATTCAGAAAGCGACTGCTGAAACCGATTTGAAATGACTAAAATCAGTTTAAATGGCACTTTAAATATCAGTAATTATGTCCTGATACTTAACAATTACGAAAATTAATTTTTTAAAACAATACTCATATGAATACCATAAAACCCAAATAGGCAAATGAGTTTCGTACAAAATCCATCTTGATTTCAATGTTATACATGCCATATTCATTTGCTAAAAATACAAGCAATATTCACAATCCAGCCAAAGTGGGCATAGGTTTCTAGCAATGGTTTATGCTGTTGTTTTTTATAGTGCAATGTGCTGATACCCTAAACTACACAATACAAATAATGAACAAAATTTCATACATAAACAGTTAAAAACACAGAGAATTTCAAGGGGGCTCAATGTAGACTATCACTAATTAAAGATGGGTATGGAGGTCTTCCTCCATATTCAAACCTTCCGTAATTTTTATGTTGAGCTCTAATATATAACATGAGTCTAACCTTCTCAGCTTTTTCTCCCGGTCTGAATCAATTACAAAATATACTAAACCTTGTGCACTTTTACTGTGGTGTTTTTCAAGGTGTTGTGTCACTGGGTAAGATCTAGCCTCATTTTTTATGGATCTGAGGTGTTGAAGCACTCTCTTGTGCACCGGCAGGATTGTACTGGCCACGTACCTCAGGCCACAAGGGCACTGAAGCATGTAGACAGCAAAATCTGTCTTGCATGTAAATTGGTCTTTAATTTTCTTTTCTCTCTTGGAGAGTCCTGATTTATATGCGGTGGTGTTTTTGCCATGGACACATGCTTCGCATTTTAAGCTTTTGAAAAATCCATCTTTTCTGCTTAACCATGTGGAGGTTTTAGCTTTGGACAGAGGTGCCATGTTGCTCACTAGCATTTGTTTAAACAATTTAGCACAACTAAATGTTATTAAAGTTCTCCTCTGTACTAACTTCCCTAAAACAAGGTAATTGCATATCATGTGCCAGTACTTGAATATGATCTTCCTTACCTTTTTATGTTGCTTATTCTATGTGGTGATCATCCTGCACTGATTTTTATTATCACTTTCCAACTTTTTCTTTGTTTGACTTTTGTTGAAAAGGATTTCTTCCCTTGATTTTTTTTGCTTTATAGATGGCTGATTTTATACATTGTTCTGAATATCCTCTAGATTTAAAACGCCATTCCAAACAACTCAATTATTTGTCACATCAACCTTGATCACTACAGTTCCATAAAGTGCGCAAACATTCCCCAGAGGGGATGCTTCTGATTAGATTCCTAGGATGGAAACTCATTGCATGCAGCAATGTGTTTCCCGCTAAAGGGTTAACGATACAGCATTGTCTCCAATTTTCCTTTGTTTATATACACTGTTAGATCAAGGAAATTAACACTGGTGGTAGGGATTGTGCTGGTGAATTTGAGATTGAAGTTCTTAATCTGAAGTTTTTTAATGAATTCACTATCTGCTTTCTTAAAGCTATAAAAAATGAGACACCAACGACTGTTTAAAAATTCTACTAAGAACAGTGCACACTCAATGCAACAGCTGTCAAAAAATACAATATTCACTCACAATTACCAAGACCTTAAAGTGCTAAGCATTCTATTACGTGTACTCTTCAATTATGGTGAAAACTTTACAGATAGCCCATCTTCTGAAGCAAAACAAGCACATGTACATAGTTTAATACTTGGTGCCCACAGTCTTCTATGTTAAGTCAAAATTGTCAGGCTGATATGATTCCATTCAATAACCCAAGGCCGCTTACAGTAGTTGGGGCCATATTTATGGGCAAGTCACGCAGTACAGCACAGCAAGTCACCTTGCTGCAATGCACTGCATGACAGAGAAAGGGCAGGAATGTGCCATATTGAAATCAATAAAGCACATTCCTGTCTTTTCTCCTGCACTGGCATCCTTTTGGCTGCCTAGCACCAAAGCTGAAACCCTTGCACCATGGTGCAAGTGTGCCTACATTGTACTGAGGATTTCTGTGCAGGAAGGGGCACTTTCGTGCATAAAAACAATCCCCTGAGACTTTTTCCTTTTGCTATGTGTCCTGCAGAATGAGGAGAAGTAAACATATTTCTCCTTGTTACACCTCACCTAGGGAGGTGTAATGTAATGTAAGTGTTTAGAGTTGTATCATACGCCGCGTGGAGCTTCTCGCATCACGAGGAGTCCCACGCGACGTATGACGATAGGATTGTGATCTCGTGCATAACATGTTGTTGTACAAATGTATGTCCACCCGTGCATGGACGTTGGATCTACGGTTGGCCTAAGTACGGTTGGCTTGCCGCTGATCAGACGCTCCGTTGCCGGGTGGAGTTTACCTTTCGGAATAAATACTTTATCTTCATCTACAATTGCTCCAGTAATTCCTTTACTACATTTTGGCGACGCTGGGAACTAAACTCCACCCTTCCCCACGCAAAGAAGAAATTTTATTTACTTACACTCGGATACTTCGTCTTCGCATTTGGCTGCACCTCGAGGATACGGAGCTCTTCAGCACGTCAAGCATTCAACAAGCCAAGACGTCCAATAGGGTTTCTGATGTTTAAACGGGTTCATTGATTCGCCACATATCCTTTTTGGCGAAAACGAAACTCACCCATTGGACAATTTCAAAAGCGCATTTCAATTGGACCGCGCTCGACGAAAAGAAACAAACAAAGAGGTAGACGTATTTATCGTCTGGAACAAGGTACTGTTAATCTTTTATTTGTTTGTACAGTCAAGTCAGCACAAAATTTTAAAATTCTGACGCGTATCCTTTCAGCGATACGCACGCTATTAACAATTACATTACAAACAGTTACAGTGATACACGCGCTCTATTATTCAATTGTATGGTTACCAACAACGCGCACGCTTGAATAAATTAACCCCTGCGCATCCCTACTGCGATACGCACGCTTCTACAATTCAAGCTCTATTATTCAATTACATGTTTACCAGCGATGCACACGCTTGAATAAATTACTCACTGCGTATCACTACTGCGATACGCACGCTTCTTCAGTTCAAGACTAAACTATCCTTTAAAGTTACATTTTTACAATTTGCATATCACTACTGCGATATGCACGCTTTGCACACATTTGAATAAATTTCCCTCAGCGTATCTACTGCGATACGCACGCTTCTCCAGTTCAAGAACTAACTGTTATTTATAATTGTACACTTATAAATTGGTGGTTTATTACAAATTGGTTTTCTATTCCATTTAAAGTCTATTAACAGTTGTTTTGTTTATCTCTTCGCTACTAAACATGTCTGACAACCAATGGCACCAAATTACACAGCCACCTCCTTTCTTGAGCACACCAGGCACTCCTAACATTATTTGGTCAGAATGGTTCGATTTGTTCGAGAACCATTTGGTGGCCATTGACGCTACTGGTTACTCTGCACAACAAAAATTCGCGTTACTGTTTGGTTGTTTAGGTCAAGCTGGCCAACGAATTTTTAAAAGTATTGTTCCTATTGCTCCCCCTATTTCTCAAGATGAAAGTGGAGATAATACATGGAATGTATACATCGAAGCCATCGCTAGACTTAAAAAACAATTTTGTGATGAGCCTAACGTCATGCTTGAGAGACACAATTTTTATTCCAGGAAACAGAAAGAAGAATAGAAGGTTGAAGAATATATTGCCGCGCTTAGAGTCCTTGCCATTACATGTAATTTTGAACCTTCCCCAGATAAATTCATAAGGGATCAGTTTGTGTTCAATTGTGTCTCTAGGAAAATCAAACAAAGGATTCTTGGATGTAAAAACCCATCTTTAAGTGAAGTTATCGACCTGGCTCTCAGTATTGAACGATCCACTTTCACCAGTAAGGTAGTGATGGAACCAACTAAACAAGGAATTAACGCTTTAGACTACTCTGATTCAGACCAGGAAGGTGCTGTCTGTGCAATCAATCCTAAAAACAAAAGTCTAAACAAAAATTTTCTAAAGAAAAAGAACACTTTCTGTTACAGATGTGATTCAAGGGATCATTTAGCAAATGCTACAAATTGTCCAGCCGTCAAAAAGCGTTGTTCAATTTGCAAAAAAATAGGCCATTTCAAGGTGTGTGTAGATTTGCAAAGAAAAATCCCAATATTAATTGCATTGAAGTGGACGATTGTGCAAATTCTTTTAAAAACATAGTTGTAACTCTCGATACTAATGGTGATGTGGAATCTATTAAGGGTCCTTTATGCTCAGCCATTATTGATAATGTTCAATTACAGGTCATGGCGGATTCAGGTTCGCCATATACCATTCTCAGAGATTCTACTTTTTATGAGAAATGGGACAAAAGAGTTGTATTATTGGAATCTGATGTCAACCCAAGAGCATTTGGTGAGAAGGATATTAATATGTTGGGTTATTTTGAAGGCTTGGTTCAGTGTTTGGGAAGAGAAACAGTTACAAAAATGTACGTTGCTGAAAAAGGTAAAAACATCGTAGGATGGAAAGATTTAGCCTTGATGGGACTTTATCTGGTTCCTGGTGACGAAAGTCCCATCAAAGTTGGAGACTTGCCAAAATTTAAAACAGTTTCTGATAAACTTTCTATAGCTAGTATAGAGAATTCCAGTGTTAATATTCAAGACATTTTATCAGAATTCCAACCCATTTTTGAAGAGAAGATTGGGAGCGTGAAAGGATTCGAACATAAAATTAGATTAATTCCAGGGGCTCAACTGGTCACTCACAAAGTCAGGTCAGTTCCATTGAGCGTTAGAACAGAATTAAAAGGAATGTTAGATGGTTTATGCAAAGAGGGTATCATTTCTCCTATTAATTCTTCTCAATGGGTCGCACTCATCGTAGTCATTCGAAAAAAGACTGGAAAAATTAGGATGTGTGCGGATTTACGCTCTTTAAATAAGAACATTATTATCGACTCCCATCCCTTACCAAGAATTCACGAGTTACTAGCAAACATTGGTCAGGCAAAGTGGTTTTCACTGATAGATTTGAGGTCAGCATATCATCAGGTTGCTTTGTCTAAAGAGTCACAAGAGCTCACCTCTTTCATTACTCCCTTTGGGGCGTTCAAATTTCTGCGCCTACCTTTTGGACTGGCGTCTGCAGGTAGTGTTTTTCAAAAGTTGATGGATGAATTATTTCAAGGAATTACAGGCGTCCAAGCGTACCTGGACGACATTTTAATTTTTGCAGAAACTTTAGACGAGCATAACAAAATTCTTAAAAAAGTTTTAACAATTTTAATGTCTAGAAATATGACAGTTAATAAGGAAAAATGTAAAATAGCAGTAAATGAGATTGAATATTTAGGACATACTGTTTCAGACAAAGGCATTACTCCTAAAGTTTCTGTTGTTAGGGCCATTGAAGATGCAAAACCTCCTCCAGATAAAGACGCTCTGCGATCGTTTCTTGGTCTGGCGGAATACTACGCCAGGTTTGTGCAGTCTTATTCACAATTAGTTGAGCCACTGAGACAACTTTTAAGAAAAGGGGCAAATTTCATTTGGACCGATGATTTAAATAAAGTTTTTTGTGAGGTTAAAAAGATGATTATTTCTGCAAAAGCCATTCATGCATTTAGGGAGGATGCCACTTCAATCATTACAGTAGATGCAAGTATTTCTGGTTTGGGAGCAATCCTTACTCAGAAAGTGAACGGACAAGAACAAACTGTCTCATTCGCCTTAAGAGCATTAAAAGATTTTGAGCAAAGATACAGTACGATAGAAAGGGAAGCGTTAGCTTGTTCTTGGGCAGTTCACAAATTTAAAATGTACATTTGGGGAAGAAAATTCGAGCTAGTAACTGATCACAAACCCCTAATTTATATTTTTACCAGATCTAGCCCATCATTATCAGCTCGACTCATGAGGCTAGTATCAAAATTGCAAGAATTCAACTTTACAATTAGGCATATAGTAGGTGGAATTTTTTTTCGTGCTGATTGTTTATCCAGGATGGCTATGTCCACAGATGATGAGGAAGACTCAGTCGAGGAAGATGTAGAATGTGTCACATTAATAGATGCTATAAATGAAGTTAGTACTATCATTTCAGAAGAAGACTGGAAAAATGGCACTAAAGATGATAATGTTTTATTAAAGGTCATAGAATTTTCTACTCAACATTGGCCTGAACCAAGAAATTTGAGTGGAGAACTTCGGAGATTCGCTCAAGTGACAGATGAACTTTTTGTGGAAAATGATATTGTTCGTAAAGGTGAGAAATTTGTTCCACCTTTTAAGTTGAGAGAATCTATTATTAATTTGGCACATCAGGGACATTTAGGAATAACAAAGACTGCTATGCGAATCAAACAAAACTATTGGTGGCCGTCCTTGGATACTCAGGTCAAGAATCTAATTGATACTTGTCCTGAGTGTTTGTTGTCAGATAAACATTGGCGCACTATGAAAATGCCTTTACATCCCACAGAATTCCCTGATACGCCTTGGGAAAAAGTTGGAGTAGATTTTTCAGGCCCATATTCCATTCTACAACAGGAGAATAAATATGTGATCCTTTTAGTTGACTATTTTTCGAAGTGGTTATACTTTGATTTTGTTAAGTCACCAGATTCAAACTCCACCATTACTTTTCTAAAGAAAATTTTTGATTTAGAAGGAACCCCAAAGTCTATAGTTACAGATAATGGTACACATTTCGTGTCTGATAAAATGCATACGTTTTTAGAAGGGTTAGATATCAAACAACTTAAAGTTGCTTTATATTCTCCATCTTCAAATGGTCTCGTGGAAAGAGGAAATAGAGTAATTAAGGAGGGTATCCAGACTGCAATCTCTTGTGGTTATAAAGTAGGAGAATTTGTTAATCGAAAAGTCTGGAATTACAACACGTCCCCTCATTGTGTAACAGGCGTATCGTATCCCCTTTTTCTCTTTTGAGAGGGAGAGAAAATCGTTCTGTTTTGTTTCCATCATGTTTACAAAAAGATTCTGTGAAGAAACCCCTTGAGTCTCATTCAATCAAAAACGTGGTTCAAGAAAAACAAGATCAAATGAAATTGAATTTTGACAAGGGGTTAAACAGTAATCTTGTTGATATTACAGTGGGTGACTGGGTGTTAATTAAAAGTCCCGGTAAGGTAACGAAAGGTCATTCAAAATTTGGTACACCTGTTCAAGTGTTAAAAGTCAGCAAAGGGTCCGCTTTCCTTAATAAAAGAGGTTGGTGGAATAAACGTCAATTAGTAAGGATTACGGAACACCAAGCTGAAATTATTAAAGGTAGAGTGAAATCTAACATTTCTGATGATTTAGACTGGTCTTTTTGGATCAAGGATTCACACATAGTAAATGATTCTAGTCAACCTAATGAACCACGTTCAGTCAGACATGAATTGGAAGTCCCATATCATTCTGATGAACGTCTTTCTGTTAGACAGAGTGTAAATATTCAAAACCCTGTTACTAATCAACAATTTTCTTCCTTCGGTAGACGCATTAAAACCCCAGAAAGATACAATGAATTTGTGAAATTCTAGGTACCTTCTAACTTTACTTTGTTCGTTGTTATAAGGAGGAAGGTGATGTAATGTAATGTAAGTGTTTAGAGTTGTATCATACGCCGCGTGGAGCTTCTCGCATCACGAGGAGTCCCACGCGACGTATGACGATAGGATTGTGATCTCGTGCATAACATGTTGCTGTACAAATGTATGTCCACCCGTGCATGGACGTTGGATCTACGGTTGACCTAAGTACGGTTGGCTTGCCGCTGATCAGACGCTCCGTTGCCGGGTGGAGTTTACCTTTCGGAATAAATACTTTATCTTCATCTACAATTGCTCCAGTAATTCCTTTACTACAGGAGGGTAGGGGTTTTTGGTGCATTCCCAGGTCTGCCACTTCTGGTACATCTGGGAATGCGTAAAAATCCATGAATGTAGCATGGGAATGCCCATGCAATGCCCATGGAAACACCTCCCTGGTGTGGAGTAATGCCATGCAGCAATTTACACTGCATTGCATTATTCGTGATTTATGAAGGCACTCAGGGCCACATAAGGTGATCTTGCTTGGCTTCATAAATCTCATTTTTTATTTGTGTCGCACTTGCACCACGTTGCATGGTGCAAGAGCGATGCAAAGGGGCAAAGGTGCCCTTAAAAATACCCCCTATATGTAGTACATTGAATCTTTTCCTTGCTGGAATCTTTTTGTGCAGTACCATAATACCTATTTGAAACATAAGGAATACAAGTCTACTGTCACCTGTACATGGAGTTTCTCTTAAATACAAAGATTTATCATTTGTTTAATACGTCTGCTCAGCTTTGATGATTTAAAAGGGCATGCATTTTCTAAATACACCCATTAGTTGGACCCAAACTGCATAAAATGAAGTGGAAAAGTAATATGCTAGTTATCTGCCTCAATCTAAACTATAAAGTAAAGAAGCACACTCATTGGATGATGTCTTCACTGATGTCATCAGTGATGTCCTCAATGATCTCATTTGTGATTAGATCAGTGATGTCATAAACGATGTCATACAACATGTCATGAGTGATGTCATGTGAGAGCGTAAGCGGTGCATGGAAGGGGCACAAGTTATAGTTAGCACTGCTAAATATAACTGATACATTTCTGTGTTTTGTCTTTTTTCAAAACATTAATTTTCACACTGACAAATTCACCTATTATATTACATTAATATTGCAAGACAAGTTTGCTCAAATTGCACATGACAATCATAGTTTATCATTGTAAAATTACAACATTGGTGCAAACGTCATGAGGAATAACATGTCACAAATATAATGCAATATCTAAATGATCGGAAGAGGTGCGGAAGAGAAGAGAATACAGACCTATAGTTAGCTGAGCTAACTATAACTTGCCCCCCCCCCAAATACACTGCTTATGACCTCACATAATACATTACTCATGACATGGCCAGTGACAATACCGATGACTTCACGGATGACATACTCCAGTGAGTGTTTTTTAAATGTTTATGAGTCTTAAATATATTTATCAAGGTGTATTGATGAATTAATGTGTGTATGAGTACCTGTTTCGATGATTCATTAGGTGCATGACTGACTGTATACGTGAGTGATTAGGTGTCTCAGTGAATGTGTGGGTCACTGACTAGGTTGTCCTGATGTCTGTATTCGTCTGTCAGATGGTGTCTAAGTAGCTGTATGGGTTGGTGTAGTAACCTGTATTGTATTTATCTTGTTTCTTTCTCCCTAGCTGCTCAGCCAGTGTGAATGTGATGCATGGAATGTTGGTGTGATGGACATAAATGGAATGTTTGGGTGACTGGATACTTAAGTGTGATAGTTGGAGTATGGGCTGAGCAGCAGGCATACTGATCCTGGCGGGGATGCATCAGATGAACTTTACATCTTGTAACTGCAACTTAATAAACCTACATGAAACTACATCCTGCCCATGGACTTTATTACTACAATTTATTGGCGACGATTTAAGGTAAAAAAACTGTGCGCGGTACAGAAGAATCTCCAGAAAGATGAACTTTAAAGGAAAATTAGGGAAACTAAGAGTAAAGAGAGAGACACAATCCCCTGCAGCCATCTAATCCCCACCAGTGACCTCTACATCGGTTAGCCCCAGTCAGGGTATGTGCCTGCTTACATCATTTGGATTTAACTTTCAATATACTGTCTGTGACTAGCCACATTGTGTCATATCAAAGGAGCCTGCTTAAGCTGACATGGAAATATATTTTCCCAGTAAGTTATGTCAGCACTCCACAAGTGTCCCTCACACCGGACAGCCCTAGCCCAAGCATGCTGTGTTCACCAACTTCACTTCTGTTGGACTCTATAGTAACTAGTATTGTTGGCTACATAAGGCTCAACAAATACTGATTGTCTCACTTTTGGCGACATGGGAGTTCCCATTTTAATGCTGCGTTCATTGACATTTTCATGGACATTTAATCTCAGTGGCAAGCCACACCAGTCTGGTGTACACTCTCAAGAACATACTGGGTCCTACTTTACTCAGCAGGCCTGTCAAACCATCAAAGGACTGGCTGAACTTTTCATTGCACATTTGTTTTTGTTTTTTTGGTGCAGGCACAGACCACTTGGTACATCACATGCTGTGCCTGTTCTCACAAAACTTGTTAATAATGATGAAGTAACTGTTACTGTGTCATCGTCCCGTGTATGACAGCGTTGGTTTAGTGAAGTATGACTTACAGCTACATGGAATGTGTTCACACATTTGGAAATCAGCCCAATTACAGACTGCTGTAGCTGGACATTTACGGTGAGGCAAATTTTGTCTTTGATTTATGTCCTTCACTTGAGATCTTTCCTCCATATCAATGACATTTTAACCGCTGTTCTTATGTTAAAAAATGGAGGCTCGAGTTGCATGTAGCGCGCGCTCACCTACCATCATATTGTATTCACATGGAGACTTTGCTTGGAGGTCTTCATTACTGTGCTTCCCGGTGTGCTGCTGAGGGATGCTTTCCAGTATGGACCTGCCTCGAGCCACCCTGTGAGCACCATTACTTCGTGCCGCCATTTTGGATGTAGAGGCTGCTTTCAAGTTCCGTCACTGGGTCAGTTTAAAACCTTGTTTCATACCCTGTGTCTCAGCTGGTTGTTCTGGCTGTGTGGGGAATTGTTGACAGTGTTGAGGTGCTGTTCGGGATACAGACAGCAAGCAGCATCAACCGTAATGGTTTCTGTTTCGTGGGAGTAAAGCAGCGTTCTGTACTTCATTAACCGGCATGTTAGGCTTGTGCAAGAAAGGTGACTCTAGTAGTTCTCTTTTTGTTTCCAGTGTGGCGTGTTCCTCCCAGAACGGTGACATGCACACTATTTGTGGAGCATATTCATCTACATTATATGCTTGTTCTGAGCTAATGTTTCTATTTGGCTTTTTACTTGTCCTACATGGAATTGTTGTGGGGTGTTGTCTGCCCATCTTTCACATGCTGTATTTCCGAATATTGGCCCTTTCAGTAGGGTGTTGTTTTTTCTTGGGTCATAGGTGGTGGTCACTCATTCTTGTGGTTGGTTTTACCACACTCTTTTGAGGCAATATTTTAGGTGGATTTGATACGTTTTATTTTCCTAATCAGCTCCTTTTTTTTAAAGGGATGGAAATGGGTTTTAGTCCCACTTCCACGCTGTAATCCACTTATCCCTTACACAAGGCATGGCTTAAGGGATGTCTCTCCCTTTTTCACAGATAATGGGCTGTAGTCCTATTCAACACAGTTAGTCATTTCCCTTAAAGGTTGCGCGATTTTGTGGGGTCTATCCCCGTTAAACATTTTTACCCTTTCAGGAGGGATGACTAAATGGGTGTCAGTCCCATTTACACAGTTTGTCATATGGGTCGCAGTCTCATTTGACATAATTCTGTAAGTTCACGCTACGAACCTCTCCATAGGGGTGTCCAATGGGTACGAGTCCCTTGATTGCAAATTGTTTGTTCATGCTGCCAACCTCTACATAGGTGTGTCTAATTGGTACGAGTCCCATATGTGCAATTTTGTTTTTTTGCATACCCTTCATTGATGGATATTTATGGTGTACGTCACCCTGTGGTACAAGTAGACTTTTGTTAATCGGTGTGTAAGTCATCCTGTGCTGCACGTTTGCTGTACGATGTATGTCACCATGTTTCACATGTGTTGTTCTCTGCCCCTAGGGCATAGCGGCTGTATGGATAGCAGTCAAACTTCGTTTCATTCTTTCCCCTAACTCCTATAAATATGATGTTGGGAGTGGGTGTACCCTGTTGTTTCAGGTTCATTCACTCACCAGTGGTTTTGGGGACTATGCTTTATAACATTTTATATTGGAGGAGGATGTTTGATAAAATATCATGTATACTTGTCCACGCATCTCCTCTATGTTTTTCTATCCTTCATGTATATTGTTTCTTTGCATTTTCTTTCTTTTGTATTTTCTTCTATACCATCCATTTCATTTTCTCTTGTAATTATTCTTGTGTATCTTCTGTGTATTTTCTTTCATGCTTACTGGGGGTCTTCTTGGTATCTATGCTGTGATTCTTTCACTTTTGGGTTCATTTTTTCTTGCTCTTTCTCTACAGTTACACATTTATTTTTCTTGGGTTTTTCTTGTTTAAATCTTTTTCTAATTTGCAGTTTCAACTTTGTGTTGTGGAAGGAGGGACGATATGTGGTAACCTGTATTGTATTTATCTTGTTACTTTCTCCCTAGTAGCTGTGCCAGTGTGAATGTGGTACATGGAATGCTGGTGTGATGGACATGAATGGAATCTTCAGGTGCCTGGATAATGGAGTGTAACATTTAGAGTATGGTCTGAGCAGCAGGCAGACTGCTCCTTGTGGGGCTGCTTCACATGAACTTTACAACTTGTATCTACAACCGATTAAATCTCCCAAAAGTATATCTCGGCTACTGGACTTCATTACTACAGTTGGTGAGTGGGTACATGAGTGGATGTATCGGTGATTGTTTGGTTGTCTGAGTACCTGTATGGCTACATGAGTGTCTGTGCGGGTGGTTGAGAGGGTGTGTGACTGCTTGCATGAATGAGTGAGTGGGTGAATCAGCAGGTGTATGGGTTAGTGGGTATGTAAGAGAAGAGATATATAAGTGACTGAGTGTGTTTTTGGCTGTGAGTGTGAGTAAATGGATGTATCAGTGGTATATAGGTGAGTAAGTGGATATGTTAAAAGCAGTATAAGTGAGTGTTGGAGTATGTGAGCGAATGTATGTGTTGGTGAGGGATTGTGATGGTGACTATACAGGTAAGTGAGTGGATGTTTTAGTATCTGTATGAATAAGTGATACAGGCGAGTAAATGGCTGTCTGATTGACTCTATATGTGAGTGAGCAAGTGTATGCTCCCTGGATAGAAATCCGCTCCCTGCATAAGCTAATCCGGTTCTCAAACTATGTTTAGAACAGTGCTTAATTTGTAAAAAATCAAGTGCCAGGGCTCTCCTCAGGAGGCCCCTGCATATTGCATCACACATTGCCTCGGCCATACTGCCAATGATAGTAACAACACAAATACTAACCATCACACTTCTATAAGTGTGACAATTTAGACTATTCCAGCCCCCCAAAGATATCTGAATGGCTTGGGTGGCATGTAATAGTCATTCCTAATGTATATTGAATTATTAATTAACAGTTTTTGTGGTCATCTCTAAATTAGCCCTTCAGCACTACCTTGTGGCAGACTGTCCAAACGCTGATGTTGACAATTATGTGCTAGTGCTGAGCACTGGCTCAAATTAAGCACTGGTTTAAAATAGAAAACGGAAGTTTATTTATGGAACAACTATTTGTGACAATTTGTCATATTATTAGGGCTCATAATATATTGGCACATTTCAGCCTCTGGACAATGGGCCCAATTCACAAATGTAAACTTATAATTGTGGTCTCAACTTCGGCCAAACGTCTAAGTTTACAACTTTGGGAATTCACAAAAGAAATTTACTAGTACTATATTTATGTCTGCCCTGAGGCTAGATTTTCGCCCTAAGTGCGGACATAAAGAAAGTAATCTTAAAGGCCCTTTGTGAATTCCCTAAGTTGTAAACTTTGACATTTGCCCTAAGTTTAGACCAAATTAATAACCTCTGTGAATCAGTCCCTATAGTGTTGTGTATTGGAAATCTATTTTTACTTTCTCTATACTGGATGGATTAATATCCTAAAATAATCCCGTTTAATTCAAACTATTGATTCTTTGACCTTATTGTGGAGTCAAATTTGCTCCACAAAAATGTATCTCTGGTGTGTTCCCCCTTACAGCACTTCAAGTCAACTAACAAAGCTCCATACCACCAGTAGGGAAATACATTTGATGATTTTAAGATGAGATTAAGGTAGAAGTATCATTGCGCCGTCACAACTTACCTCTAGTTTGTGCAATTTACTTTGTTCTTGTTTTTGTTTATGCTTGCTGCAGTGCTGAATTTGTGAAAGAATAAGCGCCATGGACCAATGTTTTGCTCAGAAGCCCAGGGCCCATTCTATCAACGCTCAGGGTGCCGAATATCAAGGCTAATAGTTTTGATTCTACCTCACTCTTTTTTCAACCACACCCTGTCACTCCCTACCCACTTTATCTCACTCTTTTAGATTCCTTGTTTTCTTTCTTTGTCACTGTAACATCTTTCTCTTCCTTTTTTCACCCATTTCTTTTCCCTCATTTGTTCTCCGTCAAAATCTTCTGAGAAAAAAAATAAGTGGTGGTTCCCAAAAATGAGTGCTGGTTGGAACCACCTACAACCACCTGCTCAAATTCAGCACTGCTCGGGTGTAGTCTTTCTCCCATAAAGTGTTAGCATTTCTTAGTGAGTGCTTGTTGGCTCTGAAAAGATGCCACCATTTTTCCCCATGACTTTGAAATTGTGTGAATGTTGGAAATCTTTATTTTCTCGAAACATTTTTAAAGGGATGTGCAATTTCAGATTCTAATGTTATAACACCCATGCAAACATATCTGAGAACTTACGGGTAGTAATCACAGTATTGGCTGGAGTTATAGCAAGTACAGAAAATAAAATAAAGTAACTTTACATACCGTTAGAGATAGGGCAGGGACGGCTTTAGCGCTGGTGGCGCCTGCGGCGAGAATCATTTTTGGTGCCCCCACACCCCATGACTGCTTCCTCGGATTCTCCCACTACCACCAGGCATTTGTGCCATGCATAAGATATTGCTAAACACAGCGCCTCCCCATGAGGTCGGCGCCCTCTCCATAGGTCAGCGCCCAGTGCGGCCGCACCTGGTGCACTGCCCTAAAGCCTGCCCTGAGATAGGGCACACAGGATGAGAAGTGGCCCTATATCCTTTGCGCAATACACTCTGCAAGGGGTGATCTGGTGCACATGAATTCATGCTTTTGGAGTTGTGCAATGACAATAAATCCATATATGAGACAGAGGTGCACTGCCTGTGCAAGAGAAGTGAGTCCTTGCCTTACCCCTTGGCATACACATTTGCAAGCAGGCACATCCACAAACATGCTGCAGCTTTTGGCAGCTGAATTTTGTTTTTGTGAGTCGGCCTCACATTAGGCTGTTTGGATTCATATTACGCGCCCTGTGTGCATTACGCACATACATTCTTTAAAAATTAAACTATGTGAAATCTTTGCACTGACTCATGTGGCAACTCAGACACCTGTATACTTGAGCATGATTTTATGAACGTGTATCTTGAGTACTTTCAATGAAAGAAACAGGGGTTACAGGGCCAATAGTTTATTATATAGGGTCACAATATTACATCATGCTCTTACAACACTGAGCCAAAGACAGTGCAAAATGTGTTTATTGGCTTACATTTGCATTTCGCGAAGATAATTTCACATGAATTATCAATTATAATTGTTGCTTCAAACAGGTTCCCATTTCTGTAATAGTTCCGCAAGAATTTCAAGGCCCACCTCCCACAAAAAATTCAAAACAGAGCGACTGCTGGACCACTATTTTACATTGGAGGAAAATCTATTTTGAATAAATGTGTGTATTGCTGACCCATGGCAGATGCAGGCATATATGATGAAGGTGGCAGAGAATCATAACTGAGTGACACATTACTAAGAGTGGCAAGAGAAGACAGTATGAATATGGAGATACATTGAGAATAGTAAATGAGTAAAACTGCTCAGGAAAGATGGGAAGTCTGCCAGCGGTGTCATAAATACAAGCAGTAGGAAGATTAAAACGAAAGTGGATGTGACTGGGACGAGCTTCACAGGATGTAAATCCTAAAGTGATATTTATGGGGTGCAAAGAAAAGTGTAGAGATAAATTATTAGGAGAGACCACGCCCCCAACTTGGCAATAAGAACGAATGGCAGGAATACATTTAAATAATGGTGTCTGAGAGTATTCTATTACCTACTATATCATCTACAAGAGTTAGGTTTCAGTAACTTCAGAAAGAGAGGTCAAATTTAGAATTTTATTTTCGAGAGCAAGAATGTTTTAAAAGTAAAAAAGGCATTAACTTATAGTACGGTAGGTGCGCTGCGATGTGAACGGCTCATCCACCAGGTCCTTGTGCCGAAGGTTTGCTCCAATTTAAATCTTTACAGACCCGGTGCAAAATCTTGTCTTAGCTACACAAGTGGGGTCATGTTTTGGAAGAAGTGTGGTACCACCGGGTGACAAGAATTTTATTAATGTCCACATATTCTGGAAGTGAAATGTGGCAAAAATGCATGTTTTAGGATTTGCAGGGCATTCTGGATAGGGAAATGAAGTGGGCTGCACAGGTCACCACCCCAGGACTCCCCTAGGCGTCTAGTTTTCACTTTTCAGAAATGTTTGTGTGTAGCAGGTTTCTTGCAGTTGTAGTCGAGCCAAGACTCATATACAGCTGGTTCCTATAGTGCCAAAGTAGGTCAATTTTATGGCAAAAACATGTTGTCTGTACATTATGTTTTGGTGCCGGTTATGTTTTGGGCACTAGACCCAGCCTCACAAGCATGGTACCATTCGTATTGGGATACGTGGAGGAACACACACTAGCAGAAATTTATTAATCTCCATTTTTGGCTTCCAAATGCAATCCTTTGTGCAAGAAAGGACATATTTTTCAAAATGGCCTCTGAATTACTATAGTCTGTATACTCCCAAATTCAGAGGTGTACAAATATCCACTATTCCTAAACTTGGTATTTAGGTCACACCTCAAAAATGCCTAGGTTTCCTTTATACCCATTTTTCGTTTTTACATTTAACCTTATGAATCATGCCTGGTTAGTACACAATGAAAAATCATTATAAGCTGTAGCTCAATTATTAGATGTGGCTATCACATGTGTTTAGACAAGCAACTAACATTATTTACCTTTGCAGCTAAAAAAGGTCTGCCAGATGTAAAGCTCATTACTTTTGTAAATCTGCCATTCGGGGAAAAAACTGCAAGTTAAAACGTTATCACCAATTAGGATTTGTTCCTCCTCATTTTCATTATTTTATTTAAGTTCCTTTGGGAATTCCATCATCAATTTAAATGAATGACCGACCGCCTGCTGAATTTAGCATGTTGATTCTTTTTAGAAAAGTATAGCTTCCTGGGTCCATTCATGAGTTTCACAATTGATTCCACCACACACGCAAGTCAGAAGAAAAACAAAAAATATAAAACAATGTAAGGCAGTGTGCTCCAACCTTCTTCTATTTAAAAAGGCTCCCTTGAGCTACTGAGGGGGTGAACTTGTGTTGATGCACCTGTGCGCAATGAGTGGTACAGAAACCTGGGTAGACTTTGGGCAGTATTTCCAGCATCCCCAAACGACTTGTTGATCTATACTGATGCTGGAATGTATCTAGAAACATGTGTCTAGAGATACACAGCACAGGTGGCACCAAAATGGTGAACAATTAAATACTACTATTGAAGTAAGTGTTATCATGCACTGTATTTACCATAAAGCATTGGGGCAAATTTAGTGCTGGGATGTAAGGAAATGTGTTCTAATCCGCCTTCTGTTTGAAAAGGCTCCCTTGAGCTACTGAGCCGAAGGGCTTGTGTTGTTGCACCTGCATATAGGGTGTGCCCCTGTTACCACCTATGGCACGGATATAGGAGGTACGTTGCACTGTGCTAAGCAGGTTAGATTACTGCAACGCCCTTCTGCTGGAGTCCCCGAGCTATCTTTTGGATAGGCTTCAGAGACTTCAGTCTGCAGCTGCCAAACTGGCCTTAGGTTTGCCTCCGAGATCCTCTTCTGCTATGGCTTTGGTGCAGCTACATTGGCTCTCAGTGAGGGAGAGGGTGACCTTTAAGTCCTTGTGTCTGACCTTCAAAGCCCTTCATGGGCTGGGTCCGGCTTGCCTTCAACGGATGTTTTCATGGTATATACCGGCCCGTAATCTGCGCTCCTCCCTGGCTAGGGTGGTGGCTGTCCCTAGGTTTAAAAGATCTAGAGCTGGAGGCAGATCATTTAGTGTGGCTGCGGCTAAGCTGTGGAATTCTCTGCCCATGGAACTCCGGCAGATTGATTACCTGCCTGCTTTTAGAAGGCAGCTAAAAACTTGGCTTTTTCCACGCTTGCCTTAATCTTCAGCCGCCTCCAACTGCCTTTTCTCTCTGCTTTTGTGACTGCCAGCGCCAAGATGCCTCTTGAGGTGATAGCGCGCTCTACAAGTACAATAAATAAACCTGAGAAGGTTTTGGGAAGTATTTCCATCACCCCCAAAATGACTTGTTGCTCTCTACTGATGTAGGAAGGAATCCAGAAGCACATGTCTAGAGAAACTCAACACAGGCTGCAGCAAAAATGGGGAAACATTAAAGACTACTACTGAAGTAAGTGGTATCATGCACTGCATGTACCATGATGCATTAGGGCAAATTTCGTGCTTGGATGTGAGGCATTGAGCTCCCATTCTCATTCTGTAAAAAATACAAAAAGTCAACTACCACTCAAAAAATCAAAACCTTTGGTAAAAAAAACTTTCTTCTTACAACTCTGCTTGTTCCTTAAAGCTAAGAAAGTGATGATCTTGGCACAACATACTTTTGTTGATTCTATTTTAAGAAAAAAATATGCTTTCTAGCACTTTACATTTTCCTTCTGCTTTTTTTGTCTATCTTCCCTCAGAGAGACCTACCTTTGGAATCATGTGGGAAAAAGAATGCAAATTTGGCCTGGATATCTTTCGCGAACAAGAGATTATGAATTCTTAGGTGCAAAGTGCCCCAAAAATCAAAAAAAGGGTTCATATTGAGGGTGGGTTGGAGCCTCCCCAGA
Source organism: Lissotriton helveticus (assembly GCF_964261635.1). NCBI lineage: Eukaryota > Metazoa > Chordata > Amphibia > Caudata > Salamandridae > Lissotriton > Lissotriton helveticus. The sequence continues at coordinate 1,003,037,031 of NC_136067.1, forward strand.
TAATGTGATAACAATTGTTTAAATGCTTGGGAAATGTAGGTATTACCTTCATGAGTCTTACAATAAGGGTTAAGGAAGGAGGCTGCAATGAGAAACTAGAATGAGGGGGTGCCACAGTTAAGTATTGAGGTGCATTTGTGAATTATTGGGGATGTCACTATTGCAATACTAACAAGGGTTGTGTAATTCAGGATTGAGATGCATGGTCTTGTAAGGTCAATAACTGACATAGAAAGTTTCTCAAGTAACAGTCATGATACATTGTCAAAACTGTCTTTGGATCCCAGTAATGTAAAAGGAAGGTGTGTTTCATGTGGCGATGTGTAGCATTGAAACTTGGAATCACATGTGGGAGGAAAACTCACACTAAAATGTCATTCTTTGATCATTCAAATATTGTAATTAGGCTTTTAAAATATTGAATACAGTAATACAATACAGCAAGCGTTTTGTACCACATGCATTAAGAGAGATTAATTCATCACCTAAAAACATTTACTACTAAGTAGTTGGGTTCGACAGCTGTAGCTAGCTGCTGTCCTGGTTTGCTACCAAGTGCTCTAATGTCATTTGTGACACCTTTCAACAAGTTTTTTTCTTTTTCAGATTCAAGTCAAGATCAGCATATTCTTCTCACTGTGTTATATTTCGGAGATAGGAAGGAGGATTTGTAGGGTACTGTATGTAATTTTAGCAGTGTAATGCTTACTTTTTGTGGCTCAATGCATAAGCTTGTGTGTATTTGACACATGTTGAATTAGTGAGATTCTTAGGACGCCATGGATCTGATCTGGAGAGTCTGATTAGGCCCTCTCCTATAAACCTCTCTGTCTATCAAGTGCCCAAACACGTGCATTTATTTTATTCGCTGTAGCTTCTTTTCCATTCATAAGACACTGGTAAAACCTGAGAGGCATTGCATTGATGAACTACAAACATAGGGGCATATTACCCAGGGCAATATCGCCGCTTTAGCGGGAAAAATTCCCGCTTTAGCGGCGATAATTTTATCGCCCTATTCCCTAGCTGTCGCTAACACCAGTTAGCGACAGCTAATAGGCGATAGCGGGCATTTAGGGGCCCACTCTGCATGTCAGCGATGATTATCGCTAATGACATGCAGAGTGGGCATGCCAAGATGTTAGCGACTGGAAACAGTCGCTAACATCGCTGTCCCCTATTACCAACTTTTGGAAATAATCGCGCTAAGCGCGATTATCTCCAAAAGCTAACGCCTGCCCAGAGCAGTTCTTAGCCATGTTATCCAATGGTAGGTGGATAACATGGCTAAGAGCATTTGCTCGCTAATGCATGAATATCGCTGACTTTTCAGCAATATTCATGCATTTCGGACGATTTTTATCGCTTAGGAGATAAACCTTGATAATATCAAGGCTCCTAAGCGATAAAAATCGTCGGAGCGCGGCGATATTTAAATGCCCGCTAACCAAGCTTAGCGATAATTATCGCTATAGCTTGGTAATATGCCCCATAGACCCTTTTTTAGATTTCAGCGGACAGGTTAGTCTGTCACAATGGATATCCGTCACCATTGTGACAGAGTAACCCATCCGCCAAGATCTAAATCAATCCCATGCTTGTTGAAAGGGTGACAGGAATCCAGGAAGGCAAACTGCAGGATCACCTACATCAGCAATTTCTCAGCTCTAGGTCCAACTGGCTGAGTTGCCGCCACAGACTCCATTATTTATACTCGTGATCATCAATATCAGGATGGGCAACACACTTCATCCATACTAAACTAGTGACAAACATGTCTCCCGCAAGAGTGTCTCAGCAGACTGGGGTGCCGTACACGTGACCCAGTTGATAGAAGCAACTGTTGGAGGCCCAATGGCAGCCTTCCCTCCCCCGTTTCAGCTGAGTGGAGAGTTCAAGAAGCCACTGGCGAGAGGAATGCATAGAGGTCCTGTCTGTTTTGTGGGAATTGATCATTACAAAAAGAGGGCACTATTTTATTAATTCAGCGCGCACAAGCCATCACTCAAGAGTAGTCTGGCACTAGAACAGTCACAAATCTGCAGACAGAAATGAAGAAAATGGACCCTCAAAGACCATGCTCAACCAAATAGGTTTCATGTGTTTCAAGACAATATTCATACGTCTGCCATGGATGTCAGAGACTCTGATGGCTGTCCCACACAGGAGGCTTTAGTAAAGCACAGAGGGGCATATTTATTCAAAAAATGTGCAATACGTGGAAGCAAGCGGTATTGCTGTGCTGTGTTGCATGAAAAGGAGAAAACAGCAATGTGCCATACGTACTCAGACTTACTCCTCTTTCTTGCAATGCAATGCAGCAAGGTACTTTGCTTGAAAGGGAGAGAACTAAGAAATGGCACACACCTGCTCTCTCCCAGCACTGACACACTGTGTGTTGCCTAGCCCCCTCGTAGGCACCCTCACACCACAGACAGGATTGCTTTTGTTCAGTAGGATATACCTTCCTGCACAAATACAATCCTTAGAGGTATATTTCTCTTTCCATGGCACCACACATGGAAAGAGGAAGTAACAAGGAGAAATAAAGATAGTCCCCCTTGTTATGTCTGACTAGTGGGTGCACGAATTTCCGGCAAACCTAGGTTTACAGTTCTTCGTAAATCTCAGTTTGCATCAAAATATGTGGGTGGATGCGTGAGAATGTCTATGTAACGCCAACCAAAGCAAAGTAATGCACAGCTGGTCTATGGGCTGTCTTGTGGTACATTATATTTACTAAACCATTCAATTTAATTTGTATGGCGTAGTAGATGCCGAAAAGGAATTTGCCTTGGTGCTGCACCACAAAAGTGATGCAATCCCAAAACAAAATCTTAGTAACTCAGGGCAGGAGTATTTACAGGAGTAGTGACCCAAGTGATGCTTAGGTTGTAAAGCCAGATTAGTCCTGGAGGATGAAGAAGCAGCTCAGGTCAAATAGAGGAATGGAGATCAACAACCACAAGAGGCGGAATTAGAGAAGAAATATGAGCAGTGGCAAAGAGACGGATAAGAGTAGGATCTGAAGTTTAAGGTCGGGTAGAAGAAAGAAATGGGTAATGAGAAAGCTGAGCAGAAGACAAGCAGAAGATGCAGCTGAGCATTGAAGAACAGCAGTGCAAGTAGTGTACATGGAACATCATCTCCTGGGTCATCCTGAATATGCCAAAGGGCCACTACTGTAATTTCAGCAGGAGACGGTCATCTATACCAGAATTCAACATTTGTGGCCACCCTGCAGAAAATGTAGACCTTGTGCCACCAACACCTCAAACACACTACCAGGATCACAGGTAACATTAGTGAAATGTCCACCATCAGTAACATACTTAACAGAGCCATTCGAATCTGCTTCAGAAGTACCACTTACACTAAGACTGCCACAGGTATATGGATGATAGCTCAGCTCCTTCACCACCTTTTCAGTATTACCGTGAGCCCAGATAGTGGCATGGCAAGCAATGCAGCTCATGCTTACTGTAATGTCTTCATTAGCATTAAAAAAAATCCTTGCACAGAGGAAAAGCCCCATAACCTGTTCTGCTTATCTTTTACAAAGAAAGAAGCATTTTTGCCAGTGTTTTCAAACATGATTATACTTATTTAAGTCCCACACTACTTTGCTCACACCCTTCAACAATTTACTGTATGGACTGGAATAAAACTGGCATGGGGTGGCCTTTACATATTTAAAATCATGTGTTTGTAAAATACATTGTTATTGTTTGAAATCATATGTCATTAAACTGTAAAGTTGGGCAATTGGTTCCCCAAACCTGGTTATATTCGGGGCCACTGAGCTCTCTAAATGAAACACATTTTTGGGTTGCTAGTAATTAGTACTCAAGTACACATTCCTCAGCAAAAAAGTGGGTAGATGTAGGCACCTTGTATAAGCTCTAATTCATGTTTTGATGTGGTCAACAGTTCAGGCAGCAATTTTGGAAAGTCCGTCCTGGTGGGGCCATTTTTAAGTGAGCTAATCACTCTCAGAACCACTTCCACGAGGCTCATGCCCCATAAAGGAGGGCAAAGTGCGTATGTGCTGCTGGCATGCCAAAGGCAAACCTGTCTGCACCTGTCTGTACCTGAACAGGCCCAGGAGCCTGGAAACTTGGTCAAGCTTCTTCAGGTAGGATCACTTATTGAAGAAATTAAGAGTGTCTATTTTGCCTACAATAGCTCATAGCTCTAAGGCTAGTCTAGACTCCTCGCTCTTATTCAGGTATGCGGTCAGTATAGCTTTCACCTTATGGAGCCAGGGGAGTCTGACACCTCCTTTCAAGCGGATCATAAGTTGAGGAGGAAGAAATCTACCTATCGTCATTTCAGTTTTAATTCCGCCTCTTGGTGCAACACTGATCGGATATGCTTGAGTTTGTTTTGAAGCATGTAGCAGTATTTCATACAGAAAGTTGGATTAACGTGCATTCCATGCCCGACATTGCCTTAGCCCTTCTTATGGATTACTGCATAACCAATCAAGACAGTATAAGGAAAATGGGTGGTAGGCTACCCACTATTTTTAAGTCAGACTTTTTTTGTAAGGTTGTTACCCTGGCAATTTCAGGTTGCAAATGTGCTTTTTTCCCATAGGTATCACTACAAATGTTACTTTTTCTGGTTATTCAATTTACCATCTTCTCAGCCCGGCTGGTAGCTGGAGCTTGATTTTGGCCGAGGCACAATCTCCTTATGTTCTTAAATGTGCCAACTTTACCATCTCAGGTGATTTTAATATTCACTTTGACAACATTAACTGTAATATTGCCACTTCTATTTTTGATGATTTCAAAATTTTGGGCTTTCAACTTTTAGTTAATGGACCTACCCATTAAGCAGGCCACATATTAGACCCAGTATTTTCTTATCTATCTGGTGCTCTTGTGCAGCCCCATTTTCCTCTGAACTGGACAATCAATTTTGCAATTCCTCTCTTAATTAATGGCCCTGAATAAGAAGAAAGAGTACAGGTCTCAGCGGGCCTTTCTAAATGATGGACTAAATTTGATCCCAAAGACTTCGCTTTCTTCTTCAAAACTCTATCCCTAAATTGGAAGGATCCAAGGACTCCCACAATAGCATTGTGGATCATTGGCTTTAATCCAACTTGGATTTTTCATTTCCACTTTAATTTGTAAGTAAAGGTATCTCACAGCACTCTGCCCCTTGGTTTACAGATGTCGTTTTAGACCGAAAGAAAAACTGCGCCTTTGGTGTAAGCATTATTCAGCAGAAGATAATACAAGGCTGAAGGAGGCCACTGGAGCCTATTATTCAACAGAAATTTGTTATCGGATCGTAGAGCTTTATTCAATCTTGTAATGGTATCGCCCTGCTCCTGGCAGAATTTATCTGTAATAAGGTTGCTTCTATGTTTTCCACCTTTAATAATTCTGACACATGGTAATAATATACACACTTCAGCCTTTGGAGAGCACTCGATTTTTGGCACTATTAAAAGTCATTAAGTGGGGTTCTCCCTCTGATCTTATTCTAACAGATTAGCTAAACATAACGAGTGATACACACTACCATCCTCATCGATCTGCCGAACACCTCTTTAGATTATGGCATGGTCTCAATGATTTGGTATTACCGTGACAATTATTGTCCCATTTCTCTGCTCCCTCTCTATGCTAAGATTCTTGAGTAACACATTACTGTCCAGCTGTGTCAATCAATCAATCAGCACATTTATATAGCGCACTACTCACCCGGAGGGTCTCAAGGCGCTTGGGAGGGGGGGTCCGCTACTGCTCGAACAGCCAGGTCTTGAGCTGCTTCTGAAGGCGAGGTGGTCTTGGGTCAAGCGGAGGTGGGTCGGGAGGGTGTTCCAAGTCTTGGCGGCCAGGTAGGAGAAGGATCTTCCTCCTGTGGTGGCTCTTCGGATGCGAGGGACGGCGGCGAGGGCGTTGCTGGTTGATCGGAGCTGACGAGTGGGGGTGTAGAAGTTGAGGCGGCTGTTGAGGTATCTTGGGCCTTGGTTGTGTAGGGCTTTGTGTGCGTGGGTGAGGAGGCGGAAGGTGATACTCTTGTTGACCGGGAGCCAGTGCAGGTCTCTCAGGTGTCCGGCGATGTGGCCGTGTCGGGGGACGTCAAGGATGAGTCTTGCTGAGGTGTTCTGGATCCGCTGGAGTCTCTTCTGGAGCTTGGCGGTGGTTCCGGCATAGAGGGCGTTGCCGTAGTCCAGTCGGCTGGTGACGAGGGCCTCGGTGACCGTCTTCCTGGTCTCGGTGGGGATCCAGCGGAAGATCTTACGTAGCATGCGCAGGATGTTGAAGCAGGACGAGGAGACGGCGTTGACTTGTCTGGTCATGGAGAGGGAGGAGTCCAAGATGAAGCCCAGGTTGCGTGCGTGGTCCGTTGGTTTGGGTGTGCTGCCCAGGGCGGGGGGCCACCAGGAGTCGTCCCAGGCAGAGGGCGAGGATCCCAGGAGGAGGACTTCCGTCTTATCTGAGTTCAGTTTCAGGCGGCTGTTCATCATCCACTCGGCTACGTCTTTCATCCCTTTGTGTAGGTTGGTTCTGGTGGTGGCGGGGTCGTTGGTGAGGGAGAGGATCAGCTGGGTGTCGTCGGCGTAGGAGATGATGTTGAGGTTGTGTTAGCGTGCGATGGCCGCAAGGGGGCTCATGTAGACATTGAAGAGGGTGGGGCTGAGCGAGGAGCCCTGAGGAACGCCGCAGATGACTTCGGTGGCTCCTGATCTGAATGGTGGTAGGCGGACTCTCTGTGTTCTTCCGGCGAGGAAGGAGATGATCCATTCTAGTGCCTTCTCCTGGATTCCAACGTTGCTGAGCCGCTGCACTAGGGTGCAGTGGCAGACAGTGTCGAACGCCGCGGAGAGGTCCAGGAGGATGAGGGCCGCTGTTTCTCCGTTGTCGAGCAGGGCTCGGATGTCGTCGGTGGCTGCGATGAGGGCGTTCTCGGTGCTGTGGTTGGCCCGGAAGCCAGACTGCGAGAGGTCGAGGGATCCGTTAGTCTCGAGGAAGGTGGCCAGCTGCTTGTTGACGGTCTTCTCGATGACTTTGGCCAGGAACGGGAGGAGCGAGATGGGGCGGTAGTTTTTGAGTTCGGTGGGGTCTGCTGATGGTTTCTTCAGTAGAGCGCTGAGTTCGGCGTGCTTCCAGCTCTCCGGGAAGGTGGCTGTGTCAAAGGAGGTGTTGACGATGTCTCGCAGATGGGGTGCGATGATGGAGTCGGCCTTGTTGAAGACGTGGTGAGGGCAGGGGTCGGTTGGGGATCCGGAGTGGATGGAGTTCATCGTCCTGATGGTGTCTTCGGTGGTGATCGGGGTCCAGGCGCGGATGGTGGTGGTGGGGGGCATCGGTGCTGTTGTGGGGTGCGCCGGTTGTGTGCTGAAGCTGTTGTGTATGTCTGCGATCTTGTTGTGGAAGTAGGAGGCGAGGGAGTTGCAGAGGTCTTGCGATGGGGTGATGTAGTTGTTTCCGGCGCTGGGGTTGGAGAGCTCTTTGACGATGGTGAAGAGTTCCTTGCTGTTGTGTGCGTTGTTGTCCAGTCGTACCTTGAAAGCAGTTCTCTTGGTGGCGTGGATCAGTTGGTGGTGTTTTCGGGTGGCGAGCTTGAGGGCGGTCATGTTGTCTGGTGTCGGGTCTCTGCGCCAAGCTTTCTCGAGGGCTCGGTAGTTCTTCTTGGAGCTCTTGAGTTCGTCAGTGAACCAGGGTGCTCTCTTGCTGCCGGGTCTGCTAGGCGGGGTCCTCAGTGGGGCGAGGACGTTTGCGCAATTGCTGATCCACTTCGTGAGGTTGTTGGCGGCCAGGCTGGGGTTCGCTGAGCTGGTGGGTGGGTCCTGGCTCAGGGATGCGGTGAGCTGGTCGGCTGTGATCTTGTTCCAGCTTCTGCGTGCAACCTGTTGCTGGTGGTGGTGGGTCGTGGTTCTTCTGAAGCCAAAGTGGACGCAGCTGTGGTCCGTCCAGTGGAGTCCGGTGGCGTGGCTGAAGACGATGTCCTTGCTGGAAGAGAAGACGGCGTCGAGTGTGTGTCCGGCGTAGTGGGTGGGGGTGGTCACCAGCTGCTTTAGACCGAGGTTGGCGAGGTTGTCCAGCAGGGTTGTGGTGTTGCGGTCGTTGTTGTTCTCCAGGTGGAAGTTGAGGTCCCCGAGGAGGATGTAGTCATCAGAGGGCAGGGCGTGCGGGCTGATGAAGTCGGCGATGTCTTCACTGAATTGTGTGCGTGGTCCCGGGGGTCTGTAGATGAGGGTCTGAATTCTAGGCATCTAGTAATGTGTTGTATTCTTCTCAGTTTGGCTTTCAACGAGATAAAAGCACTAAAACAAGACTGTTAGGTGTTACTGAATAACTTAGGCAGGAGCTGGACAGAGTAAGAACTGTGGTTCATACTGGATTTAAGTTCTGCATTTGACATAATCTCCCATAGGGTTCTCCTCAAGAGATTAGTGGATACTGGAGTCAAGGAATTTCTATCTCCGGGTTGCATTCATTCTTGGAAGAGCACTCTTTTCAAGTTATTGCTAAACCCTATGAATCTTTTGTGCAGAGGTTACCCCATGTCTGCCAGTTGGTGGATATAGTGGAAAATGATGGCCTGTCTCTCCAGTCCTATGCGGATGACACACAAATTGTAATTTCATTTTCCGCGATGGACAACATCACCTCACCCAACATGGTCTGCTGTCTTAAGGAAGTAGCTAACTAGATGAGGCATGACTCATAAATTAAATGGAAGCAAGACAGAACTGCTATTACTGGGTAACTAGGCCCATTTGTTAGGACTTTATTGGAGGCCAGAGAAATTAGATACTTGTCCTACCCCTTGGCAGGCAATTAAGTATCTGGGTTTCTAGCTGGATGATAGACTGACTAAAGAACATCAAATTACTAAGTTGGCTGTATGCAGTTTTGGCTTGCTCAGATTCTTAAGAAACGTGCTTTGGCTTCTACCTTCTGAGACCCCAAACATTATTGTTCAGAGTCGAATAACTTCCAGATTGAATTATGGCAATATACTATATGTGTGTGTTACTAATTTGGAGGTAAAGTGGCTGCAAATTGTTCAGAATGCTGCTGCCCACTCACTCTGCCATATTCCTCTTAGCGCTTCAGTCTCTCAACAGCTTCACGTATTGCATTGGCTTCTGATAGCAAAATAAATAAAGTATAGGTCGTTATGCTATGTGTATAAAAACCAATGCACCCGGCGGTCCTCTAAGCATTTTTCCTTTGATACATCCCTAAATTCCCAAGCAACATGCTTCGGTTGAGTGAATACAATCTGGCTGCTATACCTAAGGTAAGATTGGCTAGACAGGGAGGGTCCCCTTTATTTTCTGGGTCCTAAGCTGTGGAATTCCTTGCTCTCACACTCCACCTTTGGAACTTCTATGCTATGTTCCAGAAAACACTAAAGACCTGGGGGCATATTACCAAGCAATAGCGATAATTATGGCTATTGCTTGGTTAGAGACAAAAATTTACCGCTGAGCTGCGGCGATTTTTATCGCAGATAAACCTTGGTATCACCAAGGTTTATCGCAAATGCGATAAAAAACGGCCGCAATGCATGAATATCGCTGAAATGTCAGCGATATTCATGCATTACCGAGCTAATGCTCTTAGCCATGTTATCCACCTCCCATTGGATAACATGGCTAAGAACTGCTCAGGGCAGGTGTTAGCTTTTGGAGATATTCACGCTTAGCGCGAATATCTCCAAAAGTTGGTAATAGGAGATAGCAATGTTAGCGACTGTTTCTAGTCGCTAACATCTTGGCACGCCCACTTTGCATGTCATTAGTGATAAATATCACTGACATGCAAAGTGGGGCCCAAGATGGTCGCTATCTCCTACTAGCTGTCACTAACTGGTGTTAGCGACAGCTAGGTAATAGGGAGATAATTTTATCTCCGCTTTCTTGGCTTTTAAAGCCAAAAAAGCGGAGATAAACCCCCTTGATAATATGCCCCTAGTCCTGCTAGTTTTTTCGATCTTGCTCTGTTTCTATTCTGCTGCCACTGTGAAACCCTGTTGGGTTAGCTATATGTTTTACAAATCTGAATTGAGATGGAGTGCATGGTGAGTGTAGAAACAGTCCCACATACTTATTCATGTAACAATATTCAAGAAGGTTTAGCCAAGAATTCTGTACACAACATTTTAAATAACTAACAGAATTTCAATATATAAATATATTTATACTAGGAACGGGAGTAAAGCAATTGGAATGTGTGCAAAACACAATACTACACTGTGAGAAATTAGGATACTGATTGGGGGGGGCGTGAAATCCTACTCAAGCAGCAACCATAATCCTTGTCAGAGTGAAGTGACAAGAAAACCCTAAATTAACCTGTGCGCAAACCTCTGATAGCTTGGTACAAAAGCAGTCAGGCTTAACATAGAGGTAATGTACAAAGCATCTATGCAGCACTTCAAGCAGTAATAAAGTGAAACACAACATAAGAAAAATCCCACACGAATTTAGAAAAAAGTTGTAAAATGTAATAAATAATTTAAGGCCAGAATGACAAAAGTCCAATAAGTAGTACCGGAAATATGCACTTTTAAAGATTTAAGTGAAAATAGCGCCAAAAAGCACAAAGCACCAACGTTGGTTATCTGCTTGTACAAAGTCACTAGTTCAAGATGGAGGGTGGGCCTGCTACAACTACCGAGTTAGGCCCACTGAACAAGAGTACCTTAAATCCTAGTTATGAAGCGTTGCGAGAACCTATGTCGAGGACGCGTTGTGCAGCCAGGGCGATGTGAGGTCCTGGTGGGGAGATGCGTTGTGCAGAGTTGGATCCAGAAGGCTGTGAGGCTATGATATGAGGTCCTTCATCGTCGTCAAGGATGCTGCTGAAGAGGGGTTTGTGATGCACATTGCATTGAGAATGTGTTGAGTAGCGGCCGTTCTGAGGAATCTGCTGGGCTTGCGATGCGGAGGTCTGTGACATCGTCAAGGATGACATCAACAAGGGGCTTGCAATGCAAAGACTTGCATCAGTGATGCATCCCACATTGGTTCTGATGCAGATTTTGGTGAGGCAATGCGTTGGTTCTGCTGGCATCATAGCCACCAGGGCACCTTCAGGGTCACTTCTGGAGGATTCCATCCCTCAGATGTGCTTGGAATTTCCTGGCTCCCTGCCCTGGCCCCTGATTGTCTAGGGCCACAATAGAGTAGTGTCAGGGGTTTGTGAGAGTGCTCAGGCAGGGCAGTGTGGTATGTGACAGCTCCTCTTCCTTGTTAACTCACAGTGGCTCATCCTACCATTCAATCTATCAATCAGAGGTTTGTAAAATGCGCTACTCACCCGTAAGGGTCTTAAGGAGCTGGGGAGGGGGCAGCCCCGGATCAGTCGAAGAAATAGGTCTTGATGTCCTTCCTGAACGCGTGCAGGGTCGGGGAGCATCTGATGTTCACCGGGAGTTTGTTCCAGGTCTTGGCCGCGATGTAGGAGAAGGCACTACCACCTGTTCTGTTCCTGCAGATGTGGGAGACCTCTGCCTGGGCGAGGTCGGCAGAACGGAGGTTCCTCTTGGGTACGTGGAAGGATACTCTCTTGTTGAGGTAATTACTGCGTGGTTAACATTCCGAACGCAAACATTGTAATCGGGTAGTCGGAATGTAAACCGACCAAGTCGGTCGGAAGGGCTCCGACGCAGTTGAGGAGATTCCAACTGTCGGTAGGATGCTTTCCGCCTGACATCATAATGAGCACCTTAGTGTAATAAGGTAACCTAATGCTATGGGAGAAGTAGGCCTTGCTGTAGAGAAAAACAAAATTAAGAGTTTTCACTAACAGGACATGTAAAATTTTAAAGTATATGTTCAACTTATTAAATTAAGGAAGTGAACCTCAAACAGAACATGGGTGCGCAAAAGGATCGTAGAGGACCATTATTGAAGACCCTCATCTACTTATTCAGGCAAAGAGCAGTATATTATCTCCATTGGGGTGATGCCTTAGGTAGCATCATTATAGGGTCTCTTTCCCTTCAGCGTCCTGTTCTCCAGGTGAAAAGCCATCCTCCTTCCTGGTCAACTGTCTATGTGGTGATGTGTGAGTGAATTAAAAAAATCACCAATCTCAGTGAGCTATTTTGATTAGAAATAGAATAAAAAAATAGAAATAGAATTAAAAAAAAGGGAACCGAAATATAGTTAAAAAAGAGATGTTTTTAAGGAGAATTACTAATCCTTCACACCTGGTTTATAAGGTCAGGTCATCATGTTTCAGCCTTAAGTAGTCAAAGCATGCCACGCCGAGAACGGGACACTCAAGAGAAAGAGACTTATTAAGAGAACTCTACGATCCTTTTGAGCACCCAATCCGCTATTTAAAGTTCACTTTCTTTGATTATTTATGTGGATGTTGGAGGTTGAGTGAACCCATCACCCCTACCTCTATCTCCCCCTTTTGATTTATTGCAACGTTTTAAATACACTGTTCCCTGCTCTCTAAGCTGTTCAGGGCCTACTCAGAGATGTTTTGGGAAAAGCAAAAGGTTTATTTTGCAAGGTTAAAATGGCAGTACAAAACTGCACACACAAGCTTCAATAGTAGGCCTGAGACATGTTTGCAGGGCTACTTAAGTGGGTGGCAGAGTAAGTGATGAAGGCCCACCAGTAGCATTTAATTTACAGGTCCTGGGTACATGTAGCATCTGTTTCCAAGGGACTTACAAGTAAATTAAATATGGCAGTTGGATGTAAACCAAATCTGTAGTGGATGTAAACCAAATCTATAGTGTTTAAGGGAGCGAGCACAAGCATTTTAGCACTGATTAGCAGAGGTGCAGTGCACATAGTCTAAAGTCTGCAAAAACAAGATTAGCAAAAATAGGAGGGATAAAGGTAAAATGTTTGTGGGAAGACCACCCTAAGGCTGTCAGGTCTAACATACACACTGCTGAACATAATATGAAATGCAACACAAGATAGTAAAATGAACCAATGGACCCACTAGGATAGTGACAATTTCTACTGGGTTCACAAGCACAATCAGAGCAGATGTGAATCCAGGGCCAGTGGCTGAATACAATAAGTTCATGAACAATTTTAATGAGCACCAGACTCAGAATGTACCAAGGATACCAAGGGGTCACAAAGCTTACAGGGTCAGGCAAGCCTATAGGGTATTCAGGCAGTGCCCGAAGGGCTGGCCTGAAAGGTGTTTCTTTGGCTGTTCGCAGGTCTGTCTTATGGCCTTCTGGGCCAGTTTTTATTGATGATTTCCCTGATATTACCACAAACATTGCCTGCAGCAAGTTCATATCCATACAGTCTTCCTTATCAGTAAACCACTTATACACTGTGTCTTTACAATTTGAAAACTGCCTGAACTTGAAAATATGGGTGACATTTGTAGCTATCTGATTCACTAATGGGAGGCACTTTTATTTTGCTATGCAGTCCTATTTTGTGACCAAGTTTGCAAAGCTTCTTGAACATGGAAAATGTTACTCAAAATAGAGGCTAGACATATTTTCAAACAAATTGATTGCTTTGTATCTCTTAGTTATATGAAACAGTTTAAAAAACAGTTTAAATAGAGCAGCATAATCATGACATGAGCTAATGTAGGTGTGCATTTTTGCCGATGTAACAATCTGCAGATCAGGTTCAAATTCAAATACATTTGTTAACTGTGTGAAACACCTTGCCCTACACCCCCACTCATTATGTGAATGTTCTGATCCCCCGTCCAGTCTGCAATGAGAACAACTCCTGCCCTCTTCAGGAGTACATTTAAGAACCTTTCCAAGGTTTAAATATGTCAGACATAAGTTGGTGAATGTCCACAAATATATATGTGTGAGGCATGCCTCTCCCTACCCACCACACTGCTCCTGTGACTATTACTCCTCACTTGTAAATATTTGCTTGAAAAAATCATTTTGAGAATGAAAAAACATTTTTGCCAATTTAGAAGGTAGTTTTGGACATGTAATCAAAAGTCTCTAGGGAGCAGATTTACAAGCCCCTTGCGCCATGTTTACACCGCTGTTGCGTCACGCAAGGCGGCGTAAACGTGGCGCATCCCTACGAGGTATTTACAACGTGACGCATCTATGGAGATGCGTCACGGTGTAAGGCCCTGCGCCACATGAAACCTGCGTCAGGTTTCATGTAGGCATTCCGGTGCGGGGGGGGGGGCGTTCCGTCGCAGGAACGCCCCTGAAAAGTGACTCAGTGAAATCTACAAGATTTCACTGAGTCACTTTCCCAACGCTGATGCGTCAAAACCCTGCGCCTGCTTGAAGCAGGCGTAAGGCTTGACGCACCACGTTAAAGATAGGGCAAGTTGGAAAAGTGCTGGAGTTGCGTGCCGCACGCAACACAACTTCAGCTCTGCGCCAACTTTACGCCCAAGATGCGACACGCATCTGTTCATTCCTGCGCCATGGTGCGCCGCATTGTAAATGCGGCGCATCATGGGTGGCGCAAGGATGAACTTGCGTGCCGTATCTTTCCTGGTGCATCTCTGCCGATTTGCAGAGATGCGTCAGGCAACGTGAATCTGCCTCTTTATGTTTGTGATCCATAGTTACACACTCAAATGGCTTTATGATCAAACAAGGAAATTGTGAATGAGTACACCAAATGTTGTGGGATGAATATCTGATACAATGACAATACTCTTCATGAAGACTTTTTCATTCAATAAAGTGCTCAGGAAGATATATTTTGAACCTTGTCCTACACCCACCTCACCTATGTATTGAACTGTCTAAATCCCCACTCCGTATGTGCCTGAGACTTGTCTTATGATCTTATTGCGACCCTTTTGAAGTAATAAGGGTAGTATTCATATGGCCATTATGAGATGTATGAATTGTTTTGAAATGTCTACCCAGGCAAAAGAAAATGTACCTTAGTGAGCATTTCCAGAAGACATTACTGTGCCTAAACTTATGCCTGGAGCTTGTAGGGAGCATATTTGCAAGGGCCTAATGCCACAGGAACATAGGGCCCGATTCACAAAAGTAATCTGAGACAAAATCCTGACTTTACGACTTTCGGTATTCACAGGGCATTTAGGAGTAGTAAAATTAGGATTTTGTCTTAAGTTTGTCTTAAGATAAACTTAAGTTAAACTTAAGTAAGGATTTTGTCTTAAGACTAAAACTTAAGACAAACTTCAGACAAAATCCTAACTTAAGTTTAACTTAAGACCAAAATTTACGACAAACTTAAGACAAAATCTTAACTTAAACTTAAGTTTAACTTAAGTTCAACTTAAGTTAGGATGTTGTCTTAAGACTAAAACTTAAGACAAAGTCCTAAGTTAAACTTAAATTAAACTTAAGTTAGGATTTTGTCTTAAGACCAAAACTTAAGACAAACGTAAGACAAAATCCTAACTTTACTACTCCTAAATGCCCTTTGTAAATACCGAAATTCATAAAGTTAGGATTTTGTCTCAGATTACTTTTGTGAATTGGGCCCATCACTTTTTATGAAATTAAGGTTTAAAAAGAATTGTATATCTGGACTGTTGGGTCCGCAATATGTTTGAGAGACTCGTGCAGCAGCTCCAGTTTAAAAGTGTAGCATTCTAATTGGCCCAGGGAATTTTCTTTCCCTGAGGGCCGTCTTGCTACCACAGGAGTCAGACTCTGATTGGCTGCCCTGCTGGAGAGAGCCCACCGATTAGCTACTAGCAACATGTCAAAAATATTGCTGGCAACCATGATAGTACTTGGGGACTTAGAACTGTGTCCTGAAATTAAAAAAGAAAAATAGTATAAGGGTCGGATACCCTGACCCGAAGTCCCCATGGGGGGGGGCCCAGAGGGACCCCCTGTGGCCCAAAAAAAACATCAGCAAAAAATGCTGTGATCCCATACGACTCCCACAGGATACAAAACAAATAGCAGCAGGGTTGTGTTTAATGTGTTTATGCCCTGGGGATCCCACTCTCAGGCTATATTTATTAAGTTCAGAGGGCCTACTTGCCCCTCCTCCCGAGCCTCCAGCGGCTCTAAAGAGCCCACTAATGGGGGTGACATTTCTTTGTATGGGAAGGGAGCTACACAGACCACCTCCACAAGCCTCTGAGGCCTCGGGGAGCCCACCAAAAGGAGAGGGGGGCTGTGTGGCCCACTCTCTGAGCCTTTGGAGGCCCCGGGGAGCCCATCACCGGGGTCAAAATGACTCCATATGGGGATGGGGGCCTCACTGGCATGAGTAGGGAAGCCTGCGTTTGCTCTTTCTTGGCATGAACATTTTTTAATGTACCTGCAAAGTGGGAGCAATCACCAAGTCTGCTCCATGGGGACCGGAGCTTTGAAAATGCTCCACTGTGCTGGGAGCAGACTTGTGATCAAAATATTGCCACTCCCGGAGGGAACAGTATTATGAGTTTTTCCCTGCATTTGGGAGCAATGCTGGCTCCTGCTGTATGACGGGAGCTGGCTGGGGCCATAAGGGCCTTGGGGCTCCCCATTGGGACCCTAATTAAAAGTATGGTGGGTGCCCTTGGTAGGCACCAGGACACCCTCGTTTTAGAATTGTGGATCCCAGGAAATGAGATCCTTGGGCCAAGAAAAGCTCAGGCGATGTGACCCCCCCCATAAAATATTACATGGCCCTGGAGGATAGGGTCTCCAGTGCCTACAGAATCTCTGGGGGGACACTGTGGCCCCCCTTCCCTTTTTGGATAAATGCCCGGCCCTGGGTGATGGGTTCCCTAGGGCCTAAAGAGGCTTGGGAAACGGGTCGATCTCCCATTTATTTGAATAAGTGGCCCCGTGAATGGCGTCCCCGCAGAGGATAATGACTTGGTGACAGGGCCGTGCTGCCCCCTCCCCATAAATTTAAAAAAGGTCCTGGTGTATGGGGTCCTTATGGCCAGGCACCCCAGCCGCGCACCATCAAAGGCTGTGTGCAATGCGGGTTTGCATATATGTATGGTAATTAAATATGACTACAGCTCCCCTCCCTGAGCTTCTTCTCGCCGCAGAGACCCCATCCCCCAGGGCCTCTATTCAATATAGAGGGTGCCCCGTTGCCCATTCGAGGCACCCACAAACATGTTGGGGCTGCTGAGGGAACCGCAGGGCCCCCGCAGCCCAAGCTGGCTCCCTGCATTGTGGTTGAGTAGGCATTGCTCTCTCCCTCAGGGAATGACAATTTATGTTGCTTCTTCAGGCGGGAGCAATCTCTTGCTTTTTTTTGCCTGCCCGCATCAGTATAGGCAAGGAAACAGATCAAAAGTCATCCTTCAGCCATTTTTAATGCTCCCTCCCGCTGGGAGAAGACTGTGTGTTTGCGCCTCATGGTGTGTCCGGAGGTAGGATCCCTTGGACACAGTATGTGGGGCACCCTCTCCTAATTTATTAGATTGGGCCCCATGGGATGGGGTCCATAGGACTGAAAGCAGCCTTGGGAGGGGAGCTCTGTCCCTTCCTCCCATAAAAAAGTGTTCCAGTCCCCGGGGATGGGGTACCTGGGGTAACAAAATGTCCTGGGGAGGGGGGCTGCGCATCTCCCACCCCTTCTGTACCATGGCCCCGGGTGGGCTCCAATGGACCAATATTGGCTTGGGGTGGGGGTGCTGAACGTCCCTTTGGCTTCAGTCTGACGTCTTAAGCCGATGACACCCAGATTGTGTTGGCTGCATATAAAAATCAGGCTTCTCCTATTCAGCAATTTCAGAACTGTATGTGCACTATAAACAGATGGATGAGTACACACTGTCTTTAACTCAACTCTGAAAAAACAGAGGTCCTGATCTTTGGTAATCTGCAGCCGAACTGGGGCAATCTGTTGTGGCCGGCAGAGATGGGAGAACCACCAAAACCAGCGGTTAAGGCTAAGAACCTGGGAGTGTGATTCGACAAAAAACTCTTGCTCTCTCAGCATACAAATGCAACTGTCTCCGCCTCCCACCTCCTTATTAAGAAAGTAAGGAAGATTCTTCCTTATATTCCTGTGGACACCAGAAAAACTGTGGTAACTTTGCTGATTCCGTCTAAACTGGATTACTGTAATGGGCTTTACCTGAACATACAGAAGCAGTGCTTAAAAAAGCTTCAGATTGTATAAAATACAGCAGCACGGTTACCGATCAACACCCTTAGGTGCAAATCTGTGTCTAAAGAGATTCGTAGCCTGCATTGGCTTCCTGTAGCACAACGCATTAAATTCAAGGCTCTGTGTCTGCCTATAAAGCACTGGACCACACAGGTCCTGTCTTCCTACAAAAACTTTTTGCTTGGTATGAACCAACCAGACATCTATGCTCTACAGGGGCCAAACTCCTGACAGTTCCCACAATTTGAACATCATACTGGGGTGGCCACAGTTTTCTTTATGGCACCTCAAAACTCTTCTGAGCGACCCCAGAAAAGTTAGCTCCCTCTCCACCTTTAGGAAAGGACTAAAAACTTGATTGTTCCAGAACTAGACACCAGTGCGGACTTACTGTGTCCTCAGCGCCAAGACACCTCCGGGTATTCGATCGCTTTATAAATCCCATTAACATTAACATTAACTAAACAATGCAGTCATGGTGGTGGGTGCCCGGACTGTATAATTAAAGAATGAGTCCCATGACAAAGTTTTTTGTTATTGATCCTAAGACATCCCGGCCGGATTGCGGCATACATTGCTGATTTTTTTGTATTTTAGCCACAATGGGTTCCCTTTGGGCCCCCATGGGGCCTAGTGGGGGAGGCTATTTCTACCCTGCCTGTTTATATTTTTTTTTGTTAAACTTCAGGACAGGGGATTAAGGGTCATATTTACCAAGGGATTGCGCCACCGGAACATCAATTTTTCTGACGCTCAGGTGGCTCAATACCCTGCACCAAATTTACAAAGCGCAGTTAGGCCACTTTTCTTTTCAAATATGGTACTCTTTCACACAGTTTTCTGTGTGAAAGGGGTGTGCAATTGATATTGCCGTGGGTTTTCCAATGCAACACCCATTGCTTTTTACAAGGAACTGTAACTCCGAGGCAGTTCCAATAACTAACGCTATTCAAAAGCAGGCATAAGAGTAGTGCAATAAGGAGAAATACTTCTATTTCTCTTTGTTTATGCTCTTTCACACTTGAAAGTGCAAATCACCTTTGAAGATTCGTTCTGTGCACATAAACAATCATTTCCTGTAACACAGACACCCATGCGTCATGGTACGAAGGTGCCTGCGTTTCAGTGAATCATCCCTGCAAAGCAGGCGCCATTGCACTATGGTGCAAGTGTATCTGTGTTGGCACTAGGAAGCACAAGGATATGCCGTATTTTAGTTTTTACCACGCATCTTTGCGTTTTTGACGCAGTGCAGCACTGCAAAATTGCTCGCAGCGCTGCAACATTTCCTAGAAAATATATCCCTAAGTCTCGAATCCTGTAATGACTGCCGGCAACATTTTCCTGATGTTGCTGGCAGCCAATCGGAGTCTCTCGAGGCTCCTGGGGACCCAATCATCCAGATATAAAAATATTTTTGAACTTTAATTTCTTAAAAACTACCAAATGAATTTACCTTAAATACAAAAACCACAATGTACGGACCATGATCTAGCTTCCTGACAAATTTGGTGTAATTCCTTTCAGCAGTTTTTACAATAGTATTTCTTAAAGAAGTCTATGGAAAAGGCATGGTGATTTAGTGTTTTGGGATTCCCCTTTTTTTGGCCTCTGCTTGACAGATCTCCCCAAAACAGTCCATGCACAAACAAGAACGAAAAGGAGCAACTTTTTGGAAAGTTTCATGAAGATTCGTCAAACCGGACCTAAACTATAACTACCCTGTGGCATTCTGATTGACCCAGGGAGGTGTGTTGCTTAGTTCCCACTAATCCGCAGGTCCTGCACATTGCTTGGACAACATAAACTAAGGGCTTAGTGTCACGACTGATTCCAGACTCCCCGCAGGATATTTTGGCCTATAGACCAGCTAGCTCACAGTGCCACCGTAAGCCCCCCTAACCTCCGAGTTAGAGAATGGTTTTTGGCAACCACTGAATATGACAACCATGATTCCTCAGGAATCGTGTAAACAGCACAGAATCTTTCGCTCAGTCACTTGTGCTCACTTATTTTCGGAGAAATATACAGAGAATACACAGTGGGACGTTTTCAATAAAATGTATTGAACAAATGTTATTCTTGTATAAAATACGTGTGCTGCAATGATTAGTAGACAGAAGCAAGATAACCGTGGTTGCTAGCACCAAAAGCGAAAATTGTATTGTATATATGCAGGCAGTTAAACGTGGCAGTAATCTAGCGTACTCCTACTATGCAAACCCTACTCTAAGTTTACCTAATGTCTGTGTAGGTGTAAAGCCAAGAATCATCTCAAGGGACCATCCAACCCCAGTACCTGATGGGATAGAGTGAAGGACCCCGTCTTGGTCACAAACTGGACACCCCTCACGAGATGTCAGCTTACTGCGTGGTGATTTCTCAGCATGCAATGACCCTCGGTGTCAGCGGAAGTACTTCCTCTATTAATCTATCTGAATGCTCATCTTTTATAATAGAAAGCAGCCTTGCGATGTACATATAGATTAGTGATGTTGTGGATATGTAGATAGCCCTGTCACCCTGTGGATGAAGATCATGATGACAGTTGTACGTAGTAAGGAACGAGACCTTGTACATGATGTTCAGGGTATTGTGATAATGTTGTGCGAAGCTCGATGTACAACACGTTTAGTTTCAGAGAAACTAATCCAACATTGTTGTGCATGAAAATGTATGCAAAAGGTCTCAGCTTAGAAATGTTATGTGTGAGGACAATGTACGAAATGAGCTGCTTCGGTACATGGGCCTAACCTGGGACCTTAACAGGTGTATATGTATATATATATTGGTCCAGAAAGAGTGCTTTTTGTTAGTTGTTGTGAATCTGTTCAGTAGTTTCAGAGTTATTAAAGTAAAAAGAAATGTATAAATCTAGGGGCACAAATCCTTTGCGGATCCACTCGCGGGGCAGTTATATTTATACTTATACTTCTCTGAAGAAACTATAACTCATGCCACTAAGTAACTTTAGGCAACTAGTTAGAGTTTCTTAACATAAGTATAACTCTAAGTATAACTATTACTGCTTAATTTCTATGACTTTGTGTGGGTAAAATGTGACCCTAACTCTGACTTACCTGAAACCTTTATCTGCTTCACTAAATATCTATCTATCTATCTATCTATCTATCTATCTATCTATCTGTCTGTCTGTCTGTCTGTCTGTCTGTCTGTCTGTCTGTCTGTCTGTCTGTCTGTCTGTCTGTCTGTCTGTCCGTCCGTCTGTCCGTCCATCCATCCATCCATCCATCCATCCATCCATCCATCCATCCATCCATCCATCCATCCATCCATCCATCCATCCATCCATCCATCCATCCATCCATCCATCCATCCATCCCTCTATCTCTCTATCTCTCTATCTCTCTATCTCTCTATCTCTCTATCTCTCTATCTCTCTATCTCTCTATCTCTCTATCTCTCTATCTCTCTATCTCTCTATCTCTCTATCTCTCTATCTCTCTATCTCTCTATCCATCTATCTATCTATCTATCTATCTATCTATCTATCTATGGGGTCCATTAGGATGATGGGCGGTGGCACCACCGTGGTGGTGGCGGGGCAGAAAAACAGCTTTTTCCACCCGCGAGCAGCGGTACTCACGTCCGCCACATTAGGATAACAAAACATAGGTCAATTTGCGTCCACCGTGGAGCGACACACACCGCCATCAAAGTGCACCCGCCACCGCGGCGGCGGGAGCCAATCAAGACTCTCCGCCGTGCCGAATGAGGTCCACCCCGCTCGACAAATTAGGATGGCCCAAACAAGCTGACGCACCGCAGCGGAGACACCGCCCAGCCTGAGCAGGTGGAAAGTCAACAGCAGAGCGTGAACGCCAAGACCCGGTCATGAACACCATGGACCCAGCCCTCCATATGCATCCGGTGATGTACCTGCTACAACACTACCGCCAGATCGGCCGCCGCAGACGACACCGAAGGTACGCAACTACACATATTCAACACACATGCCGACACAGGGCCCAAGCACCACACAGATACCCTGCTGGGGAACACAACACATCCACACGGGCACCCACACATCACCCACCTGACAACAAAACACCCCTCTGCATCCGTAACACACATCATCCGCTAACCAGCAGCAACGTCCCGGTCCCGGTCACGTCACTGCCGCAGTCAACACATGCACACTATGCAGAAGGCAGGGCCACTCCAAGGCATGGGCAGGGCACAAACACCATAGGGACACATCACCCCCAATCACACATCAACACACCACAACAAGTCACAGGCCAGGTGCCCATCCTGTGCACCACCCAGGCACACCAACAAGCACTGCAACAACAAGCACAATGCACACCCCCTGCACCACACAACCAGGGACACAGTCACTGCAGGAGTGACTGACAAGGAACACACAACACCAGTGCCACACATACTGAAGGCTGACAATCCCTCCCATTACATACACAAACAAAAACACACCCTGGGTGTAGCCACAAACACAAGACACACACAGGGATGCCTCAACAGATGCCTGCACAAGAACAACATACAAACACTACAGGAACACATACAGAACTCCAACAGAAACAGACATACCCTGTCAGCCAAACTGGAGAAAAGCAATGGGAGCACAGACACAACAGGAGTACACAACAACATCACTCAGGAACAAAACACACACATCATAACACTAATCATACAAGAAGTGCATCTGGGCAAACACACACGGCCACACCAAACCGACCACAGATGCACATGAAACCCCAATCAACAAACACCACAATACATCAGGGGATGCACATCGGGCAATGCCAAGGACACATACACACAGCACTGCATGCACAACAAGCAGTGTTTGCATAACAAGCACAACAGCCACACACAGACATGATTGACACAACCGCATCACACACACCACAAAACTGCACTGCACAAATACAACAGCACACCCAGGAACTCAAGCAATACCACAGCCAACATCCACACATCCAACACAACAACTACACATGGACCATTCTGGGATACAAGAGCCCAGCCACCTCCACCAGAGCACTGGCCAGCACACACAGCTGAAGTGCACATGACCACTACAGAATGACCAATAGCACAAGGACAGCACACATAAACCATTGGGGCAATGTCCAGAGTGGAATAACACTCATGGCCCAAGAACTGCACCACAAAGCACAAGTGCACAAATGAAGTGATGTGGAGGCACACACACATGGAAACCAAGGGGAAAGCTGACATCAAAGCGAAACTGCCTGCATGTCAGTAGCATACATGTAAGGGGTGTACCACACACAAATAGAGGGAGGGAACACCCACAATGGCCAGGCACAAGTGGCACACATAGTGGATGTTCCAAAACCACACACACCATGCCATACAGGAGTGGAAAAACCACCATGTGTCTGCAATGCATGACAATCACAATGCCAGTGTGGAGCAGCAGGGCCACACAGTTTACACAAAAACACCCAAACACATTGAGGATCAACCAAACACAACACTGATGTGCAACTCACACACTTTGCACACTTCAAACTTACAAACACAACAAGGAGGAGTCACACACAACACCATGGATACACCAACACACAGCACAGTGCACTACAAACAGCTCACACCAGTGCATATAATCCTCTACACAGGTCAAGACAAAACAAACAACAGGAATACAACTCCTGGGTGACACATGGGTGTCCCCCACAATACAGGGGCACACATACATCCACTACAAACTGACACCCTTCACACTGCACACCTCTGCTACACCCAAGACCATGCATCTCATGTAGGCCATGGTACCAGGACCAAGGGCCAACACAAGATGACCATACACATACAAGGCTGGGCACACAGAAAGGAAACAACACACATACTTCATGACATATCCCAGCCAGCTCCTAAACATTTGAACAGCATCACACCCTGTGCTGGCAGTGTCCCCCAACCAGACATGTGAACAGTGTAGGCAACAGTAGCAAATCACTAACAAGATGGCTGCATGACAGCTAAAATAGCCATCACACATGACAACATTTGCAGGGTCAGAATGGACTGAAGATCCTGTCACCCCTGTCCAAAAATATGATGCCTGCAAAGAGCCGTGCAATGTTGAAGTTATACATGGAGCATGGTGCATAGGCAAGCAAATGCAAACAGAAACAGAACTTTAATCAGCAAGGACACTGACAAAACATACAACAAAAGTAACTGTATTTATTCACAGATTGCACAGATGTAGCGGTACAGCAATTGTAGACAACAGCAAGCCTCAAAATGATGTACACATGCTAGATACCATGCACAGGTGAAACACAAACAGGAAGGCCAGTGTCCATAGCACAGGGAAGAGGCAAACACAGCAGAGCAACAGGGCCATTGTCCATGGCTGGTGAGGGGCCAACACAGCAGAGCAACAGGGCCAGTGTCCATGGCAGGTGAGAGTACAGCACAGCATAGCAACAGGGCCAGTGTCCATGGCAGGCGAGAGGCCAACATAGCAGAGCAACAGGGCCAGTGTCCATGGCAGGTGAGAGTACAGCACAGCAGAGCAACAGGGCCAGTGTTGATGGCAGGAGAGAGGCCAACACAGCAGAGCAACAGGGCCAGTGTCCATGGCAGGGGAGAGGCCAACGCAGCAAAGCAACAGGGCCAGTGTCCATGGCAGGTGAGAGTACAGCACAGCAGAGCAACAGGGCCAGTGTCCATGGCAGATGAGAGGCCAACACAGAAGAGCAACAGGGCCAGTGTCCATGGCAGGGGAGAGGCCAACACAGTAGAGCAACAGGGCCAGTGTCCATGGCAGGAGAGAGTACAGCACAGCAGAGCAACAGGGCCAGTGTCCATGGCAGGTAAGAGGCCAAAACAGCAGAGCAACAGGGCCAGTGTCCTTGGCAGGTGAGAGTACAGCACAGCAGAGCAACAAGGCCAGTGTCCATGGCAGGTGAGAGGCCAACACAGCAGAGCAACAGGGCCAGTGTCCATGGCAGGTGAGAGTACAGCACAGCAGAGCAACAGGGCCAGTGTCCAAGGCAGGTGAGAGGCCAACACAGCAGAGCAACAGGGCCAGTGTCCATGGCAGGGGAGAGGCCAACACAGCAGAGCAACAGGGCCAGTGTCCATGGCAGGTGAAAGTACAGCACAGCAGAGCAACAGGTCCAGCAACACACCCATGTTCCAAACAATGTACAGGACTAGCACACCTGTATGATGCACAGGCCTATGAGGGTAGTGTCTACTCACTCCTGGCTGTCATGCGGACTTGTACCTGGCTGTGTGTCGGGGACAGCAGGCCCACTTGACTGTGGTGGCAGAGCCCCAGGTGCTGTGGGGCTAACAGTGGATTGGCAAGCTGGAGGGCTGTGTGGACCAGGTGGCATAGTGGCACGTGGAGGTGGAGTCATGCAGACCTCTGACACAGTGTGGGTGGGTGAGGTTGGCGGGGTGCCCTTGCACTTTTTGGGAATATGAAATGGCTTCCCTGTCTTGGGGTTGATGGGAAGTGGTGATGACACAACAGGAACACTCTACAACTGTCCCACATCAGGTGCAGACCCTGGCACTACGTCTGGAGATGTGATGGAACCCACGGAACGCTTGGTCTGGCTACGTCTCTGGACCACCTTCCCCTCTTTGCCAGGTGTACCCCCTACAGTGCCCTCCTTTGCCTTTTTGCCAGGGGTGGTCTCTACAGTGCCCTCCTTTGCCTTCTTGCTAGTGGTGGTCTCTACACTGCCCTCCTTTGCCTTCTTTCCAGGGTTGGTCTCTACACTGCCCTCCTTTGCCTTCTTGCCAGGTGTACCCCCTACATTGCCCTCCTTTGCCTTCTTGCCAGGGGTAGTCTCTACACTGCCCTCCTCCACCTGCATCAATGGATGTGGAATTAGGGTAGATGTTTTTGGTGGATGTGTCCCTGTGCTCTTCCTAGGTGTACCCCAGATATGCAAGACCTCTCAGTGGCCACAGACACTGCATGTGTAGGTTTGTGTGATGTACTACGGACAGGAAAATCTTGTGCTGGTGATGCCTCTGCAGCATGTGAGGCTGATGTTTGCCTCATTGCTCTTCTGGCCTTGCCCTTCCCTGACTGGCTCTTGTCTGTGCATTCTGGGGTGGCCATGTTCTTCAGTGGGGATGGTGTCGGTGGGCGGGAGTGTTTGGGTTGTGTCTGTTGTGTGCTCCTGGTGCTGTACCTTTTCGTTGAGGCAGGCGAAGCGTGCACACTGTCATCTGATGTGGACACTGACTGGGGGGTGGACAAAGGCACCTGAGCTGCAATGGGAGCACGTGCCTGTTAAAGGGATGACGTGACTGTGGATGACAATGCCTGAACTGTACGGTGTAGCCCACCCACATCTGAGTGCATGCCCTCCATGTATGCAACCACCTGGCCTAATTTCTTTTCATGGTCACTGAAGGCATTGAGCAGGGCAGTCTGGCCCACACAAAGCTGTCGCAGGAGCTCAACACACTCTGCACTGAGGGCAGCAGGTGGGACAGGTGCAGGGGCAGCGGTGCCAGGTGTGAATCTGACTCGTCCCCTCTTAGTGACACGGATATGGGTAGCACCAGAGGAAGTGGATGGGAGGCTGGGCACTGGCCGCTGGGTGATAGATGATGATGCAGACTCTCCATCCCCTGTGCCTGCCAACATGGATGCATCCCCGCTGGCATCTGATGATATGGTACTCTGTGTCTCTGGCACAGATTCCTCCTGCATACTTCTGTCCCCCTCAGATGTACTAGTGTGATCTGTGGCACTTGTCTCCAGTGCAGCTGTAGTGCTACTCTCACCACCACTGGTTTCTGGCTCATGCTCCTCCATGGTCTCTTGCGAATCTGCATGAGAGAGAGATACAGAGTTGTGTAAGTGTCATCATCTGGTCACACGTTTTACAAGCAATGCAGTATAGGAGATACCCAAATCTACATAGTAACTGCCACACCCTGCAATCACTGTGCAGAACACACTACATAGACCACAACAGTGCCTGTAACGCACAAATAATGCCATGAATTAGCAACACAGCACTACTCCCTGCCTGTAGATGGAGTGCCTCACCCACCAACTCTCCCTGCTCTAGGGACATGATGTGGATACAACATGTATTACCAAAGTCAGACCTTCAGGGAACAGGAGGGGACAACACACACATCTATTAGGTCATTACAGTCCACAATGCCAATTAGGCCATAGCAAGCACCATGTGGTAACCTGGGGCACATTGTTGTCTGATGTCATCGATCATGGTGCATGCAAAGTAGGCATACATGAAGTCACACTCAGAAAGTTGACACTGCAGTTCACCCCATTATGGATTCCCCACACTATCCCAATGAAGAATGACCATGTGGAGCCTAAACCATCTGGCAATGCGAAAGTACATCAGGGATTATCAGCTCAGTAAGGCCAGGGTGGGCCAATGCCTGATAGAACGGCACATCACAGCAGCCACTCACATTACACAGCACATCACAGCACCACACGCACATCACATGGGTATCCTGTGCCACAGGCCCTGTACACATGCATCCACTCCCAGCAAATGTCACCCTCCCGAGATACTCACCACCCCTGCCTTGCTGCCGATGCTCCCTCAGACGTGCATCCAGGTCTGGATGAGTCACTGCCAAGATGCGGCCCATCAGTGGAGTCATGCTGCGCCGTGCCAAACGCCCTGTGCGTGGTAGCAACCCAAAGGTCATCTCTGCCACTTGCTTTGCCAGCCGGCTGATGTCGTCCCACCTCTTGTGTCAGTGGGTGCGTCACCTGTTGGAAACCCCCAGGGCTCGTACCTTTTCTGCAATGGCCCTCCACAAGGCCTTACGCTGGTGTACCTTGAGCTGCAGGTATGAGAGAAAAGAAGGGTAAATGTAAGATACCAACATCTATCAGAACAGTAGCAAGACACAGACTCATGACTAATTGTAACCTCCCTCCATCCAAAACTGGGGGACCCCTCACAAGGGCACTATGCATGGCCCAGACATTTGTGAATGCATGCACACTTTGGGGCGTATATGCTCCATGATATTCCCACGAATGCATGATGCCTCAACACAATATGCATCAACAGAAGTGTGTAGGTCTGCAGTAATCCAGGGCATAGATGGGGCATTTCTACTATTCAGTGTGAAGGAACTGGAGCAAGGAGCATGCAAGTTTGGTGATGTATAATCGTTTTGGTGGACAGGCACTGAATTTACTCTCTGGGTCACACTGACTCAGACTATAGGTGCACACAGAAATATTCACACATGCAAATACTGTCCTGGCACCTACAAGGCTATCAACCGTTGGCTCTGTATGTCTGACAATGTAACACACAACACACACACATACAAGTCCAGGCATATAAAAGAGTGACATTGTGACACACACACTCCCTTGCCCTGGAGACAGCTTATCTGTTAGTGTTTCACACAACACCACACCACCAGGCATATTCTGCAGCTGCGCAACTACACGTCTGACACCCCCCTGCCCTGCAGCTACCTTCATGGTGACTTACCACTACATTGGGACCACCAAACAGCCTTGGGTACTGTACCAGCACCTCGTCCAAAAGGTCCTCCAGCTCCTCACTTGTGAATGGACTGGCACGGATCTTCTCTGTCCTTGCCATCCCTGTAGACATGTAACACCTGTGGTGGTAGTGAGTGGTCCCAGGCAGCAGGCTCTTCAGGCAGCAGCAGGAGAGGGTCCCAGGCAGCAGGCTCTGTGAGCAGTGGAAATGTGAGGCTCACTCCCACAGATTTATAGCACCCTGGGGTAATTTGGAAGCTGCAAAGCAGCAACATTTGGTTGTCCAGGACTGCCTCTTTCAAAAGTATCAAATGACCGCCTCCGCGGTGGAGGAGAACACCTTCCGCGACTTTCAAATCTGCATCATGCCACCGCGATCATCAGTCCCATTGGTTGTAGGCAATGCTCCATGGCGGTGATGCACCGCGGGTGCCCGGGGTGCGCTAACGCGATGGTGCATCATTCAAAAGTATCCAATGACCGCCTCCGCGGTGGCGGAGCATGTCGACCGCCATGTAAACATGTCTATATGCCAATGGCTACCGCACTTGTGAAGGGGGTGGTGCTGGTGTCACACCGCAGGGGACAGGCTGTAGGTACCGCGATGCATGCGGCGGAGCATGCCCACCGCCATGTACACATGTCCATATGCCAATGGCTACCACACTTGTGAAGGGGGTGGTGCTGGCGTCACACCGCTGGGGACAGGCGGTAGGTACCGCGGTGCATGCGGCAGAGCATGCCCACCGCCATGTACACATTTCCAAATGCCAATGGCTACCGCACTTGTGAAGGGGGTGGTGCTGGCGTCACACCGCCGGGGACAGGCGGTAGGTACCGCGATGCATGCGGTGGAGCATGCCCACCTCCATGTACACATGTCCATATGCGAATGGCTACTGCACTTGTGAAGGGGGTGGTGCTGGCATCACACCGCCAAGGACAGGCGGTAGGTACCACGATGCATGCGGCGGAGCATGCCCACCGCCATGTACACATGTCCATATGCCAATGGCTACCGCACTTGTGAAGGGGGTGGTGCTGGCGTCACACCTCCGGGGACAGGCGGTAGGTACCGCTATTTTCATGACCATTAATGGCTATGTCTTTACCTGAACAGTGTATCAGTACACAGCTTCAACATGGTGAAGGGCACATCATTGTACACACAATGCCATACTTCCATGTCATCCACAGGTGGACGCACGTTCAGTGTGACACACTTTGGTCTGTGGTCCCTGCCATGTTAGTTATGCATTTGATGGATGATGATGCTTGACACTCTTGAGCTGGTGTTAATGATGTAGTCCAAATCAATTGGTTGTGGGTCAGACAAGGCTTGTGTCACTGCATTGTATCGTATCAGACTGGTGCATTCACAACAGCTCATGCACACAACTGAAAGTTTTCCTGATACTGTGATCATTGTGTTGATGGATGTTTGCAGAGTTTACATGATGCATTGAGGTGTGACAGGTACAGCAGATGGGTATGATACAGACATGGTAATTTCAAAAACATTTGCGGATGTTGCAGCACCTTGCCTGCACATGTGAATTGTGTTCTCCAGTATGTGCGCATTCACATTCCCCGATGTGTTTGTGGCACTTGTGTATTGTCAGTGGAGAGGTGTGCCCTCTGTGTGTATCAAAAGGCCACCCATGTAACCTGGTGTGCCATGTATCTCTCAGGCAGTCTTTGTTTTTTCCATGACTTCATTGATGGTATGTGCTGTGGCCATCTCATGATGGTTGTCATTGACATTTTCAATTTTACATCTCAACTAGGAGGAGGCCAAATCTCCTACGTCACCTGACAGTGCTGGAAGACATGGAGAATGAGGCAATAATATGGAAATTCCGCCTGGATAGACCAACACTGAAGATCCTGTGTGATCTATTGGAGCCCCACCTGCAGCCTCGCCATCACTATCCAACGGCAATCACACCCACATACAAGGTGATGGCAGCACTCCACTTTTTTGCAACAGGTTTCTTCCAGGAGACCGTGGCTAGCGCTGGAGGGATGTCGCAGCCCATGTTCAGCATGGTGCTGAGGGATGTTCTTGCAGCCACGATGCTGTATCGGAATCGCTAAATCCATTTCCCTAGGGGAGGAGAATTGGCTGCCGTGAAGTGGGACTTCTATCCCCTTGGGCGCATCCCACATGTTGTTGATGCCATTGATTGCAGCCATATAGGTCTGGTGGCACCACAGGCGACGGAGCACATTTATAGGAACCGCAAACATTATCATTCCATCAATGTGCAGGTGGTGTGCCTTGCGGACATGACCATGTCTCATGTGTGTGCGAAGTATCCTGGCTCGGCGCATGATTTGTACATCATGAGGAACAGCATGGTGCCACAGATTATGGAAAATCTGCATCCGAGCGTGCTTGGATTGTGGGTGAGTATGCCTACTGATATGGCGTGCTGTGTGTTACCTGATGCACTCTGGCTGTGCAACATTGCAATGGGTGTTTGTCATTCACAGGTGAATCAGCATATCCCAGTAGGCCATGGCTGTTGAGCCCCCTCAGGAATCCCAGGACCCCAGCTGACATCCGCTAAAATGAGGCCCATGGGAAGACCCGACGGGTAATCCAACGGACTTTTGGCCTGCTGAAGTCAAGATTCCGCTGCCTTGACAGGACCGGAGGTACACTGGCATACTCGCCTGGGAAGGTGTGCAAGATCGTTGTGGCATGCTGTATGCTGCACAACCTGGCCATCCACAAGGGGGTCCCCCTGCTCCTGGACGATGGTGAGGAACCAAGGCCACCACCTGCTCAAGGACATGAGTCCAGTGATGTGGACAGTGGAGAGGAGGAAGGAGTAGACCTGCGCCAGCAGCTCATCGACCGCTACTTCACTTGAAGGTGGGTGTCTGGTGTGGTTGCTGTTGTTGTGAAGGGCTATGCGCGGATGTAACCGACAAGCATACGTTCAGTCACCTGTGTGTGGTAAATGTGACATTGACGTTCCATATGGGGACGTATGCTGGACCCTATTTGTTCACACCTGCAGGCCATTGACTAGTGTGCCTGTTGTGTCTTGTGTATGTTTTGTGTAGTGTTCTGCCTATGATGCCACAATGAGACCAGTGACTGTTGTTCTGTTGTGTCTCCCTAGGTGCTACAGAACAAAACTGCCCTACATACTGTGCATCATTTGGACACATCATGGACATTGTCAACACTGTAACTATTGCACTAAAAACGATAATGCACAAAATCAGGTGCGTCAGGTATTTTATTTTGAAAGTGGACATGTGAATTGTGCGGGAATATTTACATGAATGTGGGGAATGAGCAGTGAGTTGACAGTCCTGTTCGATGAGATGCAAGAGTAGACACCACATGGATGTGGTGACCCAGTCCAACAGACAAGTGCCATTGCCAAGGAAATGTGGGGTAAAACAGTCCAAACAGTGAATGCAGTGGGGAAGAGGGTTGTCATCACGGCTGGCTCCGTGACTGGTGTGTGGCAGGTGCTTTGCCTACGGAGACTCCCAGGCTGTTCTTCGGACGCCCCCTAGATCTTTTTGGCGGTGGGGGGCCTGCTGAATGGTCAGCGGCGTCAGAGGACTCACACTCTCTGTTGGCGCAGGGGAGGATGGTGCACTGTCATCCTGCGGCACAACAGGAGGGGACGGAGGTGGTGGTTGGGACACAGGCCTGTCCCTCTGCAACGCCACTTGCTGGCCAATGAGGTCCACCATCTGTCCAAGGCAGTTGTTGATGGACCTCATCAGTAGTATGAGCTCCCTTAATAGTTCATCAGACTGGCCACTTTGTCCATGGACTTCTTGGTATGTCTCCACAACTCTTGTGAAGTGGTCCAGGGATGGTGTCCACTCCTCCCGAGGTCTGGTGGTGACCCTGGCCCTCCCACCTGCTCTGCTGCCACGGACCACGTCACTGTGGGTCCACACACTCTCTCCCTGCCCTCCACAGTTGTTGCTGTGGTCTGGTCATCCCCTGGGACAGAGAGGGTGCTGCAGGTGTTACTGGTGGTACTAGTGGTAGTGGCGGTGGTGGTGGCTGCGGTGGAGGCAGAGGCCATGACAGAAGGGGTCTGCTGCGCTGTTGTTGCAGCAGACGTGGTGGTGGGGAGGATGGGGGCCTGGGACCTCTGGGTCTGTGGCACACCAGATGGGCCGGGCCAGAGCTCATCGTCCAAACTGTCCTAGGAGTCCACATCTGAGAGTCCATGTGCCGGGGGTGGAGACTGGCTCTGCTGGTCATTGGGGTGGTCCTCAGCAGTGAGCTCTTCATCACCTGTGGAGTAGATGGGGAATGGTCAGTGCTGGGCACTGTGCAAGTATTGTGTCATCTGCGTATCATCAACTGTCTGTACACTACACAATTATGAAGTCACCAGTAGAACAATTCATGGCAACACTGTGTGTAATATCATAGTGCAGAGGAACATCATTTACTCATACATGTTGAATGTCAATGCAAAGCATGCAATTGTTGTTGCGTTTAGGGATGCAGGTCTACCACACACACACACATCAGGAAGAGTTAAGATAGCTACCTGCCTGTTAGGTGAGGGTGGAGAGTGCAATGGCTGACACATGCTCCTGGGTGCGGATGGCCTGTATCCTGCTCAGCTGTGGGCCAGGGGGCATTGTGGGAGTGGTAGTGCAGGGCTCCCTCCAACAGACAGATATCACAAGCAAGATAGCTACCTACCTGTTAGGTGAGGGTGAAGAGTGTAATGGCTGACACATGCTCCTGGGTGGGGGAGGCCTCCATGCTGCTGGAGTGTGGACCAGGGGCATGCTGGGAGTAGTGATACAGGCCTCCCACCCCCAAACAGTGCTCCAATACAAGATGGCTACCTACCTGTTAGTCTGTTTGTTGAACTGTACAATGGCTGATACATGCTCGTGGGTGGGGGAGGCCTCCATGCTGCTGGAGTGTGGGCCAGGGGCATGCTGGGAGTAGTGATACAGGCCTCCCAACCCCAAACAGTGCTCCAATACAAGATGGATTCCTACCTGTAAGTCTGTCTGTTGAACTGTGCAATGGCTGACACATGCTGCTGGGTGGGGGAGGCCTCCATGCTGCTGGAGTGTGGGCCAGGGGGCATGCTGGGAGTAGTGATACAGGCCTCCGACCCCCAAACAGTGCTCCAATACAAGATGGCTACCTACCTGTAAGTCTGTCTGTTGAACTGTGCAATGGGTGACACATGCTCCTCGGTGGGGGAGGCCTTCATGCTGCTGGAGTGTGGGCCAGGGGGCATGCTGGGAGTAGTGATACAGGCCTCCCACCTCCAAACAGTGCTCCAATACAAGATGGCTACCTACCTGTAAGTCTGTCTGTTGAACTGTGCAATGGCTGACACATGCTCCTCGGTGGGGGAGGCCTCCATGCTGTTGGAGTGTGGGCCAGGGGGCATGCTGGGAGTAGTGATACAGGCCTCCCAACCCCAAATAGTGCTCTAATACAAGATGGCTACCTACCTGTAAGTCTGTTTGTTGTAATGTGCAATGGCTGACACTTGCCCCTGGGTGGGGAGGCCTGTATCCTGCTCAGCTGTGGGCCAGGGGGCATGGTGGGAGTGGTAGTGCAGGCCTCCCTACCCCATGCAGGCCTCCTAAGCATGATGGCTAGCTACCAGTTGGGTGAGGGTGGACAGTGTAATGGTGTTTAGGTATTGCAAGGAAGTACTTCTCAGTGTGTTGTTTGGCATTTGTTTGTACTTACCAGCCTCCGCTCCCCCGGTTACTCCTGTGAGACTCTCAGGAAGCAGTATGGCAAGCACCTTCTCCTCCCATGGTGTGAATGTTTTCGGCGGGATGGGAAGGCCACTGCCAGTCACGTTCGCCAGCGTCCAGGTCTTGCTCCTCCTCTCGTTGACAACCCTCTTGAGATCATGCCACCGCTTCATGATCTCCTTCTTGGATCTTGGAGTGGTCCCTACTGCATTCACCCTTTGGACTATCCTTTCCCACATGTGTGTCCTCGTGGCTAATGGTGTCTGTTGGACCAGGCTACAAAACAGTTGGTGCTCTACTCTCACAATCTCATTGACCATGACTGTTAACTCACTCTCGGTGAATTTGGGCATTTTTTGTGCTGTCATGGTGTGCGGTGGTTGAGGTGTTTGTGGGTGCAGGGGTGTGGGTGCAGGGGTGTGGTGTTGAGGTGTGAGGTGTGTTGTGTGCTGGGGGATTGTTTGTGCTGGTGTAATGGTGGTGGTGCTGGTAGTGGTGGATGTGTGTGTGTGCTGTGCTCTTTTGCCTCTTCTGTTAGATGTGGTGTATGGCCTTCTCTTCTGGAGTGTTGCAAAGGATTGTGGTTAGTGAAGGGGGTGGCTTTATACTCAGCTGTGTGGGTGTGTCCAAGTGGAATTTGGGTGGCAGGTGTGTTGTGGGAGTTGTCCTGTGCTGTTTTATTTTTATTTGCATGTATTTGTTCTATTTGTATGTGTGTTATGTATTTGGGGGGATGGCTACTTTTATTTGTGCAATGTTTGGCATCACTGCGGTGTTTTGGCATCGTCCGCCATGTAATTCATGTCCCGTCCGCTGCGATGGCTATGCTGCAGCTCTTTTGCTATTTCTCCCATTCACTCCTGTGTACGTCCCCGGCGATCGGTAAAAGCCGTTCCGACCGCGACACTCTCGGGGATATTCTAATTTCCCGTGCGGTGTGTCCGCTGTCCTTGCGACGGGTCATTGCTTTTCCGCAGCTTTTCCGACCGCTGTGGTCGGTTTTTGACCATCACCGCCCACGTCGGATGGCTTTATTTGGCCCGCTACCGCCGCGGTTGGTCTTTAGTGGCGGTTGATCCTAATGTGGCCGCCGGTGTATCCGCGGTGCTGGCGGGCGGTTTGTTTCCGCCTCCATGGCGCTCGGGGTGGTTTTCCGCCCGCTATCCTAATGGCCCTCTATCTATCTATCTATCTATCTATCTATCTATCTATCTATCTATCTATCTATCTATCTATCCACTGAAAAAAGGTTAAATAGACATTATAGTTAGGTGAAAATGTCAGTTAAAACAGTTATAGTTAATTATAGATTGCACCCTTATCATGCACAATGTTGTCACCAATTATATAATTTTAGATGTTGCAGTTCTGGTATGAATGATGTCATAGAGTGTGTCATAACTGATGGAATGTGTGAGGTAACTAGCAATGCATGTCGAGTGGAGTAAGATATTATTATGTCACTTTAATCTTTGTTTTTCTTCAGTGAATTTCTATTTTTTTCTAACATAGGTAAGATGTCCATCGGCGTGCCTTGTGTAGGGATGATTGTATGGCCTGGCATGCAGTCTGGCCTTGCGCCTAATCCCCCACAGGCACCAATCTGCCTACTGCGCATGGCCCACAGCTTTTGCCCAAATCCTTGCTGCACACATACCTGACTATATTTCATAAAATAATTTAAGCTGTATCTTTTTGAGTAAAACAGACCCACTGGCCATCTTAAAGGATCAAAATTCCTAAATATCAAAAGTGGCTGGGGCTATTGGCTTAATCAAGGGGTAAGCATAGCACTTATAGTCAAATGTATGCTTCAGAAATACACAAATTTCAATGTTTAATTGAGACATTCTCGTCTCAAAACATCTTTAATAAAGCATGCTTTAAAAAACTTTGAACATGTCTTTGAGTCTCTAACATTTTTCAGCCCACAAAGTGCAGACATAGAAACCAACAACAAGGGTTCCCTGTACATTAGCTGAAGTGTATATAGTCCCAGCTTGGAGATCCTTAAAAACCATGATATGCTCTCCTGGGATCATGGATTCAATGACCCAAGAGACTTACTATGTTTTTTTTTCAAATGTTGCTCGGGGGCTCTCTGCAGCCCTCCACAACATTATAAATGCAGTTGGTGATGTGCCTTCCACATCTAGGGGCACCACCAGGAAAGCTGGTGACCCGTGGTATTGTCACCACACTTCCCGCCATAGCCTCTCAAACGATGGATTGGGGCTCGGGGACCCAAGAGTGTTGGCTGTTATTGTGAAGGGTCCCTGAATCCTTCTATATAGCTGGCCTGCTGGTCTTCCAGTTGTTGCTGGTACGGGTGTGTTGAAATTGCAGGCAGCTACTGGGGCTGGTGGTGGCTGTACTACGTGGCCCATGGCACAGGGTTCTTGATACCGTCATTTCCCCCTCTAGCCCAAATAGTGCTGAACTGTATGCAATGTAGCATTAGGGCCTCATCACTTCTTTCTGGATCTCAGAGGGGTGTGCGAGGCAGAACAGGACACTGTGACTCATGTAACACCCCACCAACATCCTTATTTGATCCCTCAGACAGTAGAGACTGGGTGCCCCTAGTAAACATCATGCCTGAAAGGAGGGCCGGCACCATAGTTGGAATACTTTTATCAACACTTCTCTCACTGGAACCCAAGTTGAGGCTTGCTCCGGGGTGGCTGCATGATTGATGGAGCTGTTGGCCCTACTGGCACTGTCTGGCTGCTCTCTGGGTGACATCAGGAGCACTATTTGATACAGCTACCGGGGAACTATACTTACGATGGGAAAAGACAAAGGCCATAAGCCTGCATATTCTAATACAATTGATCAATACGTCGTACCAGGTCAGGAGCCCCAGGGTAAAATGCAGGGGAAGCAGGCTGACCCAGGCCTCAGGGTGCATATGCCAGCCAGCACTGAGACTGCACTTGAGGTCAAGATGGACACAATAGCTTTTGACGTTAGTCATTGGCTTTTGGACATCCGGAGAATAGCTGAAAGTGTCACAGGCACTGAAGATGACATAACCTCATAGAATTTCCAGAGTCGGCAGAGGGCACTTCTATAGCAATGTTTTTGGAGGACTGAATAGTCAGTACGCTCAAACCTACGTTTGATTACTGTTGAGTGGGTGCATTGAGCCCTGGTGGCAGTGTCACAACCTGGTGCTCCCCTGCAACGTATTAGCTCACCTGTTCAACTACAGGGATCGTTATGTGATACTTCAGCATGCGCGTACCCATAGCCCCCCATGAGCCTAGGACAAAACTATACTCATCTTCCCTGTTTATACCAGAAAGGTTCAGGAACTACACAAAAAAATGTTGCCAGGTAAAAAGCTCTTACAAAAACACATCAAGTATTTTCTCCTGTTCGCAGCCAAGCTTAGAGTTCAGCATGAGGGTAGGGTCCAATTCTTTGATTTTCCTCAGGTGATGGCTGACTAGTTGGACACTTTGGGACTAGCTCAAGGAAGCCAGACCCCAGATTGTTGTGAAGTGAACAAGACAGTGGGGAGTATGCAACTCCAAAAGGAATATGGTGCAACAAAGGGACAATACTCAGGGATCCCCTGGGGAGCGAAGGAGCTGCTTACTGGCTTGCCAATATGGGACTCTGCAAAATGCGACAGCAGACTTGGCAACTCAAAGCTCCTTTTCCCAACCACGAACTGTTCCGGATGGTAAAGAGTCAGAATATCGAGTACGAAATGTCGACCTGCACTAATACCGAGTTCGAAATATCGAGATACATAAATATCTACTGCAAGAATATCGTGGTCAAGAATATAGAGTTTCAGGTAAGAAATATAGTTTTCTAAAATATCGATGTCATTAAGATTGTTTGCAAAAATAAAGTTGTAAAAAATATTGTTTTTAAGTTAGTGTTATGTATTTTAGCATGCATTTTAAATGTATGTGCTCTATTGCATTTGTTTTTCAATATATTTGTTAAATCCTTAGAAGTTAATAATTTTATTTGAATTACAGTTTGTGCTTGAATTCCTTAGGAGGGTGTGGGTTTATAGGGGAATAGGGTGGGGAGTAATTTAATTATAATTACTTTATTAACATTTGGTATTAATTAATATTTATTTATTTCATTTTATATTTTATATTGCTAATTGTGGGAATTAATTTATTATTAATTATTTATTAATTGGTTGTTAATTATTAATAATTAATTGTGTCACTTTTTTAGAAGCTTGTTGTGGGTTGATAGGGGTGTAGGGTGGGAAGTAATGTAATTATAATAAATTTATTAATATTTTGTATTAATGAATATATACTTATTTATATATTTTAAATTGTTAATTTTGGGCATTTATTTATTATTAATTATTTATTAATTGGTTGTTAATTATTACAAATTAATTGGTAATTATGTTAATTGTGTTATTTTTCGAGGGGCGGGTTGTGGGTTGATAGGGGAGTAGAGTGGGAAGTAATTTAATTTTAATACATTTATTAATATTTTTAATATAATACTTAATTCATTTTATTTTATAGTGTTAATTGCGTGAATTAATTTAATAATAATTATTTAGTCTTAGCTTGTTAACTGTTATTAATCAATTAATTGTAAATTAATTATGTTAATTGTGTAATGTTTTCCAAAATTGGTTGGTGCCATTTATTGGGGAATATGGTGGGAGGTGATTTATTTATAATGAATTAGTTATTTGGTAATTAATGTTAATTAATTAATTACAATGTAAATATGCCAATTGTGTAATAATTTTGCTTTGCGAGTTGTGTGTTATAGTGGTAAATGTCGCGAAGTCATTTTTTAAAGATTAATTAATGATTTGTTGTTAATTGATATTAATTTAGTAATGTAAAACTTGTTATGGAAATTGTGTAAATATTTTTAGGTGTGTTTTGGTGTTCATTGGGGTAGAGGGTGGAAAGTAATTTAGTTTAAATTAATTAATCATTACTTGATCATTAATATTAATTTTATTAATGATAAATATTTTTTGAAATTGTTTAGTTTTTATTTTGTTTGGCGATTTAAGTTCAATAGCTGTAATGTTTGGTTTGTACATTAGTTTTTACATTTTTAAATGTGTTTTAGATTTATTAATATTTGTTTAATTGATAATTAATTGTGGTAAATATTGAGGTACACTTTTTTGTTTAATTTAGATGTGTTTTGTAAATTGTGTGGTGTTATAGAGTAGGAAAATAAATATTACATTTATGTAATTTTTTATTTTTTATTAAGATTAATTTCTATTACAACATATTTATTTGTTTGTAAATTGTTAAATTATAAAAATTATATTTTTATGGTAATTTTAGATTTTTCCAACATTAAAATACTTGTATGTTTAGTTAATTTTTATATTTTCATATATGTTTAGTTTTTGTTTTTTTAATTATATTTTGTAGTTGATATTTTGTTTATTTTTAAATTAGAATTTTGTACCTTGGGAACAGAAATTTTTACCCCTCCGCTATCCCACGCTTTCCCTACAGTTGCATCTGCAGGAGTGGGAATAGTAATTTATACCCCTATGCTATCCAACACTTTTCCTACTGTTGCACTTGCTGGAGTTGGAATAGTAATTTTTACCCCTCCCCTATTCAACACGTTCCCTACTGTTGCACTTGTAGTCGTGGAAATAGTAATTTTCTCCCCTCCGATATCCAACACTTTCCCTACTGTTGCACTCATTGGAGTGGGAATAGTAAATTAATACCCTCCACTATCCAAACCTTTCCCTACTGTTCACTCCCTGAAGTGGAAATAGTAATTGTATCCCTTTTGTTATCCAACACTTCCCCTACTGTTGCACTCATTGGATTGGGAATAGTAAATTATTCCCCTCCACTATCCATCACTTTCCCTACTGTTGCACTTGCTGGAGTGGGAATAGTAACTTTTTTCCCTCCGCTATCTAACACTATCCCTACTGTTGCACTCACTGGAGTGGGAAAATGTCATTTGTACCCCTATGCTATCCAACACTTTCCCTGCTGTTGCAATTGCTGGAGTGGGAATGGTAAATTATACCCCTCCGCTATCCAATACTTTTCTTACTGTTGCATTTGCTGGAGAGGGAATAGTAAATTTTTCCCCTCCGCTATCCAACACTTTCCCTACTGTTGAACTCACTGGAGTGGGAATAGTAATTGTTTACCCTCCATTGTCCAACACTTTCCCCTCTGTTGCACTCATTGGAGTGGGAATAGTAAATCATTCCCCTCCTCTATCCAACACCTTCCCTTTTGTTGCACTCGCTGGAGTGGGAATATGAAATGATTCCCCTCTGCTATTCAACACTTTCCCTACTGTTGCACTCACTGGAGTGGTAACAGTAATATTTTACCCTATGCTATCCAACGCTTTCCCTACTCTTGCACTCATTGGAGTGGGAATAGTAAATTATTCCCCTCCTCTATCCACACTTTCCCTACTGTTGCAATTGCTGGAGTGGGAATAGTTAATTATTCCCCTCCGCTATCCAACACTTTCCCTACTGTTGCACTCGCTGGAGTGGGAATTGGATTCCAACGCTTTCCCTACTCTTGCACTCATTGGAGTGGGAATAGTAAATTATTCCCCTCCTCTATCCACACTTTCCCTACTGTTGCAATTGCTGGAGTGGGAATAGTTAATTATTCCCCTCCGCTATCCAACACTTTCCCTACTGTTGCACTACATGTAGCGTAAAATGTACGTTAAAAAAATTATTATTATTATTATTATTATTATTATTATTATTATAGGGGTTTGTAAAGCGCCTGGTGACGCCTCCCGGCGTGTCCCGCGCTGTGGAGAGAGAGTTTTTAGGAGGGTGGAACCAAAAGACAGGCAATTAGAGAGTGAATAGATAGGTTTTCAACGATTTTCTAAAGGATGCCTCATTTTTATCTCGTCTGATGTTCATGGGGAGGGTATTCCAATTTTTAGCTGCAAGAGTGCGAAAGGATCTGCCTCCCATTCTAGCTTTTTTTGGGAGTGTTGTTTTGAGCAGACCTGTTCCCTTGGAACGTAGGGATCTGTTAGGCTCATAGAGTAAGGCTAGATCAGACATGTAGGAGGGGGCTTTGTGATGAATAATCCTATGGCACCAGAGGAGTGCTTTGAATTGTATCCTCTTACTAATGATCAGCCAGTGGAGGGTAGCCAGGGAGGGTCTGGAAGGGGCAGCTGAATTTTGCAAGACTTGTAATTTCCTGATGTTTTTTTCGGAAGTGCCCAGCAGCAGCACATTCCCATAATCTATTCGGGATGTAATAAGTGCCTGAGTCATAGTACGCCTGGAATTCAATGGGAGCAGGTCTAGGGTACGATTATGGGATTTCATGACCCAAAGCACTTACCTACTGTTTTTTTGACGTGGCTGTCATAGGAGAGCTTGTTGTCTATCCAGACACCCAAGTTCTTAGCTTCCTGACTGGGAGTAGGTACGGGTCCTAGACAGGTAGGCCACCAGTCCTTGGTCCATTTTGTGTTGTTCCCTCCTATTATGAGCACCTCAGTTTTAGTACCATTTAATTTGAGGCAATGTTCGGTCATCCAGGCAGCAAGCTTGCACATGCAGGATTTGAAATTGTCAGCCTCGGAGGAGGGAGCTTGGGACAGGGAGATCAAGAGTTGAGTATCGTCGGCGTAAGAGACAAGCTCTACGCCGAACGATTGGACCACCTCTGCCAATGGTGCCATGTACAGGTTGAACAGGGTAGGACTCAGGGCAGATCCCTGAGGTACCCCCTGTTCTAATGTCATGCTGTCTGAGAGGAAAGGTCCTCTTTGGACCTGAAAACTTCTGTTAGTAAGGAAGGCTTTCAGCCATCCCAGGGCCTCTTTAGTGACCCCCGCTCTGTTTAGACACTGTAGCAAGATGTAGTGTGCTACAGTGTCAAACGCGGCACTGAGGTCCAGCATGATCAGGGCCATGGTTTTGCCCTCGTCGGCTCCCTCCCGCAGAGTTTCAGTTGCTCTCAAGAGTGCTGTCTCTGTGGAGAAGCTAGATCTGAAGCCCGACTGTGACGGATGAAAGGCATTTTGGGCTTCAAGATGAGCCACAAGTTGGACATTGGCTACTTTCTCTGCTAGTTTGGCGAGATAGGGCAGCAGGGAGATAGGACGTAGATTCTCCAATATGTCCTGACTCATGTTAGTTTTTTTTTATGGGGAACACTATGGCTTTTTTCCATTCTACAGGTAAACATGCCGTGGAAAAAGATACCTGGAGCATATGTCTGAAATGGGGCTCTAAG
Source organism: Lissotriton helveticus (assembly GCF_964261635.1). NCBI lineage: Eukaryota > Metazoa > Chordata > Amphibia > Caudata > Salamandridae > Lissotriton > Lissotriton helveticus. Next base: position 1,003,079,539 of record NC_136067.1, read on the forward strand.
ACCGAGAGGCTAGCAGCTAAGATTTTGGGTGGCGCGGGATCTCGTGGAGAGCCGGATTTGATACTTTTGCAAATTTTTATCAGTGTTTCAGTGGGAGGGACAGAAAACATACATAGACAAGATTGCGTGCGTATGTGGTCTTCATTCTCTGTAAAGTCAATGCCAGGTTTTACGTTGCTAGAGAAATTCTCATATATGTTTGTGATTTTACCAGAGAAATATTTAGCAATTTGATTGCAGGTTTCCACTGAATCATTATGGGAAGTGGAGTTGGAATCGATTATAGAAATTTCTTTGTAGATCTGGAAGAGCTCCTTCGAGGAGTTTTCAGCTTCTAGAATCCGTTTATTGAAGTGAGAGGCCTTGAAAATATTAAATTTTTTAATATATTTTAATTTTTATTTTTATGTTACAGGTGTATGTATACATATATTTATCTTTGTTTTTTTAATATATTTCTAACATTTTATAATTAATTAAAATGATTATTTATTAAATATTTTGGAGTAAATATATATATATATATTGCATTTTATGTATGTAGGCCGAGGCCATGACAGCAGGGGTCTGCTGCGCTGTTGTTGCAGCAGACGTGGTGGTGGGGAGGATGGGGGCCTGGGACCTCTGGGTCTGTGGCACACCAGATGGGCCGGGCCAGAGCTCATCGTCCAAATTGTCCTAGGAGTCCACATCTGAGAGTCCATGTGCCGGGGGTGGAGACTGGCTCTGCTGGTCATTGGGGTGGTCCTCAGCAGTGAGCTCTTCATCACCTGTGGAGTAGATGGGGAATGGTCAGTGTTGGGCACTGTGCAAGTATTGTGTCATCTGCGTATCATCAACTGTCTGTACACTACACAATTATGAAGTCACCAGTAGTACAATTCATGGCAACACTGTGTGTAATATCATAGTGCAGAGGAACATCATTTACTCATACATGTTGAATGTCAATGCAAAGCATGCAATTGTTGTTGCGTTTAGGGATGCAGGTCTAACACACACACACACATCAGGAAGAGTTAAGATAGCTACCTACCTGTTAGGTGAGGGTGGAGAGTGCAATGGCTGACACATGCTCCTGGGTGCGGGTGGCCTGTATCCTGCTCAGCTGTGGGCCAGGGGGCAATGTGAGAGTGGTAGTGCAGGGCTCCCTCCAACAGACAGATATCACAAGCAAGATAGCTACCTACCTGTTAGGTGAGGGTGAAGAGTGCAATGGCTGACGCATGCTCCTGGGTGGGGGAGGCCTCCATGCTGCTAGAGTGTGGACCAGGGGCATGCTGGGAGTAGTGATACAGGCCTCCCACCCCCAAACAGTGCTCCAATACAAGATGGCTACCTACCTGTAAGTCTGTTTGTTGAACTGTACAATGGCTGACACATGCTCCTGGGTGGGGGAGGCCTCCATGCTGCTGGAGTGTGGGCCAGGGGCATGCTGGGAGTAGTGATACAGGCCTCCCAACCCCAAACAGTGCTCCAATACAAGATGGATTCCTACCTGTAAGTCTGTCTGTTGAACTGTGCAATGGCTGACACATGCTCCTGGGTGGGGGAGGCCTCCATGCTGCTGGAGTGTGGGCCAGGGGGCATGCTGGGAGTAGTGATACAGGCCTCTCACCCCCAAACAGTGCTCCAATACAAGATGGCTACCTACCTGTAAGTCTGTCTGTTGAACTGTGCAATGGCTGACACATGCTCCTCGGTGGGGGAGGCCTCCATGCTGCTGGAGTGTGGGCCAGGGGGCATGCTGGGAGTAGTGATACAGGCCTCCCACCCCAAACAGTGCTCCAATACAAGATGGCTATCTACCTGTAAGTCTGTTTGTTGAACTGTGCAATGGCTGACACATGCTCCTGGGTGGGGGAGGCCTCCATGTTGTTGGAGTGTGGGCCAGGGGGCATGCTGGGAGTAGTGATACAGGCCTCCCAACCCCAAATAGTGCTCTAATACAAGATGGCTACCTACCTGTAAGTCTGTTTGTTGTAATGTGCAATGGCTGACACTTGCCCCTGGGTGGGGAGGCCTGTATCCTGCTCAGCTGTGGGCCAGGGGGCATGGTGGGAGTGGTAGTGCAGGCCTCCCTCCCCCATGCAGGCCTCCTAAGCATGATGGCTAGCTACCAGTTGGGTGAGGGTGGACAGTGTAATGGTGTTTAGGTATTGCAAGGAAGTACTTCTCAGCATGTTTTTTGGCATTTGTTTGTACTTACCAGCCTCCGCTCCCCCGGTTACTCCTGTGAGACTCTCAGGAAGCAGTATGGCAAGCACATTCTCCTACCATGGTGTGAATGTTTTCGGTGGGATGGGAGGGCCACTGCCAGTCACGTTCGCCAGCGTCCAGGTCTTGCTCCTCCTCTCCTTGACAACCCTCTTGAGATCATGCCACCGCTTCATGATCTCCTTCTTGGATCTTTGAGTGGTCCCTACTGCATTCACCCTTTGGACTATCCTTTCCCACATTTGTGTCCTCATGGCTAATGGTGTCTGTTGGACCAGGCTACAAAACAGTTGTGGCTCTACTCACACAATCTCATTGACCATGACTGTTAACTCACTCTCAGTGAATTTGGGCATTTTTGTGCTGTCATGGTGTGTGGTGGTTGAGGTGTTTGTGGGTGCAGGGGTGTGGGTGCAGGGGTGTGGTGTTGAGGTGTGAGGTGTGTTGTGTGCTGGGGGATTGTTTGTGCTGGTGTAATGGTGGTGGTGCTGGTAGTGGTGGATGTGTGTGTGTGCTGTGCTCTTTTGCCTCTCCTGTTAGATGTGGTGTATGGCCTTCTCTTCTGGAGTGTTGCAAAGGATTGTGGTTAGTGAAGGGGGTGGCTTTATACTCAGCTGTGTGGGTGTGTCCAAGTGGAATTTGGGTGGCAGGTGTGTTGTGGGAGTTGTCCTGTGCTGTTTTATTTTTATTTGCATTTATTTGTTCTATTTGTATGTGTGTTATGTATTTGGGGGGGATGGCTACTTTTATTTGTGCAATGTTTGGCATCACTGCGGTGTTTTGGCATCGTCCGCCATGTAATTCATGTCCCGTCCGCTGCGGTGGCTATGCTGCAGCTCTTCTGCTATTTCTCCCATTCACTCCTGTATACGTCCGCGGCGATCGGTAAAAGCGGTTCCGACCGCGACACCCTCGGGGATATCCTAATTTCCCGTGTGGTGTGTCCGCTGTCCTTGCGTCGGGTCGTTGCTTTTCCGCAGCTTTTCTGACGGCTGTGGTCGGTTTTTGACCATCACCGCCCACGTCGGATGGCTTTGCTTGGCCCGCTACCGCCGCGGTCAGTCTTTAGTGGCGGTTGATCCTAATGTGGCCGCCGGTGTATCCGCGGTGCTGGAGGGCGGTTGGTTTCCACCTCCATGGCGCTCGGGGTGGTTTTCCGCCCGCTATCCTAATGACCCTCTATCTATCTATCTATCTATCTATCTATCTATCTATCTATCTATCTATCTATCTATCTATCTATCTATCTATCTATCTATCTACTGAAAAAAAGGTTAAATAGACATTATAGTTAGGTGAAAATGTCAGTTAAAACAGTTATAGTTAATTATAGATTGCACCCTTATCATGCACAATGTTGTCACCAATTATATAATTTTAGATGTTGCAGTTCTGGTATGAATGATGTCATAGAGTGTGTCATAACTGATGGAATGTGTGAGGTAACTAGCAATGCATGTCGAGTGGAGTAAGATATTATTATGTCACTTTACTCTTTGTTTTTCTTCAGTGAATTTCTATTTTTTTCTAACATAGGTAAGATGTCCATTGGCGTGCCTTGTGTAGGGTTGATTGTAGGGCCTGGCATGCAGTCTGGCCTTGCGCCTAATCCCCCACAGGCACCAATCTGCCTACTGCGCATGGCCCACAGCTTTTGCCCAAATCCTTGCTGCACACATACCTGACTATATTTCATAAAATAATTTAAGCTGTATCTTTTTGAGTAAAACAGACCCACTGGCCATCTTAAAGGCTCAAAATTCCTAAATATCAAAAGTGGCTGGGGCTATTGGCTTAATCAAGGGGTAAGCATAGCACTTATAGTCAAATGTATGCTTCAGAAATACACAAATTGTAATGTTTAATTGAGACATTCTCGTCTCAAAACATCTTTAATAAAGCATGCTTCAAAAAACTTTGAACATGTCTTTGAGTCTCTAACATTTTTCAGCCCACAAAGTGCAGACATAGAAACCAACAACAAGGGTTCCCTGTACATTAGCTGAAGTGTATATAGTCCCAGCTTGGAGATCCTTAAAAACCATGGTATGCTCTCCTGGGATCATGTATTCAATGACCCAAGAGACTTAATGTGTGTTTTTTTTTTCAAATGTTGCTCGGGGGGCTCTCTGCAGCCCTCCACAACATTAAAAATGCAGTTGGTGATGTGCCTTCCACATCTAGGGGCACCACCAGGAAAGCTGGTGACCCGTGGTATTGTCACCACACTTCCCGCCATAGCCTCTCAAACGATGGATTGGGGCTCGGGGACCCAAGAGTGTTGGCTGTTATTGTGAAGGGTCCCTGAATCCTTCTTTATTGTAGTGGCTGGCCTGCTGGTCTTCCAGTTGTTGCTGGTACGGGTGTGTTGAAATTGCAGGTAGCTACTGGGGCTGGTGGTGGCTGTACTACGTGGCCCATGGCACAAGTTCTTGATACCGTCATTTCCCCCTCTAGCCCAAATAGTGCTGAACTGTATGCAATGTAGCATTAGGGCCTCATCACTTCTTTCTGGATCTCAGAGGGGTGTGCGAGGCAGAACAGGACACTGTGACTCATGTAACACCCCACCAACATCCTTATTCGATCCCTCAGACAGTAGAGACTGGGTGCCCCTAGTAAACATAATGCCTGAAAGGAGGGCCGGCACCATAGTTGGAATACTTTTATCAACACTTCTCTCACTGGAACCCAAGTTGAGGCTTGCTCCGGGGTGGCTGCATGATTGATGGAGCTGTTGGCCCTACTGGCACTGTCTGGCTGCTCTCTGGGTGACATCAGGAGCACTATTTGATACTGGTACCGGGGAACTATACTTACGATGGGAAAAGACAAAGGCAATAAGCCTGCATATTCTAATACAATTGATCAATACGTCGTACCAGGTCAGGAGCCCCAGGGTAAAATGCAGGGGAAGCAGGCTGACCCAGGCCTCAGGGTGCATATGCCAGCCAGCACTGAGACTGCACTTGAGGTCAAGATGGACACAATAGCTTTTGACGTTAGTCATTGGCTTTTGGACATCCGGAGAATAGCTGAAAGTGTCACAGGCACTGAAGATGACATAACCTCATAGAGTTTCCAGAGTCGGCAGAGGGCACTTCTATAGCAATGTTTTTGGAGGACTGAATAGTCAGTACGCTCAAACCTACGTTTGTTTACTGTTGAATGGGTGCATTGAGCCCTGGTGGCAGTGTCACAACCTGGTGCTCCCCTGCAACGTATTAGCTCACCTGTTCAACTACAGGGATCGTTATGTGATACTTCAGCATGCGCGTACCCATAGCCCCCCATGAGCCTAGGACAAAACTATACTCATCTTCCCTGATTATACCAGAAAGGTTCAGGAACTACACAAAAAAATGTTGCCAGTTAAAAAGCTCTTACAAAAACACATCAAGTATTTTCTCCTGTTTGCAGCCAAGCTTAGAGTTCAGCATGAGGGTAGGGTCCAATTCTTTGATTTTCCTCAGGTGATGGCTGACTAGTTGGACACTTTGGGACTAGCTCAAGGAAGTCAGATCCCAGATTGTTGTGAAGTGAACAAGACAGTGGGGAGTATGCAACTCCAACAGGAATATGGTGCAACAAAGGGACAATACTCAGGGATCCCCTGGGGAGCAAAGGAGCTGCTTACTGGCTTGCCAATATGGGACTCTGCAAAATGCGACAGCAGACTTGGCAACTCAAAGCTCCTTTTCCCCAACCACGAACTGTTCCGGATGGTAAAGAGTCAGAATATCGAGTACGAAATGTCGACCTGCACTAATACCGAGTTCGAAATATCGAGATACATAAATATCTACTGCAAGAATATCGTGGTCAAGAATATAGAGTTTCAGGTAAGAAATATAGTTTTCTAAAATATCGATGTCATTAATATTGTTTGCAAAAATAAAGTTGTAAAAAATATTGTTTTTAAGTTAGTGTTATGTATTTTAGCATGCATTTTAAATGTATGTGCTCTATTCTTTTGTCTAAGTATTGCATTTGTTTTTCAATATATTTGTTAAATCCTTAGAAGTTATTAATTTTATTTGAATTACAGTTTATGCTTGAATTCCTTAACTCCTTAATTCCTTAAGCTCCAGTAACGTTGGCTGGTTCACTGCGCCAGTACGGGTTTTGCGCTTTGCTGACAATCGGCACGCAGAGCTCACAGAGCGCGAGAGCGAGAGAGAGCGGCGGCAGCGGGAGCGGGACCGCGACCGCGACCAAGATCGGAAACCGCCCTGAAGCCCTGAAACCGCCTGTAGCCGCCTCGCCTTGCTGGTGCATTGGACCCCAACCCTCGGCCCTGGCCGTGGGGACCGCGGGGAAAGAGAGAGGAAAGTGCCGGCGCCAACTCTCTACGTTTGGTTCTCTGTGCTCAGTGCTTGGAGCGGAGCAGAGCAGAGTGGAGAGGCCGAGGATGTTTTGGGAAAAAGCCTACAACTGTTTTCCACATTGTGCATTGTGCTAATCTGATCTGTGGTGAGGAGTCGCGTACCTTGCTGAGCAGGAGTTGCTGTGAGTTGCCGCATCGCGTCACTGGATTGGACTTCCGTATTTTCCACTGTGCTCCCCGCCTGCTACCCGCCATCACTGCTAGCCCCCGACGGCTGCTGTTCCCGGTGCCTGCAGTGTCTGTCCTGCTGCGCTGCCGCCAAGTCCGGCCCGCAACGCCACGCCGCACCGCACCGCTGCCTTCGTGTTTGGTGGTTAGCGGTTCAGCGGCTTCAGCGTTTTCCGCGTTCAGGGCTTTGGCGGCTTTTTCCTTGTGACTGGGCCTGCAGGGAAGTGAGCAGACAGGCTGGGGAGGTTGAGGTGGCTCGTATGGACCACTGCAGGTGTCGGAGCAAGTGGTTCACTGGCTGGTTCACCGGCTCTCTCCTCCAGTGCAGCAAAGGCTGAGGCAGAGGCAGAGGTGAGCTGAAGTGAGCTGAAGTATCCCCTGAAGGGGCAGGGAGAAAAGTCACAGCGCATACTTGATGTGGATGCGTTGAGGAGTTTTTCAGTTTATCCTCAGATTGTTTATGTTGCTAGAGTGCGGCCTGAGAAGAAACTCTGGACAAATACAATTCACAAAATACAAAAATATAACCCCACTACAAGTACAATACAAGTAGTAATTAGTAAAATTAGTAAAATCACAGGTGCAATTCGGGGAAAGCTATTTAACCAGCATATAGCTATATACCTTGCATCGAGTATGCCTAACCACATCTAAATCTATCTGCCATCCGCACCAGGAGGAGTACTCCTGAAGCAGGTGGAAGTAGGTGAAAGTAGGTGGAATATTGCTGGTTTCATTGTTTTTCCACGAAGGGAAGAAGCAGCACTGTCTCCTGTTTGTTGATTGCTGCACTCCAACCCACAGCCCCAACCCACAGCTCGCGGCCCCTGCTTCGCGGAGGCCGCTCAAGGACATCGCTCACCTGTAAAGACTACTTGCCAGGCCGAGGAGCCGATTGAAGACTTCCCACCCCTGCGGGACTGCGAGGACCAGCGGGCGCTGCGCCTGTAGATTCGCCGCAGCTGGTCCTCTTCCCTCTCCCCTCCCGCCTGGATTTATTTCTTGGAGGTCCGGGTGCTCACCTTCATTATTTTTCCACGAAGGGAAGAAGCAGCACTGTCTCCTGTTTGTTGATTGCTGCACTCCAACCCACAGCTCGCGGCCCCCGCTTTGCAGGAGCCGCTCGAGGACATCGCTCACCTGTAAAGACTACTTGCCAGGCCGGGGAAACGTTTGAAGACTTCCCACCCCTGCGGGACTGCAAGGACCAGCGGGCGCTGCGCCTGTAGACTCGCCACAGCTGGTCCTCTTCCCGCCCCCCTCCCGCTATATATTGACAACGTGTGACGCGTCCGCGGGACGCACGCGGGGCTAAGCCTGGGCAAAGGGTGGACCCTCTCAGGCCCTTAGAGGCTGAAGAAGGCAGTGCTGTGCCCACCCCCCCTTCTAAAAGAATATTCTGTTATAAACGCTTTGTAGTAGGTTTGTGTCTATTTCGTCACATTACTGTACTAGAGATACCCTTGTGCCCGCCCCAGTCCAAGTCGAAATGACGGCCAAAAAGCTTAGGTCTGGAAGATTACTGGTTGGAAGGTCGTGTTCGAAAACAAAATCTAATCCCCTTCGTAACAAGGATAATCATGTTGTACAACTTAAGGGCACTTGACAGCTTTTCAATCTCTGGGAACGGGGGAAAAACAGAGCATTAAACGCTGATCCTTCCTATGATGACAAGGCAAAATCGCTCATTTCTTTGACGGGATTAAGCGCTGAGGGTGCGGGGTATGAGAATAACTTGGAAAAGGGGGTCACTTTGCCTGCTGCAGTAAGAGAAGGCTTGGTTTCTTTGAACAATTGTGTGTTTTCCACCATACACAAACCTAAGGATAAAAATACTTGTTTCCCTCTCCCTCCCCAATCTCCCCCTGTAGTTATTCTACAAATGGAGAGGGCGTTAGAACACGTTTCACTTTCTAAAACTAGTGAGCCTCCTCCTGAAAATCTCGATACAAGCCTCCCTCCCCCTAGAGAAGTGTACAATAATGATCTAGTTTTTTCTGACCTAGACTTAGATCTCTGTAGGAGATATATTGAGGTCGATACTGATAAGGTTGGGGATCTTAGAAAAACTCCTATAACATCAGCTCCACCTGTTCTCCATCTCTATAGCAGTACTCCCTCGAATATCTCCCAGTTAAATATCTCAACGAGCCCCAACCTTAATATAACAGGTATTGATGCTATGTCTCCTACTAGGTTAGATAAACCAGTCTCCGATTGCCTATCCTCTCTTGAACATTTGCTCTCTTCCATACTAAGATTATTAGAAAAATTTATAGGGGGCTCTGATTGTGTATTGGAAACAGTAACTCAAATACTGAAGGTTTTATTACACAATACATTTGAGAAGAAATCCTGCTCAATTTTAGATGTTGTAAGAGAAGACCCTCCAGAGCAGAAAATCCTTGGGCCAGACAATGGGTCCCTTAATATTTCCCTGTCATCTAATGTCAGGGAACAAGTAGTTCTCCCCTCGAAAACCCCTATCTCAAATTGTGCAGTGGATATAGTTCCAGTAGTAGAGGTTTTACACGAAATAGGGCCAAAGGATGATATAGAACTACCTCCGATAATAAAGGACCAGTATGAAATGGACCATAAGGAAGATAAGGAACTATTTCCAATCTTCAATAAACAGTATAGTGTGGGTGATAAGGAGGTTCAGGAACAAGAAGGTGATAGAAGAAAAAAGGAGATTTTAGGGAAAGTCAAAAAGAATGGGACAAAAAAGAGAAGACTAATTAGAAGAATTGAAAAAAAAAGGAGAAAAATTCTTTGGAGAGAAAACTCGGAATTGATCTTAAATCAAGAATTACATCAGGCTCCCTTGTTGGTATTAAAAGATGCAAGTGAGGACGTGGAAATAGCTGTGGATGTTTCTACCTCCGCAGCACAGAGTATACAGAATTCTGATTCTCTACCGTCTTTTCCCTTCTCGTCTGGTGGCCCTTCTATGGTTAATGGGGATTTGGTAAACCCAACTCCCCAAAAAAACAAGATCATTTCTATTGGCCCTACATCCTCTGCTCTTAATCCTTTAGCTAGTTCCTACTCCGTTAAAAGGGACGGTGCAGTGGTTCATCAAAAACCCCACGAAATCCCCATGGAGGAGAGCGTTGATACTCTATTTGTTGACTTCTTTCCCCTATTCGATGCTGATTGTATTTTAAATAGATCCCTACTTCTCAAATATTTCCAGGAATCGGCAAATATAAAATTGCTACATACTGCAGATATAGACCTAGTACGGATTCTGAAGACAGAGGGTAGAAATTTAACGAGGGTAAAATTCTACTCCAAATTAGTGGTAAATCTAATTTTACAACGGTCTGAGGATTTCCAGAGTAGAGGGATCGATGTTATGCCTTTTTGGGGGAACCTCCCCTCTGTTAGACCCCTTAAGTCTTCAAGGCCTTTAGGGTCTTCTGCATCTCTCCTACAGGCAGCACCTGGCAATGTAGAACAATCTGGGGGTTTCAATGATCTGAAAATTCATCTATCAAAAGATCATCTTCCAGCATCTTACCCTAATCCCCACATACCCCCCTTTCAGGATAAGGTGGAAGATGAAACTCTCCGCTGGAACTGGTTACCCGGCGTTCTTTCGAAGAAATTGACTATAAAGTACCCACCCAATCCTCATCTTTAGCGATGATATATTGTTATTATCTTGGAATTGCGCCGGATTAAAGAATTGCCCCGAAAAAATTCAATTCCTTATGTCCCTAAACGCCAGTGTAATCTGTCTCCAGGAGACTTGGTGTTCGGAGAAACTTCAGATAGGAAGTGATTATTTTGTCCTGGAGGGTCATGCTCTCCCTTCAAGGAGAGGCCACGCCAGGGACGGAATCGCCTGTCTGTTATCTAATCAGATAAAATGGAACTTATCCCACTACTTGGATTCTTGTAACCTGTTCCAGGCTGTAATGGTGTTTGGCCAGGATAAAGCTGTGGTGTCTAAACCCCTAGTGCTAATTAACGCCTATATTCCCCCTGAAGTTAGTTTTAACGAAACTTTAAAGAAGGTTTTCGTTTATATTCAGAGTCTTAGGGATAAATCTCCTTCCCCTAACATAATTCTAGTAGGGGATTTGAATTGCAAAATTTCCAACTTAAGCATGAATCTATTTCGTGATAAATATAAAGAAGAATCAATACAGATCCCCCAAGCCCTCTTTCCTGAGAAGATTAAAAAAAACAAGCGAGGGAAGATACTTCTTAAGGAATTGTCAGTTATGGATGGGATCATAGTGAATGGAAGGTTCCCTTCTGATTCCCCTGCAAATTTTACTCATAAATCTTACCAGGGTGATTCTATATTAGATTATGTGATAGTTGAGAATTCCACCTTTGCCCTACTAAAGGATCTCAGGGTTACTGAAACGGTTTTTAGCGACCATAAATTACTTTCTTCCTCTATGAATATAAATCCTCCAAAATCCGACCGATGGTCACTTAACGGCGACCTGGTAAGTTTTGGAGTGAAATCAGGAAGATGTTATTGGAACACAAAAGCCGAACAAGATCTGGAGAGCATTCTTGACGCTGCAATTGACGATCTTGCTACGTGGCAGGGTTTTGAAATTTGTGCTTCCAAGATTTTATGCAATTGGTGTCTTCGGTAGCGAAAAAACCAATTAAGAAAAGGTGGTTTGCAATACCATCCTGTCCCCTACGTTTACTCAATATAGATATAAATAAGTTAGTTAGAGAACAATATTTGTGTTATTCGGTAGAAGGATCACGCAGAGTAACTTTATTAAAAAGAAGGAGGAAAAGGTTACAAGTAAAATTACGGAAAGAAGGGGAGGACATCGCTTGGATAAAATTAAGATAGGCAGTTTTTAAAGGAGAAATGAGACAGTTCTGGTCCCTCATAGGTGAGGGGTGTGGATCAAGAACAAAACCGCTCCCTATCCCCATTGAAGAACAAATATGGGTGGATTACGTCACATCCCTTTATGCAAATAATGGAGCAGCGGTTTCCCGTATAAATTTTTCTATAAGTGATCAGACTCTGGTCCCCTTATCTGAAAAGGATATTGAAACTGCCATAAAGGAAATGCGTTCATCTGGGGCAATGGGACCGGATGAACTGCCAATCTCTGTTTTAAAGCGTAGCGGCGCAAAATGGAGCAAATTGTTATGCCCCGTGTTTAACACCTGTTTCTCTAGTGGAAAGATTCTTCCTTCTTGGAAAGGGAGTATATTAGTGCCCCTTTTCAAAAAGGGAGATCGATTATCTCCCCAAAATTACCGCCAAATTGCTCTTTTGGATGCAATTGGCAAAGTGTTTGCAAGATGTCTCTTAAAACAAATTAATGACTGGGTGGACCAAGCAAACATACTTCCCCTAGAACAGACGGGATTCCGTAAGAATCATGGCACCCTGGATAACTTAACCGCTCTGCAAGTAATAACTGATAAATATATCGGGGTCAGAGGAGGGGGGGGTTTATGCGGCCTTTATAGACTTTTCCACGGCTTTCGATAAAGTAAACCGTCTTTTGCTGTGGAAGAAACTTTTAACTTTGGGTATGCCAGCTAGGCTGCTAAATCTAGTTCAGGAACTCCACTCCGACACCTGGGGGTCGATTCCGATCCCGTAAAAAGCGCTCCGAATCGTCGTACGGAGCATTTTTTTCCTTACGAATCGTACCCGTAACCGTCTCTGTACGAACGACGTAGTACGATCCACACCCTATGCAGCTATCCGTCCGAATCGTACCAGGGACCGTACGAATGAAATCCCCGTACGAATTGCCCTCGGAAGACGCTGTACATGACGTCCATATGTTTCGCGGCTGCTTTTTACGACCCGGCAAGTACGATCCGTGTTGTGTACGCTCCGTACGACCCTTTTTCAACGGGAGCTGGAAACTGTCGTACAGTCAGAGTTCGCCCCGAAACAGGTATGGAACGGCCCCCCCGGGTACGCCGCGTACACCCCATGATCGCAGGGGTACGCGCCGTACCCCTGCGATCATTGGGGTATGTGCCGTACACCCAGCGTACATGGGGTACGTGCCGTACCCCATGTACGCTGGGTGTTCGGCACGTACCCCCCATGTACTCTGGGTGTACGACCCGTACCCCCATGATCGCAGGGGTACGGCGCGTGCCCCTGCGATCATGGGGGGGTTCGCGCCGTACGGTGTGTAGGTGATCGTGCGCTTTTCCGCACGAATCGACGTGGACCGTACGAATCACATCCGGGTCGCCCGATCGGGATCGGAATCGTCCGGTCGTACGGCGTCCGTACGAGTCATACGGAAACGGCTCCGGATGCGAGTCGTACGGACGGAGATTTTTAACGGATCGGAATCGACCCCACAGTGTAGAGTACTGTTGGGTGGAGAGAGAGGTCTATCCCAAGCAATTCCTTCTGCTAATGGTCTTAAACAGGGTTGCTTATTGGCTCCTTTGTTGTTTTCCCTTTATGTTTTTGACCTACCGCAGAGCCTATCATTAAGCGAAGGAATTGCTCCCACTCTAGGGGACAAACCAGTTGCATGCTTAATGTATGCAGATGACATACTTCTTTTAGACCTTACTCCGAAGGGACTTAATAACCGTCTGCATGCATTGCATTTATTCGCTGAATGCCATCATTTAAAGATCAACATGTCTAAAAGTAAGGTAATGTGCATTACAGGAAAGAAAAAAACGAAATCTGGAAATTTCAATTGGTTTTTAGGCAATGAGAAATTGGAAATTGTAAAATCTTATGTCTTCCTCGGGAAAATAGTATGTGGCAACCTAAGTGTCAAGACCCACATAGACAACAACATAAGGAAAGCCAAGACCCAGGGAAATGGACTGAGTGCCCTTTATAAGGCCACTGGCAGAAGACATTTTGTCTATCTGTTGGAGGCCTTTCGTGCTAAAATTCCAGCTTCCCTGCTCTACGGCATTGAGTTAATAGATTTGAGACAGTGGGGTTTCTTAGATACAACTGAGGGTGGTCTCTTGCGACATCTATTGTCGGTCAATAATGCCTGTAGAGTGGAATCCCTCAGACTTGAATTTGGCATACGAAGTAGTTGGGTTCAGGCCTTGGCAGGAGTAATACGCTGGGTCTTTCACTTAGCAAAGGGAAAGCCGACTACTCTAAGATTTTTGATCAAAAAGGAATTACTGGGTCCCATGAAAGAATATTCCTTACTTATAAAGAATTTTAGAAGGGCTGTTACTCTACTACAATTGGAGGAATCGACTCTTTTTTCATTATCCCCATATCAGCTAAAGCACTCCTTAAAACGGACTACTTGGGAGTTAAGTTTTAGGAGGGATAGAGACGTCCTTATTAAAAAGAAAGGTGTCATTAAGGTTGTCAACACTTATTCATTTAAACATATACAACCTTATGCATCCTGGTCCCTCCCCCATAGCTTACCCCGTTTCTGGTTCCTCTTGAGACACGATCTTCTTCCCTTAAATAAATTACTAGCTAGATGGTATGGCTTTTCTGATAAATGCACTTTATGTAACAATGTTAATTCAACTCAGGACACTGCCCATATCCTGTTCATATGCCCAGCCCTAATGGTCTATTGTCGAAAGTGGTTGAGACCAATATGCCTACAGTTAAACATTTCCTTTGCTAAATCTCTCCTCGAAGCCATTTTCAATCCTCCCAATGAAATGTTCTGTTTCAGAATTTTTAACTTTTTAAAATGCTTCTTAGAATTATATTAACAGATGTGTTGCCCTTTTTATGGTCTTTGTATAATTGGAATGCATTTTGTGGATTTTATGTCTGTGTAAATTTTGCTATTGATTATGTTTTGTTTATATGTGGATCTCAATCGAGTTCCAAATCATATTAAAATAAAAATTGAAATTGAATTGAATTCCTTAGGGGGGTGTGGGTTTATAGGGGAATAGGGTGGGGAGTAATTTAATTATAATTACTTTATTAACATTTGTTATTAATTAATATTTATTTATTTTATTTTATATTTTATATTGCTAATTGTGGGAATTAATTTATTATTAATTATTTATTAATTGGTTGTTAATTATTAATATTTAATTGTGTCACTTTTTTAGAAGCTTGTTGTGGGTTGATAGGGGTGTAGGGTGGGAAGTAATGTAATTATAATTAATTTATTAATATTTTGTATTAATAAATATATACTTATTTATATATTTTATATTGTTAATTTTGGGCATTTATTTATTATTAATTATTTATTAATTGGTTGTTAATTATTACAAATTAATTGGTATTATGTTAATTGTGTTATTTTTCTGGGGGCGGGTTGTGGGTTGATAGGGGAGTAGAGTGAGAAGTAATTTAATTTTAATACATTTATTAATATTTTTAATATAATACTTAATTCATTTTATTTTATAGTGTTAATTGCGTGAATTAATTTAATAATAATTATTTAGTCTTTGCTTGTTAACTGTTATTAATCAATTAATTGTAAATAATTATGTTAATTGTGTAATGTTTTCCAAAATTGGTTGGTGCCATTTATTGGGAGGTGATTTATTTATAATGAATTAGTTATTTGGTAATTAATGTTAATTAATTAATTACAATGTAAATATGCCAATTGTGTAATAATTTTGCTTTGCGAGTTGTGTGTTATAGTGGTAAATGTCGCGAAGTCATTTTTTAAAAATTAATTAATGATTTGTTGTTAATTGATATTAATTTAGTAATGTAAAACTTGTTATGGAAATTGTGTAAATATTTTTAGGTGTGTTTTGGTGTTCATTGGGGTAGAGGGTGGAAAGTAAATTGTTAAATTAAAAAAATTATATTTTTATGGTAATTTTAGATTTTTCCAACATTAAATATTGGTATGTTTAGTTAATTTTTATATTTTCCTATATGTTTAGTTTTTGTTTTTTTAATTATATTTTGTATTGTAGTTGATATTTTGTTTATTTTTAAATTAGAATTTTGTACCGTGGGAACAGAAATTTTTACCCCTCCGCTATCCCACGCTTTCCCTACAGTTGCATCTGCAGGAGTGGGAATAATAATTTATACCCCTATGCTATCCAACACTTTTCCTACTGTTGCACTTGCTGGAGTTGGAATAGTAATTTTTACCCCTCCCCTATTCAACACTTTCCCTACTGTTGCACTTGTAGTCGTGGAAATAGTAATTTTCTCCCCTCCGATATCCAACACTTTCCCTACTATTGCACTCATTGGAGTGGGAATAGTAAATTAATACCCTCCGCTATCCAAACCTTTCCCTACTGTTGCACTCCCTGAAGTGGAAATAGTAATTGTATCCCTTTTGTTATCCAACACTTCCCCTACTGTTGCACTCATTGGATTGGGAATAGTAAATTATTCCCCTCCACTATCCATCACTTTCCCTACTGTTGCACTTGCTGGAGTGGGAATAGTAATTTTTTTCCCTTCGCTATCTAACACTATCCCTACTGTTGCACTCACTGGAGTGGGAAAATGTCATTTTTACCCCTATGCTATCCAACACTTTCCCTACTGTTGCAATTGCTGGAGTGGGAATGGTAAATTATTCCCCTCCGCAATCCAATACTTTTCTTACTGTTGCATTTGCTGGAGGGGGAATAGTAAATTATTCCCCTCCGCTATCCAACACTTTCCCTACTGTTGAACTCACTGGAGTGGGAATAGTAATTGTTTACCCTCCATTGTCCAACACTTTCCCCTCTGTTGCACTCATTGGAGTGGGAATAGTAAATCATTCCCCTCCTCTATCCAACACCTTCCCTACTGTTGCACTCACTGGAGTGGTAACAGTCATTTTTTACCCTATGCTATCCAACGCTTTCCCTACTCTTGCACTCATTGGAGTGGGAATAGTAAATTATTCCCCTCCTCTATCCACACTTTCCCTACTGTTGCAATTGCTGGAGTGGGAATAGTTATCTATTCCCCTCCGCTATCCAGCACTTTCCCTACTGTTGCACTCGCTGGAGTGGGAATAGGATTCCAACGCTTTCCCTACTCTTGCACTCATTGGAGTGGGAATAGTAAATTATTCCCCTCCTCTATCCACACTTTCCCTACTGTTGCACTACATGTAGCGTAAAATTTCCGTTTAAAAAATATTACATTTTTTAATATATTTTAATTTTTATTTTTATGTTACAGGTGTATGTATACATATATTTATCTTTGTTTTTTTAATATATTTCTAACATTTCATAATTAATTAAAATGATTATTTATTAAATATTTTGAAGTAAATATATATATATATTGCATTTTATGTATGTATGTTTAATTTATTTTTAAATTCCATTTATTACTTATAATTGTTAAAATTGACAAAAAGAAATCTAAAAAGAATTTTTTAAGTAAAATGTATTATTTAATTTATTTTACAATATTTATAATACATATAAAAAAACGCTATTTTATACTTCGATATTTTTAACAACTATATATTTTTTTCGATATTTTTTACCATTATGAAGATATTTTGACAACGATATTTATGTCCCGATATTTATGTCGGTCGATATTAGTGTTGTTGATATTCTGTCGGTGATCTGTGCTGGACACCCTAAGCGATAGTTCAAATGCAGGGTGATTGGGTGTACTTCGATGCCAGATATTAAACAGGAAACAACCAACTCTATAAACTGTGCATGATGTATGCTCCATCTTACACGAGGAAAAGGGACAGCAATTACTGGGTATCTTGGTGCACTGTTAATATTTTCCATTGTTACTGTTTTTGATTATGTTGCACCTTTGTGACAAAAAGCTAAAAGATATTAAAATGTAGATCAAAAGTGGGAACATTGGAAGTCACACCTCATCTGAGTCACAGACGATTTGTTGGGGTGTACGCATCCCAGACAGTATTTACACTTAAGATTGTTATTTGAGTTTAGTTCGGGTTAAGGAGGGAGGAAGTGTGTGGCAGGAACCAGGAACCCTCTGGCCATCAGTTGTGTCAGAGGGTTTTGTTAGTTCTGCCTATGTGAGGGACTGGAGAGGGAACTGGGAGCTAAGATACGGTGAATATTGTTGTTTGTGGGTGCTTTCACTGCTGAATGTTATGATTCACTAGATTGCAGTCAAAT
Source organism: Lissotriton helveticus (assembly GCF_964261635.1). Lineage (NCBI taxonomy): Eukaryota > Metazoa > Chordata > Amphibia > Caudata > Salamandridae > Lissotriton > Lissotriton helveticus. The sequence goes on from NC_136067.1 coordinate 1,003,097,360, forward strand.
GCCAGACACTGAGAGATTTGGTTGTGATACTGGAGTGCGTTATGGTAGTCAAAAGGACCCCTTTGTTATACTAGCGGGGACACAGGATGGCCTTGACTTATGTTTAATAAATGTGTATATCCCCAATATTGATAATGACATGTTCTTCGGCAAAGCATTGGCGGCGGACCAACCGCACCTGAGGTCGCAGAAAATCCTGTCTGGCAACTTTAATTGTGGAATTAATGGAAAGCTTGGTAGGTTGCCCCTGCACCAGGCCACAATGCTCAACATGATGTTGGCCCATGGGCAGCTGTGAACAGGTGTGTGACTGGTGGATGTATGGCAGACACACCACCGGCATACACGCTCTTTCTCAAGTTACACCCCTGTGACTCCAACACATAGCAGGTTGGATTATTTTCTTATCCAATCCTCTGCCACACAGGGTATGAACTATTTGGGCTGGTGTATATCTGATTATTCCCCCTAATTGTTAATGTACTCACTACTTCACACACCCTTCCAAGATACCACTGTGGTAAATCAGGGTAGAAGCCCTCACAGATCCAGTTTTCCTCACCACATTAATAGAAACTATAGCTATTTATTTTGAGACTAATTGGCAAAGTGCTGGGAGTAGGGCTATTTAGTGGGATGTAATGAAGGTGGTTATAAGAGGGGTGTGCATGGCGATCATGGTGAGAATGCGCCAGCCATTGGAGAGGGACTTAACACAGGGAGAGGAGATGCTAATAACCCTAGAACGAACACTCTCTAAAAATCCTGGAGCCCGGGCAGAATGTGATAGGCAGGGACACCTGGTGTGCACGTCATGTGATCAACTAGATAAACAAGTACACTTATTAGGCCATAGGAGGCTGTACTTGCAAGGAGATCGTCTGGGATCTCTACAGGCAAACGGTTGAAGGCCTCAACTCAACCTATATTGGCACTGATGGATCACAGGGTGCACATTGCCACGACCCAGCAGGCGATCAATAGGGTCTTTGAGGGTTATTTGTAGGGAGTGTATGCAGCACCACATGATACTGATCTACAAATCCTCTCTAGTAATTTGTAAGGTCCCCTCATGCCACCTCTTACACCAGAGGACAGCGCCTCTCTGGGTGCACCATTAACCAAACAAGAATTTTTGGAGGCTATGAAATCGCTAAAAACGGGGTGGTGGGCTACCAGCGGAGTTCTACAGGGCTTATTCTGGGACCTTAATAGGCAGACTCCTGCCGGTGTATATGGAGGCATGGGAAAAAGGGTTCCTACCTGACACAATGAGGGAAGCTGTCATTGTACTGATCCTGAAACCCGGAAGTGATCTTTTGGAAGCAGGTTCGTATTGTCCACTATCCATACTGAGTGTTGATCAAAAAATTCTCAGTCACATGCTGGTGGCGTGGTCACGTTCCTACACTCCACAATTAATACATACAGATCAGATGGGTTTCATCCTCCGCCATAATACCTTACGCAGACTCTGTCGCTTGGCGCATGTCATCTATGCACCCTAATTAGAGGATTACCTCTATGCCCTTTTCTTCTTGGACATAGAGCAGGCATTCAATTCAGTCAGCTAAGACTATGTCTGGCAGATGTTGATTATGGTTGGACTAGGTCCAATTATATAAAATGGGTTTAGCTTTTGCATGAGCATCCAGTCATGAGAGTGGGCACTGGCCAGGAGGTTTCTGCAGAGAGTCCAATATGGTAATGGCATATGACATGGCCATGGGTGTCCGTTGTCATGCTTGATTTTTACTTTGGCAATGTAGCCTCTGGCGTGTCACCGTAGACAGGTACTCTGCTTTTGGCCATACGAATTGGCCAAACAGATACCATAATTTTGCTCTATGCCAATGATACAATGCTATACCTGTGCCAACCAGATATATTGGTCCCAAATTTTTTACATGTAAAGCATGAATTTGGTAAATAAGTTGGTTCTGTTCTCAATCAGTTTGCTGGCAAGATTGCCTTCTCCACAAATACTGGAGACAGCAATATCATGAAAAATTGATACTGTCAAATATTTGAGTATTTATGTCACGCAAGGGGTGCGGAAGGTTCATGAGCTGTATCTGGGGTAGGGTAATCTCTGCTCTTCAATAGAGCTTTGGAACTCACTGAAGCTGTCGCTCAAGTGCAAGATTGCCCTTATGGAAATTATAGTGTTTCCCAGGTGCTTCTATGTTCTGCAGGGAGCCATGTATGAGGTTCCACACTGGATCTTTAGGGAGCTTTATAGCCTGATAATGGCTGCAAATAGGTGCAGGATTAGTCTGGCCACCTTCACACAGCAATGGGGAAAGGGTGGTATGGAGAGCCCAGACATACAATTGAGTTACTTAGTAGCCCACCTTCAGAATGCCATTCATTGGTTTGATGATGATGATAACTGGGAGAGGTCCCTCCTGACGGGCACAAATGATGGGCACTAATTGAGTGCACTGTTGATGGGAGTCAAACATGTCCCTGACTCAATGCCCCTTGTGATCCAGCTGTTATGCCGACTTTGAGAATGGACAGTGCAGCGGGTGCTACAGCTGGCACCTTATGCCCCAGATTTTCAATACAGAGTATTCCCCATTACTCAGATTGCCCAGACAATGTCAACGGATAAATGGAAGGAGGGAAGATGTCTTATGCTTTCCGACCTCTACCCAAGGGAGCGTTTTATTTCCATACAAGACGCCACAGAGTCATTTTGGCTTGGACAAGGGCAAATTCTAAAGTGAGCCAAGATAGCAGCAACTGCTAGGTAGTTATGACCGTCATTTCTGGAAACCAAAGTACCTATGCAAACCATGGTTACCGTACTCTCCCAAGCTGGAGGTGGTACACATATAATGCACATATATCTGGCACTACGAGCAGATAAGCAAGTAGTGCCATTCCGACTAGAGGAGATTTGGCAGCACGCATGCGAGGAACCACTGACACCCAGGGAATGGACCAAACTCCATGAGGCAGTGCTTAGGGTCTCCATAAACAATCGGTTCAAACGTATACAATATAATTACGTACGCCTAAGGAAATTACAAGCTATATATCCTGATCGATCTCCTGCATGTGCTAGGGGTGGTTTCGCCAATGCTGATTTTTTTCTTGTTGTGTGGCACTACTTGGCCATTACAATGTAGTGGGCAGAGGTGTTGTCCAATATTACAACCATCACTGGGTGGGAGATCCCTAGTAATATTATACAGTGTCAGTTGGGCCTGTTCTCAGATAATCCCAAAAAGAAATTAAGCAGATGGTATGTGAAACTAGGCCTTGTAGTGGCCAAGAGATGTATTGCAATAGGATGGCTGAGTGCCAGACCCCCTTCAACATGGGCTTGCAGAAGTTGCTCGCTAGAATGGGCGGGTTCGGAACAGGCTCACATGCGATTTACTCTCTTGCTCTGGCTGCTCTAATGGAGGAAGCTGCAAGTGATTAAAAAACTATTTCACTATAGCACAAATGACAACACCAAAAACATGGAACATGTTGACAAATAATGAGCCCTTGCCACATAGGTTCCCTGAACTACCCAGCAGCCTAGGACTTATCCTCCAGAACATACAACTGCGCTGGTTGATCAGCCAGCTCTTAATTCTGATTGTGTACCTGATGACGGATCTCTAGATGGAAACATAAGGGGTGGGAATGGGTGGGGGAAGTTATCTGAAAAAGTATTTGTTTCTACCAAAGAATGTTTAATATAAATATGAGTACCTGCTGACTGATGCATTATTTGTTTATCTGTTGAACAACCAGTATTGCCATATATGGACGTGGATCTGTAAAAAAGCTGTATGCAGAAAATAAGACCATAGGTGGAAATGAATATGCAACATGTTGATACTAAAAAGATTGTATGCAGTCATGTTTGTTGAAATGCAAATAAAGAAATTGTTTAAAAAAGGGAAACACAGGAGGTGTGGGGATATTGGATTCTAAAGCACATGAGGAGGAACTTTGGAAAAAGTTAAGAAAAATGTAGAAAATTATAAAACAGAAGGCTGTTGATATATTAAAGAGTAAATAAATAAACATAACTTAGCACCAGAGGAAATGCCTTCCATGATGGCAAAAGCAGCATCCTTCTTGACCTTGGAAACATACTTCCTGGCTCAGGACCTTCTATTCATTGGTAGTACTGAAAAGAGGAAAGAAAAAGAAGACACTGATTAGTAGTATTAGCTACCATATTGTTAAAACCCATTTAATAATTTAATATGCAAACAAATCTACTACTTGAACAACCAAATCTATTCTACCCTTTAACCTCATTCTAACTATATTTCTCTGGCCTATAACTTATTAACTACAAATAATATTGCACCTTCACTAATTTTATATATGCTTACTGTAGTCACTCTAAAAGTATGTGCAATATTTCCTACACTGCACTCCAAAGAGATGAAGACTGTGCAGTGACAGAAGATTCATGGAGAGGCCCCACCACCCTTGACATATAACTGCCCTCACTTTCTGCCCATCAACCTAAGCCTAGAAATACCTGTCTCTCATGCTACCTACTGTCATCATAAGTGACCTCTACTCACCATGGAACAGAAATGTTTAAATGCCAATTCTGGGCATTTAGCTTGGCGTTCACTCCCAGTCTCCTGACAACCTTCCTCAGGTGCTCCATTAGTTTATTTGGACTACAATCAATCCCCACATATGAAGTCTAAAGAAAGTATAATGTATAATATCCATCCAATTTATATATTCTATTTTACGTATACATAAAAAGAAGCATTTGTAGAATTATGTACAGAACTATTTAGGCATTAACTGAGGTTTAGCACTTTTTTTTTATTTTGCAGAGTTTTAAATAGCGCAAACTTGACCCAAACCAAATTGCGTATCAGAGCACTTTACATGTATATGTGGGAGTGCACCCCTAGAGTTGGTGACTCCACCAAGGAAGAGGAAAAACTTGAATACCGAACTCACTAGCGTGCTACCAAAATGCTAGTTTAATCATGAAGAACCCAGGTAGCCAACATTGATTCATTTTGGTTTTTGTATTCATTTGTTCACATTACGGGTACAATTGCAAACAGTATATCTTTAAAAAAAAATACCTGTGCATGGTATTCAAAAAAATACTTTAACATTGTCTTTGCATGGTGTTGCGGGTGCCTTCATGTAATTGCTTCACAAGGAATAAAGGGCTATTACACTAATATCGTTTTGTTTTTATATCAAATACATATCATGCATAATTGTCAAAATGATGACACCAATTCAACATTTAATTTTCATATGTATACTTAATAACTATTACTTCGCAATGCAAAATGAAGTAGCATGTATGCATACATCTGTAGGTAGGCGATTTAGGTTTGGGATGGCTAATCATTTGCTCTAAGAAAATATATTCAAGTATCACTTCAAAATCTATGTGCTAAATAGGTAATCTATTCACAGATGAGCAAATAGGTAAACTAGATCAATAAATCCTATGGAAATCTGTTTGCATAGCAGAATCATTCACACACATATCAAATATTTTCTAAGTTCTATTGAGTCTATTAAAGTCTCTTCAAAAAATCCATCTAGCCCAGTGAAAAAACAGTTTGCATTTTTTCACAACTAAACATGTGAGGCATTATTAAATAGCTTAAAATCATTAAAGAGTCTAGTGTAAACGTGACAATGAAGATATAAAACTAGAATATTGAAATAGCAACAATTAATGGTCAGAATTGAATTATCATTGTACTGATAAATCCTCTGTCATATTACAGCCATCAGAAATGAAATAATCACGATCAATTAGATCAATTATAAATTCAGATTCCAAACTTCCTAAAAAGCACAGTGTATGTCAGCCCCAAATATTTTTATCCCCTGTTGCAGATAATGCCATTGGATTGCTGATATGCAGATCTTTATAATATTGTGCTACAGGGATTGCTGTTATGCAGCTCCCTATAATGTTGTGATACATGGACTTTGCACCATTTGTTATGATGGCCCTTATATGACCTCAATTACCTTTGTTTAACTTGAAAACAAGTTGACTATTTGTATAGTGTTGGGCATGAGCAGTTAAGAACATAGATTGCATAGTCTGATATTCAGACAAGAAATGTAAGACACTTTCTTTTCTCGTATAGGCGTGGGATCTTAAATAATTTAACATCCTCACTGTGAGTAAATCGTCCTTTTGTGTTGTCACTTCCATTTTCTGCTAAACATTATTGCTGGTCTTTAGACTCTGCACATTGGGGCACTGATTGGCATATATAACTCTTCTGGAAGGCCATTGTATATGAGTTCATGGTATGTGAGGCCATAATATAAACTAGTGAGACAAGTGTAAACAGTTCATCAGGCATATCCTTTGTAGCTTGACAGCAGCAGCTTGAACCCTGCTGAACAGACCTATCAAAATCCCCCTTTGGCAGGTATAGCAACCTAATCTTATTTATTAAAAAGTCACCCCTTAGCACACAGTGCTGCCCACTAGGAACATCTATGACATTAGAAATTGCATGTTTCCCCAGTGACTAAGGCAAAACATCATTATCAGGGTGTAAATGACGCATAAGGAAATTCACATGGGATTGTTTGCAGTAGGGCAAACAGGAACTACTGAAACGCTGAAAAAGTGGGCTAGGGTGCCTACATGCCTTTTACCTTAGAGGTCAGGGAAGAGCCAGGATTCAGCCACACCCACTAGCTGGTGTCTGGAATACATGTGGCATACTCAGGCATCATCTTCAAAATACTCTCCTGTCCTCTGGAAGAACAGACGAAGGACTGCACCTGCTGTTTGAAACATGTGAGAACACCTGAAGAGAGGAACCTTTCCCACTTGTGCCCAGGACAAATAAGCAAACTCCAAGGGTCATTTGACTGACCTCTGTGGCTACAGACACGCAGAAAGCTGCATGGACACTTTTGATGGCCTCTGCCTGATGCCCTGAGAGTCTCTAAGTGCCTTTGACGAGGTCCTGGTTGTCTTGGTTATTTGTGCACCTGAACAAAGTTTAGTAACTTTGGAAAACATTTCCGTTGGTGCTTTATATTTTTTTGATGCTACTTCCATTTAAATCTAAAGATTCATATCTCTAGTTCCCCTTTTTGATTTTTGCTGTTTTGGAGTTATTTTGCTTATTCTTATTTTTTTCTTTCTTTTTATAAATTGGAGTGGTATTTGTATTGTGTTGTGTATTTGCCATTTTAACTGTTTAAATGCTTTAAACATTTGCTCAAGGTTGAACCTATCTACACTGTGTCATGGCCACCAGGAGTTGAGCTCATTTTTAAATTATTCAATATTTTTACTGGACCTAACACGTCAGTGACTTTACTTGTGTTAGTCTATCATCTTTCCAATTATTAATTCACTTTCATACATTTCCAAGTTTATATGAAATGCACTTTAGCGCAGCATTTAATAATTATGGGCCAGATGTACATAGGTTTGGGTTTGCGATTTCATAATAGCGATTTCTTTGCAATTAGCTATTAGGGAATAGCAAACAGCGACCCATTGGTAATCGTTAACACTGTTATCAATTCCCAATGGGATGCAAATGACCTACATCATTAACTTTCATGAGTAGGCTGCAATTTGGGACCCATTGGAAATTGTTAAAAACACAGGGATGGTGTCTGTTTTCTTTTAAATAAAGCAATGTTTTTTTTAAATGCAGCCTGTTTCCCTTAAAGGAAAATGGCATGCGTTTCGAAAAGAAAAATGAAACGTTTTCTTTTCATTTTTTAAGAGTAGGCAGTGGTCTGTGGAACCACCGCCTGCTCTTAAAAACGTTTTTATGACCATTCACTGTGGACCTCTTCTGATTTGTGAATGGGTTACCACCAAATTGACTTTGGAGGTAAAAAGTGAATGTTTCGCGACTGCATTTCGGTCGCAAAACATTCATGCATATCACAGCAAGTAACTATTAAGAAGGGACGCCCTTAACATACCCCTTCCTAATACCAAATCGCTAACCTATTTTGCGATTCGGTAGTAGGTTACCGAATCGCAAAATACAGCTTGGTACAAAAGGGAAAATGCTTTTTCAGGTAGCAAACAGCCTAATTCTGCAAACTAGGCCGTTAGCGACCTGCAAAAAGCTGCATACATCTGGCCCAAAGTTCTATTCAACCAAGAAAATAGCTATGTACAAAATAGTGAATATTTTGCAAAAGTTATTAAAGTATTTTCTGGTATCCTTTGTGCAATGAAAGTGTTACTTTTTAGAACATTCCAATGTTTGTTAAAGGCATATCTTACTTTTACTGCCCCAATACTATACACACAATTGTTTTTTATTTGTATACAAATCAGTGGTACTACAGTTTTGCTAAATCTTGTAATGCCAAATACTCTGCAATTCCTTATATGGGTTACTCCAATTGCAAGATGATGACTCCACACATCTAGGCGGAGAAGGAAAAAGAAGAATGAAATTTAGGAGAAGTCACCATAGTGTGTACACAGCGGAAGGCGATTTATATGCACAGCGCTAGGATAGAGGGCAACAACACAATATTTCAGTAGGGATAGGGTGCTGCCCTGCTCTCACACTTTCAAGCAAAAGCAGCATAGCATTTTTGGTTGCTGCAGTATGATGTGTGGCTTCTTAGTAAATTTGCCTCAAGATATTTAGAAACCGGGCTTACAACCAAATATGACTAACTGGGGCCAGCAAACTATAAGCTTGTGCTTAAAGAAAGTTAGACTGCTTAATAAAAGGGAATTTCTTCCACTCTTTCCTTTACATTTTACACACTTGATTAAATTATCTTGTTACTTTTATTTAATTATTCAGAGCCCTCCTGGGTAATTTATCAATGTTTTTTAAACATTAAATTAATGGTTTCTTTATTAATATCAGGACATAAATGACCCAAGCGAGCTGTGATATTCTTGTAACTCCCACTGGCGAGCGGAAGATGGGTGCTTCCCAATTTTCAGCTCTATTATTTGGCAGCAAATGGGAAAGGTTAATTAAACGCATAAATGATGTGGCTACTACTCCTTTAGTTGTGGAGGGTTTAATTGGAAGATTTCTTATTTCATTTTTAATCCAGTAATATATTCACATATGATACCCCATTATAGTAATTGGTAAACGTATTTTAACTTTGATCAAGATATAGTAGGACATTGGTAGATATTTCAAGATTCCAAAATACTACTTATAGTCACCTCTATGTAATAATCAGCAAAGCTGTGAATGTTTGCAGACATGGAAGTCTTCCCTTCTTCCCTATAAACTGATATACAATTTATTTATTTGTTTTACTCCGAGTACACGTTCAAATAGTTTACTCAAATAATCAATTACCCCATATCGGTAATGCTTTAAGTATCTACAGATTTGAAGATTTTTTAACTCTGTTTCTACTGAGTTAGTGCTTGGTTGTTTGCGGTAGTAAGTTCTTTATTATTGAGGAACTAGCTCCAAAAACAGCATGTTTTTTATCAGTTCTTTTGAGCTTCGGTGGAAGATCAACTTCATAAATCGGCTGCAAACAGGACTCCTTGGCTGGTATTAAAGATTAACCAAGAGAAAATCAACCAATATATAATCAAGGGTTACTTGTCAATGATTATAACAAAATTAGGGGTTCAACAATAATGTAAGCTGTTTGATGTTTATATTGCTTCAACTAAGATTGCTAAATGGACATTAGCTTTAAGACCATCCTATCCCAGATATAATTATTTGGAGGGTGACTGGGTTCATATTTTCATCAGTTGTCCAGCCAGTAATCAAACCCTTTTTGGATGACATATTTTTAAGATAACTGACAGTTGATCTCCCTATGGGGTATTATATCTCTTTCATGATTGTGGGTATAATCAGTAATATTAAAGTAGTTTTAGGGTTGTTAGCAATCTTGGTGGCAGGCTTAGAAGTGGCTCAACACTAGAAAGACACCAATTATCAAGCTATCAATGAATTTATTCAGAAACTTGAGCCACACAATTTTGAAGAGCGCAAAAATGCCTCAAGCAGGGCAAAAAGAGATATTTATTTTTGGGTCGATGTGAGATTTGTCAAAGCAAGAAGAGGTTAATAAGAGGGTTTTTTTCAAAATATTTCAGTGTACTTCGCATAAGGGTAAAGGATAAAAAATTAAAGTTTAAAAGTTGTAATTAGAATATAATATATATGTGTGGAATGGAAATGCCTATGCAATATGCTCTTATTAAGTCTGAATTTGAAAAGCATGTCTTACAATAACTTTGAGTGTGAAACGATGTAGTTTCATGTGCAAAGATTTGTTGCTACAAATTTTTAGCAATCCTGAATCTTGTCAATTTACCATTCTGTCCACCTTTTGCCACGCAAACTTTGTTTGCAGATAGCAAGATAATTTTACTTCAAGTTACAAATGCATTATTACTTTTAATTTCCACACAGTCAGCATTAACAACATGAAGAAATTAATGTCTGGCACCACCAATGAGTATCTCTTGTATGTAGCTACTCGGCCAACAGATAACTAACTACATACTAACGTCCACTTTACGATTTTATTTTCAGGGATTTTTTTCTTAGTATTATTACCTTCGCTCAGAGAACATCTATGTTGCCAACCAGATTATTCATCATCAATTATTGTGTGTAATATAAAAATGGGGAATTTAGATAGAATATATTACATTTGATGTTGTGTAAGATCAGTCTTGATGTTTGAGTCTGCCATAGGTCATTTAGAAACTGTAGGTTGTAGCCAGGTTGTCTTCCCAAATCTATATTTGTTCCATCTAAGGACAAAACATTGACAAAAAATGTCATCACTGCTTGATGAGTGATTATTTGTATTGACTCCTCTAGATGTCTCAATATCTTCCTCAAAGCCATTCCACGTGCCATTCAAATGGTTTTTTCTGGCATGCAATTAGGAGGCACACACATTTTTTTGACAGCCCTCTGAAGATTTTGGCCAGTCCTAGCTCAAGGTTGGGCAGACCGTTTTCTCTTGGTTTTGTATTTGTCACAAGTGTTTACACTTCTTGGCAGGCGTGCTTTTAACCCACATTTTGAATGGTCTCTCTTTTATTATTTATATTGTTTTATTAAAGGTTACCCCTTGCTTCTTATCTTACCTATAATATAGAGAATGCAGTTCATCAAGCCTTGTAAAAAGCTTTTTTAGCTAGGTATTCTGATTTCACCCCCACCTAATTGCCCACTATGACCTACTCTGGAGAAATAAGCAGACCTACCATCCTCTGAGAATGCAAGATCGAACACATCCCTCCACTAAAAAAACACCCTTTGCTTGGTCCTTGCTCTCAGATGACTTCTTCATGATTCATTTACTTTAGGGAGAGGTTTTTCTGTTTGGTGTTAGGAAGAAATAATTTGCGACATCTTATCAGACAATAGTGACATTTCCTTTTCTTTACCTTGACTCTTCTGACCAAAGGCCCTCTGATTCACCATACTATAACCTTCACACTGCTACCAGAAAGCCCTTCAAATGTGCTGATAAGCTGCCAACATGAGGTGCAAAGATTACCTTCCAACCTTCTTGTTTGAGACCATGTGAGTAACCCCCATGTTTTCCGCACTAGCTATTCAACATAAGGACGATTTGTGTCATCCTATTTGGCTAATTATGTAGGTTATGGTTGAGAAGACCTTTTCCAAGGGACATTATCATCCATACACATTCTGAGTTCCCCCTGCCCCTACCACAATCCTACAGGCTTCATAGGATCATTTTGGATACCCTCCATATCCTAAACATTCCTCAGTCTAGACACTCTGTACATTGTCGGGCATCCCAGATTTATTGCCAATATTTCATATAACTGTAAAAATGGTAACAATAACATCAACACCCCCCTTTCCCGTCCTGTTCCTGATAATAATGGTTTCTTGATTGTGTGATCACCTACAATATGTGTTGTTACGTCTACTATAATATCAATCCTTCCTACTCTGGTCTGGTGTGTTTCCTATCCCTCTGGAGAGTTCCTGCTACTCATCTTGTTGTGTAATCTGCTCTTGCTCGCCCTACAGATCCGTCATCATAGTCAGACATGCCGTTCTATCTTCGTCGGCCTTCTCATCTTTTCTCACAAGATTCATCCTTACCATCTCCGCCATAGCCCATTCTCTCATGTCTCTGAGCCAGTCTGTGTGTTTCGGGGATTGATATTTCATCCACACGATAACTATCTACCTTTTGTCTAACACAAGCCCTAAGTTGACAAATTTCCTACTCAGAGTCTTGTTCTTTGGCTTAGGCAGTAACAACAATAGTGCCTGCTTGGCCTCCCGTGGTATGTTCCAGCCCGTGGCCTCCCTTAAGCATGTCAACACTCCCTCTCAATACAGCTCGAGTCTGGGGCATCCCCAGATCATGTGATGGAAGTCCGCTTCCCAAGTGGTGCATCCGGGGCAAGTGTCTGCACAGTGTGGGTAGATGTTATGTAGGGTGCGTGGGGTCAGATATACCTGGTGTATAAAATTATAGTGAAGTAGTTTGAATTGTGTATTAGCGCTTACTTTAGGGAGCCCTTCCTAGACCTTTCTCCATTCGGCATCAGTCAGAGGCTCAGGAAGTATTAAATCCCAATTGTGTTGTAACCACAGCAGCTCCAGCGGTACGTCATTACGCAGCGCTCGGTATATTTGAGAGATGAGTCTCCTCCCCTGTGCCATAGTTAGTATTGTCACTAGTGTATTAGTGGTGAGGGCTCAGTGGGGAAATTTGGCCATAACCCCCGGGCAACACACAATATTTTTGCATATTGCAGGTACTGCCCTGGACTCAATTCGAATTCAATTTGCGCATCTTGTTGCGCTATAAATTGTCCTTCCCTATACAGATCCCCCATAAGTAGACATCCTCCATCCTTCCAACGTTGTGCTGACATGGAGTCCGCAATTGTGGCACATGGTTGAATCTCCCATCGGGGCATGTTCGGTGCGTATGGAGCATGGTCAATCACTCTTCGGACTACGATCTTTCAGACTTTTGCTACATGTCGTATTATGTACGGGTAGTACTCAGGGACCGCTCCACCCATCATCGCGAGTGCGGGTCTACCGAACGTCCCAGCCAGTAGGAATTTCTCCAAAATGTCAGCGTTGTCAAGCCAGTGAACCGCAAACTGAAGCTTGGAGGCCATATAATAAAGTTCCAGTCTCGGAACCTCAGTGCCTCCGTCCACCAAGTTCTTTGTAATGTCATTAAGCTCACACATCTCAGCTTCTTACCCCATAGAAGGGCTCCCATCAGGATTCCTAGCATTTTAAAATACGAGCATGGTACCATATAGAACAAATGTTGCCGCTTGTAAAGGCAACACAGCAGCACAATCATTTTAATAATTGCTATTCGCCCCATTAGTGATAGTGCAAGTCTGCCTACAAGCGAATTGAGCCTCTCAATCCCTCCACCACCAGTCCGATATTTAGCTAAGGTAGGCATCAGTGGAGCCCACCAGATAGACTCCCAAGTATTTTGTTCCCTCTTCTGACCATGGTATATCCATGACTGGTCTCGCTTCCAGGGAAACCATTGCCAGCCTGCTCATTGGTATCAGTCTAGATTTTGTAGGGTTTATGCGCAATCCCAAGACATTACCAAAGTGTCGCATTTCCTCCACCGGTATCGGGACCGATTGTGCCGGGTGTCTCAAATATACCAAGGTATCATCTGCATAAAGCGATACCAAGTGATTGGTCTTTCCCAATCGTATACCCCAGGTGTTCAGCGCTCTTTGCTTTTTGGTCATTGCCAACAAAGCCCTCTTGTTAAGAAAAGAAAAAGTATTCTGCTATAGATTAAACCCAAGGTGGTTGAATTAAGCCAATAGCAAGAATGGCTCCAAATATCAAAGCGTGTTTTGTGGGAATGCCTTTCTAAAGAAACTCTACAAGGACTTTCAAGTCTTCACTTCCATTTAAAAGGCCCAATGTGATATGAGCTGTGAGTTGTTTGTGCTTTGGCAAAAGAGGCCATTTTCCCAACCATTAGCTGTCCTCTCATGAACTTGGAAGAATTGGAAGACACATTTGTTCATGCAAAACCTTAGTGGTGCTGAAGAATCCTGTGACATCTTCTTTTTCAATTTGTGACAGAGCCACTTCAGGAAGGTTCTTCCTTAGTGAGAAGAGGGTTCTGTCAACCATCGAAAGTTATCACATAGATCTGGTTAGCTCTCTCCAGAGTTTGCCTTTGTTGCTATAATTTTCCCTCTGGAGCATGCAATCTTGTAGACTAAGATATTGAACACCTTCATTGTAAAATAAATACCTATAGGCACTCCCAGATCCCTGAGTACCATTTTTCTAGTGGAATGCTAATATGGGCCCGATTACCACTCCACACGCCCTAAAAATGCTTAAAAGAATAGCTTATTCTCACTTCAGGATGGATGTTATTCACCTCATTCAAAATCCCTTAGTAGAAAATGTTTAACTCAACAAGCTAGATTTGCAAGGTGACTAACTTGCAATCACAATCAGGTGCAAGCATCAGATATTCCTCCATTTCCTATGGGGTGGGAGACATCAGCAGTTTATAAGCCTTCTTTTTGTCCTTTTATTAACCCCTCTGCGTTTCGGAGCTTGCAGTCAACACTATGTCATTTGTCATGACAATATCCTTGCCATGGCTTAATCATAGGTAAAGCTGTCAATGGGTTAGCAGGTGCAGTACAACTGGGGCCCAAGGGCAGTAGGCACCCTCTGCACCCTATTGTGTCTGTATATAAGAATCTAAGCAGAGAACAGGGGCATTTTTGTTATCCTTGCAGTAGGGAATCTTCCTACCAGCCTGGTGGTTATGTTATTTCTATAGTGGCTAGGGTTTATATTCAACTTAAAGAAGTTGACCATAATCATTTTCCAGGAAACATATTTCCTGGGCTTCTTTGTCAACACTGTTGTATGCAACCTGGATCTCCCTCTTCCCAAGTTGTAAATAATCTAGTAGGTTCTCACCTCAGCCATCAAGGCCCTCTCTCTTTATTTCAGGTATGGCATTCATTAGGGTATCCTCTCCTCTTGCATGCAGGCTATTTCACTTGGTTGTTTCTATTAATGGAATCTACAGCGGTTTGATGACTTCTACTCTTGATGGATACTCTCCCACTCTGACCATCTGGCTCTCAACCAGAATGTTTGAAACAAAAGGCTTTGGTGGTTAGCTTACATCCAGATTTTTACATTTTTGCAATATCCCCTGTGCCGTTTTGAAATATTTCTTGATGCTTGGCAGGCTATACCCCCCTTCAAATGTGTATCTTTGGAGGACCTTCATAGCTATGCATGGTTATCCTCCTACCTGGAGAAGTGTTCTCACAAGAGCATCAACTCTGGCAAACTGAGCAGCAGGGACCCTGTACAGATTGTTCTGAAGGATATAGAGGAGCAGGAAAAGCGCAACCATTTTCAACATTGTTGCCTTTCCATTAATGAAAGCAGCAATGTGTGCCAATGCCTTATGTTATGATCTAGCCCCCTAATGATGGGTGACAGGTTTCCTTTGTAGTGTAAGTCAGCATTTTTAGAGACCCATATCCCCAGGTAAATAAACGGGTCAGTTTCCACCCTTAGTAGGAAGGACATCGCACCATCTGGTACCCGGCACTCCAATGCAAACATTAAGGACTTCTCCAAATTTATGGGTAAGCCAGTGTATCTGCTGAATATCTGGAAGATATACCACTGCATGTCCAGTGTCTGGTGTGGTTTCAGCAACTAAGCAAAATGTCATCTGCGTACAGTGATATATATGCTCTTCCCACCCCATGGCTCTCGTCCAACCACATGTTTGGAGAGCTCCACATGGACAGGGCTCTTCTGTCCATGCAGTGCTCTCCAGATATCACTGAGCCCCAGAGCCCATGCAAACCTTTCAAATTTTCCTCGGGTAGCAACTCCCTCCCTACTTGTGTTCATCCTATCTATCTGTGTATCCATCACTAGATTAAAGTCCTCTCCAATGATTGTGAATGCCAGAGGGGCCGCCATCAGAATATTTTCCAATTTGTGTAGGGTTGGGGATTGAATCCCCGGTAGGGCATTAACATTGATCACCAGCATAGTCTCGCCCTTGCAGTTCCCCAACATTGCAACATAGCTCTCATTAGAATTCGTCCACATGAAAGGGCAGGGTCTTCGTGATGAAAACCAGCACTCCACTTTAGCCTGAGGTGTAATGTGCGTGGCAGGCCAGCCTATATTTACCTTTCCCTAGATTACATTGCTGGTCATCTGTGAGGCGGATTTCCTGTAGGAACATTAAGTTGGTTTTGTATCTGCTGAGGGTCATGAGGACTTGGCCCCTTTTTACCTTGTTCTTTATACCATTGATGTTCCACATTAGTATGATCAAAGTCTGATGCTGAGTCATGGAGTCTGTTTGGCTACATCTCCTTGTGTACATCCCTGCTCTGTAATGTGTATGTTTGGCTACTCCTCTGGTGACCTGGTATCTTGTTGTGCTGTTAACTATTACTATAACTACTGCCACCCTATCCTACCGTTGTAATCCTAAAACTGACCACCCACCCAATTCTTGGTATGTCTGGACCCCGAACAATACCATCATAAACAGACATGACTATTTTAGAATATCAAATACTTTATCACCTTGGTTACAAGACTGTGAAATACTAGAAAATGGCATCTCAGCCTATTTAGCCCTGGCATCACCAGTTGATTTAAGTATTCATGCACCCCAAAATCAAATATGGAAAAATAACCTCAAAGATGATACCACAGTCGATCCTACAAGATGTGTTGACTCATATCAAAAACTCACTTTCAACCTCACAAACACTATCAGCAGCATGCATCCGCTGTATGTTCAGGTAACAGAAGTAGGGCGGTGGGGCTGGGTAAGGGGGGATTTCAAGGGCCGATGCAGTGGGAAAATTACATAAAAAATTAATTTCCCCTCGGCATCGTCCCTCGAAATGCCCCTCTGCCCCCCCACTGTTACCTGCACGGACCGCGGCTGGCAGCATGCAAATCATATATGAGAGACCAATACATTAGGGAATCTGTAATATGTAAATTTAAAGACATACATAATCAATGATTACCGAAAGACAAAATTCAAAAGATGAAAGTCCAATACTGGACTTTACCATCACCAGAGATATTTTTATCCCTAATAAAAGTTTCTTTGAGCTATACTTACTCGCCATATCTATAGGAGGAAAGATTTTATCAAGAATTCATTTCACACAATATAAACCCAACAAAAAGCTGGCAGGCTGCAGATGCTACAACTGAAACAACAGGATTCATGCCCTCCATGCCAGTCATTAGATTGTCAAAAGGAAAGCTCCTTAACACACCAATATAGACTGCTGCTGAATACGCCAAGTTCTACAAATTAATATGCACCTCAGAAACTGATAAGTACAGCAGAACAGTTGAACACATATTTTTCTAGCAATTAAGTGAATGAACTATAGGAAGATATCACAGAAAATGAAATTGCTGCAGCTATGCAACTATGCAAAAGGTCAAAAGACAACTGCAGCCAACACATGCCTATATCTTTAATAAAAACAGATGGTAAAACTCTCACAAAAGTATTGGCAAATTGAATTAACTCACCTCTCTTCTTACACAGCAACTTCAAGTTGGATATGTATCAGGGTAGGCATTTAGCCACCATTTGGTGTCTCTTTTTCATCTCAAGTGGAAGATGAAGTATGAGAAAGAAAGTAAACTGGCCTCATCTTTAGACAGTAAAAAGGCCTTTGGCAGAGTAGAATGACCTCACTTATTTTACACACTTGAAAGAGAAGTCGTTAAGGATGCATTTGTACAAATAATCCGCTGGCTCTACAAAGCACCTACAGCAACAGCAACCAACAATGATTTCAGATCAAATTGCTGACAAATAAACGGAGCCACTAAACAAAGGTGCACTCTATCACTTCTACCTCTTTTGCATGTCCTGGAAACAGTAATGGCTAAAATCCTTCCCTCGGGTAAGATCCTTAGAATTTGCTCTGTGATAGGCAAACGCATGTGGCTTCAGTATGTGGTTGAATCTTATAATTAAAGTCCAAGCCTGAAACATCACTCCTAGGTTTACTGGATTGGATCACAAGATCTGGATGATTGCCAGACTAGAAAAGTAATTGGATGAAGAACAATGTACATGCCTTGAACAAAATCTGACATTGATCAAAGTGCAGCTGCAACAGAGGCTATCCTGCTTGACAATTCCCTTCTATTTTCCTAGCACACACAATAAGATGATGGACGGAGTACTGTAACTTTTCAAACACTCACTCTCAGTCTAGAGATATGGTTAAATCCATCATTCTTTTGCTCACCATGCCACCCCAGTTTGGAACCAGCCAAATGCAAACCAGTCTTGACTCTGCTCCCATAGGGAACATTCCAGCATGAACTGCAGGGCCAGGTCCTCCATGGACGAGAAACAAGCATCCTGGGACCGGTTTCAGGGTATCACCCCATAGCAGTAAGACTAGCTTGAATCTAGTAGCACAGCAAGCAAGGGACCCATATATGGGCATACCCTTGGGCACTTAGGGTGAACATAGCAATCACAACTAAATGATGGACGGAGTGCTGAAACTTTTCAAGTACTCACCCCCAGTCAAGAGATCTGGGATACATCCATTATTCTTTTGCTCACCGTGCCACCCCAGTTTGGATCAAGCCACGTGCAAATCAGTCTTTACCCTGCCCCACATGGGAACAGTTGAGGCAGAACTGTCAAGCCAGGTCCTCCCTGATCCGAAACAGGCATCCTAGGACCAGCTTCAGGGTATCATCCCTCATCAGCCAGGCTAGCTTGAATCCAGGGGTGCAGGGAGCAGGGTACTCACGTCTGGGCATACCCTTGGCCACTTAGGGCAAACATAGCAAAAACACAACAATACGTTGGACGAAGTGGTGAAATATTTTAAACACTCACCCCCAGTATAGCCATCTGGGTTAAATCCACCATTGTTTTGCTCACCATGCCATCTCAGTTTGGACCCAGCCATATGCAAAGCAGTATTAACCCTACTCCCCATGGGAACAGTCCAGTCCGAACTGCCAGGCCAGGACCCCCTGGAACAGAAACAAGCATCCTGGGACTGATTTCGGGTATCACCCCTCATCAGCCAGGCTAACTTGAATCTTGTGGCACAGTGAGCAAGACACCCATGGCTGGGCATACCCTTTGACATTTAGGTCGAAGTAAGCAGAGTTTGGAAACACTGGGAGAGCAGTATAGGAATCCCTGCAAATACACACAACAGTTTTGTTGTATAATCATTTGCTTTGTACTTGCTGTTCTTTATGCCTCTGTAAGGATCAAAGTTCTTTCCAAACCTAATTAACCTCTTCTCATGCTGGTTATGACTACCACTGTACCACCTCGTTGATACATTAACTGCATGTTCTCCAGAATATGGACTCGAATAGGTTTTCTTGCTTGTCTGGCTCCAAACAATTTGTAAATGGTGCCGATCCAAGACAGAAAACCAACTGGATTGCAACCTTCCTGCAGCCTATGAGACATCACAGCGATAATATGTAGAACGGAACGCCTGTTTCAACAATCAATCAATCAATCAATCAATAATCTTTATTTGGTAGAAAGCCATAAAAGTGAATCATAAATATACAGTACATAAAGAAAACAGATAAAAAGTATAAAAGCCATCAAGGATAAATCCAGCGTTACGAAATAGGATCTCCATAAAGTGATCACAGAATGAATCAACATCAACAACATAAATCTTCAAAGCGTTTGCTAATGGATAGTGCCATTCTTGTGTGATGTAAAACTGCATAACAAATGCCCTCTGTACATAAACAGAAGTCCTTCTTCGTGGTGCCTCAGATTTGTTTTACGCAGAATAGGGATCAAAAAGGATGACCGAGGAACTGCATTCAAAGGACAGATCAGCGTGAAGTGACATGCTCTGTTTGGAGACGTTATTGCACCAGCAAGGAGGTAAATCGTGTTGCCATGAACCCTGAAGTGGAAACACAAACTTATAGTGCAATGTGCCTAATATGAAAATTGTAAGTGGTGTTTATTTTCCATTCTAGGTAAAGCTCCTTATTGTTGAGACGAAAGAATATCTAACACTTGTCTACTTTAGCTGGACCCTCTTCAGTCACAAGTTCATGCAATGGTTTAAGAAACTCTGTTTAACTTTCTCTTTATGTTTAAGCATAATCTTGTGTGGGTTGCTGTTCAAATCTGAGAAGCCAATGGTTTTAATTATTTCAAAAGCGCCAGGGGATCTTGTCAGCTCTATCCAAGAACACACAATTCAGGATGCAGGCTCTAACAAGTTTTGCCTCATGTGTCCTCCAGCTTTTAATCCGGAGTTGCACAGGGGCAAGCTCAATTCAATCTTCCACATATGATAACCCTAGTTTCTTATGATTAATATAAGTGGCAGTGCTACTAGTAGCTAACACAAATCTGCTTTTGAAATGATTTTCCACACGCTGGAGGACCCCTGCATTAAATTACCCCTATAACCCCCGCATCATATGCTGCTGCCGAAATACATTTGCTTTTGAATAAACTTATCGTATCCTTGATGGGTTTACGCCATTACCTGTGTGGAAATCTAAAAATGGTTTCGATATTCCTGCTGAAGTGTTGGGATCTTAAAGTTAATAACGGAGTCCAACTAAACGACAAGCTAAAGAGAATTCACATATAACTCAAAGATTAAGTGGCATATTACCAAGGGTGGCGATAGGCAATTATCGCCGGTTTACCGGCCGTTTTTGGCCGCTAAGTGGCGATAATCCTATCGCTCTATTAGCAAGCTGTCGCTAACTGATGTTAGCGACAGCTTTTAGGCGATAGCGAGCGGTTTGGGGCCCGCTTTGCATGTCAGCGTTATTTATCACTAATGACATGCAAAGTGGGCGTACCCAACCTGTTAGCGACTGAAAGCAGTCGCTAACGTCGCTATCGCCTATTAGCAACGCAGGCGTAGCGATGGAAATATTCCCGCTATCGCCAAAAACTAACGCCTGCTCAGACCAGTTCTTAGCCATGTTATCCAATGGGAGGTGGATAACATGGCTAAAAGCATCTCGTCGCTAATGCGTGAATATCGCTGTATTCTCAGCGATATTCACGCATTTCGCCGCTATCGCTGGATATTTTAGCACAATGGAGAAAAACGTTGCTAATAGCATGTTTTCTCCGCTAACATATCCAGCGATAGGCAGCGATAAAAAAATCGTCGCTAAGCCTATTTAGCGATAATTATCGCTACTTGTTGGTAATATGCCCCTAAATCTCCTCTAAACGTGACCCTCCAATAAAAAAACATTTTGACTTTGTACTTCGATGACTACAGGTCATATCATAGGACATTGAATGATTAACCTGCAGATCCAGATCACCCCATATAGGTTAAAAAGGATTCTAATAAAACCTGTAGGTCATTTGCAGTTCTGATGAAAAGTACACCACATAAAATAAAATAGTTAAAGGTTGACCTTCCCATCTAATGCATTTCTTTCTCATTATCCACTAGGTATTTATTGATTCCATTAATATAGAGAAGAAAAAGGAAGGGGCGAGAATACAACCCTGTTTACCTCCCTGTAATGAGCTAATATGGGGGGAACATTCACTTGAAGGATCATAATGGACCCTGACTGTTAATCCTGCTGTAAGCATCTGATAAATATGAGAAGTTCATGATCGACGCCCATTCACTCCATTATGTCCCATAGGTTCGAGCAGTTGACTAAGTCAAACACGCTTGATAGATCAACAAAGGCCAAGTGTAAAGAGCCCCCTTTAGACCTAACGTATTTTGCTGCTATGAGATAGAGATTTAGGTTCCGTTCAACAGTGCCAATGCCTGGTTTAAAATCATATTGAACTTCAGTTAGGATGTAATATCACTGCTTAACTTTCCAGGTAGTACAGGAGCAAATGGCCCAAAATCTCAACATTGGAGGCCAGCTGTGAAATAGGCCTATTGCAGGAGGGGAAACATCTGTCTTCCTTTTAAAAACTTGGGGCAATAATAGCTGTCCCTCAGAAATCTGGGAAGAAGCTCAACACAGCAGATCGGAAAACGTTTGTTAGCAAGGACACTCATAGGTTGATGTTAGATTTGAAGATGTCTTTAGGGACACCATAAAGTCCAGGAGTCTTCCTGAGGGCATATTTTTCAATTGCTAGTCTCACTTCGTGAATACTAATCAGATTCAGAAGGCCTAAAAGATTTGGAATGACTGATGCACACCCTTCCCTATATCAGAAAATTGATCTCCATAATTGAAAGATTTGAGAAGTGAGTCATCCAAGTGTTCATAGTTATTACAGATTCACTTTTTGGAGCAACCACTGCAAGATCTTCCCATGATTTGTTCTTTATTTAATTTGTCATCTCCTCTAGAGTCATTTTATTTACCTTTCTGGCATTCTTTACCTCTTGTGTGTAAAACAGGGTGTGATTTGAGGGCTACCATTAACTGTTTATGGGTGGCAGAGCAAGCCATATTAAACCAGTTGAAAAGGAAAGGCTCCAGGGGAGTTCTATTAAGACTTACGATTTCTGATTTGGCCTGCATATATTGTTAAATTCGGATTGGATAGTATCCTGCCTGATATCCTGATTTAGGCAGATTACAAAGGAGTCCATATTCTATGTTACAATACCTTGATTAAATTAAATTGGATCAACCTTATCCGATTTTAGTCTTAAGCCTTTTTGGAGTATTCCAACCCATCCATATTCCTTGAACTTGTAGGTTTCATATGATAATTCAAGGTAATGATAAGGGGATTATGGTCATTAACACATTTATTGACCCCTTCAAAATCTAAAAGTAGGGAGGGGCATGGCCTAGTGCGCTAACTTAACGGGCGTGCTTTAAGCAGGCTCAAGGAAGAGGGAAAGGCTGGGTCCTGTCTCTGACCGGCTTGGACCACTCTTATAAACCAAACAAAAGAAAGTGCAGGACAGTCTGAATGAATACAAACAAATGCACACCTAGTATAATTAATTGCTAGGCGGACAAACCATTTGTGATTGATCACTTGTATTTTTATGAAAAAGTTTTTTTGAAACGTTTTTTTGGCATCAAGGGATGCACACCACATTCACAGAAGTACACAAATGCATTGAAACCAAAAACAATACATAAAATTACAATGTACACATATAACAATTGTGATTACAAAAAACAACTGTGCTATGCCTCAAAATATAACGTTGTGCTGAGGCACCAATCCTGAATACAAAATGAACAAGTGGACAGAAAAATAAGTGGACAGAAAAATAAAATACTAGCCTACTTGTTTCCACCACCACTAGATACGTATTAATTTTGACATGTGGTACAACGGAATAGGAACACACAAAACTAAGCGGAAGTGTAGAATTTGTGCGAATTATGTTCCTATTGTGCCCTGCACAACGTTATATTTTGAGGCATAGCACAGTTGTTTTTTGTAATCACAATTGTTATATGTGTACATTGTAATTGTATGTATTGTTTTTGGTTTCAATGCATTTGTGTACTTCTGTGAATGTGGTGTGCATCCCTTGATGCCAAAAAAACGTTTCAAAAAACCTTTTTCATAAAAATACAAGTGATCAATCACAAATGGTTTGTCCGCCTAGCAATTAATTATACTAGGTGTGCATTTGTTTGTATTCATTCAGACTGTCCGGCACTTTCTTTTGTTTGGTTTTTAAGCAGGCTCAAGGCAGTCATTCTACAATCTGAACAATATCCTGCCCAGAATATCGGATTCTATACAAACTATGCTGTCCTTGGCCTCAGAGAGACGACCGGGAGCTGTTGCTGTGCTGGGGGCTATAAGGAATATTGAGAGCTGCGTGGTTCCAGTGGCACTCTGGCCTGTACGCCGGGGCTAGGCCTTGCACTGAGGGGACCGCTGTCGGCAAACAGTTGTGCTGGAGAGGAGGACGCCTTCTGAAAGGCTTGACAGACGGAACCTTTGGGCCCCGTTAGGACCTAGCGTGTGTGAACTGAGGTGAGGGGTGCCCCACGTGCAGGTCCATCGAGGGGCTGTGGCCTGCCAGTGCCTAGGGTGGATCGTGACTGCTGGTGGTCAACTGGGCCATGGTGGAGGTGACTAGGCTCTGGGGACGGGCCTCCATTTTTTCACCTGTTGGCCAAGGTTTGTTAGCCCAAGGCATGATACAGGGCTGATTGTGTGGGCCTCCTCTTCTGTTTTTTCATGGTTGCCCTGGGGGAGGCGCTGGTAGAGCTCTTTTGTGGACTGTGTGCTGTCAGTGGTTGGGCCCCGCACCCCCCACTTGGAAAGGGTAGTGGAGGACCCAGAGGGGGGCTTTACCGGCGCGGTCAGTGTGCCTTCAACTGTTGATGTCAGTCATTATTGCGCATCGTCCAATCTGTATCTGTGATTGCCTGCTGGATCTCTATCCTTGTGGGTGCCCCCCTTTTCACCTGCCACATCGACCTCTAGCTGCAAGCTAGTCTGGGTAAGCTACTTAGTGCAGTACTCTGTAAAGGGAGTGCTGCACTACAGCTCACTCCTGGTTGCTGAGGTGGCCAGGCCAGGCCCTGGTGTCGCTTGTGAACAGAGCTGATTGGTGCGGGGTGAGGTTTTTGTTGCATCCATACTATCACTGGGCATCAGGGAGCCTCCCACTCTACAAATGTGTACAACCTCTGCAGCATACCTATGGCCTAACGAGTCAAACCCATCACTGTAGCTGGTGTTATCCCCGGCGGTGAAGTGGTCCAACAATCTTGTTATATCTAAAGACAAGCATTCAACACCAGCTACCAAACTAAGCACTATGGACCAATTTACCAGCACTGGATTTGAGGGTACTGATCAGGCGAGGTCCCCTGTGCAGTGTCCAGATAAAGCTGCCCTGCTTGCAGCTATTATTGAATTCAGGGATTTCTTAGACACCAAGATGGGGTCAGTGGGCTCCGATGCCACATTGCTGCGGCATGACCTATGGAAAATGGTGGATCATATCACAGAGGCAGAAACTAAGGTCTCTGATATCAAAGACTCAGTGACCGACCTGTAACACAAGATCACCACTTAAATGGCAACAACCAAGGAACTGGGGATGTGCATTGAGGAAGCAGAGGGCCGCGCTAAATGGAATTAGGTTTTGAAGGAGCTTCCATGGATACATTTGTGACGCAGTTGCTTAGGTCAGTGGTACCGATGGAAAAACTCTCGTCTTGCTTTGTGGTAGAGAGGGCCCACAGAGGCCCACCTGTCATTGTGAGAATTCTCAACTATCTGGATAGAGATGCTATACTCCGCCATGCTCAGAGCCAAGATAAAATCGTGTTTGACTCGGTCTCCATCTTCTCGGACTATACTATACAACATCAATCTTTCCTAGCGGTGAAACAAAAACTACGGGACCTCAAGATCCAATACATGATACTGAATTCCGCTCACATGCAAGTGGTATACAACTCCGGTACATTATTCTTTGACACCCCAGATGCAGTATTCTAATGAATGGATGAATCTGTTGAGCTTAAGAACCATACCCCACCAATAATAGACTCAGATTCAGCCCAAAGTAACAGGCGTAAACATTCCAAAAAGTCCATCTACAAACGCTGCAACAAGTCACACGCCTCTTGGCGAAGCTCACCGAACGATAAAGAACATTGAACTATGATGTATGCTTCTATCTTCAAGTGGATATGCCACGTGAGATTGTTATTTTATGGTTTCCTTTTACTACTTCTAATCAGTTACTTCTTTGTAAGTCCCTACATTTTAGGAATTGCATGCTGTCTTCCTTGCTGTAATTTGTAATTGTGCATCTCACGATTGTGCCATCTCTACCTAATACTTTGGTTTGTTCATGTGCTATGGGAGTTGGTAAGTGTGTGCCAAGTTACGACTGCTACTCTAGAGAGACATAGTTGAGAGACTTTTCTAGAGATTATGTTTTATGGGTGTCGGATATTTGGAATCCATTGTTGGTGTCCTCTCCCACACTAAATGTTGGGGGTCGGTGGGGACACCTACTATGACTGATACTTCTTGTTCATTGATGTATGGGGGAAGAGGGAGGGCTACAGTAAGTACAAAGGTTTTTTTCTGTCTATGCTTTATTAGAGCCCCATTGTTCATGCCTTGCCTGATCAATGTCCAATGGCGATCCCTACACACCATTGATATCCATGAATGATTTTCTCCCAACAGGCTTGGAAAGTCTTATCCGTGTCCTCACATGGAATGGTAATGGGGTGTTATATATGATTAAGTGTAGTGCTGTTGTGCAGCAGGCAAAATGACTGGGTGTGGATATCTTGCTTTTGCAGGAAGCCCACCTTCTGGGTTCTAAGGTACCCTGCCTGGCTCATCATCGCTCTTCATGGTTATAGACAAGTATTCCACTCAGGATTTAAATGGGGTTCATGAGATACCGCATCTTAGTTCACTGCAGAGTACCTCAACAGTCCCATAAGGTATGGGCTGATGTTTATGACTGCTGCGTAATAGTGACTGTCATGTTGTATGGGGAGCAGCTAACACTGGGCAATGTTTATGCCCCCCCTATTAGGGTCCTCCTTTATATATTTTATTATGAGGGGGCATACCTAATGGTCTCTCTCTAGTGGCCAGGGACTGGGATAATGTCATTGACTCTGGGGTAGATAGATGGCATGCTTGAGGCAGACGGAATGCCCCATAGGAATTCAAACTGGCCACTCTAGTATCTACACTGGACTGGTCCGATACCTGGAGGTCCTATTCCCTTGATGGCGATTACAACACATATTATTCACTGGTTCAGGGTGCCTTTTCCAGGCTAGACTGCTTTTTGATTCCCAATACCTATCTCTGAGGAACAAATATCAATATTCACCTGCGGGGGCTGTCAGATCACTCCTCGTTGTCGCTGGAGCTCCATGCGGGCCCAGATCGCTCCTGGTTTCACTGGCACATGTTATCATGGCACCTCCAGAACCTGTCATACAGAACACTCCTTCAACGTACAATTGAGGAATTACTTAATATGGCCACAGCACAATTCAAAGAAGTATTATGGGAGGCACTTACGCCGATTCTTAGAGGAGTCAACATCAGCTTCTGTGTTGTAGGTAAGTATACTTGTAAAGCGCACTGTTACTCCATCTCGGAGTGTCCTGGCGCTGTATACCGCTGGGGAACCCGTCCTGGCTTTCCCTGTGAGATGGTCCCTCCTGGGTACCTCCAAGGTGAAGCCAGCCATCCCCGGGCGTTGATGGGGCCGTTGTGGAGATTAAGAAAGCTATTGCCCAGAGTTTAACCCCTTCGACGCTCATGACGAGCTGGGCTCGTCATGAGGTAGCCTCCTCGCACGCTCATGACGAGCCCAGCTCGTCATGAATAAAGGGATTTACAAATTCTCAGCGTGCCAGCTGAATTCCGCCCGCAGCCTAGAGGTTAAGAGTGGGACCCATAGTTAGCGTAGGCACCTCGGCGAGAATTATCGAGTCCGCGGACATTGACCCAAGACCGTGCAGCGTCGGGAATTGAACCCTGGTCCCGGGCCGATCTCTGCTTCAGGGTCTGCCGCTTCTAACCAGTGAGCCACACTTCCCCAACCAGTGAGCCACACTTCCCCAGAGTAGAACGCAGGTGTCGAGCCCAAGAACTGGTAGACTTGGAAATGCAAATATAAAAACTGCCCAGAGCTTTGCAATAGAAATTTGAATTTGAATACACATAACCATTGAACACACACGAAAGAAAAATCAAAAAATCAAATATGTTAATCATGAAAAAGATAATATTTTACTTTGTATTTTTCATTTGTTCACGAAAGGTCAAGAATTACCAAGACAAACAAGAAAGGCTGTCCGATAATTGAATTGATAAACCGGCGCATGTGAGCATGATTAAAGTGACATGGTGAACGTGGTGACAAAGTGACAAGATTTGTGCATAAAACACAAAGGTGACAACATACTGCACAGATATTTACAATAAAAACTTTTTGGGAAACTGCTCCAATTTCAAATTTTGGAAAACAATGATGCGAGCTCGATAATTGAATTATATGGATTTGCGTGCTAGCGGGCCTGTTGGAGCATGAAGGGACAAAACAACCTTCGACGTTTCGACCCTGACAAACAGCATAAGTTAATGATGTCAAAGACAGGTCTTCTTCAGGACAGGATGGTGGAGTGGACAGCCTGCAGAAGAAATGCTGGGTAAGTGTGTTTTTATGACGTAAGTGGAAACATGCCGTTACATGGGCTTTTGTATGATCCACTCACCAAGTCTTCGAAAATTGAAGAAAGCAAATTGGCCAAGCCCAAGGGGCCTTAGGGTGGCACCGTCAGGGATGTGCTCCAACTAAACGTCAAGGGTAGACTGTATCAGGTATCTAAAGTGGTGGAGGGGGAATTAAAAGTGCCAAAACCCCCTTGATTTAACTTCAACTGAGGTGGATTGGCGGATCGAACATACCTGAAACTGAGATAGATCCAGTCATTCAACACGGTTATGGTAATTTCAAATAGTGAAACCGGACAGTTGTGAAGCATTAGACTGTACAGGGCATCAAACTGCAAGATGACAAAATGAATCTTGAGTTTGCCCTTTTTTAAGAAAAGGGGACAATATTTGCCAAACATGAATTAGAACTATGGTCAAAGTGTACCTGGAGGGCCGTTCTTGATTTGATGAGACACATTGGAAGGGGCAATTAATGCCATCGGGATGTGTCTACAGGGATTTCAGGGCATCATTTTAGGTCTTTAGCGTGAGACAAGAAGAAGAGGGAAGACCCCTATCAAAAAGTGTCCTTGTACACGCATAACTGTAGAAATCTCATCTGCCGGCAGGATTCAGTGATCTGTGCCGGGGGGCCCAGGGGCACGAGCCGGTATCCTCCTGGGCTGTTTCGCACGTGGGAGCGGCCACACAGTTGAGGCAGGGAACAATTAGGGCAGCCGGCGCGCGGCGGGCGAAGTTATTTAGCAGGGCGGGCGGGGCGGGAAAACCAATGTGCCCTCGGGAGGCGGGAGGTGCGGTAGAGTTTTTGTTCGGCGTTGGAGGATATTTTGCCGTGTCACTCACCCTGCTAGGAATTCCTTTCCCATGGCGGGACTTAAGAAAATCAGGGAGGCCGTCCAGATTCTTCAGGAGGCTGGGAGGAGCGATTTATTGGTGCCTGGGGTCCCGGGTGCGGCATGGCTGGGAGCAGCCCGCCGGAAACCAAGGAGAAAGGCGGCTCTCGGTATGTCCGCAGTGGTGGCTGCCTGCTTGTCCCCTGGTGTACTGGACGTCGGGGAGAGCGCTGAGGACATGCCGCTCGCCTCAGTGCAAGATGAGTCGGTGGATGAAGAGCGTGGCGTCCCGGGCGCGGTGGCCCCCATTGACGCTCAGCTATCTGCTGGTGCTGCGCAGGGCGAGAGGGGCTCTGTGGTGTGGGAAGGAGGGGGTGGAGTTCAGTGGGACGGGCTGGGAGGTTAAGGGGTGGCGTCCTGGGCAGGCTGCATTTAATCAACAAAAAAGCAGGGAAGAACAAGCTTCTAAAGAGCGCTGTGGACACAGCTGCTAAGCTGGGCCGGCGCCGGGAAGTTTCTGCTGCTCCAGTGAACCCCCCAGGTCAATTTGCCTGTACAGGGAGACCCGCAATTGTTTACTGTCCAGGGGCATACTTATTTATGGAGCCCTGCCCCAGCGTTTAATGGCTCAATTTCAAAGGCTGGGTCTCCTGAGGTTTTAACCACGGGCCCCATGGGGGGTTTGACACCTAGTGCTGTATGCCCGGAGCAGGGTGGGTTGCGGGCAGGAGAGGTTCCCAATTGTTGGATGCTCTGGTACCGGCCTGATTGTTCGGACGGCGCAGAGGCGGGGCAGTGGCAGAGATGGTCCCCACAGGTGGTGGGTGCGAGCACACAATTTACCCAGCAAGTGGGCGCAGGGCAGGTGGTAAGGCAATTGCCCCCCCGCTATGTTGTTAGGTCAGCAGGGCGTGACGGGGAGCTGTCCTTTACGTCAGGTCACACAGGAAGGTTGGGGTGGTCACTGGGTATGGGTGGGTAGTGGGATTTCGGACATTAGGGCACAGGGGGGTCAGAAACGGGGGAAGCAGTGTATTCATGGTGTGAAGGAACAATCAGGTCAGAGCAGCTTGGCTAACGCGGTGCCAGTTTTACCAAAAAAGGCGTCTGGCAAAAGAGCGGCTGGGTTAGAGCACTCTGCGGCTCTGCCACAAGGGCTCACAGCAGGGGGGAAATCTGGAGCAGATTTTTCCTCTTATTCTATTCCACCACAAGCTACACAGAGTATTCAGTGGGAATTTTATGATGGGGGAGTGGGGGATGGGGAAATGCCGGTGGGAAGCGGGAAAATTTCTGGGGGATTTGATGATTCTTTGATTTTTGATGGGGAAAGTGATGATCTGGAAAAATGAGAATTGAGAGATGGGGATTTTGGGGAACTTAGGGAGAAGTTTTTGAAAATGGCGGGGTATAAGAGGGGGGTTTCGGGGCGCAACAGTGTTCTTAGTCTTTTGCAGACGTCAATTGCAGACCGAGCAATTGTACGGGACCCTCCAAATACCAGTCAGCTACAAGTTGATCATCAGGAGTTACAGCAGAGAACGTCCCAGTTACCCAAGGGTAAGCAGGGATGATGGACGGTGTGGCAGCAAAGGGGTCAAACAAAGAAAAATACCAGATCTATTGGAGTTGGGGGTGACAAGGAAAAGGGCCAAGTATATGCTGGGTCTGGTCAGACAGCTGCTCTGCAGGAAAAGGCAGGGGTGGGTGGCTTTCCTACAACTGTTGTTACAGAGGTCAAGGCATTGGGAGCACAGGAATCAGAGGCTGGGGAGGAAGATAAGAACATACACAAGAAACTGCCTTACATGGGGATTGGTATGCCATTAGGCTCCCACCTATCGGAGAAAACTAAAAGCAGGATTTGGCGTCACAAATTTGTGGATATTCTTAAGTTGTTATAGCGTGATATTCAGGCCAAAGAAGGCTCAAAGAAGGAGGAATGGGAACTGGACTTCAGCATTCCTTATATATGCAAGCATATATTGCTAAAAACACCAGGACAGAGCCATAGCAATGTTTAAGTACATGGACATCATAAGGAAAGCTCAGAGTTATTTTGGGGGTTGTGCTTGGTTGTCCTATGATGAGGAGTTTAGAGCACGCATGAGCATTTTCCATGACAGGCCTTGGGGAGATGTGGACTCAGAGTTGTGGTTACAGTGGATGGCGTCTTCTCAGCCGCCTGCTACCACTCCTACCGTCAGTGGCTTGCCAGTATCTTATCGGTCCTTTCAGTTCCGTCCGCCCAGCCGGGGGCGGGGTTTAGTGGCAGGGGTCAACCACCTGATTTTGGAGCCTGTTGGAACTTCAACAGAGGGTTTTGTAATCGACAGTTCTGTAGATACAAACACGAGTGCTCACAGTGCGGGGGCAGGCATCCCCTTACTCAATGTTTCCCAGGTCAAAGATTTGGAGAGCAAGGACGGGGACAGAGGGGCAGGGGGCAGACTTTCCATTGGGTACCAAATGGCTCATACACCAGTTAAGCTGGACATCTTGGCACGTTGGCTGGGAGATTACCCAGACATGGACGCAGCTTCCAGGTTATTTTGGGGTTTCAAAGATGGCTTTGGGATAGGTTATCAGGGGCCCCGGCAGAGCAGGTGGTCTGATAATTTGAAGTCAGCTAAAGAGTTTCCAGAGGTTGTTCAGCAGAAGTTGCGGGCTTAGGTAGAAGCAGGCAGAGTTGCGGGCCCCTTTGCTCATTGTCCAATGCGTACCTTGAATATATCTCCTTTGGGCGTGGTGCCAAAAAAGAAAGCTGGGGAGTGCCATCTCATTCACCACCTATCTTGGCCGGAGGGCTCCTCAGTTAATGATTTTATATCTCCTGTGGATTCCAGCGTGTCCTAGGCTTCTGTGGATGATGCACTGAGATTGGTCAGGACAGCAGGGAGAGGGACGCAGTTAGCTAAAAGTGACATCCAGTCTGCCTTTTGGCTCCTGCTCATCCATCTTTCTAATTTCAAATTGTTAGGCATGAACTTCCAGGACCAATTTTATGTGGATAAAGTTCATCCCATGGGGTGTTCGGTATCATGTGCCCTATTCGAAACATTCAGCACCTTCCTACAGTGGCGCTTTACGTACGTTAGTGGTCATGAACTCGTTTGCCATTATTTGGACAATTTTATGTTCATTGGTGTTCAGGATTCAGGGCACTGTCTACAGGCTTTGTAAACTTTTCAGGATATGGCACGGGATCTAGGTGTGCCGTTGGCACCTGAGAAAACTGAGGGACCCAGTACAAGAATGAAATTTTTAGGATTTGAAATTGACACTACTTAAATGGTAGCGAGGTTGTCGGCTGAGAAAGTGCAGGAGACTTCAGCCTTTTTGTCTCCGGTGATTGAAGAGCGTAGACTGGAACTTCGGAAGGTGCAAAAGTTGTTGGGCTACCGCAACTTTGCGTGCAGGGTGGTTCGCGCTGGGAGAACATTTTGTATGAGGGTGGGTATGTCCATGTCAGGGGCTTATCTCTCTCACCACAGGGTGCGTCTTTCGACAGCCACTATGGCTAACTTGTACATTTGGTTGACTTTTCTGGCAGACTTTAAAGGCGTATCTTTGTTTTTTGCGGACGAAGATATGATTTGGCAAATTCAGATCTACTCAGACGCTTCTGGTGCACAAGGTTTTGGTATATTCTGGGAAGTGCGTTGGTGCGCCTAACGCTGGCCGGAACATTGGTTACAGCAGGGTCACAGTATTGCCTTTTTGGAGTTTTTTCCTCTTCTTGTGGCTTTGCATGTATGGGGTGATGAATTCCAGAATAGACCTGTTTTGTTTAATGTGGACAGTGGTTGATTTGATCAATAACCAAAAGGCCAGGGATTTGAGAGTGTTGCGGTTATTACGTGCTTTAATGCTCAAATGTTTGCAGCTTAACTTTGTCTTTAAAGCGAGGCATATGCCAGGAGTCAATAATTGTATAGCGGGCGCTCTCTCTCATTTGCAATGGTCAAAATTTCGCAGGTTGGCTCCTGGGGCAGATGCTCATGAGACTTAGATCCCTCAGTGTGTCTGGGCGTGGGGGGAATGAGAAATGTCAAATTGGTAGAGAAATCAGTAGTGGCCTCAATGAGACAAAGTTATCAGCAAGCCTGGGACGAGTTCTTGAGTTATGGTAACTCTGTTGCTGCACAAGGGGAAGCGGTGTATGGTGAGAGGTTTTTATTGGGTTTTGTGTTACACCTGATAGATAAAGGATTTTCACACACTACTATTTGTGGCAAGTTGGCTGGGATATCTTTTTATGGGCAGTTGAGGTGGGGTAGGGATCCGGTGGGAGGGGTGCTGGTGAAGAGGGCTCTTAGGGGTCTCAGTAGGGAACAGGCGGGTAGGAAGCAGGTACGGCATCCGGTGACATTTTCTTTGTTGCAAAAGATGGTGGCGCAGTTAGCTGAGTCCTGTTACAATGAGTTTGAGTGCTGCAAGTTTAGGTTAGGTTTTGTGTGGTTATTTATTGGGGCTTTTAGGGCATCAGAGTTGCTAGGTTTACGCAATAGGGTTGGCAGTAGCAGTGAGGAAGTTTTCATTGAGGACCACTGATTGAGAATTTGGTTGAGGGCTTCCAAGACGGATCAATTGGGCAGGGGAAAATGGGTTTTCTTGAACAGGAGCGGGGTGGAGGCGTGCTGTCCGGTAAGGTAGTGGGAGGTTTACACAGCTTCCAAATTCTTTACTCCAGGTGCCATTTTTTGGCATGGGCAGGGACGTCAGATTTCCATATCTCAGCTGTTGACTGTGATGAGGAAGGTACTCCTTACTTTGGGTGAAGACCCTCTGCGATTTGGCACACACTCTTTTCGCATTGGGGTGGCAATGGAGGCTGCTAGATTGAGGTGGTCTTGGTCAGCCATACGTAGGATTGGGAGATACAGTCACGGGGGAAAGGAAATGAGAATGAGGGGGAGTTATCAACGGGGGTCAGTTTTTCTGGGTTTGTTGTGGGTCAACATTTTTGGGGTTAAGTTGTAGATAGTTTGGTATAAGGTTAAGGATTGGATTGATAAAAATTTTGCGAAATGTGTTTTTGAGAAAATAAATGGCACCTGTCTTAATAAAGTGGCCTTCATTGCTAAACTAAAGAACTTGTGGTCCGTGAGTCATTTTGCGAGAGAACGCCGAGACACTTGTGGCTAAATAGAGGGTTGCGAAGTGAAAAAGATGTGCATGCGTGGAGTGCGGCAGCGCAAACCGGCAGTCGACTGGATGAGAAAAGGAAAAAAAAGTCCCGGTTTTGTGATGAAAATGCAATCGGAATGTTTGATGTCATGGTGTAGTAGTGACAAACAATTTTTGTAATTGCAACACGGGCAAATGGCAACCCTATCTGAATTATTTAAAGGACATTAATGACTTCATCCGCGTATTGTTGGTAAATACAAATACATATTGGTACAGTATATGGGTACAATATTAAAAACAAATACAGAAACACAGTGTCAAACAATGGTTGATGTTTTTGAATTAATCGCGCTAATTCGTCCGTCAAGGCACGCATTTGCAGGCATAAAGAAGTCACATAAATAACACAAGTAACATCAAACGAGACTATTTACAATACAAGGAAGGCATTTTGTGCATGAAGTACACTATCCAGTCTAGGGTCATGTACGTAAGAGTACATACCATCAGTGAATAAGTTACATGCCTCTCAAGAATTTTTTCTATGTGCGGGATAAGCTCAGGGTGATGAACTGCAGGAATCTGTGTAGGGGACCGACTCGTGTCGATGTAGTACAGCCCAGTGAGCGGAATTATTTGGGCAGTTGGAGGTTTAAAATCAATTGAACTGCAGTTGAGGCCTCTCTACCTTGTACACCCATGTCATCTGGTCCTAAGTTGACCGATCTGCTTGTGCGTCTCCTTAATTTCGTTTAAGCCAAGGGACACAGTGTTCATTGGATGGATCCATGGCATTCTTTGAGTTTGAGAGAAGCTGACAGATCACCTCCCCTGGGATGCATTTGTACTTTCTCAAGGACAGTCCATCTAAGTCTTTCTGGTGATGTGCGAAATTGACAAAGTAGTCGACTAGGGATGCCCCCGAGGTCCTGCTAATGTGTTGTAGTATCCTGCATTTTATCTTTTGTGTTGTTTGTCCCACGTATAATTTATCGCAGGGACATATGATGACATAAATCAAGTTGATGCTGTTACAATTGGTAAAATGTAGCTTGGTGTATGTGCGGTTGTCATTTGAGAAACTGTTCCCTTCGATGGTAAGAGAGCAAGACTTACAATGGCTACATTTGTGATGGCCTGTCACTGGGTGTAAGTTGAGTTGCGTACGTAAGTCAGGTTGCTTGGGGGTGTCTAGATATGCACTGACTACAGAGTCTCTAATATTTCTACCAAGTTTAAAGGGAAAAAGTGGATTTTCTTTGATCCCAATTTCTGTTGCCACCAAATTCCAATATTTTTTGATTATCCTTTTGATTTTGTGGCTCTTGGTATTGTAAGTTGTGACACAGACTATCATGTCAATTTGGTTGTTTTGGGGTTTGACTTCCAGCAATGCCTCACATGGGCAATACCAAGCCCTTTTCTTGGCAAGTTTCAGGAGGCCCATTGGTAACCTCTGTCCTTGAGCCATTGTGTCAATATCTCAGATTCTTTGAAATAATCCGATCTGTGCGAGCAACTCCGGCGCAGGTGTAAAAATTGCCTGTAAGGTAGATTTTTATGGAGACTCCTGGGATGGTTGGAATTATATTTGAGCAAGGTATTTCTCTCAGTGGGCTTTCTGTATAAATTGGTGAAAACCAAATCATCTTCGATTTGTAAGGGAAGGTCCAGGAATTCGATACAGTCCCTGCTGGATGACATAGTGAACTGAATGTTTCCGGATGTGTCATTAAGCCAAATGCAAAAGTTGTTCAATGTGGCTTCATTACTGGACCAAATCATAAAAACGTCATAGATATACCTCGTCCGCATACTGATGTTGCCTATGTAAGGGTTATCGATACTATAAAGATACTCCTCCTCATAGGCGTCCATAAACAGGTTGGCTAGGCTTGGAGCAAAGCCGGCCCCCATGGCCATGCCCTTACACTACAGGTAGCATTGGTTTTGAAACAGAAAATAATTTCTTGGCATTGCTATTTCAAGCAGGTTTATCAAAAATTCAGTAGGAACCCAATGTGGTGCGTCACGTTTGTCTAACACAGATCTTGCAACCTCCAAGGCCTTGGATTGCAGGATCCTTGTGTATAGGGAGGACACATCAAGAGTAACTAGTAATTGTGACATAGTATCAAATGGTTGATTTTCCACAGTTTGTATCATATGCATGGTGTCCTTTATGCAAGGGTAAGATTTTGTTTGTTCAACAAATGGCTGTACGAAGTAATCAATATATTGGTTTAAGGGTTCAAGGATGGAACCGCATCCTTAAACTATTGGTCTTCTTTGTGGCCTCTCAAGGTTTTTGTGTACCTTGGGTAAAGTGTAGATGGTCGGGATCCTTGGATTCTTATAGTGTAGGAAATCAAATTCTGGCTCATGGATGAAACCTTCTTCTAATCCTCTTCTGGTGAGGTCTTGTATCAGTTTCCTAATGTTTGATGTAGGGTCCTTAGGGATGCATAGGTAACTGTTATGGTCACTAAGTTGTTGCAGAATCTCTTTAATGTAGTCATCCTTGTTCTGTACTACTACAGCCCCACCTTTCTCCGTCGATTTAATGACAATATTAGAATTGAGTGTTAGTGATTCAAGGGCTCGTTTTTCTTCAAGGGAGGTGTATTGAATGCACTTCCATTTTTTCAAGAATCTCCATTGTTTCTTTCAACACTATTTGCTCATATACAATGATTTTTTGACTCATTAAATAAGTCAGTGGAGTGAACGTGGAGGGTGGTTTAAATGGTGTGGCTGTGGAAGGGATGGAGAATGAATCTTGTTGAGAGAAGAAGTACTTCAATCTTATCTTTCTGAAAAACTGCAGGAATTCTAACTTGGTGTTAAATGAATCAGAAGGTATGGTGGGGACAAAGGAAAGTCCCTTGGAAAGGATCTGATTCTCCGCTTCCGTCAAAGTGTAATCAGAGAGATTCAATATTGGGTCCTGAGGGGCAGGAGTTCTGTCATTCTGTCGAGTAGGATCTACTGTTTCATGTAGAGCCATAAGAGTGTTTATCAGCCCTTAGTGTGGTTACTTGTTAGACAGAGGTCATGATGGTTTCATTCTGGTATAGGTCATGGACCTGTGTGTCAGACGAGGTATTAAGCATTGGTGTCTGCGGAATTTGAGTAAGGCAATCTACAGATGTAATCCCGCCCTGATTTACCAACAGTAAGTTTGGCTCCGTGTTTGTATTTCCCTGTGTGTCACCTGGGGGTAGAAATGGACGCAGGAGTTGCCTCTCCTGTTGTTGCTCTGGGAGTTGCACCCTCAATTCCAACCCCTTGGAGGTATGTTCCAGGGGTTGCCCTGACCCCCCTCCCCTATTGGGTCCCCATGTGGAATCCCCTAAAAAAGGCTGTGGTTCTTGGTAAGTTTCAGCCTGGCCAGTGGTGGGACTGCTTGTAGGTCTATCTGACTCACTATCAGACCCGCTGCCAAAGGAGGACTCTGAAAAAGTGGCAAACCTTCTTGGGCCCTTCTTTCTCCTATTGGTAAAAAAAACCTAGATTATCCTGTTTGTAATAATCGTCAAGGAGGTACCGGTAGGTAACCTTCTTGTCATAGTGTTTTATGTCTTTACCTAATTTATCCAATTTTTTACTGTCACTGTATTGAATTCACTGATTGTTTTCTGAGCAAATTCTAATGCTTCTTTGGCATTGGTCAGTGTGCCGTCTTCTAAGATCTCTTTCTTAAGCTCAGCTTTCTCAATCGCGAGTTTTTTTACGTATTCAAGTGCTATCTCTACTCCAAGCACCATCCAGTGCCTGGAGCAATTGTTGTTAATGAAACTAAACCCTTCCCTAAATTTGGGGATTTCGATAAATATTGCGGGCTCATTTCTCACTTGTAGCCCTTTAGGGATTATGTTTGTCTGTATGTACTTAGTGAGCAAATGCCCATGCAAGCGAGTGTGTATCAGCTTCTCTTCTAGGTGTTTCAATTTGGCTAACTTGTCGTTCAAAGAGGAGTCTACTGGTGGTACACTTGTTCCCAGGAAATTAAGTTCACCCTGGTCTGTGAGTAATCTAATAATATAATCCTCGCTGTAAGACAATGTTTCTTTGTCTGACATCCTATTCAATAGGCTAATTTCCAAAAGTGCAAGACTTATACACTAATGTGCAAATAATTAGATAAAATGGACGAAATACAATAAAAAAAAACCTTGCAGGTAAGTACCTGCGCAAGACCATGTATAAAGCAACAGGGTAACCCGGTGTCCCTCAGAGCTTTCCAGCATACTGTAGTGAGTTGTATGCTGAAAATGAACAAATTGGCACTGACTTAGTGCGGAAATTCCTTAAAGATATCCCACCACAATCCCTGTCAGATAGAGCCTGCGCCACACTAGACAAGAAATCACCATAGAGGAGCTGGTGACGGCTGTGGCTGAGGTACGAACCAGGCGCGCTCTTGGGCCTACTTTCTCAGTAATTTCTTAAAGTTATTTATGCTGCAAATGTGGAGTGCTATGCTGGGTGTAATTCACGTGGCGTCAGATGCATCCATACTTCATCAGGCACCCAATAGAGGCTTATTTGTCCTACCGGACAATTTCTCTCCTCAATTTTGAGGTGATACTCAGCCAAAACCCTTGGCAATAGATGCAACATATGCCAGATCTAGTCCACTCATATCAGGCGGGCTTTATGCCTCAGAGGGCTACACACCATAATATATGACAAGTCTATAATGTACTCGCTATGGCGAACCATTTAGGGTGGCCTACCTCTGTGTTACTGGCTGACATAGATAAAGCCTTAGACTCGGTCAGTTTGCAACATATTTGTTTGCTCTCCTCCGCAGTATCAATTTTGGCCCGTACTTCCTATCATATATTTGGCTTTATACACCAAATTAATTGCTGCAGTTTAGGTTGCTGGTGCTATCTCCGCCCCCTTTGAGATTGGCAGGGGCACTCAGCAGGGATGCCTGTTGTCTCCTTTACCATTCACCCTTGCGATAGAACCATTGGCAGCATGGGTGCACTCTTATCCACTGGTAGGAGGGTTTGAGCAGTCCATGGATCTGTCTGACAGAATAGCCTTATGCACAGAATCGCAGATAATATTTTATTCTTTCTTACTGATTGTTAGAAATGGGGGTCTCTAGTTGGCAGGGGTAGGTACCACTGTCCAAATAGGGACCCTTGCTTCTAGTCAGGGTAAGGAGGAAACCCTCTGAGATAACCCCTGCTCACCCTCTAGGTAGCTTGGCACGAGCAGTCTAGGCTAACCAGAGGCAATGTGTAAAGTATTTGTATCAACACTCACAGTAACACAGTGAAAACACCACAAACTGACAGTTTAGAAAAATAAAAGTATTTAATCTACACTACACAAGACCAAAACGACAAAAATCCAACATACAGAGTTCAAGAATATGGTTTCAATAGAGTTCTTAAGGTTGCGATAAAATTCTTTAGGTTGCGATAAAATAATCCAGTTACGTGAAAAGTTCACAGTTGCGTCACGTTTAGCTGACAGTACCTTTAGTTGCGACAAAGTTCCAAAAGCAGAAGCTGGTGCGGTGGAAAACAAGCGATGCGTTGCTCCTGAGACCCTGGGGAGGCGATGCGACAGCCCCACTTCAGCAGCGGGCGTGTTGCGACAAATCCGGTCTGTATGGGGAGGAAGGCCACTTGTATGGATTCCGGTGCGTAGGTTCCGTAGGAAGTTTTGCTCTCGCAAAGGCACGATGCGACGATCTCTGGAGTTGCGACGATCTCCGGGGCGACGATGCGTGGACCAGCGGTGATCTTCTCTCTCGCAGCTCCTTGATGCGATAGCTTCGGTGATGACTCTCGCAGCGACGTAATGCGGTCCGCAAGCAGGCGGTGGAGCCAGCATTGTGGAAGGCAGGCACAGCCCTATTCAGGCCCAGGTGCTATCTCCTCCCACCACTCAAGTTGCAAATGCAGTCATTCAGCCTAGGGCTGACTCAGCCAGCCTCCTGGGGAATCCCCAGCCCCTGTCACTCTCAAACCAGACAGTCAATACACAAACAGGCCAAGGCACACAGAAGGGTCAGACAAGAGAACAGCAGCTTTCTAAAAGTGCTGTTCTCAAACACAGGATTTAAAAACAACCTTTCCTAAAAGATTTGTTATTAAATTCTGAGTTCAGGGATACTAGACTCTTATGTCCTATCTTGCTTCTATGGGAAGATATGTTGGTAGCCACTGTAGCCAGTATCCCCCATGATAGCCTATGAAGCAAGATAGCCTTGCTGCAGGGAAAAATGGCTGTATTTCACTACCAGACTATGTTACCTGCACAAGTACATGTTCTACCTTTCACATACACTGCACCCTGCCCAAGGGGGTACCTTGGGCCTTCCATAGGGGTGACTAATGTGCACAGAAAGGGAAGGGTTAGGCCTGGTCAGTGGGAACACTGACCAGAAGGACATGGCAGTTCACAGACTGCACACAGGCACTGCGGTGGCAGGCCGCAGGCACTGCGGTGGCAGGCCGCAGACACCATTTTAGGGCTACTCATGTGGGTGGCACAATCAGTGCTGCAGACCCACTAGTAGCATTTGTCATCACCAGCCCTGGCAAACACGGTGCACTTTACTAGGGACTTCTTGCTAATACAAATATGCCAATCATGGATAACCAATTATAATACAATTTACACAGAGAGCATATGCACTTTAGCACTGATCAGCAGTGGTAAAGTGTGCAGAGTCCTATTGCCAACAGCCACGGGGCAGGAAAAATAAGGGAGGAAGAAGCAAAAAGTTTGAGGATGACCCTGCAAGAAGTGCCAGTTCCAACACTGATCCTCGATCCTCTGGCCCTCATATCTTGCAAATCAAGCAGATCTTTGGTGCAAATTCAGGGCTGCGTATGAACGCTGACAAGTCAGTGGCATTCTTCCTTAATGAGACTGCCGTGGATACATCATGGGCATCCAAGCAACCATTAGCTACCTTCGGTTTTAAATATCTGGGTACGTATATTGCTCCAGATTCTGTCACATCCTGGGCACACAATATGGCCCCATCGTCCCCTGTGTGAGGGTGAAGGTTAGACACTGGTCCCCGCTGCCTCTATCTCTGCTGGGTTGATCGATGATATTTAAGATCGTCTCTATACCCCGGATTATATACCATCCACAAAACTATCCCTTTGCCATTTCCTAGGCCCGATCCAGACAAGTGAATACCGTCCTAAATGAGTTTCTCTGGAGTGGTACTTATCACCCCCTGGACTTGTTTTTAGTCAACCTATAATGCGGCATAGCCACACCAGACGTATGTTCCTAATATGCACCATCCCTTCTATTACTTATAAATGAATGGTGCTATACATCGCAGACTGATCCAGCTTATGTGACGGAGCGCTGGGCAATTGGTGAGGTGCCAATACTAGACCTTCTATATGGAAGGAAGATGAGAAACTCCCTTCTCTTACCAACTCAAGTAGTGATTCACCTATGGAAATGATCGCTCTGGCAGATGGTTTGGTGGGAGAAGCTAACTCAGATGATATCACTATGGAGGGCGACTTCCTGGGCCAGGTTGCATCCCTGTCCAGGTTTCGACATGGGGACGTGATAGGTATCTCCACTCTGGGAGATGTCATTCGAGGCACATTACTAAAGCCTTTTCAAGAGTTACAGACTGATTTTCAGTTACATCAATTCTATAAATATTTACTGATGAACCACGCTTTAACTCCATATCTCTGAGATCTACATACTATACATCTTATATGATTAATCATTGACGGGGTATTTAGACAAACACAAGATAAAGCAGATTTATTAATCACTAATAGCACATAGCGCC
This sequence comes from Lissotriton helveticus, assembly GCF_964261635.1. Lineage (NCBI taxonomy): Eukaryota > Metazoa > Chordata > Amphibia > Caudata > Salamandridae > Lissotriton > Lissotriton helveticus. Next base: position 1,003,139,315 of record NC_136067.1, read on the forward strand.
ACCACACTTCCAGCAGTTTGACAGACATGGCTGAGGGATCTACCCACATTAGACAATGACGACTGGACAGAAGCCCTGATGGCTGCATACAAGATGGCGATCCCATCTCGACTTCGGCTCATCCAACTAAAATACTTGGTGCGTAGGTGCCACTGCTTCAGTGGTATGCCTCTGCTGTGGTACGAACGAGGGCACATTTCAACATACGGTGTGGGCCTGTATGGCCCTGACAGACTTCTGGCAGGGCGTGATGTCATGCCTAGAGGAGGTCTTGTCCTAGGAGGTCCCGTTCAACCCTTAGATGCCCCTGCTTCATAGCATCGAGGAGATAGGTGGTAACAGATATAAAAGGCACCTACTATTGCTAGGCCTCACCTTGGCGAAGAGGGATACCGCACAATTATGGAAGGATGCACACCACCCACTGTGGGTACCTAGAAGAAACGGATGGATCATTGTATGGGGATGAAAGTAGCAGTATATCAGGTGTGGTGGTGCCGACAAAGCTATACCAAGAATTGGCAGCGGTGGGCGGACTACATGGGTTTGGTTCTTGCTCCAGTCGTCACAGTGGAATCCCTACTTGATACAGAAATACAACAATATAATACCAAGCTATGAGGTCTCCAGGGGACATATCTAGGTTGCAATATATGATGTTATCATGACTGTTTTGTGGGTCATGGGAGTGATGATGGGGTTGATTGGTATTTCCTATAACTGCATTATTGAGTATGGACAATGGGTTTATGATGCTTTACTTGTTTCAGAGGGCCATGTTGGTCTGAATATTACAACTGAAAATTCAATAAAATTTGCTGTGAAAGAAATAATAAATCTAAAAGTAAAGGATCGAACTCGGCCGATATCATGATGTAATCAATAATGCTTCAAGTATGATCCCACATAAAGGTTGGAATGCGGGCATTCTTAATGCAAAACCTATCACTGGACAAACTGTAATAGTACTTCATAGGAATGGAATTTAAAGCCTCACTGTACGTTGTGTGCTTAAAATGGGTAACATTATCATAATTGTTGGAACTTGTGAGGCCACACACACTATTACCAGTGTGTTGGCACAAGGGGATACTAAGATATCCAACCGTAATTATGTAAACAATTTGTTTTGCTGTCTGATAAAAAGGTTCTAAAAACCATCAAAATCATCAATCAAATTAGTTGCATACTGATTGAAAATATTGCAATAAAAATTGATCAACATAATAACCAGTTCAGTAGGAAAGGATAAAAGGATTATAAAAAAAATAGGGTGAAGAGCAAAGCTCTAACATTTGTGATACAGGAATATGGAAATAAACAAAGGTGGCAATGCCTCCATTTGCTTTGCCAACCTTTGACGGGAGGGCTGGCTGAGGGAAAGCCCAAAACCGATTATTATGAAAGCATCCTGTCAGCCAGGTTTCTTGGCAACACATATTTTCAAAAGCATTTAACAAACCTAACCCAGTCAGGTTTTATGATTATGGAGCGAGCACCCTCTAGGAGATAAGACTGAAGTCATTCTGTACTGAATCAGAGTCTTTGGCTTCATGCAATACTATTTTGTCCTGCAATTGGTGAGTTCTAAACATCGAAGGGACAGGATCGAATGTGGGAATTCCATGAATCAAAGGATTAGGATGGATCGGCTTTCCTAACAGTTTGGAAAGCTGCACTGGGCACACAACCGGCACAGTCAGTCAGTCAATCATATCCAGCCCATCCAAAATAACCTCCAGTTCTAAGGGGGGCTTCTGGACTTGCCGCTGCACAACATCAAATCTTTCCTCCGCGTTCTCTTATTCAGATGTTATAACCCTCATTGCACCATTCAGATAATATACGACAGAGGCTTGAGGTGTGGAGGGGTCATATCTCCCCTCCTTTTTATGTGCGGATTTTCTCTTACCCATGGTTCAGGAGTAAAAAGGTAAATGCTAAGGCCTACCTTACAATGGATACTCAGGCGTTGATAGTCCTACAGCAGAGCCAAGGGGGGCAGCTTCTTTCGGGAAAAGGCGGGCCCACTCATAGCCTGGTCTTTGCCGGTCAGACTCCTAGGCACTTCCCATGCACATCCTATGCCACGGGAAAAGAAGGCAACAAAGCACCCAGCTAGTATGAAGTGCACAGCCACACCTCCTCCGTGCAGGGTTTTGTGGTCAATTAAGCCTGCTCTGCAGCTCTGGGCGGTGCAGAGCAGTGTACCCTGCTTCATCATGGAAAGGCACACTCAAAATCATTTGGAAAACAGAGATATATTTTAAAGATGCATTTTTAAAATCAAAACCCCATACCAATGCATACAATACAAAATCGTACCTATTATCAAAATCAATATTATTGTAGCAACACAATTCACCAAATGTATGAATAGCAACTAATATTTTGATTTATTGGTAACATCATGAAAAAAAAATTCTCACTATTTATAATTATACCCGCATCTCTTGGCTAACTAAACTAATCATAGCACCAAACAAAAGGACACATTTGAGATTTGAAGATGATTCACATTTGCATAACTCATAGAGCGTAATCTTCTATTCTCATCTACAGCGGCAGGCAGGCCAGTAAGCGCACAGAGTGAATGCTAAAGGTGCTTCCCACTACTCCTGGTAGCCTTAAACAAAGGTAGATGCTATGTAAAAAAAAAAGTAATCATTGTTCAATCTTTCAGAATAAAATAGTATCCGAAAAAGTCTTGACACCCTTTCACTTCCTTACATTCTGTGGAACTGTGGCCTTTGTTAAAAAAAAAAAAGAAATTTGAAGAGATGTAATCAACTTTCATGAAACATTGTTAAATATTTAAAACAATCACACAAACAAAGAATTCGATTCATGGGAAACAATTTGAAAATGAAAAAATGTGCATTGTATATTTCAACATTTACATTTAAGTAACTAACATCTGTTATTCAAAAAAGGGGATCCTTCAAAGGAAAAGAAAATGATGAATATAACATTGTAAAGCAAAATAATACGAAGGTAGAACAACATGAGCACTCGCTTTAGAATGCCAAAATGGGCTCTAACAGTCACAATGTTTAGAATTTGTGTATTACTGACTGTTGTTTGCCTGTATTCTACGTTTTTCAAGACAGAATGAGGGTGTGAAACAGGAACAAGAAGTATACTTGGTCAGTAAACATTTGTGCATGTATGTTTGATACACTGCATGAATTTTCATTTCTTTGCGCCCTTGTTTGCCATTGCTGCTGACTCAGGTCCGTAATTAAGGCATTGGCTGTTAACAATTAACACCCTCAGTAGAGAGCAGTAATGCATAATTGCAGCCCTTATGATGAAGCTGGAAGTTAGAATGATGACCCTAAGGTAATGGCACAATAATTTAACACAGAAAACGAATCCATAGATAACAATAAAAATATATTGTTGTCTATATAAAACATTTACTGTGGAATTGGAAATTATTGTGGCAATTCCCATGCGCCTAAAAGGATGAGAATGCTACTACAAGACATAGAGGCCAAGATTTGCTGTTCATAGCATTTTAAAATTAAATAGGAAGTAATAGGAATACTAAATTTAGCGACAACAGCAAGGGTAAGTTCTCAGCACATATTTTGGAGTATATATACAAGGAAATGTCAGAGCCCAGGGCTACGCCAAATTTGGCAGCACCATGCTCTGTCATTTCCAAAACGCAGGGATGCGCCATTTTGACAACAGTATGGTGCACCTCTGTGTTTTCCATGGTGTTGGCGCTCAAAACAGCCGCCTAGCGCTAACGCAGGCAGTCTTGCATCATAGTGCAAGTGTGCCTGCTTTGCAGGGAATGATTTTTTATGTGCAGGAAGGTGCCCCTTTCTGCAAATATCCAATCAATAATGCCAATGTGTTACTTCTATGAATGCTGCATTCGGCAGCACACATAGAAGTAGCAAATCATCATTATTACATGATTATTTATGTGCAGTAAGGGACACCTTCCTGCACAAAAAACAATCAAGTTACATGATTCTTTATTCGGTGTCAAACCATCAAAGGTAGAAAACATCCATATTATACATATAACAAATTTCACTTGATTCAGTAACTTGATACATGATTATAATGAATAAAACAATAAAATGCAATCATAAAACTTGGCCCCGCAACCTCACTCATTACGATTTCATACCAATGTTGCGTTCAAACTATCAAAATATTACCCTCAAGTATAATTTTATCTCTGTGAAAATGTAAAGCTCTCTCCAGTTCCTAAAGGATAAAACGTGTTATGTATTAAAAAGTGCAATGTTCAGGAAAGTGTTTTTAGAGAGAAATAGCGAATAAATAATATCTATAAAAACATGTATACATGACACATAAAAACTTAAAATTGTTTCCTCAGAACAGCCCATGCACTAAAAATACTGGAATTTACAATAATTACAAAAACTTCTACTGCTTAATCCAGATGTTTAACAAGAACCGGCTCAAAGAAAAAACAACCGTATCAGATGTATAAGTTGTTAATATTTTTTTTTGCCTCTCTAAAATGTAGTAACCCCAAGGACAAAATGATCGGGTGTAACCATTATTTTCGGGACATACAAACATGACATGATCAAGGGTCTCAGGATTCATACCACAAGCTTGGCATGAATCGGACGAGGAGTTATAATTCCAATATTTGCTGAACGTTCGAAGGGGCAGACAACCTATTCTAAATCTAATAAACAAGCTCTTGGCCAGCAGTGGATCTATGTGATATCATGAGGTCTCCTTGATTTATTTGGAGGACCCACCTAAATTTGTCTGACAGGGTAATCCCCAAATAATCAAAACTTGAAATCCTTTCCAAATGGTCATCCCCCATCATAACTGGACAGCTCTTGCTAACATTCTTTCCAAAACCATAAATTTGGTTTTTGCAACATTTAATTCTAAACCCCTGTGGCCACAAAACTCCAAAAATGTATTTAGCAGATTCTGTAACCCCATAGGGGACTTAGGAATTAGAAATGAGTCATCTGCAAACAAAAGTATAGTTGTTTTTGCCCCATTAGGAGTATAGGAGTCATTTACACACTTTGGGCCAGATGTACGACCATGTCATATAGCGACTCGCAAATTGCGCTCAATTACAAGTCAAACTTTGCGAGTCGCTACATGATATGTACAACAGTGGCTGATGACACTGTTAACGATTCCTAACGGGGTCGCAAATTGCATGCCTCAGCCATATAATGAGGCACTCGCAATTTGTGACCCCATTAGGGAATTGCTGGCCCTCCCAGTTATGTGGCCTGCCGGGCTCAGCAGATCTCCATGTCTGGGACTGCTTTTAAATAAAGCACTTTTTTTTTAAACTGCAGGCCGTTTTCCTTAAAGAAAAACGGGATGAATTTAAAGAAAGAAAAATTAAACGCTTTAATTTTATTATCCCTGGGACCACTGCCTGCCCCTATAAAAATATTTTCCCCTACATTCACTGAGGGGAAGGGATCCTCTGGGGACCCGTTCCTATTGAGGAGTGCTTCACCACCGTCTTGAAGAGTGCGGCAAATTGCAAGTGTTACGGTTGCAAAACATTCTTACATAGGCCTCTGACTCGCTATTAGGAAGGGACTCCATTGGAACACCCCTTCCTAATAGCAATTCCCAATTCCTATTTAGCGAGTCGCAAAAGATTGCAAATCGCTAAATAGGGATTGTACCTGGCCCGATTAGATTCTGCATGCGCAAAGGTGTCGCAAACCTGTTTGCTCATGCAAAATAGGGTCGTACATCTGGCCCTTTGGCAGTTCCCCAACCACATCATTTATATATAGGGTGAATAAGGTGGCGGCCAAAACACACCCCTGTCGAACCCCTCCTGCAGTTAGAATGTGCTTTGTCAGCTCACCTCTATCGCCAATTCCTGAACATAAACAATCATTAATGGTGTTTTGCTTTTTCTATGTGTGCTGCAGAAAACAAAAACTAGGAGAAATAAAATTTGGGGCAACACTTATTGCACTCTCCTTTTATGCAAAGTGATGCGTGTAAAGAGCCTGTATTCACAAGGCGGCTTTTTAGCTCCGCTTTGTAAATATGGAGAAGGTCACAGTGCCATCAGAACGTCATTAAAAGTGATGCTCTAGTGGAACTATCCCCTTGTATATTTACCCCTTTGTTTGGACAGTGCAATGAGAGTAAAAGATAATAGTGATTCTTGCTAAGTAGGAATAAAGCAGCTATGGAGTTACTCACACAAGAAAAAAAAAAGAAATAGAAATATAATGTTTATTGAGAGACTGTGTAGTGAAAAGGGTAGTCACTGTGCAGTGCAATGTCCTGCAAAACTCTCTGGTCCACCCACCAGACAAGGAACCATCCTAAATGAGCTCAATATTCAACCAGCCCCATAGCTTCCATAGAAACACCATGAGATCTAACTACATTACACAGAGCAGATTGTGGGCCTGATTATGAGTTGGACATTAAGTTCTTGAGGTGGTAATGAGGCTGGAATTATTTCAGTGGGAAACTCCAAGTTTAGCGCTGTTAAAGGTGTTAATCCCCATGATGGGGAATGACTACTCATATTTTAAAAAACTTGTTTTTCCCACCAAATCAGGTATTCTGTTGGCATTTACCACCTGTTCCTAGCAGGTGGTAAATGTAAGCAGGGGAGGGCTTCAGTATGTCGCTTCATGAGGACATCGGGTTGGAGGGTGTCAGGCCGGGGGGGGCTCTAGGAAGGAGGAGGTTGGGATGGGTGGGGATGAGCATTTTGCACTGTCTTTGCCCCAGACAATGTGACTGGAAGAATAACATGTTTTTAAGTGGGAAACTGAATTGGTTCTAGGTCCAGACTTGCTATTCTTTAAGGGAGTGTGTATTAAGCCCTTTCCTAAATGTAAGGTGGATGGAGCAGCCCTGATAACTACAGGAATGTAGTCCTAAATACTTGGGGCCTTATTTATTGGAGGCTTGTGTCACGTTTGCACCATGCTGCATGGTACAGGCATGAAGAAAACCTCTAAGTGTGTTTTTTTTTAAAGTTCAGAATAAAATTTATTGAAAGTAAAGAGGTGTCAATACAATAAGACAAGTGATACAAAAGAGGAACAAAATAAGTTGGAGAATCTTTGCATACATAGCCATATAAAAAATACAATGAATATATACATCAAGTGAAAATCCGGTGAAAGCAGATAGTGAGAGAAAAAAGAGGAAAACAATAGTAAATCTGTTATACATGTAAATACTTAGGAACGAGAAGGTCAATCAAGGAGGTTTGGGAACTTCTTGTTGATTTGGTAACAAATGAAATGATTGTTTAGCAGAGGCATCAAGGTATACTGTTATAGGGAGCCATAAAACAGTGCGCTTCATTGCTAATTGAGGAGGAAAAACAAAGGCAGTGTCCAACCTATGGTTGTGACAGACATTATACCACCATGCTTTAATCGATATCTTCGTAAAATCTTTCCAATTAGCAGTGATTTGTTGGAATGCAACCGCTATCAGTAAATCAATAATTCGTATATCAAAAGTGACCTGGTCCCAGCACGGAGAGAGACTACCAAGAAAGATATGAAGAAAAGTAAAAGGGATTTGGGTGTGAAAGATATCGTTAATTTGGGACCAAATTTGCTTCCAGAAGTCCTGAATAACAGTGCAGGAGAAGAGCATGTGAAACAAAGTAGCATTAGGAGTAGAGCAAGACCAACAAAGGTCAGGGACAGAAGAAAATCTGCTGTGAAGCAGATGTGGTGTAAAGAGGAGTCTGTTATAGATGAAAAATAGAGTTTGAGTGAGATTAGCAGCTCTGGAGGATTTGCGAAGTTTTACCCAGAGCTTGTCCCAAAGTGAAGTGGACCAAGAAGTAGCAAAGTCGCTTTCCCATTGCTTCTCTACTTTAGATTTTGGGCGGGGGAGAGATTTTGAGCGCAGAAATGCATAAATAAGGGAAGCCTTGGAATGAGTAGTCAGGAAAGAGTGGAGTAGGGAGGTGGGAGTAGGAGCTGAGGAAAGATTATGGGAATGCAGAATCTGGTTATAAAGAGCAAGATTGCTTCTTTCAATAAGAGATATTTACGAGCGAAAGAAGCAGGTAAATCAAAAGAGAGGCGCAACAAGGGGAAAGACAGAAATGTGGATTGAGAGAAAAGTTGAGAAACCCAGATCAAACCCCTCTGTCGCCAGGTGTTCCAATAGAAAGGTTTGCCATTAATAAGGATATTGGTATTATGCCAAATAGTAGAGGATAAAAAATCAGCAACAGCGGAAGGGACGGGCGGGGAAGAAGCTAGAAGTAACTTGGTTGTGTATTTATGTATGGGAATGGATGGTACCTGTGACTTGCGAGAAAAAGATAGAAATTCAGCAAAGGTAAAAGGTGAAAGAGAAAGACGTTCAACAGTAACCCAAAGAGGACAGAGTTCTTCGGGGTCCCGTAACCAAAAGGAAGCTTGGCGTAAAAGAAAAGCTTTATGATAGGTAGGAAAATCAGGAAAATTGACACCTCCTTCCGATTTAGGGCACGTTAATCGGAAAAGAGACATTCGGGGTTTTTTGCCAGACCAGAGAAAAGAAGCAAGAATAGAGTGAAATTCCTAAAGAATTTCATGGGAATAGAGACAGGAATATTGGAGATTGTATACAAAACAATAGGGGATAACATCATTTTAATAGTATCAAGGCGTCCCCACCAGGAGAGATAAAGTGGATGCCATTTGGTAGTAAGGTCAGTTAATTTCTGAATACATTTACTAAGGCAAAGTGAAACCGTATCTGTGATGGAAGGAGTAACATGTAAACCTAAATATTTGATACGAGAGGAGTTCCAGGTGAAATTGGATGCAGCAAAATGAGGTTTGAAAGTGAATTTAGTGAGGGGTAAAATTTCGCATTTGTCATTGTTCAATTTGTATCCAGAAATCAGCGAATATTCATGGACTTCAGAAAGAAAGGCGGGATAGAAACAGTAGGGTTAGAAATAAAGAGCAGAATATCATCGGCGTAGGCAGCAAGCTTAATATGAGATTGTGAAAAGTGAAAGCCATGAATGTCAGGGTTTTGTCTAAGTTTGGAAAGGAAGGTTTCCAAAGCCAAGTTAAAGAGGAAGGGAGATAATGGACAACCTTGTCGGACACCTCTGCCTAGGTCAAAGAAGGAGGAAACCAGACCATTTGCAAAAACCGCTGCTCTAGAATGGGAGTAAAGAAAGGAAATTAAGGATATAAATTTGGGACCAAAGCCAAACCATTTAAGGGCAGAAAAAAGATAGGTCCATTGTACTCTATCAAACGCTTTTTCTGCGTCCAGGGCAATAGCTGCTAGGGAACTTGAAAAGCGTGGAGATTTGGACAAAACATTAAATAAAAGCCTAGTGTTATTGGTGATAAAACGGCCCTTAACAAAACCATATTGCTCAGGACCGAGTAAATCAGGTAAAAAGGAGTCTAATCGGGCTGCGAGAGATTTAGCATAGATTTTATAATCAATATTGACAAGGGAAATTGGTCTATAATTCTTGCAATACCTAGAATCTTTGCCCTCCTTGGGAATAATGCAAATATGGGCATCAGCAAAGGTACCTGAAGAACCTCCCAAGGTTACAAAGGAGTCAAGAAGAGAGTGCAGTTTGGGGATCAGCAATGCAGAAAAATGGAGATAAAACTCAACAGTGAAACCATCAGGTCCCGGAGCCTTATCTTTTTTGAGGGAATTGAGAGCAGAGAGTAACTCCTTCTGGGAGACATCCAATTCCAAAGAGGATAAATCAATAGGGAAATGGTCTGGTTTGCGGATGGTAGAAAAGAAATCAGAAAGAGATTGAGAAGTGGGGTGAGTTTCGGAGGAGTAAAGGGTTGAATAGAAATGAGAAAATTCATCCAGAATATCAGCATCTTTGTTCGGGGGATATCATTATTATCAAATACAGATTCAATATTTAACTTGTTATGTTTAATTTTTAAATAATTAGCAAGAATTTTGCCCGCTTTATTTTTCCCACCATAGAATTTGGAGCTAGATTTCAATAAATAAAGAGAAGCATCCTCTGTAGATTTCTTGTTAAATTTCAACTTAGCATCAATAAGTGCTGTCAAGCTTTCCTTGGAATGGGAGGTATAGTAGGAGTGCTCCAAACTCTTGATTTTGCGAAGGAGGTCACTGTTATGCTTACGTGCATCTTTTCGCTTTGCAGACACAAAGCGGATGATGAAATCTCTAGCCGTGGCTTTGAAAGCATCCCAGATTGTGTGGGTAGGAATGGAGGGAGTGTCATTAAAAAGAAAGTATTCATTAAAAAAAGTCTATAAAAGAGGTGGTAAATTTAGGATCTAGAAGTAGGGAATTATTAAAATGCCACCTCTTTGGTCCCGCAACCTTGGGTAGGATTTCAATATCAATATAGACAGGAGCCTGGTCAGACAAAAGAATGGGGCCAATTTCAGCATGAGTAAGGGATTGCGCAAGGTGATGGGATACAAAAATATAGTCAATACGCGACTGGGAATGGTGAGAGGGTGAATAAAAAGTGTATTCTCTGGTTGTTGGATTACACAAGCGCCAGGCATCGATGAGTTTATGCTGTGAAATAGCATGTGTGAAAAGTTTATGAGGCTTGTTCGGGACAAAAGAGGTCTTGGAATTTCGGTCTAGAAAAGGATCAAGAGGTAAATTACAGTCTCCCGCTAAGATAAAGTGATCATCTATGAGACTGGTGAGGCGAGTAGCCATCTCATGCCAAAAATTTGGATAACCACCTGTGGGAGCATAAATGTTGAGAAGAGCGAGTGGAACACCCCTCAAGAAAAGCTTGACAAATGACCATCTACCATCAGAGTCGAAGTCAGTTTCTAAAACAGAATAAGTAAGAGACTTACGAATAAGAATAGCAACTCCATTTCGTTTTCCATCCCCGGGAGCAAAATGTACCTCTCCCACCCAACCCCTTCTAAGCTTAACAGATTCTGCTTCAGTTAAATGAGTTTCTTGCAAAAAAGCGAAATCTACATTCAGTTTAGCAAGGTGAGAAAGAATTTGCTGTCTTTTAATAGGAGAATTCAGACCTTTAACGTTCCATGAAACAATACGTACTGACATTAAGAAAAAATGAAAGAGGGGAGACTGCTACAATAAGGGCTAACAAGCAAAGTACAAAAGATATAGGAGAAGTAGAGGTGAAGAAGTAATAAAGATGACATAGTAGAGAATGATTGGATGAAAAGAATTTGAAAGAGGAAAAGTAAAAATGACACCTCGGAAAAGAGAAAGGTAAGAGAGGGTAAAAGGAAAGAAGAGTTAAGGATAAAGTCAAAGAGGAACATGTCAATAAGGAAAGGAAATGTACTTACGGGTAGGGGAGATGAGGGAATACAAACAGGAAGGGGAACCAGACGTGTGAAACGGGGGGGATAGAACCAACTGGAGGAGACAAGGCGGTCAGGGCAAGTGAACCACCCGGCTGGGGAAACATGAAGCACTGGGGATCATCTGTGAAAATAGAAGGAAATCATTAGGGGAGGAAATAAAATAGTACAGTCAAATAGACCACGCGAAGGACATATCAATAAAGGCAATATATATAAAAGGGGAGAAAGACAGCAAATATAATGAGTAACAAGAGCAACCTGAAAAAAGGAAGTGAAAACATAAGGCATAAGTAGCTATAATAAGAGTAATAAACCTATGCAAAAACCTATGTAAATAACAGTGAACTGCAAATAGAAAAAAGTTACATTAGTCATATAAATCAAGGAGGAAACGCCGAAGAGGGACCAGAAGTCTCCATGGTCGATGCATGGCAGGAGTTGAGGAAGCTCTGGAGGCGCACAGGATCCTTATAAGTCGTTGTCTTGTTGTTGTAGGTGACCCGAAAAAGACAAGGATGGAAAAGACCATAGCGGGCACCAATGGAACGAAGTGCAGGTCTCATGTCCAAAAAGGCTTTGCGACGATTAGCCGTAGCTCTGGCGTAATCCTGTCCAAAAAACAAGGTGCATCCAGACCAAGTGAGACGAGGAGCGGCTCTAGCTGCCGAGAGAACCCTCAAAAGGTCAGTGTATTGTAGGAAATACATGATGACACCTCTGGGCTTTACTGAAGGAGAAGGAGATGCAGGGGCTCGACCAAGCCTGTGAGCCCTTTGTATGTTAAGTACAGTGTCCTCCGGAAGATGCAAAAGTTTAGGAAGGAAGGACTTGAAGAAAGCTATAGGATCACTCCCCTCGCAACCCTCCGCAAGGCCGTAGATTCGCAAATTATTGCGTCTATTCCTGTTCTCAAGGTCTTCAACCTGCCTTTGAAGAGAAGAGATCTGAGAGTGCATCTGGACAGTTTTAGCAGAGTATTCCTGAAGCGAGGATACAGTATGCTCCACAGATGTGACCCTCGCCTCCATTTGAGCCCAGTTATCGGTTAAGACCTGTAATTTAGCATTCGTTTCTTCCATGAAAGGGCGGAGTGCCCTAATCTCTTCCAATAACAAGTCAAAAGAGGCAGACGGAGCCGAAGCAGAGGCAGTTGGCGAGGGGGGATCTTTTTTCAGCCGCTTAATTGTAGTCTTCCCGTTGGATTGAGGAAGGGGTTCCATGGCTGACTTTGACATAAGAGCAGGAAGTTCCTTAGAAGATTCTAGTTGGGCCAATGCTGAGAAAACCTTTGAATTTTTGATGAAAGTGCGCTTTGAGGTTGTGTCGGCGCAGTTCGTGATGAGTTTGCCCATCAGGATAAGAAACTACACCCAAAGCAGCCGCAGGCGACTAAAAATAGAGGAGAACCTTTATCATCCAGTAGAAGTAGTCACCAGTATGAGAAAAAGGCAACGGCAACAACAGTAATGGGTTGAAAAGTTGAAATGGTGTAGTCACGGCGCGCATAAAGAACAAGGAGTGCCTTGACAGGAACGAAGAGGAGGGACTGCCAAAATCAGGAAAAAGGAAATCACCTATAAAAGGATGCAGTCGTCCAGTCAATAATAACTAGTGAGATCCTGTGACATACATTGTTGAGGGAAAGAGTGCAGGTTTACTGCTAATGTAGAAAGGAGGGCTGAGATAGTCTTTCAATATAGGCTAAACACAGTTATTTTACATAAGTAAAGCAGAGTAGGCGTTGTTGCGCAGACTGAGTTATAATGAGGGAGCTTGAAGACATCAAGGCATGAAAATGGCCAAATATGCACGTAGGAAAAAAAAAAGTGAAGAGAAATGTCACTGTAAAATATCACTGTAAAATAGCATTGGCCGTTTGAAGTAGGGAGCAGACAATAAATTGCAAAATGAGACCCACCATGAGGGAGAAGGGTGTTGCCAAACTTCGGAACGGGAGTACTAGAAGCGCCGACTGTGTCAGTGTGAGGAACGCTGCGTGAGGGAGAGCGCACACAAGATGGCGGCCGCGGCCGTTACATAGCCGCGGTGTTTGCAGCGTCACCTGGAAAAAGCTGAAGAGGAGCACAAAAGTTCATGCGAGGGGTCGCATTGTGGCCGGGAAGTACTCCGCCGGCCGAATCCTCTACTTGGCGAGGCAATATCCGACTCGGTCCGCTAGTTCACCCCAGCCGCAGCGGAGCGCTCACATCGGCACCGCCATCTCCAACGGGCGCTAAGCCACGCCCCTCTAAGTGGGGTTTTTAAGGCCAGTTTGCGTGTCTTTGAGTGGCTTCAAAAATCTCGAGTAATGCAACGCTGCGTTGAGTGACTCTGACCTGGATAGACATTCCATGAGCATTATGTGGGTGTTCCCACGCAACTGTCTGGGATACTGATGGATTGCCAGATTTACAAGAATGTATACCTTTCCCGAGGAGGCAAATAGAAATATTTCTCATTGCTTCTTCCTCTTCCTATGTGTGCTTCACTGTGTAGCACCCACAGAAAGAGGAATATGCCTCCAAGGATTGTTTTTGTGCAGGAAAGTGTCCCTTCCTGACACAAAATGAATCCTGTATGTAACGCAGGCACCCTTGCACAATGGTGCAAGGGTGCCTGCGTTGGTGGTACACTGCCAAAAGGGTACAAGGGAAAGGACAGGAATGCCCTGTATTGCCTTAAATATGGTACATTCCTGCCCTTTCTGTGTCATGCAGAGGAGCAATGTGACTTGCTGAGCTGCACTGCATGACTTCCTCTTAAATAAGGCCCTGGAATGGAGAAGGCCTGCTTTCTTTTTTCAATTCAATTCGAGCCTGATGGTGTCCGTCATGTGTGTGTGCCAAGAGCTTCTGGAATAACAGCTAAAACCACTGTTATCCACCTAAAGCAAATAAATAACATCACAAATGAAACACCTGGCAGTTAAGTTTTCAAGTTCAATCAATGCTTACATATGACGTAAAGATGTCTAAATTAGCGCTTACAGCAAACAAAGTGCATAAACCATTTTCAGAGACTAAGGTAAGAAAGAGAGAAGAGTGTAAGATTCTTGATTCTTATTATTACAAAAGGAAAGCATTCACTGTAGTAATAGCGCCACAATATAAATCCCAATTTATTTGAGGATATGTAAGCGCAAAGGGCTGTTGTGTCTTTTTGCAAATGATTTAAAAGGGTCATCTAGTGAATGACATCACAGTAGGTCTCAAAACCCCAACTGACATCATCAACAAAAAAGGATTTTTTTTGGAATGCCCATAGCTGGTGGTTGTTAGAGTGGGAGTCAAGATAACAGTTTTTTTTTCTATGATTGACTATGACGGATGGCCCCTGTTAAGTAGGAATCCTGGGAGAGATCTTTAAATAATTGTTTCATTTAAATTGTTTTGCTATTGAAAATTGAGTGAGGGAGGGCACAACTAATTCATTTATAACATTAACTTCACAGTTAATAATTTCTATATGGGTTTTGTAAAGTAATGGATTTTTGTCATTAACACTTGTCTGTTAGCAGTGCTTTGACTTAATTTTTTTTATGAGTTTTTTCATTATAGATGTTGTTTTAATGTGCACATAATTTAATGAGTACACTATTATATTATTATTATTTTTAGTCTAAATGAATTCTCTTGCCAATTTGCAAGTTATAAAGGTAATAATTAAATATACACTGTATTTCTAATGTCACAATTTGAATAGTTCCAGAGTATCTGTGTATGAGGTATAAGTAACATCTAAAAATATTGGCTCAGATTTACAAAGAATTGATATTGTGCAGTGCAGGAAGTGCAGTTGATGCTCTGCATTCATTGGACTGAAGAGAGCAGTTCTGCTCTCTCGCTACACTGGTGCACTTTCAGCAGCAACTCTCTAATGCAGGCACCCTTGAGCCATAGCCAAAGAGTATTTGTGTTGTGGTCAGCACAGTTATGGTACTGGTAGGAGTCTCTCCCTGCATAAAAACTATACTTAAAGGCAATTTCCTCTTTGTATGTGTGCTGTAGAATGTAGCACATAGGTAAAGAAGAAAACGAAAAAATAAGGAGAAATATACATATTTCTCCTTGTTACACCAACCTCAGGGAGGCAGGAATTCATGCAAATCCATGTCTACAGTTCTTTGTAAGCATGGATGCTGGGACAAAAAAGTCCTCTGCATAGTAAAAGATGAGTCCCCCTGCCCTAAGTGCCCATCTCTACTGTTGTCTGGTTCCCTAATGCTGATTTCTTAACATAGGCGAACATGGATCATGCATGTACACCATGACACAGGCCTGTGCCACATACTACTGTGTTAAGGGATTGAGAGGGGTGCCCAAAATGCTACACAATCATTTTGATGGAAGACTACCCCCTTCACCAGGAATTAAGCAGCACAAGCGCTGTGGTGGCAGCATACCGTGTAGTCATCATTAGTAATGAACAGGTCATTTTTACACTGTGTCACTGGAGAGAGGCCTACCGGTTCCCTCACTTTTTTAAAGGTTCCACTGCTGTGTGCTTAACTCACCCTTAGATACATGAATGGTGAAGTGTGCAGCACACACATGGCGATTGTGTGTGCTGGCAGTGTGGGTGTTTCAAGAACGCACTCCCTGGTACAATAGAGGCTACAGTACTGATCAGTGTGCGCAGACTGAATGCGTCTGCTGCATGTATGTGTGTCTATAGTGGCACAATGCATGGAGGTAGCTGTACTTGAGAGAATGTAAGCTGTGAAAGTACACTGAGTGCAAGAGTGTCTACAATGGTACATTACCTAGAGGACCCTGGGTTCCATGTTGGGAAGCCCAGGCCTGCCTGGTACAGACATGAGGGGTAGAGGAACACCTGCAGACAGATTTGTGTATTGTTGCATTCCTGTAGGCTGGGTGGGAGACACACTGAAGGTAGGGATAAAGAGCCTCCCCCATTCCATTTCAAAAGATTCTCTTTGATTCAGTGATAAATCACAAGTAAGGGGCCTGGGCATACTCCGGAAGGAGATGGGGCTGATAAGGGATTCACAGAGTAGGGCTGGGAGCCTGGGGTTAGCCTTTTTGATGTACTTATCACTGCGGCTAATATATCCAGGCGTTAACTCTGGTCACTCCAATGAATTGTGTTGTGGGTCAATCAGCTTCTCAGTATTGCCTGCTGTGACAGACATCTTTTCAAGAGGAAATAAGAAGGAGAGAAGTGTATACTTTAAAAGAAGAAGATCACCAACATGAGACCTCATAGACTCAGGCCCTAAAATACATTTTAGTGAATGGAAATGGACTATAAAAAGGAGAGGTTAACACCCCAATTTTGGTCATCTGCCTAGCAGCCAGATGGGTTGGGTGAGGCGGGGAAGCCCTGCAAGCCTTCTGGCTGTAGCCAGGACAGGGGCAAAGGCCTGCTTGCCTCCTGGCTTGATAGGGGGCATCACCAAGGGACACCAATACCATCTGCCCTGGAGCTACATTGCCTGCCTGCTTGCCAAGACCAATGATTCCTGTGAGGAAGAGGAGAGCATTGGAGGGAGTGAGGTGAAGTGGAGAGCCCTGCCAAGTGGACTCTATGAGAGAGGTGTGAGACAATGGCTGTGTACTGATTAGGTTGTTGCCTGTGTGCAGTGTCAGTTCGGCGACTCCGTATGCCAAGAGAGGGCCACCGTTGACTAAGCTGTGAGTTGAGCGCCGTGCAGGACTTGCCAGGTCTGTATCACTGCGTTTTGGTGATTCTGTATACCAGTGGTGGCCAGAGGTGAAGTTGCTGCTGTGAAAGTGTTGTGACTTGCAACTGCCTTGGTGGAAGTATTTACACTTCAGAAGTCTACACCTGAATTATACAGTAGCTCAGCATCCTTGTATGATAGGAGGGGCTGCTAGTGCCAACATTGTCAATAGGTTTGGGCCATCGCCAGATAAAAGACAGAGCCTGCGTTTGGAGTGTTGAGCCTGCACAACAAGAGAACAGCACCGACTGATCCCCAAAGGACTGCCGAGGATGCTGTTGACAATTTTTATTTTATTTTATTTTGTTTTATTTAATGCGATTTTATATAGCGCAAACATTACCCGAAGGTGTCAGAGCGCATTTCAAAAGAACCAGTTGCGTTACATAAGGACTTTGAGTTACATGAGTTACATAAGAGATACAAACAGAAAAAATTGCAAATGTACAAGTTGTAAAGTCACACAAGGAAGAGATATACACAGAAAAAAATTGCAAATGTACAAGTTGTAAAGTCACTCAAGGAAGAGATAAAATCGGATAAACTTTAAACTTATAGAAATGATAGTAAGTACAAAGGTCTACTACATATACTAGTGGTTAGAGGTATATATAAATATATATACAAATAGTAAATTTACTCATGATTACATTTTACCAGCGATTAGGCTTGGACAATTAAACATTACATATTTACAGAGCGAACAGAGAAATAAAACATCAAAAGGGGTAGAAAGATGTAGGGGGAGAAGAGTCAGAGGCTGAGATTGGCGAGAGGAGAGAGGGGGACCTGAGGGGGAGAAAGAGGAGAAGCAGTCCAGCATAAGAGAAATGTCTGAAGTTTGACAGGATGGAGTCCAACGGACCGAAGGACAGGACAGGAATCAACAAAATGGTGGATTCCGGTTGTGGTCATCAAAGGAGATCATCACAAAAAGGCAAGATGCACCAAGTCAAGACCCAAAAAACCTGGGAGCAGAGTTCCATTAAGTAGGGTTGGGGGGGATGCAGCCACAGCACCAAGGAAGGACGGAGGGCAGTTGCATTACTGTTGTTTATGTGCACAGGCACAGTGCCGCGAGGGCATCAGGGTTGACACATCATGGAGATCACACCCTCACCGGACTCCAGTTGGGAGCTGAAGAAAGGATTTTCCCCACTCCAAACCCCTCCCCCTCTGAGGAAAGCTGATTTTCTGTGTTTTTGCAAGCCGGATGCTGCTTAAATATCTGGAGAACTCCGAGAGCACCGCTCAGGAGAGATAGCACGCACCACTGAGTGCTGCTATGTGTCCTGCAAGCAGTCCAACTACAAGCAGGATCTGAACTTGCTGGTGCTTGAGCTGATGCGACTAGCTGCAAAGCTAAGCGCTTCCTTGCTGCAGGGCCCTGGGACATCAGGAGTAAAACTGCAAATCCATTGTCAGAATGACTTTCTGAGGGCCATGAAGTATGCAGGGGTTACTGGGCACAACCCCCTGAGTTGTTCATGGCCCTTAGAAAGTCATGCTGGCAATGGAGTTGCATCAAAATCCATGAGTGGATGCAATTGAATGCCAATTCACCTCGTATGGACTGCTTCCTTGACACAAGGTAACATAAGGTTACACACTGAACTGCATTACTTTAAGTTACTCATCAATGCAAATCCTCATCTACGTTGATTTGTCAGCTTGGATTTTGCGTTGAATCTGCATTAAGAAAGTAACACAAACCTATTGCAAACGTTTTGTAAATCTGGGCACTTGTACATAATAGAACTGTGAAGCTATCTTCTGGTCAACCGAAACTGAAACTTGACTGACTCATGATGTTTTCTGTCCTTTAACTAACCAGCTGAAAGATAAGCATATATACAAAAAAAATTGTGGGTCTAACATAGTTCAATGTGGTTTAAAATGTTTTGAAAATCTACTATGAACTCTATAGATTAATCAGTCCAGAATGGTCAAATAATATGCACAGTAGTGGGCTGGTGGCTATGGTTGGACAACCAGGGCTTGGGAGATATTCATTGAAGGATGGTTACCCAAACTATTGAAATTGTGATCTATTCAATTGCTTGAGAATCTTCTGTTCCATTGGCAAAATGTTTTTTAATAATCGTATTATTGATTTTATATCTGAACGAAATATAAAAACACGCATACACTTTCATAGATCAAACAATGTTTCAGGGAGAAGTTGCACATACACTGTTATAAGATACAGTTCTCAATTGGCAGCCACCATGCTACCCCCCCCCTAGTTGGCTCACTGACACAATATTGTGGTAAAGAATATCATTGACAAAAAAAGTCAAAAATATTGTTTACCACAATATTGTGCTTCTCTACTTACAGTGGTAAATACCAAAATATAGGAAAAAAATATTTCTAACATTGATATTGGTCACAAAATATGGTTATTTTTTAATGTTATAATTAGATTCAGATTTTACACAGACACAAAGCCATAGATATTCAGCAGTTTTAGTTAGATTTATAACTTATGCCCTAAGTGTCAGGACTGTTTCCAAGATACTAAGACTCAGGGCTAAAACAGTTCATGCAACCCTTTTTCAAAGAACTCCTTACACTACAAAAGGGGTTAAATCAAATAACTTGAGAATAAAGTGGAGTACGAGGAACTCCAATATTGCTGCCAAAATGCGCATTGAAGAACACCTGTCTAGTATTTCTAGGTTTTCCCTCTGAAGCACAGAGTGGAATGTTCGTTATGCAAGAATTCAACTCTGTGCACTTCACTGAGGCAATTTGCCTGCTAGGAAGTATTCTTTTAAACTCTGTCGTGTTAGTTAGTTTAGTGAGGGTAGAAACGTCGTGTGTGGACGTTGTTTAGTTTCCTTCATGTCCTAACGTTTTTTGAAGTTGTGCTGCAGGAGACTAGTGTGCTTTTAGGGAGTTTCCTTATTTGGTTGTGGGTGGTTTCTAGTTTGCCATATATTCTCTGTAGTGTTCCTTGAAGTAACTGGGCAGTGTCTGAGTTGAGATTAGAGTCTTAAATCTGCAGCAGCCAAACTCTAATGGCTCTCTCTCATCAGAGAAATGTTGAGTTAAAAGTAAGTTAAAATGTTTGGTAATCTTTAGTTAAGTTTCTCTTTCCAAAAGGCTCCTGCCTATGTTTAAAATTATTTTTACAGTGGTTTTGTTACCAGTTCACTGAAGTGTTTAGTTTAATAAATTACCAAAATAGCTTGAATGGAGATTAGTGTCTCCACTTGGCAGCTGTCAAAGAGAGAATGTATTCCAGTGCATCCTGAGCTCTTCGTGAATCCAAACAGAGCAGTGTTTCCAGTCATCTTCAAAACTCCTTACTGCTGCATCATTTCTACAGCTTCTTACTATAAGTTAAGTGCATCTTTAGCATTTTAAGTAGAAAATACAGTACCAATGGTATCAATAATTTTAAAGAACAAAACAGCAATAAGAGATGACTTACCTTGATCTAGCTAGAAATCTCTCATTGAGTTTGTTCTTTTTGTTAATTCCTGAAATTACACATGTCTAAGAAATACATATATATCACAGAAGAGGGGCACTTTCCTGATCCACGCTGGGTATGTAACCATACACACATGATAAAGCTTGAGTTAAGTTATTAATAGCTAGAAGAAAAAGCTGAATATATATCTGTGTTATGTTTCCTTTTAGTCTACTGACCTCAACAACCAAATAGAGCATACAGACAGAATAGTCAGTGAGAAGAGTGGGAGCAACAAGCAGAAGCAAGAAGACCACAGTGGACTAAACATTCTCTTCTTATCCCCATCCCCTTTCCCCCCTTGGTTGGCCCTTCTGCCAACTCACATTATTGATTAGGGGAGCGGATTGAAAGGGGAGTTGGGAACTATCATCATTCTGCTCCCATGAAGGTTTTTAGGCTCCTAACCCTAAGGTTACTATAACTTTTGCCCAATCGCCATGCACGTTTTCCTCATGAATAATTTTACCACAAATGTTGCAGTGATATTATCAATGATGGCAAAGAATATGTCATGAGTGATGTAATATGTGGGGTAATTAGCCTTCTGTGTTAGGGTCTTATATACAGGTAAGTATTCAATTAAGTATTTAATTAATATAGCATGTGCATCTCAATACACGTCTTGTCACCTTACTCACCACACTACATTAACTATAACTCGCCACTGTATCATGCACTGTTCTGGGAAATCAGGTACTTTCAGATGTCCTAGGGGTTGCTATTAATACAATAATTTCACATGCTATAACGTATCTAATATGCAAGGGTATAGGAAGTGCATGGAGAAAGGGCAAGCTATAGTTAGTGTAGTGTGGCGAGTGAGGTGACAAGACTGTGTAACGTGGTGCATGAGCTATATTAATTTAAAGGTGGTGCATAAGTATAAATGTGATTTATAAGTATCACATAGTCATTTGAATGTTGTGTGTAAATGATAAATTTAGCACATACCAATACCTTTAAAATTCCTAGTGTTTGAGTAGATTAATTCGGGTTTGTGACTAATAAGAAATAAATCAGTACGTAAGTGGTGCATAAATCATAAATGTAACTTTCACATTTCTAATGTTTCTGTAGTTTAAGGTGGGTTTCTATACTAAACTAGTTTTTCTAACTATAACTTATCTTTACTTTAACCTTTGTTTTTTAATGTATGTATGTATACACACACACACACTCTTCAGGAAAACCCTGCACGGTCCCCACCAACGAACCAGAGTCACTGCAGCACAGGAAATCCACAAATGTTTTCTTTTCAAAGGGACTTTAATTTATTAAACACCATAAGTGCAAGCGTGAAAAGGAGGGTTAACGCGTTTCGGCAGATGCCTTCAACTGGACCATAGAGTCCTGCCCTCTAGAGTGCCTATTTAAAGTGACTTAGTGCATGAATCCCTGTTTGTTTCAGTTAAAAATAGACTACACTGATAACCCACATTTAGTAATGATTACATTGGCTTGGTAAAGAAATATGCATGGTAAAGGCTTCCGATGTAGAGGCAATGCATGGTAAAGGCAGTGCATGGCAATGGATGCTTGGTACGGGCATGCATCTTACATTCATGCATTGTTAAGACATACATCCACTTACAAAAACACTTGTACCAAAACTCTCCCACATTCCAACTTGATGTATTCACAAACTCCAAAGTACCACAGTCCAGCCTAAATGCAATCTGTCACACTCAACAAGGCAGTCCTACTGCTCACTTCTAATATCAAATTTTAATGTCCTCTACCTAACGGCACACTTGCATCACCAAACCTTCTTCAATGACAGTATATTAGTAATGTGCACTCAGCAGCACAATAAGCCATCTTAGCATTCTAGGTATGTCCCCATCTTGCTACTATGCACCCACTTACAAGAGCATGTTCCACATTACAACCTGAATACGTCATACTAGGGCACACACTTCAGATCCTTAACATTGACATACATTTGCATTAGGCAGTGAATCCTCCTTCAGACTGCTTCTCATGTCAGTCAGACCAGACCACACTCAGATGGCCCAATACAATTGGCATACATACCTGTCACTAATGGGTTTTACACTACAGTCTATGCATATAAGTAATGCTGACACATAAATCACATAATGTGAAACCCCTTCTCTGTGTTGCACTCAAAGGAGATGAATTTCAGCATTAACTGTCTGGTAGAGCTACTACACAAACATAGGTCTGGGTATCCAGAAAATAAATTACATACCTGATTCAACCTTCCTCTCAGTTTGCCTTTCAACATATCAGAACAAATGTTGCGATGCAAGTTTACAGTCCAAAACAAACCCTAGGTTCTGAGGGTCAAAACTTCCATTCTGGTTCCTATGATTAAGAAAGTAAAGATAGGCAGAAGCCCCTTTAGATTTGTAGCTCCTACGCTCTGGAACAAGCTCCTGTTCCACATTAGTTAGGAGAAATCAGAAATCTCCTTTAGAAAACTACTGAATACCCATCTATTCTGGTGACTCATAGATATCCTTATACAGAGCTAAGGTCTATACAAGTGTTGGGCGCCCCGGTGGGGAGCCATGCGGTATATAAATCTGGGAAACAAGAATAAAAAATAGATGACTCACATGTACCATGTAGCTACACTGGGGAGGGGCATCCTGCTCAAATGCTTAGTGCTTTAAGTGAGCAAGTGCTCTCAGGTACTAAGGGCCTGATTTATATGTTGGGGAAGAGGGTAGTTCGTCGGAAAATTGGATATATGTCCATTCGTCCAATTAGGATGGGCAGATATACAGCCATTTTATTACTGTACATCAAGCCCAAGCAACCCTGGTAGTCAGGTACAGTAAAAAAGAAAGCAACAGTAAAAATAAGTAATGCTCCCCTCTCCATGGGAAATGTTTCTCATTGCAATTGGGGCATTATCTTTTTCTTTCAAAAGAAAATCCTGTTTCAGGATTTTCTTTTTGCAAAAAAAAAATAAAAATTGTTCGGTGCAACTGTTCTTCATGTTGATGACAGGACGACTGTGACAGCGGTTCCTGCCAATGCTTTACAAATGACCACCAACTTGGCTGTCTTTTACAAATCTGGCGGGTTGGCCCCTTCACAAGGGTGACAGAGTAATTTACACCAATGCTCTGGCGGAGCAACGAGCCATCTGTGGGAAATAAATCATCCCTTATGTACCTGCACTTCTTTCATTTGAAAGGCAGCGCACCACCTCCTCTCAGCAGGGGTACAATACTTTCAGTGGGACGGCACCAGTACTACTCACTAGGAAAAACGTATCCTGGGATAGTGAGCAGATTAACTTCTCTATATCAATTGCAAGCACGCCAAATATTGGGAACAAAGAAACATGGTGTTAGTACAGAACCTAGGGCCAGATGTACGACCGTTATATGCTGTCGCGAATGGGTATTTATTACTGACTCGCAAAATAGGGTTTGTGACTTGCTGTTAGGAAGGGGCATGCCAAGGGCGTCCCTACCTAATAGCGAGTCATACTTCAATGTAAGATTGTTTTGCAGCCGCAAAACACTCACAGTTCCACTACCAAACAGAAAGGGGTCTCCAGGTGACCCCTTCCCCTTTGTTAATGGCAGTGAATATATGTTTGAAGATCACACAGTGGTCCCATGGGCCACTGCCTACTCCTAAAAAATGAAACAGAAACGTTTCATTTTTCTCTTTTAAATGCATCCCGTTTTCCTTTAGGGAAAAAGGCTGCATTAAAAAAAAAATGCTGCTTTCTTTAAAAAGCAGTCACAGACTTGGTGGTCCGCTGACCCCAGCAGGCTGCCATACCTGGGAGGTTTATCCATTCCTAATGGGGTCGCAAATTGCACCGTGTCTGTAAATGACAATTTGCGACTTACCAATTGCGACTCGCAACTTGACACAATTTGCGACTCGCAAATTGGAAGGTGCAAAACAACAATTGATGGACAGAATGCAGAACAATGTCATAATTTCACCCAGGTATAGAGATATGGCCTAAATCCATCGCTTTTTTTGATCGCCATTCCAGTGTGGACCCAGCCATATGCAAATCAGTCTTAACCCTGCACCCAATGGGAAAAGTCGAGCCCAAATTGCCAGGCCAGGTCCACCCTGGACTGGAAACAAGCATCCTAGGACTGGTTTCGGGCTTTCAGCCCTCATAAGCCAGGATAGCTTAACTCCAGTGGTATGGAGAGCAGGGGACCCACGTCTGGGCATACCCGTCCCACTCGGAGTGGCAGATGCAAAAACAACAATTGATGGACAGAATGCAGAACAATGTCATACATCCACCCCACTACAGAGATCTGGGTCTAAATCCATTATTTTTTTGCTCACCATGCCTTTCCAGTTTGGACCCAGCCATATGCAAATCAGCCTTGACCCTGCACCCAATGGGAACAGTCCAGCTGTGGCAAATTGCACCTGCATCATGAATATTAAAGTGACAGGCAATTTGCAACCCCAGTATGAATCACAAACAGTGTCTGAGACATTGTTGTAAATTCCAATTTGCGAGTCGCCAATTGAGAGTCGCAAATCGACAAAATTTGAGACTCGCAAATTGAAAGGGTCACACATTTGTCCTCAATTGATGAGAACCATAACTTATATTTTGAGAGAAAGTTAATAATCTTAATATATTATAATATTGCTCATCGCTTACTATAGCAATGTAACATTGTAACAAAAAGAAAACAAGGTTCCTTCTGTATTTATGTCGGTGTCATGTTATGTTTAGGAGATAGCTCACATCTGGAGTAAGCCTTCTGGCTCCATGCATGGTAATATGCAAATTACTCAAAGCTCTCTCTATTTTTCATTTCCTCCCCACAAAGCCTTTCCGTTAGACTGAACTAGAATCCTACTGCAAATAAAAGAAAACATGTTCTTCTCTGGGAGCTCCGGACCCTATGAATCCCTAATCCATTTTGCATACAATATCCATAAGCCATGTATTGCACCTTTTCCAGGGGTGTATTAATTGTATCTCGTTTTTCAATGACTTTGGCGTCTGTTCATGTTTTTCACTGTTGCTGAGTTATCTGCCAGCTCAGACGAGCATCACAAAGGCCAGCCTCACTTGACCAATTGGATGCAGAGTCTGTGAATGTCACGTCTGTCTCTTTTGCCAGCCTGAGTGTTGTTCCGAATTCAACAATAACAAGCTAAGCTTCAGGGCGGATATCCTCTGTTGCTCTTGAATGGCCCAGGAAATGAAAGTGCTGGAAGCCACACTCCTTTGGCAGACTATCACAACAGGAAAGGGATTGTAGTAGTACAACCTTTTGAACCCACACATGCAGCCAGTTTGGGTAAAAAAATATGTGTCGGTGATCTTTTATGATTCTGTTCAGGAAAGAACTTTCTAGAATTTGACTGGGTAATTCTTTTTACTAAATGCAATCTTCAAATTCCTCTACTCGTTCGCTGACATTATCAAGTAAAGCCATTCCGGCTCCAGGAGGTAAGTGCTGTGAGAGGGGGAGGAGGCAGGGCAGGGCGTGGAGCGGGGAAGTCGACGGGATAGGGAAAATAAAAAAATAATTCTTATTCTGTCGCCTGTCGTCTCCACCCCCACCCCACGGTTTCACCGCGCTTACCTGCAGGAGCCGCGACTGAGTAAAGCTTTAGTGTTCACCTGCCAAACCTGAATAATACAGTGAGTATCCAAAACATAGTAATACAAATCCTAAATGGATTCTCCATTAGCAAACAGTGCTAAGTTTTTAAAAACATACATTATAAATGAGCCATACGTTTTGCAGTTCAATGGTGGATTCTCGCTGGAGAGACAAAGGGCCTCATTTATGGCATTTTGGGGTAGGCTAGTTCAACAAGGTACCTTGCTGAGCTGCCCTACACCAAACTGAGGGCAGGAATTCAATGTATTTAAGCAATACGGTGCATCCTGTCCTTTCTGCCTGTGCTGGTGCCGCTTCAGCAGCCTAGCGCCAACTTAGGCACCCTTGTACCTGGGTGCCACTGTTGCAGACAGGATTGCTTTTGTGCAGAACGGGGCACCTTACTGCTAAAAAATAATCCTACAAAGCGTTTTTCCTCATTCTGTGTGTGCCCCATGCAGCACACATGGAAAGAGAAAAAACAAAGAGAAATAAACATATTTCTCCATGTTACGCCTCACCTTGGGAGACATACCAATGTTATGCTTTTGCAGGTTTACATCACTTTGTATATCTGGGGCAGCATCAAATTCTATGATATTGTGTGGGAAATCCAACTGCGATGCCCATTGAATGCCTCCCAGACACAGACTACGGCGACACAGCATTTGTCCTGCGCCAGCTTTCTTATGATTTATGAGGTCACTCAAAGCCATGCAGGGTGGCTTTGCATGGTTTAAGAAATCTTTATGAGAGCCCTAGTGCCACAAATGTACTACTAATGTGGTGCAAAAGTGGCACAGGGCTCTGTAAATAGGCCCCCATAATATCAGCGCCTGGCAGCAAGTTTTTACTTCTAGCGCAAGAACTTCTGGCCATAACAATTTCCTTAAATAGGCTGCCAAACAAGTACAGAGGATGTGCAGAATTGTCTCAGTTGTGAAATCATAGAGAGCCAAAACATTTTTCCATTTTCGTAAGAAACCCTTTGTCATCAATGCTAGATTCAAATCTATAGAGAAATGTATACGTAGATATTATTGTGGGGTTAACTTTGTATACAAACCTCTGACTGACCAAGCATGACACTTTTTAGCTAGGAGATCCTTGTCTTCGGATAGTGAGTGAGATGCAGTTTTCTGCAGAATCTAATGCAGGCTCCTTTCCTCAGAAGGTTTTGTCTGTGTAGTCCAAATTCTAATCGAATCGGAGACTGCATGGATTATTTTGCAGGCGAAATAGGTAGTTTATACAGTTGCTTGTTAGAGGCCTATACATGTGGCATATTTGCCTCGCAGAATTCAGACCCCTATGTCAATGAGGACAAACATTTGCAATCAATCACTTTTCGTATGGGTTAAAGAGATGGATTGTTTAAGTTATTATACAGAGAGCAGATTGCAAATGTCATGCTTTTCTCTCTTGAAATTAAGGTTATTGTCAAAGGTTAAACCAAGATACTTTTTTAAAGAATCCTTTTCCCCTCAATGCCAATAACTTGTCTGCGGTCTTTGGGGCATATTATCAACAAATATCAATATTTATCGCTAACTAGGGTTAGCGGCATTTTTTTTATCGCCACGCATCACAGGATTTTATCACTGAGATAACGTGCTATTAGCAACGTTTATCTCAAAAGCGATAAAATTCCCGGCGATAGCGGCAAAATCCGTGAATATCGCTGAGAATACAGCGATATTCACGCATTATCGCTAACAGGGTCTTAGCCATTATATCCACCTCCCATTGGATATAATGGCTAAGAACTGGTCTGAGCAGGTGTTATTTTTTGGAGATATTTGTGCTTAGCACGAATATTTCCATTGCTACGCCTGTGTTGGTAATAAGCGATAGCGATGTTAGCGACTGCTTACAGTCGCTAACAGGTTTGGTACGCCCACTTTGCATGTCATTAGCGATAAATATCGCTGACATGCAAAGCGGGCCCCAAACCGCTCGCTACTGCCTACAAGCTGTCGCTAACTGCTGTTAGCGACGGCTTGCTAATAGGGCAATAGTATTATCGCTGCTTAGCGGCCGAAAACGGCCGCTAAAGCGGCGAAAATTGCCTATCGCCCCCCTTGATAATATGCCCCTTTGTTTTGAGAATGTGAGAATGTGAGCATCGTTAAAAGATGTATTTCAAAGGTGTTGACTGTAATGTGCTGAGCCTCTGTGGAAGGACCGCGGCGAGACTCACATTAGGACCATATTGTTTGCAAACTAAAGGTTGGTTAATGTTTTTTCGGCGATCCTGAGGGAAAGGGTCCGCCACGTATGGATAATATAATTCTGGCACAAGTACGCCGCCATGTTTCAGATCGTCCTTTCTTGGGATTTTATTGGTAAGTTGTCAGCCCCTATTGTCACTCCAACCCAGGTGTTTGAATGTAGGGATTCAATTGCTTGCAAGAGTTTTTCTGGATTGCCCCGCCAGAACAGTTAAGCCTATGACTGCTGTCTTGGTACTTTGTCACATGCTAATTTCAAACCAATAAAAAAGGCAACAGGGTTTTTTCACTTTTGCTTATTTCGGTGATTACTGACAAGGCAAATAATTTTGTCAGAGTACTTGTACCCTGCCTAAAGCCTGTATGGTCAACTGGGATGAGATTGGAGAATCCGCCCGTGTCTAGGGCTTCCAGTAACCTACATTTTAAATGCTTCCCTTCTAGCTCTAGAAGGGCTATGAGTTTATAGCTCGTTGGATCATCATAACTCTCCCTCTTGTATATGGGGTGCAGGATGCTGCCTCTCCAAGAATCCGGAAGTGGATCTGTTGTTAGGGATTCGTTAAATTAATGGTGTCAGGCTTTTAGGCCAAATTTCGTGTTCTGATTTAAATAGAGCGTAGAGCAGACCATTTGGCCAGGGAAGTCCTGTCCATTTTTGCTTTCCGTATTATTTTTTGTAAATGTTCATCCTCTATTGATAAATCTGCCATATGAATTGTCTGTGCCATTGACGGTATTTCTGGCAGTGGTGTTGGGGTTCCATAGAGAGCTGTAATATGTTTTTTAGCCATTATTGCATTATTGACTTTATGCTGACCATGCATTAATTTGGTAATAATTTCCCAGAATGACTTTGGGTTGTTATTTTTCCCAGATTTGGTGTAACTTTAATCCCTGATGTGATTTATGTGCAATTTTAGCATTCCATACAGCATGCTTATATTGTCTTTTCTTTGATTGCACTTTTGCGGGTAGTAAAGGGCTATCCGGTACTAAGTTTTTCAAATGCCTTATCTCTTTGTTTAAAAGTCTTAACTGGAGGTTTAGTGTGATGGTATACCATTCTTTTTTTTTTTAAAACAAGTTTTATTTGTCACCGTTCACAAAAGCTGCATAGCTCTGCAACCCGGAGACTGCTGCACACATAATTTTACAATAAAAATGACGTTGACTTTTATAGACTTGAAAAAACATAATAGAACAAATCCCTCCCTCCTCCCCCCGATTGCGCCCACACCCCAATAGAAAATTTAGTACATCTCTGGAACCATACACAGAGCCCATCAGCCACCCTGCAAAGCCTGGCTTCCACACACCCATCAATCCGTCAAGTGAACATCCCCTTCCGGCGGCGGATCTAAATCTAGTCCCCGGTAGTCTGCCCATCTTTTCCAAATCTTATAATGCTTGCGGGGACACCCCCTGGCAATGAAGACCGGCTGTTCAA
Organism: Lissotriton helveticus; assembly: GCF_964261635.1. Classification (NCBI taxonomy): domain Eukaryota; kingdom Metazoa; phylum Chordata; class Amphibia; order Caudata; family Salamandridae; genus Lissotriton; species Lissotriton helveticus. The sequence continues at coordinate 1,003,169,096 of NC_136067.1, forward strand.
GTCCCATGCAAAAATCTATTCCATTCCTCCACGCAGCCAGTGACGTAGCCGGGGGTGCCTTCCAAGCCCTGGCAATGTCCCTCTTTGCCAACGTGAGACCTAACAGCAGGAGGTGTCGCTTATATCTATTGTCCCCAACTCCCTCCATGACATGTAGCAGGGCCAAGATCGGCGTGCAGGGAAGCTCCCACCCCAACACTTCTGAGAGGCAGGAGAACACCCCCTCCAAAATCTATGTAACGAGAGACAACTCCAGAGTGTGTGCAAGAAGGCGACCTCCTCTGAACCACATCGAAGACACTCAGGGGAAACAATCATCCCTGCCCTCCACAAGCGCACTCTGGTAAAATACACTTGGTGTAAATATTTTAATTGTATCAGACACAGGCGCGTGGCTATTGCTGCCCCCGTGGACTTGCCAATGCCTCCACCCAGTCCTCTTCCTCCAGTTCACCTACATCCTCCTCCCATGTCGTCTTAAGCCGCCGCAGATTTGCGGTACAATGAATGATCAATGTCTGGTAAATGTGAGAAATCTTGCGGTCCGGTAGTTCCCCCATAAAGACCTTAGCTTCAATGGGGCTGAAATCAGGGAGAGACTCCAGGCTCTCCAGACTAGGCGCCAGCGCGTGTTGGAACTGCAAGTATCTGAAAAACTGGGTTTGTGGCATCCCATATTCGTTCCGCAAATCTTGGAATGATTTAAGCATCAGGTCAGTCATCACGTCTCCCAGGACCGAGATGCCTATGGAGTCCCATCCCTGAAAGCCCTGCAAGGCTGCCAGCTGAGGCAAACGCCCGTTACCCCAAAGAGGAGTCTCCCAAGTCAGGACATTCCACCACCCCAGCCTACTCTGGGCCTGCCTCCAAACATGAAACACCACCCACGTGGCCGGGGGCAGAGTCTTCCGAAGCAGCGCGGAATATAGTAGTGTGTGTGTAAAGATTTTTTACCCATTAGCTGCCACTCCACCGCATAGGCTGGATCCACCCTATCCCCGTACCACAATTCATTGAGGACCAGCAAGTGTGCGGCCGGGTAGTAGGAGAGGACATCTGAAGTAGCGAGACCACCGCTATATGTGGATAGGAAACAGGTGCGTAGGGCTACTCTAACCGCACCCCCCTCCCACAATAACCCTCCCAATGCCGAATTAACCTACCCGAACCATAAGGGTGAAATCTGGTAGGGATGATTTTGAAGTTGGTAAAGGAGACGGGGAAGCGCCACCATCTTAAAGATATTTACAACAAGGGGTGGTGAGGGACAGAGTCTCTGAATTAAGCAGAATACTCTCACCCAATCAAGAGATCAGGGCTAGATCCAACACTGTTTTTTAGCTCACTGCACCATCCCAGTTTCAGAACCTGGCTGTATGCAAATTAGTCTGTTCCTGTCCCAGTGCATGATGGGAACAGGGCAAACCAAACTACAAAAGCCAATTCTTACACTGGGAAGGAAACAAGCTTCCGGGGACCGGTTTCTGGCATTACAGCCGTCTTCGGCCCGGCTTGCTTGAATCCTGATGGTGCAATGAGCAAGGGACTCATGTCTGAGTATACCCTTCCACGCTTAGGGTGGACAAAAATATTTACAACAAGGGGTGGTGAGGGACAGAGTCTCTGAATTAAGCAGAATACTCTCACCCAGTCAAGAGATCAGGGCTAGATCCAACACCGTTTTTTAGCTCACTGCACCATCCCAGTTTCAGAACCTGGCTGTATGCAAATTAGTCTGTTCCTGTCCCTGTGCATGATGGGAACAGGGCAAACCAAACTACAAAAGCCAATTCTTACACTGGGAAGGAAACAAGCTTCCGGGGACCGGTTTCTGGCATTACAGCCGTCTTCGGCCCGGCTTGCTTGAATCCTGATGGTGCAATGAGCAAGGGACTCATGTCTGAGTATACCCTTCCACGCTTAGGGTGGACAAAAATATTTACAACAAGGGGTGGTGAGGGACAGAGTCTCTGAATTAAGCAGAATACTCTCACCCAGTCAAGAGATCAGGGCTAGATCCAACACCGTTTTTTAGCTCACTGCACCATCCCAGTTTCAGAACCTGGCTAATTAGTCTGTTCCTGTCCCAGTGCATGATGGGAACAGGGCAAACCAAACTACAAAAGCCAATTCTTACACTGGGAAGGAAACAAGCTTCCGGGGACCGGTTTCTGGCATTACAGCCGTCTTCGGCCCGGCTTGCTTGAATCCTGATGGTGCAATGAGCAAGGGACTCATGTCTGAGTATACCCTTCCACGCTTAGGGTGGACAAAAATATTTACAACAAGGGGTGGTGAGGGACAGAGTCTCTGAATTAAGCAGAATACTCTCACCCAGTCAAGAGATCAGGGCTAGATCCAACACCGTTTTTTAGCTCACTGCACCATCCCAGTTTCAGAACCTGGCTGTATGCAAATTAGTCTGTTCCTGTCCCTGTGCATGATGGGAACAGGGCAAACCAAACTACAAAAGCCAATTCTTACACTGGGAAGGAAACAAGCTTCCGGGGACCGGTTTCTGGCATTACAGCCGTCTTCGGCCCGGCTTGCTTGAATCCTGATGGTGCAATGAGCAAGGGACTCATGTCTGAGTATACCCTTCCACGCTTAGGGTGGACAAAAATATTTACAACAAGGGGTGGTGAGGGACAGAGTCTCTGAATTAAGCAGAATACTCTCACCCAGTCAAGAGATCAGGGCTAGATCCAACACCGTTTTTTAGCTCACTGCACCATCCCAGTTTCAGAACCTGGCTAATTAGTCTGTTCCTGTCCCAGTGCATGATGGGAACAGGGCAAACCAAACTACAAAAGCCAATTCTTACACTGGGAAGGAAACAAGCTTCCGGGGACCGGTTTCTGGCATTACAGCCGTCTTCGGCCCGGCTTGCTTGAATCCTGATGGTGCAATGAGCAAGGGACTCATGTCTGAGTATACCCTTCCACGCTTAGGGTGGACAAAAATATTTACAACAAGGGGTGGTGAGGGACAGAGTCTCTGAATTAAGCAGAATACTCTCACCCAGTCAAGAGATCAGGGCTAGATCCAACACCGTTTTTTAGCTCACTGCACCATCCCAGTTTCAGAACCTGGCTGTATGCAAATTAGTCTGTTCCTGTCCCAGTGCATGATGGGAACAGGGCAAACCAAACTACAAAAGCCAATTCTTACACTGGGAAGGAAACAAGCTTCCGGGGACCGGTTTCTGGCATTACAGCCGTCTTCGGCCCGGCTTGCTTGAATCCTGATGGTGCAATGAGCAAGGGACTCATGTCTGAGTATACCCTTCCACGCTTAGGGTGGACAAAAATATTTACAACAAGGGGTGGTGAGGGACAGAGTCTCTGAATTAAGCAGAATACTCTCACCCAGTCAAGAGATCAGGGCTAGATCCAACACCGTTTTTTAGCTCACTGCACCATCCCAGTTTCAGAACCTGGCTGTATGCAAATTAGTCTGTTCCTGTCCCAGTGCATGATGGGAACAGGGCAAACCAAACTACAAAAGCCAATTCTTACACTGGGAAGGAAACAAGCTTCCGGGGTCCGGTTTCTGGCATTACAGCCATCTTCGGCCCGGCTTGCTTGAATCCTGATGGTGCAATGAGCAAGGGACTCATGTCTGAGTATACCCTTCCACGCTTAGGGTGGACAAAAATATTTACAACAAGGGGTGGTGATCAAGCCCCGATCTGTGGACTGGGTAGGAGTGTTCTGCTTAATTCAGAATACTCTGTCCATCACCACCCCCTTGTAAATAATTTTGGCCACCATAAGCGTGGAAGGGTATACTCGGATGCGAGTCCCTTGCTCACTGCACCATCAGGATTCAAGCAAGCCGGGCCGAAGACGGCTGTAATGCCAGAAACCGGTCCCCGGAAGCTTGTTTCCTTTCTGGTAAAGAATTGGCTTGGTAGTTTGGTCTGCCCTGTTCCCATGATGCACTGGGCCAGGGACAGACTAATTTGCATATAGCCAGGTTCTGAACTGGGATGGTGCAGTGAGCTAAAAAACGGTGATGGATCAAGCCCCGATCTGTGGACTGGGTAGGAGTGTTCTGCTTAATTCAGAATACTCTGTCCATCACCACCCCCTTGTAAATAATCTTGGCCACCATAAGCGTGGAAGGGTATACTCGGATGCGAGTCCCTTGCTCACTGCACCATCAGGATTCAAGCAAGCCGGGCCGAAGACGGCTGTAATGCCAGAAACCTGTCCCCGGAAGCTTGTTTCCTTTCTGGTAAAGAATTGGCTTGGTAGTTTGGTCTGCCCTGTTCCCATGATGCACTGGGCCACAGACAGACTAATTTGCATATAGCCAGGTTCTGAACTGGGATGGTGCAGTGAGCTAAAAAACGGTGATGGATCAAGCCCCGATCTGTGGACTGGGTAGGAGTGTTCTGCTTAATTCAGAATACTCTGTCCATCACCACCCCCTTGTAAATAATTTTGGCCACCATAAGCGTGGAAGGGTATACTCGGATGCGAGTCCCTTGCTCACTGCACCATCAGGATTCAAGCAAGCCGGGCCGAAGACGGCTGTAATGCCAGAAACCGGTCCCCGGAAGCTTGTTTCCTTTCTGGTAAAGAATTGGCTTGGTAGTTTGGTCTGCCCTGTTCCCATGATGCACTGGGCCAGGGACAGACTAATTTGCATATAGCCAGGTTCTGAACTGGGATGGTGCAGTGAGCTAAAAAACGGTGATGGATCAAGCCCCGATCTGTGGACTGGGTAGGAGTGTTCTGCTTAATTCAGAATACTCTGTCCATCACCACCCCCTTGTAAATAATTTTGGCCACCATAAGCGTGGAAGGGTATACTCGGATGCGAGTCCCTTGCTCACTGCACCATCAGGATTCAAGCAAGCCGGGCCGAAGACGGCTGTAATGCCAGAAACCGGTCCGCGGAAGCTTGTTTCCTTTCTGGTAAAGAATTGGCTTGGTAGTTTGGTCTGCCCTGTTCCCATGATGCACTGGGCCAGGGACAGACTAATTTGCATATAGCCAGGTTCTGAACTGGGATGGTGCAGTGAGCTAAAAAACGGTGATGGATCAAGCCCCGATCTGTGGACTGGGTAGGAGTGTTCTGCTTAATTCAGAATACTCTGTCCATCACCACCCCCTTGTAAATAATTTTGGCCACCATAAGCGTGGAAGGGTATACTCGGATGCGAGTCCCTTGCTCACTGCACCATCAGGATTCAAGCAAGCCGGGCCGAAGACGGCTGTAATGCCAGAAACCGGTCCCCGGAAGCTTGTTTCCTTCCTGGTAAAGAATTGGCTTGGTAGTTTGGTCTGCCCTGTTCCCATGATGCACTGGGCCAGGGACAGACTAATTTGCATATAGCCAGGTTCTGAACTGGGATGGTGCAGTGAGCTAAAAAACGGTGATGGATCAAGCCCCGATCTGTGGACTGGGTAGGAGTGTTCTGCTTAATTCAGAATACTCTGTCCATCACCACCCCCTTGTAAATAATTTTGGCCACCATAAGCGTGGAAGGGTATACTCGGATGCGAGTCCCTTGCTCACTGCACCATCAGGATTCAAGCAAGCCGGGCCGAAGACGGCTGTAATGCCAGAAACCGGTCCCCGGAAGCTTGTTTCCTTTCTGGTAAAGAATTGGCTTGGTAGTTTGGTCTGCCCTGTTCCCATGATGCACTGGGCCAGGGACAGACTAATTTGCATATAGCCAGGTTCTGAACTGGGATGGTGCAGTGAGCTAAAAAACGGTGATGGATCAAGCCCCGATCTGTGGACTGGGTAGGAGTGTTCTGCTTAATTCAGAATACTCTGTCCATCACCACCCCCTTGTAAATAATTTTGGCCACCATAAGCGTGGAAGGGTATACTCGGATGCGAGTCCCTTGCTCACTGCACCATCAGGATTCAAGCAAGCCGGGCCGAAGACGGCTGTAATGCCAGAAACCGGTCCCCGGAAGCTTGTTTCCTTTCTGGTAAAGAATTGGCTTGGTAGTTTGGTCTGCCCTGTTCCCATGATGCACTGGGCCAGGGACAGACTAATTTGCATATAGCCAGGTTCTGAACTGGGATGGTGCAGTGAGCTAAAAAACGGTGATGGATCAAGCCCCGATCTGTGGACTGGGTAGGAGTGTTCTGCTTAATTCAGAATACTCTGTCCATCACCACCCCCTTGTAAATAATTTTGGCCACCATAAGCGTGGAAGGGTATACTCGGATGCGAGTCCCTTGCTCACTGCACCATCAGGATTCAAGCAAGCCGGGCCGAAGACGGCTGTAATGCCAGAAACCGGTCCGCGGAAGCTTGTTTCCTTTCTGGTAAAGAATTGGCTTGGTAGTTTGGTCTGCCCTGCTCCCATGATGCACTGGGCCAGGGACAGACTAATTTGCATATAGCCAGGTTCTGAACTGGGATGGTGCAGTGAGCTAAAAAACGGTGATGGATCAAGCCCCGATCTGTGGACTGGGTAGGAGTGTTCTGCTTAATTCAGAATACTCTGTCCATCACCACCCCCTTGTAAATAATTTTGGCCACCATAAGCGTGGAAGGGTATACTCGGATGCGAGTCCCTTGCTCACTGCACCATCAGGATTCAAGCAAGCCGGGCCGAAGACGGCTGTAATGCCAGAAACCGGTCCCCGGAAGCTTGTTTCCTTCCTGGTAAAGAATTGGCTTGGTAGTTTGGTCTGCCCTGTTCCCATGATGCACTGGGCCAGGGACAGACTAATTTGCATATAGCCAGGTTCTGAACTGGGATGGTGCAGTGAGCTAAAAAACGGTGATGGATCAAGCCCCGATCTGTGGACTGGGTAGGAGTGTTCTGCTTAATTCAGAATACTCTGTCCATCACCACCCCCTTGTAAATAATTTTGGCCACCATAAGCGTGGAAGGGTATACTCGGATGCGAGTCCCTTGCTCACTGCACCATCAGGATTCAAGCAAGCCGGGCCGAAGACGGCTGTAATGCCAGAAACCGGTCCCCGGAAGCTTGTTTCCTTTCTGGTAAAGAATTGGCTTGGTAGTTTGGTCTGCCCTGTTCCCATGATGCACTGGGCCAGGGACAGACTAATTTGCATATAGCCAGGTTCTGAACTGGGATGGTGCAGTGAGCTAAAAAACGGTGATGGATCAAGCCCCGATCTGTGGACTGGGTAGGAGTGTTCTGCTTAATTCAGAATACTCTGTCCATCACCACCCCCTTGTAAATAACCATCTTAAAGATGGCCAACCTACCGTATATCGTTAAGGGCATGCAGGACCACACCTTGAGATCTGCCCGAGTACGATCCCACACTGGGATCAGATTGCGGTCTCTGGATACAGCCGGGACATCGGACAAAAAGACCCCCAAATACTTCATCCCACCCGTCGCCAATTGAAGAGCTGAGGCCCATTCTCCCACCCTCGGCCCCCCTCCCAGAACCCACAACGTGTATTTGCAAGGATTCATATATAGCCCAGAGGTCTCACCGAAGATCTGAAGGATGCGCATCAGCCGTGGCCCCGACCTGTCTAAGTCAGAAAGAAAGAACAGGACATCATCCGCGTATAGTGCTATTTTATCTGTAAAACCTGGCGCCCATCGAAACCCTGAAGTTGAGCATCTATACGCACCCAGGCTGCCAGCGGCTCCATGGCGAGCGCGAAAAGGTATGGGGAGAGGTGAAAGCCCTGGCGCGTGCCCCGCTGGATAGAGAAGGAGCGGGAAATCGCCCCCCACCTGCACTGATGCCGTTAGGGCAGTGTACAGCAGCTCCAGATACATCTGAAAGCGCGGGCCTAGATTAAGTTTTAGTAACAGAGCAAACAAGAACACCCAACTCAAAGAATAAAAGGCCCTATCCATGTCAGCCAGCAGTAGCGCTGCCGGCTCCCCAAGCCGGCCACAGGCTTGGGGAGCCTCACTCGACAAAGAGTCTGAGTCCCGGCCAGGTGGTGTATGGACTCACACTCTCACAGTTTCATCAGCCCATTTAAAGACTTCCTCGGGAGAGTCAAAGAACAAAGTGCAAGATCGGTAGACTACTCTCAGGCGTGCTGGATATAACAGCACATATTGGAGCTTAAGGTCTCAGAGGCGAGCTTTGGCCACCAGGAAGGATTGTCGCTGCTGCTGCACCAGACGCGTGTAGTCCGGGAATATAATGATCTTGGCATTGTCACAAGTGAGGGATTCCTTAGCCCTGGCCTGCTTCAGAATAGTATCGAGGTCCGTATAGTTCAAGAATTTGGCGATGATTGGCCACGGGCAAGCCCCTTGAGGCGGCTTCTGCATATGAGCATGCTCCACCACAAAGCAGCGAGAGAGGGCATCAGGAAGGAGCCAACCTTCCAGCCACCGCGTCAGGAAATGCTCCATGCTTTCTCCCTCGCATCCCTCCGGAAATCCCACAAATCGAAGGTTGTTGCGCCCTTTGGCATCCTCAGCCCGCAGTGCCAGACCTTTCTGAATCTTCTCCATCGCTGCTACTTTCTTCTTTAAGGTCGTGACCTCATCCTCCAGCTCAGATATGCGGGTCTCAGTCCCAGTGATGCGTTCAACCGCATTGCGCAAGTCCTGCCTCAGCAGCATAACGTCTGAGCCCACGCCCCCGATCTTGGCGTCCAGCATTTCTCTGGACTGAGTTATGGCCGCCATAAGCACAGCGTTGTCCAGCACCTGACCCTGAGATCCCGAAGCCCCTGTTGCAGCATCCGCTCCAGTAAACTTGTCTATGGTGCCCTGCTTGGTGTGGCCTCCACCGCCTTTGTCTCCTGTCATCGTCCCAATGTAGGTGCTGCCCCCAGGTACTCAGGAACTTAAGCCCAGTTCAACAGTTTCTCCCTCTAGGCCTCTCAGCAGGCAGCGACCGTCACGAGGGTACACAAGATGGCTACCAATTCACCCTCACCTTCACCCCCGAAGGCCTCGCTTCACAGCTCCATGGCCCGACTCAACCACCGGTGGGGGCCACTGCCCCTGGCCATGCCCGGAGAGCCGCTGATGTCTCTATATCAGGAATGTCCAAGCGTACCTGCGCCTGGGGGGCTCTTGGCTGTGTCACCCTCCGCTGCTTCTAGGGCCCCAATTGGCAGCACGTTGACGAATATCCAGTGCCCGGCGCGCGCCACCAGCGCCAGGCAATTGTATACCATTCTTTGCTGGATGAAACTTCGTCTGGTTTTGGGCATTTTGAGTTTGATGTTCCTAGGAATTGTTATTTTATCTGGTCTGGGATGCCTTCTCATTTAAAAATATTAAAAGTTCATTAGCTGAAAAAAAATTGTCCCACCTTTCGCAATGATCAACTTTACATAATTCATAACTGATTCTCGAATTGAAACACTACATTCGTGACACTTTAAGTAAAGGGGGTCGGACTGATCTGTTGTACATCAGACATTTGGAGCAGTTTTGGCTGGCCATACTAAACATATTCCATGTGGAACGTGGTCATTTTCAACCCTTGTCTTGATCCTGAACTCTGATATATTCTAAAATTTATACAGCTCGTTAACTTATCATGTAATCAAAGGTTGATTTTGTGATGTGGTTTGGGGCAGCTGGGTAGTTGTTTTGACTTCTTGTTGAAGTAGTGAATTGAAACCTCTGCAGGTGTCAATAAAAAATGCAGTTCACTAAAGAAAACTGTCTACAACAGTCTACTAATGGGAGTTTTTTTCTCTGCATATGTGCCATATTGATCGCATTTCCAGTCCAAAACATGACTCTTCTATGCACAGAAATCTAGCGATGTAAAAATGAAGTAAACCTGTTGGTGGAATTGGGAGCAGGCAAAGGGTGTCTCGTCGTGGAGAGAGAACAAGTCTCTCTCGGAAACACTGGTTTCACACTTCTAAATGAATAAAACTGTTGTATCAGGGAAATCTAAACATTTTAAAAAAAATTCCAACTGGATATCCATCTACTTGCAGTATTTTTACCAACTCAAAGGGGCGAATTTCGATGTCGGGTGGAAATGCTTCTGCCTGACACCGACTCGGTCCTGCGACCGGACGACCTCTGGTTGGCAGTCCCGACCGCCTCATTAGGATGCGACCGAAAACTGTTCGGTCGCTTTCTTGCATTTCACTATGGGAGCATGCATTATAGCCGTAAACCCGCAATAATACATGGTCCCATAGGGAAATGGGAGGTGCTGTCCATCTCTGCACTCGGTGGCAGGCTCCTCAAGGTGCAGCGATCAACCTTGGCCCCCAACTGGAGGCCTTGCATAAAAAGGGGCCCTGCTGTGGGCCCCCAAACATGTTTTCTTACAAAGTTTCCATGTCGGACAGGCTGGCATGGAAGCCATGTCTGAAAGCATGCATCATAATCCCAATGCCGGAAAGGGTTGCCCTTTGGGACTAGAGGCCGGCTCTGACTGGCCAATGTGCCCCATGAGCCAGTTGTAAGCCTGTCGGAATGACCGGGCGGTTTACTTTCCGATCACCAGCATCATAATGCGGCAGTCAGAAAGTAAACTAAGTGTCTCATTATGATGTGGTCAGGAAACCTCCAACCGTCGTTTGGAGCCTTACTGGAAAGCATCGTAATCGGCCCCAAAGTGGTTAATCCCTACATATACAAACAAACATATACAAACATAGCCATGACTTTTCTCTTTCCTTTCAGATTGGTCACTTTCAAAATATATAAATTATAATCATATTTTATTAGCAACACTAATGCTAATTCATGAGTTGTCTCTTGCTCATGAAATCTGACAAAATCTTATTCGAAGTCAGTGTTATTCTGCTGTTTAATTTTCAATGGTGAGCTTTCTTCTAGATGTTTAAAGCACACGACTAGCCCTATGGGGCTATTCGTGGGTAACGTCAGATGACACATAATATTTCTTTGGTAGCAAATGCATTATTGCCCAGTTATGCTGGTGATAGGTTTTAAAAGGGCTAACTGCACTGAGCAGGTACTGAGCTGCCGCGGCCCATGTAGGAAAGAGCGGTGGGACGGTGGGTCCGGGTGGGGGGGTATCTCGATGGACGATGATGAGGGAAAATTCATTATTTATTTAATTTTCCCTTGTCCCTCGAAATCTTCCCCCCACCTGGCACTGCCGCCCCACCGCTCTTAGCTGCATGTGCCGTGGCTGGTACTAAGATAATCTGTGATAGATAATATGATTTAGAGTTTGATTGAGTAGCATTAGGAAGCAATTGCTGATGTCATAATAGTTGCAGTCTGATGTTCAATGTGCTCAGAACATTGCAAACTATACCTGCGAATGATACACGGAACATGAATCACCTTCTGCGGAAAGTAGATGCAGCTCTGCATTTCAGATAGCTAATCAGATCTCACACAGCTGATTTCCTCAAATTGTTGGAGATAGTATACTATGGAGGGAGAGAACGTTTTGGAAAGAAAACATATGAGTAAATAACAAAATCATGAGTTAGATGTGGAAGATAACATTTTAAATGACCTTTTGAATGTAAGACTTCCTCCATATACCTACTAAGCACAGGGATCTGGTGCTGGTGCTAGCCCTGGTACAGTATCAGGTATGGGTTCCGAAGGTAGTGTGCACCAGTACAGATACACAGCCTACCTGCATCTGTGGTTGTTAGCAGAATAGTGAGTGTCTCACCTGGATTTGCAATGACAGTATTTTCAAGTACTAGTAGATATACCCAAGTTGTTTCTTAAATTCAAGCCAACACACGTGCTACTACGTTTGTGGTTGAAGAGACTCCGAAAGAGATAACTATTAATGTTAGTCTTTTGAAAATAAAATTTGGAGAAATTTTACAAGGAAAATTGATTTAAATTCTACTATTCTAATATTGTCAATACAATAGCCTGGATGGGCTGTCACTGGGTGGATGGGAGAGAGTAGCTGGGTACAGCCCCACCTATACTTGATCACGCTGTTTCCTGGTTCCACACAAAGGGCTGCATACCCCAAGTAGCTAATTGTAAAGATGAAAGCCCCCCTGCTACTAATAGGAAGTTCCTCTAGGCAGGGAAATAATACATACTGAAAATTCCTAGGGCAACTTCTACAAATATATTCTCAAAAAACAGGACAAATTATATATCAGGAGAAACAGACATAAATATAGTAGAAAAGTAAAAAAATGATTATTTACTGATAGTTATATATTGCATATTCAATGTAAAATTTAAAGCAACCCACATACTCATCTACTCATTCGCACTCGTCAGTCAAAATATATGTATATGTACAGGAGTTTTCAACATTTGAAAACTCATCAAACAAAATATGCTCAACAAGTTCTAATACGTTTTATCTTTATGTTATAAATGATTGTTTAAACATTTTAAAAAGATGAGCCAGGTATCTAGGCTTTTGGTACAGAAAAATGTATATGTGTTGTGAAGCGACTGCAGTTCCCGGGTGGGTTCTGCGCGCGTTTCGGCATAGGAATGCCTTCTTCAGGAAAAGCCACCTCAGATACAGGTACTATCTGTGAACATAAACATACCAAGTGTATATGCTGTCTCTCCTACGTGATCTTGATACTTACAATGTCAATAGTACTATGAGTAAAAATTGTAAAAGCTCGGCATAAAACACCATTACCCTTACAAAGATTGATCAAAATAACGAACAGAGAAAAATTAAAAATAAGATTAAGAAAAGCCAGTTGACACCAAAGTGCAAGAATCACCTAATCATCCAAGTAGCTAGTCTGGAGCCAGGGCAGGAAAAGTAGGGCTTCTGGGCCTCTAGACGCTTCTCCCCACTATATAGGTAAAACTGGGTATAAATATTGGACCTCAGACACCAACTCTTCAGTACACTTTTGGACCAGTGGTTAGTCTGCCAGGAAGAAGCACTGCTGTGCTGATGAAGGTACTAAGCAAACACAAGGAGATATTGGATGGAGCACTGAAACTTTTCAGACCCTCACCCCCAGTCACAGATCAGGGTTGAATCCATCATCATTCTTTAGCTCACTCCACCACCCCAGCCATGTGCAAATAGTCTTGCCCTGTGCCTCATAGGGTTATGAAGGTATTGCCAATCTGCTCGACTGCTGCTCTGAAGAGCTGCTGATCAGAAGTGCTTCTGCCCTGCTGTGCTGCCCTCGTGCGTTGGTGAGAAAAGCTGGCCCGCCAACTCTCAACCCAGGGTCCAGAGTGACTCCAAGGGCTAGTTGGCTGGCTTCTTGAGCAAAAGCGTCATGAACATTATAGGCTCCCAATAGCCTTGAATCATCCAGAACCTGGACTCTGCCATCTATGAGTTCTACCCTTACCATGTGGTGCTACGCCAGTCTTGGACCCTTGGAAGTGGGCCTGAAAGTGTTTCTGCCCTCCTGTGGTCCCCATCGGACCAATTCAAAGCCCCGCAAATCCTAGCCACACAGCTGCCGGCTTCATCTAAATCAACGCCGTATTACCCAAAGCACACTGCCAACTCATCGAATCTGATGCAAAGCAATGTAAGCCTCGGCAACCTTCACTGCACAGCTCTCGAGAACCAATGCAAGGTGATGCCAACTCACGCAAATTCTCGCCTCACAGCTTCCTTTGAACAAACACCAGGCGGTGTGAAGTCTGGCAGAGCATCACCGCCTACCATGTCCCACGATTAAGGCACTGTGGTCCAGCAGACCTAGGTAGGTCCCTGTAGCCAGCCCATGCTCCATCACGGTCAGCCGGAACTTGTGATATTGTCTCAGTCTGCCGCAACCAGATATCCACAGTCAGCACTTTGTGCTTTTCTGTGCTTTTTTCCCAAAAAATCTTTACAATTGCATGTCTCCAGTTCTACTGGGTGGATGTTTGAAGTTTTGGTCTTGTTATATTTATTAAAGGTAACTCTATGTTTATAACTTGATGTGAGATACTTTTTGTGTAACGTTTTTCACTTTATTACTGATTGAAGTTTTGCACAAATACTTTACACATTGCCCCTAAGTTAAGCCTGACTGCTTTGGGCAAATACGCCAGAGGGTTGAGCACATGTTAATTTAGGGTTGGCTTGTGGTCTATCCTGGCAAGTATTGTAGTTGTTCCTTGACAGGGCCCACACCCCTGTCAGTCAATGATCCAATATCTTACAAAAGTGATTGAACATTTCAGAAATTAAGTTACTTGAAAGGATATTAATTGGGGAAATATTTTGAGAGCTTCAGAGGAACCAAACGAGAGGCTCATGCAAATTTCCAAGCAGCAAAGCACAGCCTGGCTGATTATCCAGAGAAAGATGTTGTCAGTAGTTTCGTTTCTGCTTTCAAAAAGGATTTGCATTTTGAATTGAGTAGTCACATACAGCAAATTGAAATGTGTTTGCAGAAAAAGAGGGTAGATGAGATCTTGAATGCGACTACATTCAGTAGTGATTGGTTTGATGCTAAGCAGAAGAGGCTAAAAGGAGAAACTGATGGTTGCCCAGACAAAGCAATTTAAGAGGAATGTCAAAAAATCTGTTGATGTGTTGAGACATAGGTTATGTTCAGTCTGTAAATGTTGGAATGAATGGAATGGGAATGAATCACATGTTAGGTGAAAGAATGGAAAATGGGTCAATGCAAGGTGGTAGAAAATGAATGCTGAATAATTCTGGAATAAATATAAATTTTGAAGTCTTGAAAAGGAACCCTGCTTGTAACTTCTGTGGTAAAATTGGCCATTGGAAACAGGAAAGCAGACCAAATCCTGGCAGAATCCAGAATACGTATGTTCCTCAGATGCAGAATAATACAATGCTTGCCTTACACAGTGCTACAAAAGGTAACACCTGTTACCTACAGAGTAGCTGTTCCGCGAACAGGACGTAAGTGCCAGGTATATCACATCAGACTGTTAAAGAAATGGGAAGAACCATCCCCTCAGAATGGAAACACAACAGTATCAGTCAACCTCATCACTCTTACCAAGCAGAAAGAGATACCATTCCAGCCCTTTAACGAAATGACTGTAGAATGACCCAACACAGGGGAAACAATTACTTCTGGTCAAAAACACCAGTTGTATGACCTGCTAGACCGCTTCCCGGGACTAAGTTCTAGCAAATCAGCCAAACCTCTTTAGTAACACATGGCATCAAGACAGAGGTAGGGAATGTGATAAAGCTGAGGCCCTACCAGCCGCAAGGAGACAGGCGTAGAACAGGAAGTGGAAGCTATATTACAAGCTGACAAAATAGAGCCGTCCCATAGCAACTGATATTCCCCAGTGGTATTGGTCCCTAAACCAGACAGCAGCCTCACATTCTGTATTGACTTCCATGAATTAAATGCCCATTTTAAGTTTGACAGCTACCCTATACCAAGAGTCGACAAACTGATAGAAAGACTCGGAGGAGCACGAGTAATGTCCACTATCGACCTGACAAAAGGAGACTGCCAAATACACCTTAGCTAGAGTGAAAACGGGCTTTCAGATACCCTCCGGCTTGCCCCATTTAAAAGTCATGCCTTTTGGCCTACATGGTGCCCCTGCTACCTTTTAGACGTTAATGGGTGTACTATTATGAGCCCATAAATAATATACAGTGGCTTATCTTTATATTGTTGTATACAGCCCCAATTGGGAAACACACACACAACCCCTGCAGCATATTTTCTCTCTTCATCAGACTTGACTTATGTTGAGCCCTAAAAAACGACCCTGGGCCCTGATCACATAGAGTACTTAGGCTATTCTATACATGTGGGTACACTACAACCACAGCATGACAAGCTAGAGGCTATACAAGAGATACCGAGACCAACAACTAAAAAGGACATAGGAGCGTTTCTTGGTCTGGTGGGCTACTACAGGCGATTAATCCCTCAATTCTCTGATGAAGCCTGTCTCCTCACAGACTTACTGATGATCCAACAGCCAAACAACCAAATAGAATAGACTACTGCCCAAGAGGACAGTTTTCAAATGTTGAAATCACTGTTGTTTTGGGCCCCTGTACTAATTAATGTGTCCAGATGTTGATAAACCTTTTGTACTACAAATGGATGGACGCATCTGACCGGGGCTAAGGGCCGGTTTTGTCCCAGCCCGACCCAAAGGGTGATCTTCCTGCGGGCAGTGCACTACGCAACCATGGAAAAGGAATGTTTAGCTTTTAAGTGGGCCATAGAAGCATTGCAGTACTACTTGTTGGGACATACTTTTTTCCTTGTAACAGACCAAAACCCCCTTACCTGGCTCGCCACTTTTTTCCTTGTGACAGACCAAGACCCCCTTACCTGGCTCGCCACCCATAAGGACATGAATCTTAATGTGCTTTGGTGGTTTCAATCCTTACAGCCTTTCTCGTCTCAGGTCTTCCATGCACCAGGACGGTCTCAATGGAACGTGGACTTTTTGTCACGGTGTCCGGTATCCGCAAGGCCCGAACGTCCATACTTGGAGGAAAGGCAGTGTAATCCAGCACCTTTCTCGGTGGGATTTCCCCTTTGGCGTGAAAGTCTGAGGCACCAGGAGAGCAAGGGTAGTGCTCTAGATGCAGCGTGGGACGTGATGAGGAGGCATCAAGAGGCGGCATCCGGGGAGGCGAAGAGAGAGAGTCTGGAGCAGAGGAATGAAAGGAGACCGAAGAATTCAGGACCGGGGCAGGGAGCCATGCGGAGCCACTGTATCAGGTGGAGAGATACCTGCCCTCAAGAAAGCATAAAGAACAACAGAGGAGCAGCAAGAAGACACCGAGGAGGAGGAAGCAGTGGAGAAGAGAGATATCCTGTTTAGAGGAAACACCAAACAGCCAAGCCGACCCGATGAGGAAGAGGGCGGTGAGGCTCCTTCTGCCATGACCCTGGAGTGCTGTGGCTTACGGAAAGTACCTTTTTATAATTCCCTCACATTTGGCAAGTGGCGATTGGGGCACAAATAGGTTTAACCAAACACAGTGTGTTTCCGAGCACACCTTGTATGTTAAATGCACTCCCTCAGCCTGGGTGAAGATGACGCTTAACAGTTCTCTGGTTAGGAACCCACAAAACCTGATTATTGTTTATTTTTATCCTGAGGGACATACGTAACCCCCCCCCCACTCTTCCTGATGAGACAAGAAGAAGAAGCGGAGACGAATCCAGCTGAGGACCAAGAACTCTTGTCAAGAGAGAGGGCCACCCAGATGCATAGTGAATACACTGGAACTGGGGAGACTTTTCATCCTTTGTGGTTTACAGTTTACACCCTCCCCAGGGCAATCCCTGTATTATTTTGCTTCTGATTATTAAAAAGACAGTAACACCCCACTTCCACCTGGGCATACTGTATGACCAAGTGACCGCAGATTGTTCCGCTGAAAATGTTGCATTCCCAAAGTCCTGCACGAACAGTTTCGTTTGGGAAGGAGGAGGTTACGAGCAGCAGGAAAAAGCATAGTGGATGGTCATTGTTGTACCCCAAAGAGAAGGTCAGGTAGCTTGAGCTGTCATAACTGCAGCGCAAAGAGACAGTCGTGCGGTGTGGACGGGCGTTGCTGGAGCTTCACGTTGGTGGTCCAAGCAGACTGTCATTGCTATAGCGCGAAGTGCAGCTCTTGTATTGGCAGTATTGGCTGCCATTTGCGTAGAGCTTAGCGTTGTGTTGACTGGAGCTTCACATTGGCAGTTGTTGTGGGCTTCAGACTTTCGTGTCAATGGGACAGTCCATGGTCGGAAAGAGCCCAATACTTCAGGAATCTCACTTTTCTTCACAGGAGGAGTTTTATCAATATATGCGAAGAGTCCAGGACCTGGGTAGGCAGATCACTGACACAATATTGTTTCTCGCTAATATCATTACAAAAACATACAAAAATAATGGTTTAAATAAATATATATATATATATATATAAATGAAGTTTAAAATAGTAAATCCTAAGTATGTCAATATATAACATTAGAACAATGTAAATTAAATAAATTGAGGTGATACTTAATACTATAAAAACATGTATATTATGTATCTGGTGTGGGAAGTTAAAGGCTTGTGCCAACAGCTCCAACACGAAAAGGTACAGTCTCCCTACTGGCAAAACATCAAAAATACACAAATGTATTAACTGCAACAGCGATCATGTGGCGTATGTGTTGGTGTGTGTATGATACTATTTTTCCAGTGAAAAAGAGGATTTTAGAACTTCTTCGAGCGATCAGGAACAAAGACATTACTTGTACGATTGCTAAACACTGTGAACTGGTACATGGGAATATCACAGACATATGTTCTAAAATCTCGTTTTTAGAGCACATGCAAGAGGGGGAGACAGAGAATGCAGTTTGAGGCGAATGGAGTCTGAGTATATCATCCGACTCAGCAGCATGCACCCTGGTGGCCTCAACCTTGATAAGAAGCTCCATGTGCACCTAGGATAGTCATTATTTGGATAACCCCAAGGGGGGTACCTGTGTGTATATATATATATATATATATATATATATATATATATATATATATATATATATATATATATATTACCTACTGGCGGTCGCCAGTAGGTATATATAGTTAGGATTTTTTCTCTATGGGTTTTTTGAAAATTCTATGTCTAATAACTTTGGCGTTTGTGGACGGAATTGGCTGAAATTTTCAGGAAAATGGCACATTTTGTTTCTGAGCAGCCCTTGAAAATTTGGGGGGGGTTCGTCCAGTGGGGGCCGAGAAAAAAGGGGGGTCCCAAAACGTGTTTTTAACATTGAGTTTTCCATAGGGCGGTTGGCCTCACTTTTAGCCCGAACGGCTGAATGGATTTGCACGAAACTTGGCAAAATTGTAGGGACTGGTAGCCCGATGTGCCTTTTGTAGGTCTCAATATATGTGCTCCAGTGGATTTTGAGAAATTAACGTTTAAAAAAAGATATATATCTGTAACAGCGGACCGGGCAGCGGCCCAGGACGCGTACTTTTCGCGCAACGGAGCTTTGTGAAGCGAAGCTGATTGGTTCTCTGGCGTCTGTCAACATTCCAAACAGTCCGTAGCGGCCGCCATCTTGTCTCTCGGTAGGATCGAGAGACAAGAGGAGGCCAAAGCGAAGGGGCAAATGACCATAAGGGGGAATAGTAGATCCTCGCTGACCCCCTAGGTTTGATGTGGAGGTTTTAAAAGGGCCCCGCGGGGCAAAAAAAAGAAAATAATAATAATAATCGAACGGCTGAATGGATTTGCACGAAACTTGGCAAAATTGTAGGGACTGGTAGCCCGATGTGCCTTTGCTAGGTCTCAATATATGTGCTCCAGTGGATTTTGAGAAATTAACGTTCAAAAAAAGATATATATCTGTAACAGCGCTCCGCTTCGCGTAACGGAGGTTTGCGAAGCTGATTGGTCATTCTGTCACTGGGCTATAGTTGGGCTACATCTGGCTGATATTTGGGCTACATTTGTTTTTTTGTGTGTCTGGCGGCCATCTTTGGGCTACATTGGGCTACATTGGGCTTCATTGGGCTACATTGGGCTACATTTGGGCTCCAACATATATATAGGCCAATGTAGCCCAATATATATTTTTCAAAGTTAATTTTCGTAAAAACCACTGGAGCATATATATTGAGACATAGCAAAGGCACATCGGGCTACCAGTCCCTACAATTTTGCCAAGTTTCGTGCAAATCCATTCAGCCGTTCGAGCTAAAAGTGAGTCCAACCGCCCTATGGAAATGAAGGAAATGAATGGGTAATTTGTAATTAGCAAATAGCTAATCGCAAACTAGGAATGGTAAAGAATCGCTATTTATTCCTTAAAGTTCGCTATTTAGGAAATGCAAAAAACTTTGATGATACATATGGCGGTTCATCTCTAACAAGATAAGAAGCATAGGGATACATTTATGATGACTGGCGCATCACCAGGGATGTGTTAGTCATTCTGTGCCGCTGTTCCGTCACCTATGGTGTGCTGCATTTACAATGCGGCGCATCATGGGGCAAAAACAGCACAGATGCGTGATGTATCTGTGCCGTAAAGGTGGCGCATTGCTGGAGTTGTATCGCAAGTGTGATGAAGCTCCAGCAAGGGTCGGGGGTGCCCCTGTCGCAGGGTTTCTGTTCTCACACAGAACTGTGGACAGAGGATTGGAACCTCGGCGAATTAGGGTGTCCCAAAACTCACGTTAGTAATCAAAAACTCCTTAGCAAGCTAGGTACAGTGTCACATTGGATATAACAAACTCTCAATGTTTAGACAATCCAGAATATGAACTTATAGTACCTCAGGATACGTGGAACTCATGAACAGTCGGTCGTTATATATTTCTTAGAAACCAGAACATGGAGTTAAGAAGAACACATGTGTATTTGAAATGTTTATTTACTAATGCCGTCTTCTGAGGCGTAGTATCTTAGATTATACAAGTACACATATTATCAGTAGCAAAATTACCAGCATAGTTACTAGTACATAAAAAGCGAATGGTGACAGTATGTTAACATGCTGTAAATGAATAAGAGTTAGCAACACTTATAAGCAGCCGCGGGCCGTGGAGGGAGTTACGGTGGGGCAGGGAGGCGGGGAGGGGGAGGGGCAAGGTAGAGAGGGCTCCACCCTGCTTCTCCCCCTCCCCGCCTCCCTGCCTCACCGTAACTCCCTCCACGGCCCGCGGCTGCTTATATCTCACCCTCCCTAATACACATATTATATTATTTGCTAAGAAGGTCTCTTTGTGTTGGTTTAGGGCGTGCCCATACTTTAGTGTCTTAGATTTGAAGGAATCACATCAGCATACACCAGCTCTCTCTTCATGTGAACCGCATCAACTGTTGTGTATGTGTGTTCGGCAAAGCAATATAAAACCCGCCTCATGCCCAGAATTGGCAGAAGTTGCACTTATGTTATGAGTATGAAGTCGTGGAGATCAGACCTCATAACAATTCTGTATCGTGTTGTTCTTGAAACTTTAGCACTCGCTGTACAGATATAGTTTAACAAGCAAAGCAGATAGTAGAGCAATAACATATTATTCTCATGTAAACCACGATGAACTACTAGGTGGAAAGCTAAAGCAACAACTAAGTGTCGAGTGCAGAAGTTGCAAAAAAGGAAAAATGGCGTTTAAACCGGTAATGAGCCCATGCTAACTTAACACGGTGTAAAGATATCCAGGACCTAGATGACACCTCCCCATGATCCGGAAACGAACTGAATAAGATAATAGAAGTGCCATCTCATGAGAGTAGATTGCAAGTTTATATGTGGACGGTCCGCAAGGTAAAGCATTAAAAACTAGGAAAATTTAATGCTAAAGAAAAATAAAACAGCCAAGTACTTTATCGAGTCTTAAGCCAATAGGCAAGGTAAATAATAAAAACTTGACAAATAAGTCAATGAATTGTCAATGAAATGCTAGTACTCAGCATATCAAACATGAAAAAGGTCTATGACATAACTGTGTATGCAAAATAAGCTGCAACAGCCTCCAATAGGAAGTCACCGTCTTCATCCGAAAACAGTTCAGCCATCCAATTTAAAAGCGGAAAAGAACATACGTGCTCTCCCAGCACCGGATCCTCTATCACCATCAGAGGACAGCTCGGTGGGTTTTCAAGAAAGCTCTGTTCCAAGAAAGACTGTGCTGCCGCCAGTAAATTCCAGGGACCAAGTAGTCCATGCATCAATGCCACAGCCATAATCCTTTCGCCAGGACAAACCAACTCGTGAGTAATGATAGGAGTCATCAGCTGATTAAAGTCGACGTCAGGAGAAACCGGTCCGCAGAGACACAAATCAATGGCCCAATCGAAATCACAGGTCAGGCAGTGAAATACAGGCTGGACACAGGTGAAGTAGGAGAATCGAAAAGATAATCCATATGCCGTGCTTAATATCGCCAACGGCATTGTGCCATAATATTCTAGCATGCGATTGCGGAACAGTGTCAGCAGCTGCAGGGTGGGAGGTTGCATAGGAGGGACATCCATATTTAAAAATGTAAAAAAGCACAAGAGCGTCCGCTGGTAATGCAAGTAAAAATGCCAATCCACGAACCAGAGTGGAGAAAATAGAATGAAAGGAAGCAGGGATGACTCCAAAGATTTTCTCAAATGAAGTCACGAGACCACTGGTAACAACTTTAAAAAAGTGCGCCAGGGTCTTTGTGGAGGATGCGTTAAAGATAGTCGGAACCATCTTGCTGAAATTGAAAGGCAAATCTGAATTAAAAGTATTCCTTTTATCGTAACAGTAAGTGAACGGGTTATTTGCTGCAGAAATGTTCTATTTCCTCCCACACATGAACATAGGGAGTTTTCAATCTGGCCACAAATACCAACCTTGGGACAGATTTCAACGGCATGGCAAGAATAAGAGCTCTTTTGTCTCAGAGAGAGGTGGCCTTGAGTTCGGCCCGTGAAACTTTCGTGCTTCACATAGCGAACACCCGTACAGAGGTGCAGACCCTTTTCAATTAACTCAGAACAATCTTCATTATTGAGCATCAAATAACTACCATTTTCCAACAACTTGAACGTGGGGATGATAGCAGGAACTGGCGTGCCTTGCAACACGCAAGCCATATTTGGTCGGTGTTTGTTGCATGAACCGTGTAACTGTATGTGCCTACACATTAGTGAATGATCTGGCATCTCAGTGCATTCCTCTCCATTCAGATAAACTTCTTGATCATCTTTGAAACATCTGTATGTGTATGGAAGCAACCAGACCTCATGAAGAAAAGCACTACCTAAAGGTTCATAACGACCTATTGGTATATATTTCATACAATTTGAAAACTTATATAAAGCAAAAGGCAGCGTTATTAAACCGTGGATAAGGCACGTTGCCAAAAAACCCGCAATCCTCTGCTGATGATGTCACTGAGCATGTCATGAATGATGTAATATGTGACATCATCAGCAGTGGATTACGGGTAATAGTATCTCTAGTTTACTCCCCTATAGCTGTCTTTCTTTTAACATAAGTGTCTGTTTCCTTCCCTTATACTTACTGTTTTTGGTTCGCTTCTAGTTCGCGTACCGGCGAGCGAACTGGGAAGCGAACTAAGAGAAATAGAGGTTGGCACAGTTCCAAATATTGTACCAATTTTTTAATAACGGGGAGGTAGTTCTGAAAAGAACTTTTTTTTTAATTGTTTTTGTTGTTTTATATTTTTTTTATTATTTTTCGGAACATTTTTTTACTTTTTTTAAATTTTTCTGAGGTTTTATATTTTTTTGGGGTTTTCTTGGAGGGGGCAATGAAAACGATTCATTGTAAAGGGCTCAACAGGAGCAACAAAACAAAAAAAGAAGTATTTATTATTTTGGGCGTTTCGTACAAACTTGCATATGATAGTCAATAGCTCTGTTGATCAGAGTGATGCTTTTTTCTCCGTAGGAAATGAATCCATCGCAAAATACGCAGGTGTGTTTTACTTCACCAAATTTCATTTGTATATTTGGCACCATCTCCCTGCCCTCTGGTCCCGTTACTTCCGGTACAACAGATCTTCTGGCCATAATAGGGAGATTATCTAGGTCGTTCCGAAACTGTGCAGCACTGTAGTTGTTAGGATGCCACCTAGTCATATGGCGATGCATTGTGTAGTTTCCGAAACTGTATTTTTTCTCGGTTCCTCTGGACAGTCTATCTTGACATATAAGGCAAGTTACGTATCTTGCATTTACTTTTTTCTGACCTTTGGGAATTTTAAGAAATTGCCAAATGAAGTTTTCTTTCCGGTGAGACGTCTTGGGCTGCTCAGGCAAAAACTGCCTCTCTTCGTGCTCGTCGTCCTGTTCCTCTTCTTCCTCTTCTTGTTGAATTATAACTTGAGCAGGTGGTCCACTCTTCCTTGGATGTGGTGGAGGTGGTGGGGAAGCACCAGCTGAAGCTACTAAAGAAGCCTTTGCTCAGTGATCACAAAGGGTCTTTCTCTCACAATGATGAAAGTCAGAGTGAGGAAAGAAGGAGGGATTTTCATCATTTGGGAAAAACAAGAGTTCTCAACCAATCAAAAGTGTTCATTTTAGATTATATGACCTAGTCTTACATCATTAGGAAACCAAAAGTGAAATGAACCAATGAAAAGTGTTATTACCAAGTCACATGACTTGCTGTGTTTACGTTAAGCGCTTTGCAGGGCCTCACGGTTTGCTTCCAGAAACCTGCGCTTTGCGACTCGCTTCGCGTACCAGTTCGCTAACGTAGCACGTCATATGACGTATCACGCGACAACGTGGAACGTCATGCGGACGGGAGGCGTCACGATGTTGTTTTCTAACGCGGCACTTGCGGTAAAGAAACGTTTACCGGCTCGCGGTCTATTTCGCGGCATCAAGGTCAGCTAACGGGAAGCTTCCCGATTCGCGAAGCGGGAACGTAGAAAAAAAAATATTTTAAAAAAAAATTATTCATAAACATATAAAATATATTTTTGGATTTAAAGAAGAATACATTTTACAGCTACAGATATTAGCTGTTAAAAAACCAATGAAATTCACAGAAAAAACCATAGGTTATAGACCATATATAGTTAGGAATTAGCATTTACAAAACCTTGAAAATTCACTGAAAAAACCATAGGTTATAGACCATATATAGTTAGGAATTAGCATTTAGAAAACCTTATTTTACTCACACAAAACCATTGAAATTCCATATATAGTTAGTTGCACTAACTATATATCGCGCACCCGCAATCCACTGCTGATGATGTCACATATTACATCATTCATGACATGGTCAGTGACATCACTGATGACATCACTGATGACATCACTGATGACATCTCAAATGACATCACTGATGATATCTCATTTGACATCAATGGTCACATCAATGATGATATCATTAATGTGACAATACAATGCATCTCCTCACACTTTAATATAACCTCTGTTACACCCAGTGTTAAATACAGAGTATCATTTTTGAAACCATTGACACACCAATACTAGTTACTACATACGCACTCACTGATTCCTATGTCTACACACACATTCACTCATTCACCCATACAATCATTCATACATACAATCACTCATCTTTACAACACTATCATATGCACTCATACACCTATACAGACACTCACACTCTGCCACTCATCCATGGAGTTACTCACACACCTAGTCAGTCCTGTAAAGAATCAATCACAGTTCCATTTTCTAATCTACACAGTTAAACATAGAGTACCTTACATTTTCAAACATATACTAACACATACTTACTCTCTTATAGAATCACTGATACAAGTACACATTGATCTGCACAGAGTCACACACCTCCCAGCCAGCCATACACACACTCAGTCTCCCATACAAATACTTGTGCAACCAATCAATAACCCATATAGCTACTTATATAGCTACTGATCAACACATGCAGCAGCTTGCACAACAACAGACATGCTGATGCACACTTTCAGACAGTTTAGTCACTAACCCGTGCATTTAGTAAGACGCATTTAATCACTCACTCATACAGTCAATCACGCACCTACTAAAACCTTCATTCAGACACTTATACATCCACTCATTCTTCAATATGTAAAACATATTTAAACTTTACAGAAACACATAATCACTGGATGTTGTCATCAGTGATGTCATTTGAGATGTCATCAGTGATGTCATCAGTGATGTCACTGACCATGTCATGAATGATGTAATATGTGACATCATCAGCAGTGGATTGCGGGTGCGCGATATATAGTTAGTGCAACTAACTATATATGGAATTTCAATGGTTTTGTGTGAGTAAAATAAGGTTTTCTAAATGCTAATTCCTAACTATATATGGTCTATAACCTATGGTTTTTTCAGTGAATATATATATATATATATATATATATATATATATATATATATATATATATATATACGTATATATATATGCATCCACGTCGGTTCAAAGAAAGCCTGGAATTGCAGCGCTCACCATGGGGGCAGCTCCCTGCAGCGGAACCACGCCACTTTTCACATTAATTCACAATCCCTCTCATGAAGAAAGAACGAGGCGCCCACCAGTAGAATCCAATGCTCTGTGATTTTAATCTTAGACCATTCCCTTTTTACAGGACTAAAAGCGAGTGATCTAAGCGTTTCGGTGTCCCTGACACCTT
Source organism: Lissotriton helveticus (assembly GCF_964261635.1). NCBI lineage: Eukaryota > Metazoa > Chordata > Amphibia > Caudata > Salamandridae > Lissotriton > Lissotriton helveticus. The sequence continues at coordinate 1,003,195,034 of NC_136067.1, forward strand.
GGTCACGATCAATTCTTTACTTTTTTTTGGCATTATTTAAAAGCCTCTTACAATGATGATTACATCACTTCCTGTCACATGGTTTACAGGGTCCAAATGCATTCTGGGTGCTGTAGTTTTTTTCCAAAAAAAACAACTAAGAAAAGCAAAATAATTTACATATTTTTCGAAAGTCTTATCCTTTTTGTTGTGATATAGAAAACCGCCTTATCATTAGATCTCATATGTGAGGTTTCTTTTCATATCTAATTCCCACCAGTGGGACTTCATCATTGTATCATTTGCTCTATGAACTTCCCCTCAAGTGGGGTGAGGTGTACGGTGGATCCATTTAGTCCTCATTGTTTCCTTTTATGTTTGAACTTTTTCTTTTTTATTTATATCCTTTTTTAATATTATTTCCGTTTTTTACTTTTTTGTGTTTCAGATATTGTTTTCTTTTCCTCTTTCCAAACCTTCTGATGTCCCCTTTCATAGGTGAATTTATAACTCCTCAGATTAATTAAGGCCATGTGGACTTAGAGTTCGAAGCATATGGAACAATTTCATTAAGGAGACTGGAAATGCTTAAAGTTCTTTGGTATTGACTCAATTCCAAAGAATGAGCATGGAGGAAACAGGGAAAAACTCTTGCGCCAGAAAGAATCTCGCCACATTCTTAATCTTCAAACTTTAAGTCCACACAGCCTTAATATCTTGTGTAATTCTCATGTATGTCAGTCAAGTGTATGGAATTGTAGGTTTGGGTTTGTCTTTCAAAGTTTTAAGTTATTCTCCATCAATGTCAATTCTAATTCAGATCCTTCATAGTTGTTCTTTGTTCTTCAGGCAGTTCCTGAGAAAATATGATCAATCCTTGGCATTGTTCTGATTGCTGCAGTTCCTGAGACAATAGGACCGCTCCTTGGCATTGTTCTGATTGCTGCCCCAGTTAAATAATCTGCTCTTGACAGTATTGTTACAAATAGCGTGGCTTATATGTTAAGAGGGTTCCCACTTTCTCATTAGAACTTTGTCAAGACAATATAGAATCAAAATGTACAAGGTTTTTGGGTGGTGGGGGAAAGTGGTAGGTGGTGGGCCGGCCGCTGGGGGGGCCTCCATGTGCTTTGCAGGGGGCCCCCTCAAGTCTTGTTACGCCACTGGTTATAACCGCTCCAACTGGCTTAGCAGCACACAACATTAAAGGGATTAAAGGGATTACAGGGATGAACTTGAAAATAAGTTGGAATATCACAAGCTATCTGGAGAAGCTTGGTATGAAGTTTCAACTAAGAGTGCTAAAGAAAATGAAAATTCTGATCAATGATGAGGTGAGCATGGTCTCAAACTTAATGCTTCCCTTTGTACATTTAAGAATGCAGCAGATTTTAAAAACAGTTTATGATGTTTTATTTGGAGGAAAACATGTAATTGTATTTGGCGACCTACTACAACATACTCCTTAAAAGGCCATCCAGTTTTTACAATTAAAACACTTGTCCATGAAGACACTAGGAAATCTTTAGGAAGTATTGGAAATGTCAACATTTGGTCTCACTTTGAATAAAAATAACTTATTAAGAATATGTGACACGCAAGTGAAGAACATTATGGAAGCATTCTTCAAGATATAAGAATTGGTGTTTTGACAAAACATGGTAAAGAAGTTTTACAAAATCGGCTACTTACAAACTTGTTTCCAAATGGAAATGTTGGTCCTTAAATAATGTACAAGCAAATTGAAGAAAATAAGTCTATAATTTGTCTAATACCAATGCTGCAAGAGTGTTCTACATTCAATCAAGAACTTTTGAAGCTGGAAAAACAACAAATAATGAAAATGGAAGCTGTTGATAGAATAGAACATGAAGGAATTACTATTATTCTGTCAGAAAAATTAAAGTCAAAATTGGATTCTTTCGAAAAGTCTATATCTAAGACTGGTGGCTTAGAAAATAGTTTATATATATGTGAAATTTGTTGGGTAATTTTACGGCGTAATTTGGATGTAGAAAAAGGTTTAGTAAATGGAGCAATGGGAAAATCTGTTGATTTTGTTAATTATCCAAACAGAGATGGAATTGATTTCTTGAATATTATATTTGATCAGATTGAAGAGGTAAAACAGAATGGAAGTTGTGCTGTTTGTTTTTTGCTTGTTAAAGACTTGTATGTTCATAGAAAACAGTTTCTTCATTCTTTAGCATATGCGGTGACCATTCATAAATCTCAAGGTGTAAGTGTCGACAGTGCTATGGTAAACAATGGAAGTACAGTTTTTAAAGAGGGTATGGCATATGTTGCATTGTCTTGAGTAAGAACATTATCTGGATTGTATATGATTGATTTTGATGAGAAAAAGGCTAGTGCAGATGCAAATTGTGTAAGAGAGTATAATTGGTTAAGAAGGCTGTATGCTCCTAACTTAGGTGAATATCCCATATATGAAAAGCGTGTAGTATGTCAAAAACGAACATATGAGAAACACTCTAGTGAGGTTGGAAAGAAGAAAACAATTCAAGAAAATGTTGAGGCTGCAAAGAAAATAAAAATGGACACTGTTGATGATATTGTAGGATATCAGTTAGAAAATAGTTCAGGTATCAATTGCTATGCTAATGTAATTGGGAACGTCCTGTTTTTTTCTAGAAAATCTTCATCATCAAATTATGGAGAATCGAGAAAAAAGATTTTGTTCTGTGTTGTATTATACTTTTGAAAAATTGACAACTGATAAAACTAAAACCCATACTGCTTCTGGCATTCGGCATCTTTTGGATATATGTTCAGGTTCTTCACAATTTACATTTAATGTACAACAAGATGCTCAAGAATTTCTTATGTTTATGCTGCAGTATTGGAAGGTGACGGAATACAAATTGAAAATCTGTTTGGACTTCATTACAGTTGGGATCCTAAATATGAAGAATGTTCATTTTCTTCTACCACTGAAATAGACACTGAAAGATTTATATATAATAACAGATTGCAAAACAGTGTCTTTTAACAAATTAGTAAAATCAGCTAATCCAGATATGAAATGTACTCACTACAAATCTAAAATGTTGTCAACATTATTTATAGAAAGATTTGCACAATATCTCATTTTAATCCTACAACGTTGTACAGTAGAAGAAAATTGGAAACCAAAATAAACATTTTTGTGGCAAGTCAAGTGTCAATTTCAGGAAGAACTTTTAAAGCAGTGGCTATTATTTTCCGTGATGGGCCTGGTACAACATCTGGACACTATACTGTGTCTCTCAACAATGGAGCCCACACGCCCATTTATCCATGATTAATTCACCATGACAAATCTCTCATGGTACCCTGCCCCCCCGTCCACCCTTGTCGTGAGGAAGACCCCCTTTAAGGTTTCACTGATACCTAGAACATTTTGGGGCCAAAACGTCGACAACCTTCATATCTGCCAGCTTACTCCACAATCAGAAATTTATTGAAAAGGCTCTTTACGCATTGCTGTGTAAAAATTGTGGACATTTGTTGAGTTTAATTTTGGCTCAGCTTTGAAGCCAGTTAATAATATTTATTGCGATAAGGGTCACATGACCTGCACTGTACTCCTTTCCCAATTCCTTTATTTTTTGGACGCCAAATCACCAACACCCACCCTTCCTTGACCCTCCCACAAATGTTTTGAATAACTAATGCAATGTTTATATATGATGGAATCTACAGGTACATTGTGATTAAATAACAGTGGGGCATATTACCAACAAATAGCGATATTTATCGCTAAGTAGGGTTAGCGGCAATTTTTTTATCGCCGCGCATCACAGGATTTTATCGCTGAGATAATGTGCTATTAGCAACGTTTATCTCAAAAGTGATAACATCCCCGGCGATAGCAGCAAAATCTGTGAATATCGCTGAGAATACAGCAATATTCACGCATTATCGCTAACAGGGTCTTAGCCATTATATCCACCTCCGATTGGATATAATGGCTAAGAACTGGTCTGAGCAGGTGTTTTGTAGATATTCGCGCTTCATTCAATAGAATCTGAAAACAGCAATTCTAAAATTACATTGTGTTCTTAAACCTATGCTATAATTTGCAATAATTGTATTTTGTCCTCTCTTTTACAGAAAGTAAAAGTCAACTTCGAAAATATTTTAAATTTACTTTATAATAAAACATCTGTAAAATAGTTTCAATGAGATTGATATGTACTACAATACAGAAGGTAAGGTGAAACGATGAAATAAACAAAATAATAGGAATTCATGTTTACAATCACTTTTATTGCAGTTAATCATTTTTCCAACTCAATCATCTCATTTCTCAAATCACTGCAGCAGTACTCATACACTCCTTCAATCCCTGAACCATAACCTATGTACTTATAAAATCACCCAGGCATTACTAATCCATACTTTTAATCAGTCTGACACTACCCATACACTCTAGAGTCTTGCAATCACCCAAGTAACACCTATGCACTTCTTAAATCATCTACACATTAGTCTTGCACTGATGGAATCACTCAGCAGCAACCATGCACTCATGCAATCACCCAGGCAGTACCTACACACTTGCGAAATCATCCAAACAATACCTATCCACTAACAAAATCATCCAGGCAGTACCGATGCACTCCTTCAATCACGAGGAAATACTCATCCACTCATGGAATAATCCAGATACTACCCATGCACTACTCCAATCCACTGTCTACTACTGATGCACTCCTCTAATCTCCCAGACAATACTCATTTACTCCTTCAAATACCCATCCAGTAGCCATGCACTCCTCCAATCACCCAGTCACTACTCGTGCACTTATAAAATCACCAAACACTATCTTTACACTTCTCCAAACAACCAAACAGTACCCATGCACTTATACAATCACAAATACAATAACCATGCATTCATGCAATCACCCAGGCATTACCAATAACCTCGTGTAATTACCCAGGCATTACCCATGCACCGACACAATCACCCAAGCAACATCCATGCAATTACAAAATCATCCAGGCACTAGCCATGTACTCCCGTAATCACCAAGGAACTACTCCTCCACTCATGTAATAACCCAGTTACTACCCATGCCCTACCCCAGCCACCCATGTACTACCAATGCAGTCCTCTAATCGCCCACACAGTACTCACTTACTCCTTCAATTACCCAGCCAGTAGCCATGCACTCCTCCAATCACCTAGTCATTTCTCATGTCCTTATACAATCACTGTACACTATCCTTACACTCCTCCAAACACCCAGGCAGTACCCATGCACTTATGCAATCAGCAAGACACTAACCATGCATTTTTGCAATCACCCAGGCATTACCAATAAAGTCATGTAATTACCCATGTACGTACACAACCACCCAAGCAATACCCATGCAGTTACAAAATGATCCAGGCACTAGCCATGTACTCCTGCAATCACCCAGTCACTATTCATCCACTCATGCAATAACCCAGGCACTACCCTTGTACTCCTTCAATCATCCAGGCACTTTGCATGCACTCATGCAATCACCCAGGCATTACCCATGTACTCATGTAAACACCTACATACTACTGATGTACTCATGCAATCACTCAAGCACTACCTATGCACTCATGCAATCACTCCTCCACTACCCAAGCCAAGCACTTATAAAGTCACCCAGGCACTACCCATGCACTCATGAAATCACCAAAGCACTACCCATGTACTCTTCCATTCACTCAATGACTATACTTGCAGTTCTTTAGTCATCCACGCAGTACCCATACACACACGTAATCATGCAGATATTATACAAACACTGCTTCATATAACACATACAAAATTCTCTTTTTTTAACAGAATAGGCGGTTCTAACAAGAACCCTTTTTTTCTTCTTTTTTAGTTTTATATATATTTTTTCAACTCTTTTTCAAATGTTTTTGGTGTTTTTTTAAAAGGATAAAAATAAACAACAGGAAAAAGTGACACAACTGGTGTCACAACTTTTGCAAATAAAACAACATTGCAAAACAAAATAATCAACAATAATGGTTGTGAACAGCAAAAACAATGGCATCAACAGACTGCTCCCTGTAACACAAACTCTTCTTGCATTTGATGCAACGGTGTTCAAGAGCAGTGAATTTGGGCCTGATGTCTAGTCCCCTTTTGAAAGAGCCGCAACCAGAAGATGTGCTTGTCCTAGTTGTTGGTCATCCTGGAGGGCTTGTTGTTCAAGCTCAGTCTTTCTCTGCTCTCAGGACAGCTGCCGAGGGTGGATAGTTTGCAGATGCTTTAACATAAAAAAAGTACTGCAAGAGTACTTCTTCTCAGAGCCCCTTGATAAAATGTGGTGACAGATGCTAATGGTCACCTTGCGGGTGTTTACTTTCTTCTCACCCTCTGGAAAAGCGAAGAAAACACAGACAACAGTTTCTTTTATTTTATATGAAAGTTCCTCCAAATCTTCATATTTTTCAGGAAGGTCCACAGGTGCAGTTGAAGATGCCATATTTGCAATGTCACGTGGATTCGTGCACGGAGCACGCACACAGCGTGCACCCATTGCAAATTTGAAAAATATATTTCAGAATAATTTCAGGAAGGTCCACAGGTGCAGTTGAAGATACCATATTTGCAATGTTGCTCCAAAAATACACCAAAAAGAAATGAAGAAGATTAAAAAACACAACAGGTGTGTCTCCTGCCAAGGTTCTCCAAGGAATGGCAAAATTGGGGGGGGGGGTCGTGTAACTTCTAGAATGAAAAGGTTTTCAAACAATGAAATTCTTTTTTTTTAAAGTCACGTGGATTCGTGCACGGAGCACGCACACAGCGTGCACCCATTGCAAATTTGAAAAATATATTTCAGAATAATTTATCTTTATTCTACTTACAAATATATGATTTTCATTAATACATTAAATAATCTTGTACTTTATATACATATAAAACTTATATATATATAGTTTCAAAACGTAACATTTTGCGGCTTGAATTCACCCACCGATCGAGGCAGGTACACGATCGGTGTGCAAATCCACTTTTTAATTTAAAAAAATGTATATTTACTTCTTAAAAATAATACACTATTTTATAACAATCAAAAAAATAAGAAAAAAAATACTTTTGGGACATTATACTAAAAAAGGAGCATTTAAAAAACCTTAGAAATTCATTGAAAAAAACCATAGGTTTCAGGGACGATGTAGTTAGAAATTAGCATTTAAAAAACCGTAGAAATTTTCTGAAAAAAACATAGGTTTCAGGGACATTATAGTTAGAAATTAGCATATAAAAAAACGTAGAAATTCGTTACAGTTAGTTGGACATTTCACTCGTACAAAACCAGAGAAATGTGACCGTTATAGTTCAACTAACTATAACTCGCGCCCACGCAATGCACTGCTGATGACGTCACATATTACATCGTTCATGACATGGTCAGTGACATCACTGATGACATCACTGATGACATCATTCGCGTAATCATCTGATGCACCTTCTCACACCCTAATATAACATTTGATACAGCCACTCTAAAATACAGACTACCATTTTCGAACCATAGACACACCAATACCAGTTTCTACATAATTACATAATTGGTTAAATTACGTGTTGAGACAGTCCGTTTGCGGGAAGAGAAAAAGGCAGCAGACGCAGCTGCACAAACATCTCAGACCGGTGTGGCCCAAGCTTCTATCTTCGGAACAGATAAGACTATGATAATTTATGCGAAACCTATGCGGGAAGCCGCACCTGTGTAAGTTCCTCCTAAAGGAGCGGGTACGAGTGATGATAAGGCTTCCTCTGATGCAAAGGGTTATTTTATTTATAATTGGGTTTACACACCTTGGAATAGAGCGGATGTTATGGCTCTTAAAACTGCATTGCCTGATCCGCGGAAAAATCCAGCAGCTTTTTATGAGGAAGTTGAGGGTGCCATTAGTTCTTGTACTATGACTCTGCCTGATATTGACCTGTTTTTCGGATTGATATTACCCCCTGATATGTGGAGAACTGTACGTAAGGTTGACGACCATGCGAATTTTGGGGCATTATGGAAAGATTTAGAACGACTGGATGTAGAGAGGGAACCCGCACAGAAACCATGTCATGTAATTATAGATCTTCTCGCAGCCATATTAGTTAAGTTAAAAACGATTATTCCCTCTAAAAACGTAGATTGGACTGTATTAGCGCCTTGTAAGCAAAAGGCAGATGAATCGGTTTCTGACTTCTTTACGCGTTTTGAGGAGGCATTCCGCGATTTTAGTGGCCAGTCATTGACAGATGACACAGGCAGGCATCTGTTCGTCGATAAATATGTCGCAAACCTGTTGCCAGGAATAACTAGTCGCCTAAAGGCCAGTGAGAGCTCATGGACTACCTCTTCTCCGGTTTCTCTTTTAACTATGGCTCAGTATTATGAATGGCAGGAGTTAGAAGCGAAGGGTAATGAGGATAAGAAGACTATGGAGTTAAAAACGAAGGGTATGATGGCTCAGGTTTATGGACTGCCTTCTAGAGGTAATGATAGAGGTGGACGTGGATTTTATGGTTCGTCTTTTCCTTCTTATACTCGTTCGAATTTTTCTGTTGACCAGTGTGTGAACTGCAGGAAATTTGGGCATTGAGCTTCCGATTGTCCAGCATTGCGTGCTCAGCAGTATCCACGTGGACGGGGACTAATGAGAAATCGTTTAGGCTGTTCAGGGCCTAGAGGGAGCACGGACGATCGTGCTAGGTTTGATGCTAATACACGTGGACAGGATGGGTTTAACACTTTTGATAGACGAAATCAATATCAAATGTCTGATTATGTGCCGTCTGATTTGAAAGATTCTGCTTATGCATAGGATTGCCTAGGATGGGGTAAGAAATCAGTTAAAGTTCCAGTAGATCAGAAGGGTCCCTATGTTACAGCACATGTTTTGGGTTCTACTGATGAGTTTCTGGTTGATACAGGAGCTACTTGTAGCGGCTTATCTAAACACTTGGTTCCAAGGGCTCCCCGTCTGGCTTAACCATTACATCGATAGTTTTCGAGGGAACTCATTCCCTTAGCCCGCTATCACAGCCACTTGCATTCCATGTTTAATAAATTTACTGCTCCATGTCCATTTTTGCTCTCTCCAAACACACCAGACAATATTGTGGGTCTTGATATGCTCAAATATTTCAGGGCTACGATGCGATGTTCTCCTGAAGGTTTACGTGTTATTTTGAACAACAACTACCCCGTGATTGAGAGATCTTGTCTTGTTAAAGAGGATATTGCATTAGCTTCACTCTCTGGTACTTTGTGGGCTACTTCAGACACAGATGTAGGGCAAGTGGTTATTCCGCCAGTGCATATTAGTGTCAAGGAGGGTGCTTCATTGGCATGATTACCTCAATATAAAATTTCTCAAGAAGGTGAAGAAGCACTTATATGGATTGTTCATGATTTGATTAAAGTGGGGGTTGTGGAGGAAGTTCCTTACAATGTTTGCAACAGGCCTATTCTTCCTGTCTTGAAAAAAGATACTGACACTAGGATTTACAGATCCATCATTGATTTGCGTGAAGTCAACAAGATTGTAGTACCACAGTACTCTGTGGTTTCGAATATAAAGACATTGCTTACCCTAGTTCCTCCAACAGCATCTATATTTTCTGTGATTGACTTGAAGAAAGCTTTCTTCTCGAATCCTATTCATCCTGATAGCCGATATTTGTTCGGCTTCACTTTGAATAATAAATAGTACAGATTTTGTAAAATTCCTCAAGGGTACACTGAGAGTCTGAGCATTTATAGTCAAGCGTTGAAACGACAACTTGATTCTTTCATTTTGCCTAAAGGAGTGGCTTTCATACAATATGTCGATGACATCTTGTTGGCAGCCGATACGCCCGAACTGTGTGAAGAATGTACTTTGTTTTTTCTTTCTTTTCTTGCTACACACCATCATAAAGTGTTATGGAAGATATTGCAATATTGTAGACCAAAGGTAACTTACTTAGGTCACCTTCTGTCTAAGGAGGGGCGTGCACTTACACCAGATTGCATTCAAGCAATTTTAGATACATCAGTGCCTTCCACTCAGAAAGATGTTCATGCATTCATTGGGTTGACTTCATTTTGTATGCAATGGATATTAGGTTTTTCACACATTGTTAAACCCATGCTAGCGCTTTTGACTAAAGACACTCCAATACCCCTTCCATGGACAGATGAATGTCAGAATGCATTTCATCAGTTACGTCAAGCTCTTTGTTCTGCACCAGTGTTAGGCACTCCAGATTACATGAAGGCCTTCACACTCTATGTACACGAGAAATATGGGTGTGCATGGTCGGTTTTAGTACAAACACACGGTGACAAGCAGCGTCCCTGTGCCTACTTTTCAGCAGTTCTTGATCCTGTTGCTCGTGCATTGCCTGGGTGCTTCCGTTCAGTTGCAGCAACAGCTGTGTCCATACGTCAGATAGTTTTGTCAAATAAACTGTTGGTGCTAGTACCCCATGCAGTAGATGCCCTTCTGAATCAGACTAAAACCCAGCACTTAACTAGTGCTCGCCTGACAGGATACGAATTGACACTTTTGGCTTCTCACATTACCCTAAAGTGGTGTGCGACTCTAAACCCAGCTACTTTGTTGCCATATCCTGTGACTCAGTCTCAATCAATAGAGCCTCATGATTGTATTTTCCTTATTAAGGAACAGACAAAGGGTTGCGTCGATTTGCAAGATACGCCCCTTTCAGATGTAGATGGGGAACTGTGGGTTGATGGGTCCTGTTTGAAGTTACCAGATAGCACGACCGCAGCTGCATATGCAAGTATGACACTTAAGGCAGTAGTGGAGACAGCTTGCATACCACAAAAGTCGGCTCAAGCAGCTGAACTAATAGCTTTGACACAACGTGTGAACTTAGCACTGACTTATGTGTGTATATCTTTACAGACAGCCGCTATGCTTTTGGAGTGGCCCATGATTTTGGCCTGCTTTGGAACGAAAGAGGCTTTCTTACGTCACACGGGATGCAGATAATGCACGGAGAATTAGTGCATAATCTTCTGACTACACTAACATATCCAAAGAAGATAGCTATTGTGAAGTGGAGTGCACACAAGAAGGTAACTGATAAGACAGGACAAGGTAATGCCTTTGCGGATCGCGTAGCTCGTGAGACTGCGATGCAACGAAGCACTACTTCGATGTACGTAGTGAAGTCTCAAGCTGAGATAGGAAGTGTTAGATGTACAGAGATCTGCTTCTGTAGCAGAACTTGAGCAATGGGCTAAAGAAGGAATATTGGACGATGTGGGTTGTTGGCGCAACAAAGACATGGCTAAATGGAAACTACCTGTAGCCTATTTACAACCTGTGGTTCAAATGGCACATGGGCTGGCACATGTAGGAGCTCTAGCAATAACGAAATTGCTTACGCGAGTTTGGGAGCATCACGAAATTGCCAGCACAGCTAAGAGAGTAGTACAGTCCTGTTTGATCCTACAGGAGGGTTTGCTACACCGACTGCACCTTTTGAAGTTTTGCAGATGGATTACATCCAACTTGAACGCTGCAGTAACTTAAAGTATGTCCTAGTGGTGGTATGTGCCTTCAGTAAATGGATAGAGACATACCCTACAAAGGATAATACAGCTCTCACTACAGCGAAGGCCCTTCTAAAGGAGTTTTTCCCTAGATATGGTGTTGCAAACTTTTGTGGAGTGATAACGGACCTTAATTTATTGGACAAGTTGTTGAATATGTCCTGGAAGGATTATGAATCAAGCAGAAATTCCATGCAGTCTTCCACCAGCAATCAGCAGGATTAGTGGAGAGGTACAATGCTACTTAAAACTGAAATTAGCGAAAATACTGGCTTCCACGTCTCTGAAATGGCCAGACGCACTACCCTTGGCATTGTTGTCCATAAGATCGGTGCCACATTCACGATCTGGACTTACACCATATGAAGTGGTGTTTGGGAGACCGATGAACATTTGGGGAGTTCCTAAGCCACGCCCCATACATGATGTACCTTGTGATCTGATGAATGATTATTTGGCACAGTTAACCGCCAGTTTGATCTCTATTCATCAACAGGTTCGAGAAGCTCTTCCTGACAGATTTACAGGTGAGGCCCACGATCTCCGGCCTGGAGACCAGGTTAATGTCAGAATATTTGAGAGGTCGAACAGTTTGGACCCGAGGTGGCGAGGACCAGAGCAAGTGCTTTTAGCGACGAAGACAGCAGTTCGAGTGACGAACAGAAAGAATTGTTTCCATAGCACACACTGCAAACGTGTGTCGCCTACCTTGGTGAAACCTGCTGTGCTGACTGATCATCAAGAGATCTTGGAAACGTAGAAGGGCCACACTATCTCACCTGACGAATCTGAGGGAGTCTTCCCGGACCCCACGATTTCTGGAGTATCGCAATACCAATTGAGACCACGGAAAGAGCCTGTATTATCAAAAAGGACTGGTTGAGTTACCGCCCTGGGTTGGTGAAACAGAGTGCCGATGTAGCAAGGGGGGGAATCAGTCTTGCGAAGTGACATCCGTCTTGACCCTCGGTGAAGAAATCAACAGCTGCCCAGGGATAAGAGCTCCAACGGTTGTTTTTTTTTTACAACAAAATAATCATGTCTGCTGAAAGATCAAAAGTTGCTAAGATCTGCAATAAGAAAATCATTTTGCTTCCAAAAACCAAAGCAGTGTTTGCTATGATAGGGCAGGAGACGTGCTCCCTCCCTCTCATAGCAAACAGCAATGTCCCAGGGCTGGGTACCCTGGTACATTGCAGGAGCAGGCACTGGGGGGACGGCGGTCCCCAGGGCCATCAAGGGCTCCAGGACGGGGTCACACAGCCCCCCTCCCAAGTATTTAAAGCCTCAGGGAGGTGGTGGTCCTTGGGGAAGTTTGAGGGCTTGCACCTCACCACACACATTATTTATTTTAGCCCCGGGGAGATGGCGGTCCCCAGGGCTTGGGGGCCCGTGAGGCCCCCCCATCATATTTTAATAACGCCCTGGGGAGGTCCCCGGGGCTGCGGGGGCCGTGTGCCCCGTGAATAAATTATAAAGCCCTGGGGAGGTGGCGGTCCCCTGGGCCCAGCCAGGGGCTTTAATAAACAAAGTTACTGTTACCTTTTTCCCTCTCCCTCCATCCCAGGTACAAGATGGCTGATTAAAATATTAAACAATTTAAAAATCTTTACACTTAAATTTCCCACTCCAGTCAGTGTAACAGTTGGGAAAGTGTTGGATAGCGGAGGGGTAAAAATTACTATTCCCAATCCAGTAAGTGCAACAGTAGGGAAATTGTTAGATAGCTGAGGGGTAAAAATTACTATTTCCCATCCAGGGAGTGCAACAATAGGGCAAGTGTTGAATAGCAGAGGGGTAAAATGTACTATTCCCACTCCAATAAGTATAACAGTAGGGAAAGTGTCGGATAGCGGAGGGGTAAAAATTACTATTCCCACTCCAATGAATGCAACAGTAGGGAAAGTGTTGGATAGTGGAGGGACAAAATGTACTATTCCTACTCCAGTCAGTGCAACAATAGGGAAAGTGTTGTAAAGTGGAGGGGTAAAAATTACTATTCCAACTCCAGTGAGTGCAACAATAGGGAAAGTATTGTTTAGCGAAGCGGTAAAAAATACTATTCCCACTCCAATATGTAACAGTAGGGAAAGTGATGGATAGCATAGGGGTGAAAATTACAATTTGCACTACAATTATTTCAACAGTAGGGAAAGTGTTGGATGGTGGAGAAGTAAAAATTACTATTTCCACTCCGGTCAGTGCAACAGTAGGGAAATTGTATAATAGCGGAGGGGTAAACATGACTATTCCCACTCCAATGAGTGCAACAGAAGGGAACGTGTTGGATAGCTGTGAGGTAAAAATTATTATTTTTATTTTTTTTGTCCTCATTTACCACCATGGAATCAAGTGTAGCCGCAATCGGCAGTACGCTTCTGTCACAGATTATAAGCCTGGCAGGGCATGGTTATACGAAACAACCAGAAGCCATATACCCTCAGAAGGGCCGTACCATTAGAGAACCACACATAGAATTTCATAAGCGACTAAACACCACATGCTCAGCCAAGACCAAATGGAAATACAACCGTTGAGACCCAAACCTCCAGATGGAACATGCTTTGTGGGTTCGATAGAACCGCTGGTGTGTAATCATAGGACCGGGGAAAAAAGAAAAAAAACTCGTTCAACTCAATGCTCAATGGCCCCAAGACAGCTGATGCCAAAATGCTCTTTTAACCTGACTGCCAGATCTTGCAAGGTCCAATCTAGAAACTTGCAAGACAGAAAGCTGCCAATCCATAAATGAAGGGGGAGTAGGGTCCTTCCATCTTCTACAAATCTCCCTACGGGCAAGTAGGATGGAATAAAACAATAAGCTCTTTGCTTGCCCCTGAACATCAGCAGAAATCCCAAAGATGACAAGTGGGAGATCCAGGTTTATTTGCTTCCCTAATTATACAGAGAGTATGTGACTTATAGCATCCCAAAAGGAAGCAAGGCAGGGACATTCGAAAAACATGTGGGCGTCCGATGCCGCTGGCAAACCACACTTGGCACGGACTACAGGATTCCCTTGTGAGATTTTTGTAAGTCTGAGAGGGGAATAATATGCCCTCTGAAGCGTGAACAAGTGGTTTCTACGCAACCAAGCAGGTTTAACAATGTCCCATAAAACTTTGCACGATGTATTCCATTGAACATCCAGATCTCGACCCACTATGGTAGATCCCCAAAGCTGGTCTGGTAGTAAAAAATCACCATCCACTTCCTCCGAGATAGACTTATACCAGAGGGAAACTTCCTTTTTAACCGGTGGAGTAACTGCCAGTTGGGATATCAGGGGGTTGTGACCTCCAATAGGTAACCTATTTGCCAAACATGGCCGTGCAAGAAATGACTGAGTCCAACCCACCATCTGCATATACTTGAACCTCGAAAAATTTGGCTCAATCCTTCCTCTCAGGCAGGAGATTACCATCCATCAATAAGTCCCCCCAAACCGCCAACCCTGCTTCTTTAAGTGGAACAACCAAACTATCACATAGCCATAAGGGACTATCGGGAAGACCCCAAAGGGGCGCCATATTACCATAGTAACTGATTTTTATAGTAACCATTAATTTGGCCCAGGTCTTTGCAAAGCCCTGCAGAATCTTCATTCTGATCTTCTTAAAACATTTTTGGTTGCCAAATTTAAACAGAAAACCTGACTGGCTAAAACCTTCCCCATTAAGTAAGGCTGAAAATAAAGAACCTACTCCACAATCCACAGGCATCTTTAGAAGCATTCGCGCATGGGAGAGCTGGAACGCCCAAGCATATATCTGTAAATCAGGAGCAGCCAGCCCTCCCTTCTCCCTACGCCTCCTAAGTTTCTTCCATACAATCCTTGGACGGTGCTTATTCCAAACAAAGGAAGTGATGTCCGCCTGCAATTTAGCTATTAAGGTGGGATCAAAATAAAGAGGAATGGTATTAAATAACAAATACATTTTGGGTAAAATGGTCATTTTGACTAAGTTTATTCTGCCTAACAGGGATAACGGTAGCTGGGCCCAGGATCGCATTAACTGGCGACATACCTTTGCTACTGCTGTGAAATTGGAACCTACTAACTGGTTTATATCCTTTGTTATATTTACCCCCAGATAGTGCATAGATATTCCTGGCTGTATGCTAATTTCACAGTGATCATCATTCCAAATCAATACCTCAGTTTTTGAAGCATTTACTTCATACTCAGATACTTCCCCAAATTGCTGTGCTGCCTCCAATACTGCCGGGATTGCGGTTTGTGCCTCTGACGAAAAGATGAGTACATCGTCCGCATAAAGGGCATCCTTCCTCTCCCAACCCCTATAAGAGAAGGACTTAATGTTTATATCATCCCTCAAGCATTGAGCAAAGGGCTCGATGTACAGATCGAATAGGAGAGGGGAGAGTGGACAGCCCTGTCTCGTCCCCCTGGAAATATTAAAGGGGTCTGATAATTATTATGAGAGGTAAAAATTATTATTCCCACTTCAGTGACTACAACAGTAGGGAAAGTGTTGCATAGTGGCAGGATAAAATGTACTACTCACACTCCAATCAGTGCAACAGTAGGGAAAGTGTTGGATTGCGGAGGGGTAACAATTAATATTCTCACTCCAGTCAGTTCAAAATTTAAAACAATCAAAATATTAACAATAATATATATATTTTTTAAATCAATTGAAAAAGGTATAAATATGTTAATTAAAATAGAAATATATTCAATATTAAATGTTTAAAAAAATACTATGTTAAATACACATGACAAATACCTACAAACATTATATTAAATAAAATAAAAAATAATTTTCTAACAAATAATTATTTTTACAATTAAAAATGATTTAGAAACAAAATCATTAATTATTATATACATTTACTTTTTTTTCCTACCCTACTACACCACACAATTCACAACCCACATCTAATTTCTTTTTAAATGTACTTCCATAATTCACAAAATTAACTACCAATTAAAGAAATATTATTAATTAAGAAAACAAATTAGAACTCATAAAAATTATCTTCCCACATTATAAGCTACACAACCCACAGCGAAAATTAAACTGTTAAAAAGTTAATTACAAAATTAAACGTTATTTTGAATTAAAATCTAATAGTACTTAACAACTAATTTTCAAGTAAGTTAAAATAATGTATCACCACCCTTTATTCTTATAAAAGTAAAAACTACTCACACTCAATCATATAAACAATTACCCCTAATAAATATAAATGAATAATTATCAACTAATTACTAATTAATTAAACATAAATTACATCCCACCCTTTACCCCTATAAACCCCACAAGCCACACCTAAAATTAGTTTCACAATATCCATATTGAATTTTGAATTTTTTAAATAATAATTAACATCTAATTATTAATTAATTAAACATAAATAACTTCCCACCCTTTACTTCTATGAACTCCACAAGAGCACACAAAATTATTTGCACAATTTCCTTAATTAATTTACATTTAATTAATTGAGCAAAGTTAACAATGAATTATTAATTGATCAAAAATAAATTATTTCCCACCCTTTACCCCTATTAACCGGCCCCTAATTCGTTTTACACAGTTACCATAATTAATTACCAATTTATTATTAAATATTAATTAACAACCAATTAATAATGAATTACAAATAAATTACTTCCCACTGTTACAACTATGAAATCTCAATTAAATAAATATTGATAAATAACAAATCATCATTAACTTATTAGAATTTAATTACTTCTCACCCTATTCCCCTATAAACCCACAACCCACTACGGAACTAAAAAATCCAAAATGTCATTAAAATAAAAGTGATAACTACCAAAAATGTAACACATATATTAAATAAACAATACTTATACAAAAATAATACATCACATACATTTAAAATATAACCTAAAATACATAAAACTAATTAAAAGATCTGGAACAGGATATTCGAAAGTACGAAACCATTATTATAAATCCCGGGGGAGCTCCTGAGGAGGAAACTCTGCAAAAGCTGGAAGGGTTAAAAGAACAACTCACTGTCGTGATCAATAAAAGGGTGAAGGAGAGATGGGAGGCTTCTAGGCAGGATCATTTTGAATACGGGGAAAATTCAGGCAAACTTCTAGCATGGAAGGGCAGGAAAGATCGGGTTAGAAACATGATAAAGGAGATTAAGATTGGTGAGGAAGGAAAAATAGCCTCAAACACAAATGAGATTGTGGAAGCATTTTATAATTACTTCGTTGAAGTGTATAGTGAAGAGTTGCATCCTGACAAACAGGAGATGGAGGAGTGGGTCAGACTCCTAAAGCCCTCTATGGAAGATCACCGAAGTACCTTGAACAGAGAGATCAGGCAGGAAGAGGTAGAGGAAGGTATTAGGCAGGCAAAAAAAAGCAAAGCGCCTGGCCCCGATGGCCTTCCTGCAGAAGTTTATAAGAGTTTGATGCAGGAGCTGGCACCACTACTAACAAAGGTGTTCAATGAGGTGTTTTCTGAAAAAAGGGAGATTCCTGCATCGTGGGACCAGGCAAATATAATCATTATACCTAAAGCTGGCAAATCTCCGAAATATATGGATTCATGCAGACCCATTTCACTCTTAAACTGTGATTACAAATTCTTTGCCAAGATTTTGGCAGATAGGCTGGACAAAGTGATTCCGTATTTTATTCACGAAGACCAAAAAGGATTTGTGAAAGGCAGGCATCTAAATGAACTAACGTTTTCCTTGATAGGCAGTATAGATGTCGCTGTCGATCAAAAGCTTCCTCTGGCGGTGGTGGCTCTAGACGCTGCTAAAGCTTTTGACCGAGTAAATTGGAAGTTCTTGAAAATTTTATTAGAGCATTTACAGCTAGGGGAAAATTTTCTTCAAATGATGTCACGATTATAGCACACGCCAAATTCTAAGGTTTTGGTTAACGGAGCTCTCACAAAATCTATCAAGATTATGCGAGGAATCAGGCAGGGTTGCCCCCTGTCCCCGCTTTTATTTGACCTGTATATTGAACCTTTGGCCTGCAAAATAAGAGGGACAGAAAATATTTCTGCTTTTACGTTTCAGGGCTGGTCAAGGAAGATAGGGTTATACGCGGATGACATTGTAGTTTTAACATCAAATTTGACAAAATCACTGGTGGAAATTGAAAGCATTACAAAGAAGTTTGGAGAAGTCTCAGGATATCGTTTAAATTCTGATAAAACTGAAATTATGGCTTGGAATATGGCGGTGGAGCCTGGACTCTCAAAAAAACAGATCAGATATCTGGGGATACAAATAACTCAAGATATAAAACAGTTAACATTGGTAAATCTGGCTAAAGCAAGGAAAGACATTACTGTATTATTGAGAAATTGGAGCTCAATACCGCTAACTATGATTGGTCGGGTAAATTTAGTTAAGATGATGATGCTTCCTAAGTTGACCTTTTTATTTGATTCGGTTCCTCTCATGTTTGATAAAGAAGGGCTAGCTAAACTACAGAGCGAAATTGGCGCATTTATTTGGGGCTCCAAGGGGTCAAGTTTATCTTGGAAAAAAATTCGGAGAAAATATGCTAAGGGAGGTCTAGCAGCCCCAGACTTTCAATTTTATTCCTGGGCCTTTTTGCTTAAGAATTGTAGAATGCTCCTCGGATCCCCCAATAACTCATCAATAGGGGTCCTCTTTGCGGCCATGTTGAAAGTAGAAAAATGCCATGTGCGGGGCTTTTTATATAAATTTGCAGATCCAAAATACTTTAAAAAAGTTAGACTGAGGGTCTTAAGAGACTTAGCCACGGTGTGGTACCGCATCAGGCGAGTGACAAAAATTCCATATTATAGTGCAGCTGCACCAATCTGGGAGACTCCAGGGGCTCCAAGTTGGACGGAAGATGAATTAGCTAGGGCATTAAAAACAGAGGGCCCACAGGTTTGGGGCGAGTTGTTTTGTGAAGGAGCTTTGTTTTCGTGGGCGGTCTGCGAGCAACTTTGGGGTCGTAACTTCGCAAAATTTAAGTATTTGCAGATACAAAGCTGGGCGATAGGTGAGGGTAAATTAATTGGACGACACAACGAGTTTGAAGAGAAGCTGGTTTCAAGCATTCGGATCAAAAAGGAAGTGGCAACGTGGTATTGGGAAATTGTCGAAATGGAGGATGGTCCTTTCCTACTTCCAGAGGTCCTGTGGGGAGAGTGCTTGCCGAGGATCGCAACAGAAGAACAATGGCAAGTAGATATGTTGATTCTCTACAAAGTGGTAAAACCCGCAAATTTAAGGAGGAATCACTTGTTCACTCTCCACAGGGCATATTGGACCCCAAAGAGGCTTGCTAAATTCAAAGATAGAGGTATGGTGCTATGCCCTAAGTGTAAAAGTCCGAACGAAGACGACCTTCATATGTTTGTGACATGCCCAGAGATTCAAGATTTTTGGGCAGCTGTAAGTACAACGCTATCAAAAGTGATGGAGCTAAATATTACGGTAAGCCCTGAACAGATTATCTCGGGCAGATTGGATACACAAGGTAAGGGCCTTGATGATAATTCTAAGTTGTTTTTTTACGCCATTTTGATTGCTCGAAGAGAAATATGTAAACTATGGGTATCGTCAGAGTCTCCGACAGACTTAGGGGCCGATTAGGATGTCGGACGGACTTGCGTCCGTCCGCCACCCCTGAGTAGGAGGGACCGTCCGCATGGGCAGCGGCGGTCCCTCCATGGCAATTAGGATGTGACTGCCACCCTGGCGGTCACATCCTGTATGTTTTACATTGCGGCGGGTGCTGCTTGAAGCAGCACCCGCCGCAATGAAAAAAAACGAAAGCTGTGCATTTGCATGCACAAAGCGGCAGGCACCGCGCGGTGCCTGCCGCTTCGTGCACGCAAAGGCAGGGGGGTACCATAGGTACCCCCCATGTGCACCCCCCACGCAACCTTTACCCAGGGGGCCCGCAACGGGCCCCCAAAGTGATTGTCCGTATGCTCTTCCACGGCGGAAAAGCCGCCGCGGAAAAGCATGACTTTCCCTACATCCTAATATGGCTGGCGGTGTCTGATAGACACCGCCTGCCATGTTAGTGCTTTTCAGCCGTGGTCGCCTTCCGACCGCGGCGGAAAAGCGGCGGACAGATTGTGAGACCCACCAGCCATCCTGATTTGGCGGTGGGTCTTTCAGGCCTCCTCGGCGGATTTCCCGCATACTCCGGGCCGGCGGTGGCTTCCGCCGGCCCGGAGTAAGCGGAAAATCCGCCATCATAATGACCCCCTTAATGTGGATTAGAGGTATGAGAGCCATAGCTAAGCTGGACATGGCTGGACAAAATAATAGGAAGCACCAGTTTTGGAACTTATTGTTAAATCACTATGGGTGAGGGAAACGGGAGTTGAATATATTTGGTCTTTAAGGAGTGAGAAGAATAACGGTCCGATGGTTAAGTCACTTTGGATGCTCTTGGAGGTCAATGTAGACTATATGCTTTCCTGCTCTAGGTTTGGCTGTGGCACTTCCCATCTCCCTTAAGCCTTACAAGCTTGCAGTATAAGCAGTATGAAACAACCTCTCATAGTTGAGTTGAAAACCACCTAAGGGCGCCATAAGATAAGAAGAAGGGGTGGAAAGTGGCGTATGAGGACATAAAAAAAAAATAATAATAAAAAAAGAATAATGACTACTGTATTTTTGAAAACAATATTTTTTACCTTCAATTTGATGTTCTTGACCGCGATATTCTTACTGTCGATATTTATGTGTTACGATATTTCCAACTCAATATTTGTGTAAGTCGACATTTCCAACTTGCACACCATGGGTACATATAGTACCACTTTACTAGGGACTTTCAAATAAATTTAATATGCCAATTGGGCATCAGCCAATTTCACCATGTTTAAAAGAGAGAGCACAAGCATTTTAGCACTGGTCAGCAGTGCTAAAGTGTGGGGAATCAAAAGTCAACAAAAACGGATTCAGAAAACATAATAGTGAAGGAAAACAGTTTGGGGATGACACTGCGGAGAGGGCCCAGTCCAACACTCCGCAGCACCCCACTACTTACTTAGCATTGCATATTTGAAAGAGTGTCTACAAATCTACAATTTTGATACACTACCCTTGAATACCCATGTAGAGCAAGAAAATAAATTGAAACATTTCACCCATAATACTGAAGTGAAGATTTATTAAAACAATGGCTGTGTGGCACAATATTGAATTCAATAATATTGACCTGCTCACATACTGATTGTACAAATTTGACTAAAAAATATTACCTCGGTAAGCACATATACAAAAGCTTAGATTTAATATTTTTAACTCCCCATCTACTTACCTTGAACATAGGTTGAAAGTAGATTTTGTGTGTTGACATAAGTGTACGTCAATATCAAAACTTCAATATTGTGGTAGAAGAGCAAATTAAAATTTTCTGTTTACAGTTGATATATTATTTCTGAGCAGGGGGCGCTCGGTGGCGCCGGACTGTGATGGCTGCCCTGGCGTAGAGCTCCCGCCGAACCGGGCGCAATTATCAGCATAATCCTCATCCTGCCTGACGAGAAGGCGGAGTAACTATCGCCGTTCGCACAAGAACGGTCCACTGCAGCTGTGGGGAGAGTTTGGACCCGGGTCTTGGAACGCAGCGCCTAATATTTGCTATATGGAGCGCTTCGGGGCGAAGGAGCAGACAGCGTCGGAGGCCTAGGTATGCCGCTGAACCTACGCGAGGCTGTGAGGGCCTACCTTAAAAGAAGCAGCAGCTCCATCTGGAAATACGAGAGACCGCCTGGGACGCCCCTAAGATCTGTTCCCGATCGCGTCGCTCATCAGGCGCCGTAGTGGGAGACACAGTGTGGGGCCTCCGTACACATCGGCGAGAAGCAGCCAAGCGGGGAGTGTGGAAGATGACGCGCGGCGGAGCAACGCCGGCCCCGATAATTTTGGCAGGTGAGAGCGGCTGGAAGAAGAGCCGGCGGAGAGGCTGTGGAAGTGGCGGACCAGAGGGGAACAATAACCGCGGTGAGGTGGCAGAGGCAACATGCCAGCCTGCGGGGGAGCCCTGTGTTACGATCGCACTGAGGAGTGGTACAGCAGGGGCCGCCATTTTGAGGACAGAAGCCGCGCGGGACCCCCGGGGCAACTGTGGAACGCTAGTACTAAAAGGGAGTGAGACCCACATATTTCGTCCCGATTCTGCACAACAGGGAGGGCATCTCCCATGAGCCTTATGACCTCCACCCCCAGCTGAGCATATATGGAGCCGCGCAAGCCCTAAGGGAGGAGAGCAACGTCCGCCATTTTAGCGGAGAAAGTGCTGCCTGGCCCTGGAGACGACCTCTGCGCTACTGACCTGCGGGACCCAGTGACAGGTATATAGGTGCTGTGGGCTACAGATACTCTTCAGCTAGCTGGGGCTGAGCCTTAGGGGAGATCGCACCTGCTCTGATCGGACCTATTGGTGGATATTTAGAGGTGGCTGCAACAGTAGGGTGGGCTCGATCTGCCTTCGGCGGCTCTGACATTGGACATTGAGACAGTCTCCCCCTCCCAACAGCAGCGCCCACACTGCACACAACTTGACGCCATGGGCAAGACAGAGCCACGGCAGTCAAAGCTGGCGTTCGACACCCGCAAGACACCAGGCTCGGTTCCCAGAAGCCAGGGAGACGAAGATCCTCCAGAGACACAGGAGTAAGGCTGGAAAACCCTCCTGGTAAGCATGCAGCAAAGTCTCACCTCCATCGATTCCAAAATAGACTCTATGAGCCACCGGCTCGACAATGTCGTGGCGAAGCTTGATGGACACGAAGAGCGACTGAAGGAGGCAGAGCAGAGGGTGTCGGACCTGGAAGATGGGGCGAGCACAAGCAAGCAGTATCTGTCACAAATGGACAAACTCCTAATAATCATAGCTGATAAGAACGAAGAGTTGGAATCTCGCTCCAGGCGAAACAACGTCCGCTTGCTAGGTCTGGCCGAAACGACCAATACGGGGCAGCTGGAGGATTTCATGGAGCGCTTACTGATTGACCTATTCGGGAGAGACTCCTTCTCTGTGCAGCTAGTGATTGAAAGGGCACACCGCTCCTTGGCGACGAGACCCCCCGGGGGCCGCACTGTATAATAATGAGGTCCCTAAATTACCGCGACAGGGACACAATGCTGCGGCTGGCGAGAGAAGAAGGGGATGTGAAATACGAGAACACTACCCTCTCTTTTTTCCCTGACTTCACCCAAGCAGTACAGGAGGCCCGGCGAAAGTTTCTGGCGGTGAAAAGCAGCTGCAATCCCGCAGCATTCAGTACGCAATGTTATATCCAGCGAGACTGCGGATTCATCACCGAGGTAGACAACATATCTTCGCGACACAACAACAGGCAGAAGACTACCTAAAGCGAGACAGGAGATCCGCTTCCCGGGAGGCGGCTGCGAGATGCCGATCGCGATCCCACTCGCCGCTGTCGGACCCTTCCTGAGGAGGGAGGAATATATGGCAACGGGTCTATGACGAAGAGCCTCAGAACACCACAGGGACGCTCTGCTGATTGGGGATGTATAAGCGTTAGTACTGACTTGATGGAACAAACTGGCACCCGGCCGCTCACCTCCGTCCCATCAGATCGACCCCTGAGACCCAGGAGGTTGTGGATGGGTGAGAAAGGGAGGCTGAGTTGAACTGGCGGGAGCCCCTAGTGGTCCCCTATCGAGGGCATTACCCTTAGTTGGATTATTTTTTCAATGGTTCGGGGGTTAATAGCATGGGCACTATGGCTCAGGGGAGCGTTTGGGGGGCGAGGGAAGTTCTTTCCTGGCAAGTTGGGGCAGCCGGTGTGGGTGATGGTTGGAGAGCTGGGGAACGTTGAACTAAGGTGACTATAGTGAGCTGGTGCAGAATAGACGTGACCAAAGTCCTGAACACCAAGATTACACTCCAGGCGAAGGGCGGGGGAGCAGAGATAGCACAAGTCTAACTATTATGTCCTGGAATGTACGGGGGCTTAATGACCCCAGAAAGCAAAGGCAGATACTGGGATACCTGGACAGGCACCACGTAAACATATCGCTCCTACAGGAGACACATTTGGCAAAAGGCGGGGATCTCAGATTCGCATCCAGATGGGCCTCCTATAGCTGCTTTGCTTCCTACTCCTCTTATTCCAGAGGGGTAGCCATACTAATTAAACGCGGGGTTCGATTTGTGGAGGGAGGAACGGACATAGATCCTGAGGGGAGATACTGTTTGTTGTGGGGAACACTTCACACGCATGATATTGTATTCGTGAATTACTATGGGCCAAATGTTGACGATCCTCACTACATGCTCCTGATCAGAGGCAAAATACAAATGCTAGGCTGCAGATACATTACATGGGGAGGGGATTTTTAATACTGTGATACGTCCTGACATAGATAGGTCTCATGCCGTTGCGGCCCACTACACCGCATCTCAACGTACCTTGCACAACATCGTGGCCACAGACGGCTTAGTTGATGCCTGGCGCCACTTACACCCCTCGAGGAAGGAAGGCACACGCCATGCACAACACCTGGTCCAGATTGGACTATGTACTCCTCACAAGGGGCATGGTACACTGGGTGGAAGGGGCGACCCATATGGCTAAGACATTCTCGGATCATTCCCCAGTGAAAGTCGCAGTGAACCCCCCGGTAGAGCTAGCGCCCTTTCTCAATTGGAGGATCAATCACTTGCACCTACAGGACGCTGCCTTTAAGGCGGAGATAGAACAGGAGATCAAGGACTTCTTCCCTAGGAATACAGGGTCAGTTGCCAGCCTTACTACTGTTTGGGAGGCTTTTAAAGTGACTGTGCGAGGTTGGTGCATATCCAAGGGTGGAGGGATCTTGAAGGACCTGCGAGGGACCTTGAACACCCTGGACAACGAGATGAAGACACTAGAAAGGGAGATACTGAGCCGGGATGAGCCAGGCCCCTTGAAAGCTAGCATGCGGGAAAAGATGACGGAATATGTGGAGACGGCTGAGAGGGAAACTCGGTTCCGAGGGAAACAATGTACTGCCAGAGTATATGGGGAAGGAGATGGGCCAGGGAAAGCTCTTACGGGAGCAATTAGACCCCCACGCTTCCGCAACTATGTCATTGAATTACAAACTGAGCAAGGCACACTCAGCAGGTCTTTTCCAGACCAGATGTCCACCCTGACTAATTACTATAGGAAATTATATACGGCACAGAGACTATCCACACTGAATCTTGGGGACTACTTTAAGGACGTTGGCCTCGCATGGCTGGGAGACATGCAACGAAAATTTTTAGACCATGGAGTTGACGAAATTACGGAGGCCATAATGAGCATGAAGTCGGGAAAATCCCCCGGCTCTGATGGGATCCCTATAGATTTTTATAAAACTTATGTTAGCATCTTAGCCCCCATCCTCAAGGCTGTTTTCTATGAAGCGCTGGAGGAGGGCGCCCTTCCTGAAACCATGAGAAAAGCGCATATCTTATCCCTGCTTAAACCCGGCAAACCCCCTGACCAGTGCGACTCGTACCGGCCGTTGTCACTCCTGAAAAGCGACACTAAAATCCTGGCCAAAGTGTTGGCCACTAGATTAAATCTCCTCCTAGAAAAAATAGTGCTGCCCGATCAGGCGGGCGTGGTACCCAACCGGGCTACCACCCATAACCTCCGGACCCTCTTGGCAGTCATTCAGGACATAGACCCAAATTGTGCCACGGTGGCGGTCTTCTTGGACGCCACCAAAGCGTTTGATTCAGTAGAATGGGATTATGTGGTTGGGACTCTAGCATATATGGGGATGCCAGACTCGTTTATCCATTGGGTTAAACTTCTCTACACCGCGCCGTTCGCCAGAGTACTCCTTAACGGGGCCCGTTCGGATCCCTTTACCATATCCAGGGGGACGAGACAGGGGTGCCCCTTGTCTCCGGTCCTGTTTGCCATTGCCATCGAACCCCTGGTAGCCAAATTGCGCCAACACCATAACCACAGAGGTCTCATATACCCCTCCAGACAAGTCTTGGTCTCCCTCTATGCCGATGATATTACTCTGTACATTCGCAAGCCACACGAGAACTTAAATCCAGTCTTGAGGGAAATCACTAAATTTGGAGCGATCGCGTGAGTACAGATGAATTGGAGTAAATCGGCAGTATTCCCACTGACAGGGTGCACGCCCCCGCACCCCCTGGACTACCCATTGCAATGGGAAGAAGAGGATTTTAAAAACTTGGGGATTTATATCTCTGGGGACAAAGAAGCCTTAATGAGGACAAATTACAGGCGGGCCATGACTAAAGTGACGACATCACAAGCTGGCTTAAACTTCCCCTATCAATGGCCAGACGAATCTCATTAATTAAGATGGTGATAGTTCCCAAATTTTTATATTGTTCATTAACATACCCTACCATCCAGGGGCGCATATTTTCGCAACTTTGAAAACACAGCTCATCCGCTTATTATGGGTGAGGAAGCAGGCACTTCGAACAATAGTTCCACAGTGCACAGGCGCATTTCGCAGTGTACTGGTTTCATCCCCCCCTTCATGCCCCATCTTGCTGTGGAGAATGGGCACATGGCACCGGTCCCACCGTCCGGGTATGTGTTTGCCCCATACAAAGAAAGAGACAGGGACCCCACTACTGTGGACTGTACAGTTAAAGCATGGCATTGGCTGGTGAAGGCGGAGGGGATTCCTCAGCTATACTCCCCTAGAATACCGTTGAGTAACTGTCCGTCCCTGCAGGTGACGACTGAGAAAATTTGCCAAAACTTATTAACTAGACTGAAGTACTATACCTGGGGAGATTTATTCTTCGAAGGGGAATTCCGTACCAAGGAACAGTTTTTTGGGGAGACCCCCTATACGTTCATGGATTTGTTTATTTACACCAGGCTCAAACAGAGTGTACGGGCAAAATCCCCTGACTTCCCAAAGGAGTCGGAGGTATTCACTTCTCTCCACCTGTTACTGCAGGCGGATGCACCGGGGCACATCACATCTATGCTGTACGCAAGAGTTCGCTCTGCACCTCCTCGTTCACAAGCTAGAGCTAGGGCTGAATGGGACAGAGACCTGACTGCACCGCTTACCGATGATCAGTGGGTAATGGAATGGCATGTCAGCAGACGGAGCTGGTCTCCGGGAGCAGCAGGCTGCACATGCTCCATTTCAAATTTTTACACAGACTGTACCACACACCAGCATGCTTACATAGGATGGGTCACAGGGAAGATGATAGATGCCTTAGATGCAGGCAGAGCCCGGTGGACTTCCTACACCTGGCCTGGAACTGCCCTAAAGTTGCTGAGTACTGGGGGGAGGTATTTGCGGGGCTCACTGATATGTTGGGAACAATTATCGAGCTGCATCCCACCAGGGCCCTTCTGGGCCTAGTCGCAGACATTAACACCCCACATCGCAAATTCCTACTTATGGGCATACTATTAGCACGAAGACAGGTGGCATGCCGATGGGGCAGGGGTAGAGCGCCAAAGTTTAAGGGGTGGATACAAGACATGACTATATAGCAGGAATATTTGCAGGCTTATGCAGAACAACTACCGATGAAGTCCCGGCCAAAATATATCTGGGGCCCATTGCTGACTTTCCTTAGAGGGCAGCAGGAGGAAGGAGACCTGAGTAACACGGGGGAGGGAGGGGGAGATGCTGCTGAATGAGGGGTGAAGAGAGGAGAAACGAGGAGGGGGTGGAGGGAGGGATGAGAGGCACGTAACAATGAGGGAGGTGGAATCCCGAATGCTGTCTGGAACTCACCGGAATGCCTTTACACCAGGACTTGTGTACCATGGACTTCAGGATGTTAGGATGTCGGTGCTGGACTGTACAATGGGCACACTATTGAACTGTACTCAGCTCACAAAGACACCTTGTTCAGTGGAAAATGTGGGGGGACGTTGGGGAGGAAGGGGAGGGAGGAGGGGGTTAGTGGGGGCAAGGGTTAGGTCTAGGAAAGCCACATAATGCTTGGAGTACATGTTGTAACGCTACATACCAATGCATAATATATACTGTTGTGTATTGTGATAAAAGGATATAAATAAATAAAAAAATAAAAAAAAAAAATATATATATATATATATATATATATATATAATATTTCTGAGCAATTACAAGTGCCTTGAAAAAAATCCATTGCATAGACTGGGAGTCTGCAACTCCCATCCGTAAAGGGTAGTTTCCTATTTTATTAGCAGCTACATTCATTGTTATAGACAGAAGAGCATTCAAAATGAAGCTACCATGTGACTGGCCTGGCTCTTTGAGTCACCACCTTGTCAGGAATCAAACTGCTTCCTTAGGCCTACTTATTGGGGCACAATTTATTTACATACCCAGATTCTCCCAAAAAAGAGTCAAGAGTTTTTGACACCTTACTGGTTCGTCCTTACCATACCAAAGCGTGTAAAAATCTCACTATTTTAATACTTCTCGATCTAGAAGGACTAATTGCATTGCCTCCTAAAATGTGGACGTGTTGGAGAGTTTTCTCTAATCCTTGCTGCATGTGAAAAGCATTGCACTATCAGAAAAAAGTATTTTATTTTTGGGGAGATTAAAGGTATTTATTTTCACAAGCTCTGAACGATAAAAGGCAATGTCAAGAATAGTTGAGGTGACTAACTTTTAACCTAGCTCTCAATACATTTGCGAACCACTACCACATAAAAAGATCACCCCATTTCCCCAAGTGACCCATTGCCCAAAATAATTTGATAAATTGCACAATTTAAAATTTTTTCTCATCTACCAAAAGCAACTTTCCCCACGGCTGTAAATGGGATGAAAAATGTGGAAGTGTCCCAAATAGGGGCATGGAATGGAAGAATAGAAGAGTTACTAGGGACCCCCTACAAAAGGAGAGGTTTATGGAATTCAAGGTATGACCTAAACATGAACTAGAATCCTGTTCTTGATACAGAACGCCACCTGACAAGAACTTGGTTGTAAATGTGATGAAAACAATTGGGTGTCTCTTAAAGGGACATAGTCAAAGAAGTGTAACTAGGAACTCTTATGCACAATCATGAACTTAGATCAACACCCTAAACTCAGCCAGAAACCTGGAGGAATGTAGTTCCCAGTAAGTGCTACACAAGATACCTCTGTTGCATGAAAAAAAGAAGCATTGTATCTGGGAAAAGGAAAATCTGCTTGCAACATAAAGTAGAACGTGCGAAATATAAACAAGAACTGTATTACTGACTTAGATTACCTTAAGGGTCTCATTATCAAATAGATTGGCATTGTTCTTGTTAAGTTAAGAACATAAGCATTGGGAGTAAAAGGTACAGGTTTGCATGCCAGTTTTTTTCTTTGCCATCACAGGGATGACTGTCTGCTGGGATCAGCAGATATCTATGTAAGTGATTGCTTTTGAATAAATCATTTTTTCTTGAATGCAGCCAGTTTTACATAAATAAAGAAATATGGAAAGTCTTACAAACTTTTCTATTACTGGGCAGTAGCCCCATACCACTGCCTACTCTTAAACATCTTTTAGTCAACATTCCAAAGGGAGGGGGTCCCCTTCCCACTTGCGAATGAATCACCACTACCTTTGTGTCCTTGGTAAAATAGTAATGTTTTGTGACTAGACTCTGGTCACAAAATGCTAATACATGCTGTAAGAAATGTGCATTTGGAAAAAACGCACTAGACATGCCCTTTCCAAATTCAGATTTGTTATGATTTTGCAAACAAATTTACTGTTCAGAAAAACTTTTCTTGAAAAAGGGTTTCAGTGATTGTAACCCCTCTGCTTTTCAGAATCAGAGAGTTGTGATTTCAGACAATTAGAGGGTTTACAAACACAAAAATCCTTTGTACATGAGGTCCTTTATTCTCAGGCATTACCGGGAAATGTAAGAGTGGAGCGGCAGTGGGGGGGGGGGGGGCGGGGGCGGGGTGGTGGGGAGTCCACATACGATGGGATAGGTAAAATAACAAAAAATAAAACCACTTGCCTTGTACGATGCGACAAATGCATGGTGAGTGGTTATATCTATTTTTTATTTTATTTTACGTATCCGGTCGTATGTCGACTTCCCCGCGCCCTGCCCCACCTTCGCCCCGCCCCACTGCTCTTACCTGTGCCGGCCACGCCTGTTTATTCTTTCCCTCCTTTCAGTCTTTTCATCATCCCCCAAATCTCAGGTTGTCATCAGAGATTTAAAAATCTGTGCACTCTTGCTGGAATCACACCTTCAATTTCAAGATTTGTACTTAGTTTGCAAAGACTCACAAATCACCTCTGATTCCTGATCCATTATGAATCCATTATTTCTGGGTCGTGCCTGCACATTCTATACTATGCCACTCAGGCTAGGATATTTTGTGTGTGTGACCTTCTAACAGTTTCACGAATCCATTCTTCTTTAAGAGTTATTATTTTGAAGTCCCTCAAAGTGACTCTGAGGGCAAAATAATTGAAAGTTTCAAAAAAGCGACAGCCTATAGCTTTTCTTGCTAAGAATATGTAGCAAGCTCCAAAAATAACGGTAACATTTTTGTATACTTGACTAAAGAATACGTGTGAAGATTTGCATGACAAATTGTCATGAAATGATCTACAAAAGCAAAACAGTAATTAAATGAAATATATTTTACCTGACTAATGAGCAGCAAACTTCAGTCAAAACACACTGCTAAATGGAAATAGGTTTTTTTTTTAGCTTTTTGTTGTTTCTTGGTGGCAAATCGCTGCGAAATGAGCGTTCTTTAAGAGCTGGTTTTAAGGTTATGCTTGAAGGAAGTGGAATTCAGTGTTTTCACAGCACAAGAAGTAAATGAGGCGCTTGGCCTAATGATTTTGCTTTTAAAGTGAATAGACCTCCGAGAATCGCACATTTACAATTCTCAATTTCCTGCTGTTTGTAAACTAGCACCAGGATCGCCAGACAGATTGTAAGACGCTCACTGCTATGGGGGAGTTTGATTCTTCAGTATTTTGCGAGAGAACAACACGTGTTGTCAGCCATCATGGGTTTCCGTTAGTTTGAGGGAAATCAGTTTTATGTTATAAAAACCATATTAGCAAATAAACGATTTATATTTGCGATTCAGTAGCTATCAGTGTCGGCAAGGGGGGGGGCGTGAAAGGGGGTTGCAGAGGGTGTTGCGGTGGGCGTTCCACCGCAACACCCATTCACTTTGATGCTGCCACCTAATATCAAGAGGGACGATAATAGGTGGCAGCGCCGAACATAAAACCAGAAAAATCCTGGTCTTAAGGTGGCGAAACGAAGAGAAATGCTTCATTTCTCCTCATTTTTGTTTTGTCCATGTGTGCTGCCTTGTGCAGCACACATGAAAAAAGCAAAATGTCAAGGTTTGTTTATGAACAGGAAGGTATCCCCTCCTGTACATAAACAAACCTTTTTTTTAAATGCCATTTTGTAACTTACATGTGTGCTGCAGGAAGCAGCACACATGTAAGTAACAAAATGGCATTTTAGGTTTGTTTCTGTACAGGAAGGGACACCTTCCTGTACATAAACAAACCTCCCTGCTCGCAGACACACTTACACTCCGGTGCAAGGGTGCCTTCATTGGCGTTAAGTCGTGGGACTTAGTGCCATCGCGGGGGAAACGCCAGGCTGCACTATATCCTTGGTAATATGGTGCAGCCTGGCGCTTCTGAAGTGGCGATGAGAGGCGTTAAGCCAAGGAAGGTAACGCCTCTCACCGCCACTTCCTAGATAATATGCCCCTTAGTGGCACTCTCACCATGCCTTCACTACTTTAAACAGAGCAACAAGGCACTGGCCCTGGTCATTGTAATACTATAGAGAGCACTGTCAGAGATCTTTCGTGATGGTGACTGTGAGAAATTGAGTTGTTGGTTGACTGGGCTGTGAGCCTTGGTCAATTAACAAACACAAAACCGGAATACTAAAAATCACTAAATAACCTGTGCTTAGCACCAGGCACCTTGGCACAAAAAGCAGTGAGGCTTAATTTTGAGGCAATGTATTAATTATATTTGCAGCACACAAGCAGTAATAAAGTGAAAACACATCCCCAGAAACAACCCTAATTTGCACGAGACCGGGTCAAAGTCGAAAAATAGGACTGACCGTGATGGAGCACGGGTCAGATACAAGAATTGGATTGGGCCCGGTCTGCTCTTACCTTCGCACTTAAAATAATTTCCCCTAAAAAATTTCTGAGAAGGTAAGGTTCAGCAGGGCAAGGCTGCAGGTGCGTGTGGTTGAGGGAGCATAAGTGTTGGGGAGCCTAAGGAAAAGTCATGGTGAAGATTCAAATGTTCGTACTGAGTCACTTTTTTGAAAGTTCAATATCTCCACCAGGGTGAGTATGTAGCTGAAGATAGTTCCCCGGAGGTCAAATACCTCTTTGGGGAAGGACCGTCAAACAGGATTTGCTGCTGCAGAGAAGAACATAGTTGGAGCAGCCGCAAATTTAGCCAGGCGGAGATAGAGCTTGGGTGGATCGATGAGCAGGTTGGTCCTGGTCTTCCCTCGGTTCTCAGAGCAGTTTTTAGCCAAATAGGTTTGAGTTCCAAGTTTTGGATTTTCCCTATATGGGCAGCTCACGCACCACAACCAAGGGTGCAGGACTGGTGGGACAGCAGTTAGGGGATCAGGACTCACTCAGGCTGGGTCCACGTGCAGGTTCAAGATGGTGGAAGCCTTATATGCACCTGTGGCTCTTAACAGGAAGCCAGCAATTTAGCCCTTGGAGTAGCTCCAGGTAGTCCTGGGTTCACATGAAGATGCAGGGCTCAAACAGTGGGGCTGGCCTCTGCAGGTTCAAGGCAGATTCCAGGCAGCAAAGCAGTCCTTCCAGGTGCAGCAAAGCAGTTGTGTGGAGTAAGCGGTTGGCCACAGCGGCAGGCAGTCCTCTGAGAATCCTTCCGCAGGTCCAGAAAGTGAACGGAAGAGTGGATCTGAGGGCTCTATTTTTTAAGACTGGTGCCTCCTCCGAAGTTGGGAGAAGGTTCTAGAGGTTTCTCTTTGAAGTGCTTGGAATGTCCTGACACCCCTACCCTGGCTCCGAGCTAGCTGCAGAGACAATGTGGATGTCTGAAGGCAGAGCACAGCCTATTCGGTTGCAAATGTGGCTGTGCCCAACTCCGTCTTCCCATCCTAGCAACAGAGGCCTTCAGGCAGACCTAATGAGTCAATTGTTTAACTGTCTGGGAGGAATTCCCAAAGTCTAACTGTCAGTTACAGTCAGTTCCGTGACCCAGGGGAGGCTGCAGGCACCAAAATGCAAAATTTCTAAAAGTGCCATTTTCAAAATTGTAATCTAAAATCTGACTTTACCACTAGAGCATTTTAATCACAATTTCATAGATACTGTAGCGAGGTGGGGAGGGAGCCGACCCCTGATGACTAGTGGGTCGCTGACGCTGAATCCCCTCCTTCCCTCCAGAGAGACTGGCAGAGCGACACCGACGCCGAAAAGGAGGAAGGAGCCTTTAATTGGGCGTTCACCAACGAGGACGAGACCACGCCCCATGATGACGTCCCGGAGTCCGGAATGGACAAGAGCCAGGAAGTCCTCTACACATCGTGCAACGTCACCCCGGAGGAAGAAGGCAGTCGGAGTCAGGAGAGAGGAGTTTGGAATCCGGAAAGCGTGTGGAGAGGCGAGGAGTCCCGTGAGCGGAGGAGAGAAGGTGATGACGGCGAGAGACAGCCAGGAGGCCAACGAACCCACGAATCACCGTGCCACACTCCCGAGGGAGGAGTGTGGCTTCAGCAGGTATGGCGGCGTTTGTCGACCTGGGTGGGGAGGAGAGGTGGCCCTCCTGTGTAAATTGTGTAGTCACTGTATATAGTCTTCCAGTACCCGCGTTTCCTTCCTGTGTCCCTACCTCCCCGCGTACCTACCCTCCCTTACCTGCCTGCCCGTCCTTTATCTTACCCTTTACTCTTCCCTCACGCTGCCCCAGCACTGTAGATAGACTGTAAAGCACATACCAGCGGTGTCCCCAGCACTCCGGTCTTCCCCAAAGGGCTATCAGAGTTAAATACTTGAACTAACGGCGGTCCCTCTTGTTGGTTCTCTTTTGGCTGGACGACGAGGGGAGGAGAAGACTCCGGAAGACCGCTGACGGCCAGAAGGGGTACCCCGCGCCAGAAACAAGCTTAATCCACCGCAACCACGGACCAATCCGGATTCGCCCGGGAAAGACTGACCTCACGCAGCAGAAGAGCATTGTTAAAAATAAAACCCAGTTTACCCAAGAAAGGTCTCCGGTCTGTTCCTGACCACCAACCCACGCTACAATTGGTGTCAGAAGTGGGATCCGGCCCTCCATCCAGATACCCAAGATGGATCAGGTTATCCAACACCTGATTGAGGGGCAACAGAACCTGAAATGGGCTGTTAATCAGCAGTTGACCACGGCGGACGCTGATAGAACCATGTTCAAAAACACCATCAGCGCCCAGATCGAAGGATTACAAAAAGCTGTCCAGAACCCCTCTGCCCCTACACCCCTGGAGAGAAGAAGCATGGCCCCCCATCCTGCTGGGGTGTCCCTACAGAAATATGTGCAGGGGAGGATCCCGACGCTTTTCTCACAAACTTTGGAAGAGCCGCACGGGCCTGTGGGTGGCCCGAGGACAAATGGCCATATTTTCTGGCTCCGCTTCTGACAGGGGAAGCACAGGCGGCTTACCAAGTCGCAAACCATGCAGGAGGAACCCCGTATGTAGAGATAAAAGCGGTGATTCTGGACCACTTAGGGTTAGACGCAGAGGCCTATAGACTAAGGTTTAGAAAAGAGAGAGGGGTGACAGGCGAGAACCCCAAGACCCTATTTCTAAGTCTCAAAATGGCAGCTGACAAATGGCTGAAATCAGAAAGTCGCAGTAAAGAGGAGATAATGTCAAGCATATACCTTGAGCAGTTCATGGAGGCATTACCTTATGGGACACAGCGATGGCTGAGGCAGCACGCATGTCTCACAGTGATACAAGCCATAGAAATGGCCTCCAATTATGCGAGGGCGCAACCACGTCCTTTTCCTTGGGATACAGACAAAGGCACCAAATCTGTCTCTATGAAACCTGAAAGGAAAAACAGACCTGGTCCAGAGGTCCCCAAGCTAAGACCCGTACGAATGGATGTGGTTCCTGCAAGGGGTCCCCAATGCTTCGAGTGTGGAGAGTGGGGGCACATCGCACGGCTCTATCCAAGAAAATGAAGCCCAGAAGAACCGATGGAAGTCGGATACATCCCCAAAGTGGTGATGTACACCGCAGAGATGGGACCGTCCTTCTATGTACGGGTATATGTGAATTAGAATAGTGTTAAAGCCCTGTTGGACTCAGGGTGCAGACAATCAGTCATAAAAAAGGGACTAGTACTTCCCTCCCAAATAATTCCCAAGGTCCGGGTACACATAATGTGTGTGCACGGAGATGTGAAACCATATCCAGTAGCACACCTTGCTTTGCAACCAGTAGGAAGGACCCCTTGTGCAGTCAGGGTAGGAGTTGTGGACTCCCTTCCGGAGGATCTGATCATAGGGGTGGATAACCCGGACTTCCTTTCCATGTTCCGAACTGAAATCAAGGAAAGGGAAAAGAAACCACATAACACCTATGTAACATCCGAACCTTGGGTCCTGGACCGTAGCTTCAAATTCGCACAGGCCAACGATCCGACCCTTCTTAACGCATGGGAGTATGCACATGTAGAGCAGACAACCCCCTCTGGTACATACCCTCGTTTCCTGATACAAAACGATCTTCTGTATAGGGAAGGAAAGGCCAATATGACCCCCCAACTAGTGGTGCCAAAAACATTCAGGGAGCAGATTCTCTTCTATGCTCATACACACCTTACAGCGGGTCACTCAGGGGCAGAGAAGACCACCCAAAACATAGTCAAGCACTTCTTCTGGCCAGGCATATATAAGGAAGCAGAGGTATACTGCAAACAATGTGCAGTATGTCAGAAGAAAAATATGTACAAACCTCCATTGGTCCCTCTACAACCCCTACCTATTATAGGGAATCCCTTCGAGCGGGTAGGGATGGACCTCATCGGACCCCTACCCCGTACCGGGAGAGGTCACACTTATGCCCTAGTGGTGGTGGACTACAACACCAGGTTCCCCCGAGGCCTTCGCATTAAGTTCCCCAACATCAAAAAGCATAGCCGAGAAACTGATCGAGCTGTTCTCAAGGGTGGGGTTCCCCAGGGAGAGCCTGACAGATCAGGGTACGCCCTTCATCTAAAAATTGATGAAAGAGGTATGCGCCACGTTAGACTTACGGCACATACGCACTTCAGCCTATCACCCCAGACAGACGGCCTGGTAGAGCGCTACAACAGATCCCTCAAGGCCACAAATGTTGGCAATAGAAAACAAAGAATGGGACCGGATGTTACCTTCGGCCCTGTACGTGTTGAGGGCCCAAGTCCAAAGCAGTCTAGGGTACTCTGCGTTCGAGCTTCTCTACGGTCGCCAGCCTCGTTCTCTCTTGGAGATAACGAAGGAGGCCTGGGAGAAAGAAGAGGCCTCAAACCAAAAGTCCCTACTGGAATACACCCAACACCTCAGATCAAAGCTAGGGAAATTAAGGGATCTGGCCTATTCCAACCTGGAGAAATCCCAACAAAAACTAAAACATCAGTACGACAAAGGAAAGAAATGGAGAACCATGGCAAAGGGCGATTGGGCCCTGGTACTACTACCCTCCTCGACCCAGAAATTCAGGAGCGAATGGATGGGGCCATACCAGGTCATCGAGACACTAGGTAAAGCCACATATAGGCTACGGGTATCCCCTACACAGCAGCAGTGCTTTCACATTAACATCCTAAAGAAATGGATTGGTCCCCTACCCAAAGCCACCCACTTCAGTGTACCCTCTGGGGAAGAGGGTTCTACACTAGAGCAGCTACCAATAAACCCAGACTTAACTGAAGAGGAACGAAAGGAACTGATAGGCACCTTGCGTCTCTTTTCAGGTCTTTTCTCTGACACTCCAGGGAAAACACAAATGGTAGAACACCGCATAGAAACAGAGGAAGGAAAGATCGTAAAGCAGAGGACGTACAGGATACCAGCAGCCAGACGCCAGGACATAAGAAGGGAGGTGCAGGAGATGCTCAGACTTGGGGTGGTGGACCCTCCCGGAGCAATTGGTCATCCCCCATTGTTATGGTCCCTAAACCAGATGGGTCAACCCGGTTCTGCATGGACTTTAGGGCTCTTAACGCCATCTCCTCCTTCGACGCCTTCCCTATCCCGCGTGTCGACAAACTAATAGAACGGATAGGGGAAGCACGTTACATTACCACGTTGGACCTGACCAAGGGATATTGGCAGGCCCAACTGAGAGAGGAAGACAAACGCAAAACGGCCTTCGCCACTGAAGACGGCCTATTTGAATTTAATGTTCTGCCCTTCGGCCTCCATGGGGCCCCGGCAACTTTTCAAAGGTTGATGAATGAAATCCTAGCCCCGCCTGCTCGATACTCATCGGTGTACTTAGACGACATCGTCATCTTTAGCAACACGTGGAACGAACACATAGACCACATAGCTAGAGTACTGACAGCCTTGCAGACCGCAGGTTTACACGTCAACTCAAAAAAATCCAGAGCGGCCTTTCCTAAAGTTAAATACCTGGGATTCATGCTTGGGGAGGGAGTCATAGCGCCACAAGAAGAGAAAATAAAGGCAATACCCAAACTCCCTTCCCCACCACCAAGAAAGATCTAAGGGCTTTCTTGGGGCTCATAGGGTATTATAGACGTTTTATTGGGAATTTTGCTGAAACGGCTGCTCCACTGACCGACCTGTTAAAGAAGAATGTTAAGAACACTCTGGTATCACACCCTCCGGAAGGGGCAAGACAGGCCTTTGAACACCTGAAACATGCCATAACCTCTAGTCCGGTTTTGATACCCCCTGACTTTACCAAACCCTTCACTCTAGCTACAGATGCCTCCTACGTAGGCAACGGGCGGTATTGTCACAAGAGGGGGAGTACGGGACCGAACACCCACTGCTTT
This sequence comes from Lissotriton helveticus, assembly GCF_964261635.1. Classification (NCBI taxonomy): domain Eukaryota; kingdom Metazoa; phylum Chordata; class Amphibia; order Caudata; family Salamandridae; genus Lissotriton; species Lissotriton helveticus. The sequence goes on from NC_136067.1 coordinate 1,003,233,581, forward strand.
TCATAAGTAGGAAACTACATCCCAGGGAGCGTAACTACCCCACGGTAGAAAAGGAATGTTTGGCCATACGGTGGGCCATTGACAAGTTACGATATTCACTGGAAGGCCAGTCCTTTATCCTATATTCAGACCATGCACCCCTCCAATGGATGCAGAAGAACAAATCCCTCAATCCTCGAGTGCTACGGTGGTTCTTGTAATTACAGCCCTTTGCATTTACAGTAGGACATAGGAAAGGGGCTGAGAACAGCAATGCAGATTACCTATCCAGAGTACCTGTCCTCCCCGAGAGGGAATATCCAGGGGGGGAGGAGTGTAGCGAGGTGGGGAGGGAGCCGACCCCTGATGACTGGTGGGTCGCTGACGCTGAATCCCCTCCTTCCCTCCAGAGAGACTGGGAGCCCTGGCAGAGCGACACCAAAGCCGAAAAGGAGGAAGGAGCCTTTAATTGGGTGTTCACCAACGAGGACAAGACCACGCCCCCTGATGACGTCCCGGAGTCCGGAATGGACAAGAGCCAGGAAGTCCTCTACACGTCGTGCAACGTCACCCCGGAGGAAGAGGGCGGTCGGAGTCAGGAGAGAGGAGTTCGGAATCCGGAAAGCGTGTGGAGAGGCGAGGAGTCCCGTGAGCGGAGGAGAGAAGGTGAAGACGGCGAGAGACAGCCAGGAGGCCAACGACCCCACGAATCGCCGTGCCACACTCCCGAGGGAGGAGTGTGGCTTCAGCAGGTACAGCGGCGTTTGTCGACCTGGGTGGGGAGGAGAGGTGGCCCTCCTGTGTAAATTGTGTAGTCACTGTATATAGTCTTCTAGTACCCGCGTTACGTTCCTGTGTCCCTACATCCCCGCGTACCTACCCTCCCTTACCCGCCTGCCCGTCCCTTATCTTACCCTTCACTCTTCCCTCACGCTGCCCCAGCACTGTAGATAGACTGTAAAACACATACCAGCGGTGTCCCCAGCATTCCGGTCTTCCCCAAAGGGCTATCAGAGTTAAATACTTGAACTAACGGCGGTCCCTCTTGTTGGTTCTCTTTTGGCTGGGCGATGAGGGGAGGTGAGGAGAAGACTCCCGAAGACCGCCGACTGCCAGAAGGGGTACCCCGTGCCAGAAACAAGCTTAATCCACCGCAACCACGGACCAATCCGGATTCGCCCGGGAAAGACTGACCTCACGCAGCAGAAGAGCATTGTTAAAAATAAAACCCAGTTTACCCAAGAAAAGTCTCCGGTCTGTTCCTGACCACCAACCCTCGCTACAGATACCAAACATGAAATGCTTATCTGTCCTTAATCAAAATGAGCATTTATTAAATGTATTAAGGCAACCAAATGCTATCCTATTGGAGGGGTAGGCCTCACAGTAGTGAACAACAATTGTAAGAGTTTTTAACTAACAGGACATGTAAAACCCAGAGGTATGGGTGTACCATTGTTTAATTACAATGCATCCTATGAGTGTAAACAGTGTTAAGCATACTGGAAATTGTAGGACCAAGAAAAAAGTGGAAATAATGAAAAAAGTTAAAAGTACAAATAGTCCCAGTATGCATGATAATGGTGACTGAAAAGTCAATTGTCTCTCCCATGGGCTGGGACCAGTGGACAGTTATAACTGTAGCAATCCACACCAATATTTCTCATCCTTCAGGGCTCCTGATTTAAACAAACTGTATGTGCCCCATAGGGGCATCCTTCCCTCTTCGCCAAAATAATGCAAAGAGTATGCACCCATGGGAGCCACTGTTGGTCCTCCACATAGCAACACAGAGCACCCAGGGCCACTGTGCCTCACCCTTCTTCCATCTTGTTCTACAGAGGACACAGATGCATCAGATACAGTCATCCATTACCCCACATGCTAACCTTTCTGAATCAGGTTGTTGGTTCCTGGGTTCGAACTTTATCTCACATCCTTTTAAATAAAATAGACCTTGCAGGGAAGGTATCCTGCATCATGGAGCCCTGCCTGGCAACATCTTCTGGACTTGCCCCATTGGTGGATTTTGTGAATAAAAAAGTGACAAGGTTCAAAGGTAAAACCTTTGACCTCTAGTTTTCCTCAACACAGACCAATGTTAAAATGATCCATAGCATAAAAAGAATGGAGGGCCAACCATTCCCAAACAAAATCTGAGTGTATTGCAAAAGACACCCCTGATGCTGTTCTGGAAGAGACCCCAGTGCAGGCCTTCAAGTTAATCACAAACTGTGCAGAGTAAGAGGGGGGTACAGGAGGGCAGATAACAAATACCTCAGGATATAGCAAATACCTCAAGAGTACTAATACCACAATCTGCCTTCTCTAAAATCTCCAGGAAAATTGAAAGAAATTATTGATTGGGCATATGGTACCTATGTAAAGCATGTGAGGCACTTCAAGCACGCATGTCATGTCCCAAGCAACACATGTGTCATGTCATTGACTCTAATCTCTACTCTAAACTGGCCAGCCCTGGTTGATTACCTTTTTTCGGACCATGTTTTTGCTAGCATTACTCCTGCTATTGGGTGCCCCAATGGAAGTGATCCGGCTCTAAAATCATGATGGCAAAACTGGTTTCACCCAAATGTTTGTTTTACTTTCCTGTAAGGCCATGGTAGATGGCACAGAAATTGTTCCAATGGTGTGGAAGTAAAAGGTTATGTGTGGGCTGCAGTATACATGTCCACAACCCACCCATAAATATGCCAACAATTTTTGGCTGTCATAAGCACCACTATGCTCTGATGGGGCTTCAGTCTTAAAGTACTTTGGTAAAAAACAGAATGGTAAAAGGCATCTGACATGTAGGAAACCAATTTCTATATATTAATAAATCACGCTTGAAGTGCACCTTGTGAGCACATGGGGCAGGGTGGCAATATATCGAAGAAAAGTGGTCCAATAAATATTTGAAATAGTTGCCCTCAGAATGACTGAAAGCGTAAACGCTATTTCCATTGTTGGGGGTTAGACTTAATTTTCCATAAACAGGCCAAGGAGTTATTAAATACTTATTTGACACCTGCAATTTAGAAAATACTAGAAAGGAAAAGTTATTTTTCACTTAGTCTTAAAATGTAATTGAATGATGAAATCTGGGTTTTGATACCTGTAATGGGATAGTAACTTTGTAAAAATCAATTTTGTGCTGCATGGGTCAAAATTGGCTTAAACCAGTTCTGTCACTTACCACACCTCAAGTGGGCAATATTCACACCTGGGTAGACCTGCAGAGGCTAATTGCCATGTCTCCGGACCCAGGAAGGCAGCCGTGTTGTAAACAACTGGCCCTTACCAGAAATTAGCCACCTGGGAGGGGTCGAGGGCAGCTGGAAGAACAAATAATAGCCTCAACACCTCTTCTTTTGAGTCAGTGCTCCCAATTTGGGTTGACAGGATCTGCCCCTATTCATTCCCAGAACTTTCTCAATTGTGTGAACCACAGCCACAGCAGGAGAAAGAGCCAGTTCTTCCACCGACAGAGGGCAGCTTAGCTCAAGTAAATAGGGGAGTGGCTAAGGGTCTGCCTGGATCTCCTCCAGAGAAAAGAAAGGGTCAGCCGGACTGAATTTTGTGCTTCTGAGATTTTTTACTGAGAGCGAAGACTAGGTGCTGCAAAATAGGGTGGGCATGGAACAGGAATGTAGACAGGATTGGAGAGGAACGATTCTGTAATTGCTGGACACAATTAGTACCTCATCATTATCTTCAGAGAACATTCCCGGACCTGTGAATATTTTGCATGAAGAAGATGGCCCTTCTGGAAGAAAAAATACATCTGGGTCCTAACTTTTACCTGCAACTGAAACTGCGCTCCAAGGGTCACGAAGCTGAAGTCCTGTTTGCCTGCACTAAGAACACAAACTTTGCAAGGCCCTCTGACACCAATGAGATAAAGTTGATTACAAAGGATCTGGCTGAAAAGAGATTTAGTGCATAAAAGCCTCCATTGAGGACCTACTGCTCCAGGCCTAATTAAAACGAAATTTACAAGCAGCTGGAGAAAAGTGGGACTCAAAACTATTTGTACCTCTTGAAGACCAGGAGAAGATGTTAATGCTTGCCCAGGGACGTCACACCCAAGGCTGGCAGGAAAACCAGGTTGTCCCTCCCAGAGCTTTTTGCTTTACAGTAAAGGGGTTCATCGGAACCTCACAGTGAAGGTGCCAGGTCTCATGAAGCCCTGCCTAGCTACAGCTTCCAGTCTTGCTCCACTGAAGCATTTTGAGAACCAAAAAAGTGACTAATTCCAGAGTTAAAACCTTGTATTGGCATATGCAGATAAACCCATCTCTGCATCAAATCAACTCCAAAAGTTACACAATTCAGATTTCACTCACTCGAGACTTTTAGCTCCAAAATCAACAGCTTTATTGGGAGTTTGATGGTGACTCATCCAACTTTGAGGAACTCCATCAGGAGCAGAGTTGGACCTTGTCCACATGAAGGATTTTGACTTTCACTTCAGAGATTAGGTTTTATGATAAGAACTTTGACTTGGATGACTGGCTTGGTGCATCTCACCTCTGCTCAATTGTGGTTGGCCTGAAATTACACCTAGGAACCAGTCCAACATCTCCCTGGTTCAGCATTTAGGAATTAAAAATTCTATCTTCAGTTCCTCACCATGCAAGCAATTGAATTTACTTTTTCCAAACCTCTGAGCATTCTCTGTCCTTAGTGCTGACAAGACTGCTAAACAAGACGCTTCTCTTGAAGGAGAGTAACCATACTAAGGTAGGCTGGTTAGACCAAGTCTTTCCAAGGTACCCCAAAAGGCCTAGCCAAGGGCACTCACTGTTACACAAACCTCTGTTCATATAGCATTCAGTGCTAGTCTTACGTCTGTGTCAACCTCTCTGCCTAATGGCTTACATCACATCTTCCATAACTTGGGGTGCTTAAAAAAGTGTTGGCAGACAAGTGTGAAGGTATCAAAGTTAAAATCTATCATTATCACATTCTGCCCCTCCACAGAAAAAACAAAGGTGTTTTCAAACATTCTTGACTGCACCAAAATATAAAATTCAAGTTCCCTTTGCCAGATTCTGGGACAAGATTGAATCACTTCCCTTTTCATTTATAGAAAGAAGAATCTTGAACCATTTTCAACTAGACCTAGAAAAAGGAATCACCAGGGACAGCGAAATGACAGAATCTCAAAAGAAGTTTGCATTCCGAAGAAAAAGTAAACAAAACCATGAACCAAATTGGAAAATAAATCCTAGGAGTCTTAATATTTTAGTGCCATGTAGCCATTTACAGCAAGCACTGCTTTAGCAAAACTAAGTTAAACATGTACTGAACAATATAATTATCAATGTGTAGATGTTTATGATGAAATGGATTTTCATCAAGGTATACCAAGTGACAACAGATATTCATCACTATAATACATTATAAAGATATTGTAAATCATAGAGGAAGTCCATGACATCTTGAGGAACGAGGATGAAGGCAAGATTCTTTATAAAGTCATGGAACTCCAAGTTAACTTGCAATATCCTTATTATGTACATCAGTAGATACGTTATTCCGAATAATACATTGTCATGCATACCATGGATGGTCATACCATTACTCTCCTCACACACCCCTTTGTGTATTGCCCTTTCAAATTCATTGCAGACAAGTAAAATAGTATCAGAATGTGTACTTCAAAATTAAACACACCCAAGAGCAATTAGTATTTTTTTTTTAAGTATTAGAAACAGTTTAATGTAAGTTCTTTTTTGACCTTGCATCCTTGGTGTGGTTTCCCCAAACATTTTACTTCCAGGCCTCCTGTTTTCAACTGTTTTTGCTGACTTTGTTTTTGTCGGTTGTAGAAATCTGTGTACATTCCCACTGCTAAAGTGCATTTACTCTGTATCTAAAACATGGTTACATTAGATTATCCACAATTCGCATATTTGATTTACTTATACGTCCCTAGTAAAGTGCATTACATGGTCCCAGGGCAAGGAAATAAAATGCTACTAGAGGGCCGGCAGAACCGATTGTGTCACCCACTTAAGTATCATGTTAAATATGGCTCAAGTCTGCCACTGCAGAGCCTGTGTGCGGTTTTAAATTACCATGTCAACCTTGCAAGTTAACTTACTTGTCAGGCCCAAACTTTCCTTTTTATTACCTATATGTCTCCCCCTCGACAGCTGTTGGCAGGGTGCAATGTATTTAAATAGGTGGACCTGTACTTTTAAGTTTTTCATGGCCTGGTTGTGAAATACACTTAAATTCGTTTTTCACTATTGCAAGGCTTATCTCTCCTATAGGATACCATTGGGAGTGCCTTATTACATTGTATAGGTGTAGTTTCCAACAGGAAAATAAAATTTGGTATCTCTTGATTCACAATTTAAAAACACACCTTGTAGTGAAGTTATGTTTTAAATTGTGGTTCACGCACTGCCACTTTTAGAAAGTTACAAACAACACCACAATTGCCAATACTGACTCACATTCACAAACTCACTAATCTCTGTGATCACACAACTGAATCACTGTGATCAGCATTTATTTAAGCAATTGTTTTGAGTATTTGTTGAATCTATTAAAGATACTGTAACAATATTTAACAAAAATTACTCATATTTGTACATATACAGAACGAAAATTACTGACATGAGCATGACCGAGCATTATCAATACAATCCACACAACACAAAAAACTAATAAAACAATGATGTGAATCACACACAAAATATTAAAAGCAATGTGCCCAGGTCCCGACTTTTGTTGCCCCATAGACCTTAACTTTTTTCAATCTCCATTTGTCGCTCATAATCATATGGGCTAAACAACCTAACTCTGGAGGATCTACTGCTCCAATGACATTTCAACCAATTACATCAACAAGCTTCAAAAGTCATTATTTACAATGCACTTGTTTGATCAAAAACTGTTGTTGTGTTTCAAAACCTTGTCCCTTTGTGAGTTCCCTCATCCAAAAAATCCGCAAATGCAAACCAATTAATCTCATGCACTTCTTAACTGGAAATGAGTCCAACAGTAATGAAAAATGAAAATACGAGATGTTACGGCTGTGAACTTTAGGTGGAATCTCATCCCCGACACCCTGCCATGTTTCCTACATTTCAACATGTCTAACAGCATTCTACCCCCGAAAAACACGTATTACTTACTTCAATTACTCCGCAAGTTTATCAGGCGTAATCTCACAATGGCACCTCCACATTCTGCAGCTGTCCTACTTGGAACAAGTATTTTCCGCACATCCATTTATCAAGGTTCTCAGTTACAATAGGCTGCTCACCAGTGGGGGTGTTCCCTCATCTCAGTACTCATTGTTCTTTTGTACTCAAGTATTCTGGGAACTGCAGTTTCGTGATTTCTCTGCCTGAAGGTGAGTGAGACCTCAATAATTAAAACTCTACAAACAAAGGGATAGTGTAATGGGTGCCTGCTGCAAGTCATGGTGCTTAATTGAATTATCTGGTGAAGGAAACATTCACCAAGCTAATGCAGCAAGGTATTTACAAGCCAATAAAAGGCATTCTGGGAGTAGATTCCACAGTGTTTAAACTGACAGGACAGTCTTGAGATCATGCTAATCCAATGACTCTAGAAATGCCATTAATGGGGATTATACATTTTGCAGCTTTGCCATTTAATTTAGCTCATCGATTGCAGTGTTAAAACAAACAATTAAATGAGTTTCTCTTTGTATCAGCCGCCTTTCAAAATCTCCACCTTGATGATCTGAAATGATTATTGCAAGCACAGTCGAAAGTAATTCATTTTCCAAATGTTGTTGATTAATCCAATAGATCGCCATTGGAGTTGTAAATGCTTTCCACTGTATCCTGGACTTATTTTGATTTATCCTTTGGCAAACATCTTGGTTCGGTATTTCAATATATAGTTTTCCCTAGGGAAAAAATCACCCAATAGACTATACTTTTAGTTTTGCCGTTAGAAAAGATGATATGTTTGCGAATTACGTTTCGGTGTATGAACTCTACCGTCTGACCACAACAAGTACACATTACACATTTGTGGTGTCCTTCCACAGGGGCCAAATTACAAAACAGTCTCAAAGTACATTTAACTGATAGTTGCTGTGTATAAGCAAGGACAACTTGACCCCTTAAGCTCTGGTCTTTTTTTAGCACAAGCAGTGGTCTCTCAAATGACTAATCCAATTTTGCAATCAGGTGCCAATTTTGGGTAATAATCCTTTTGAGATGGTTACTTTTTGTACAAAACGTAGACACAAAAACTAGGCATTCAGATCTTGTTCCATCCCTTTTAATCAAAATTGATTCCCGTGGAATCCGCCAAGCTCTCTTAATTGATTGTTTTCTCAATTTTTGGGCGATGAACGTTCCTTAAGCTTTCCAACCGAATCATTCGCATGCTGAAAACAATCAAGTTTCTCTGAACAATTACATCAATCCTTAAGAATTTTGCAAAGATAAGTTATCATGAAGACTCAGAGGTTATGGTCATATCAGTAATGTTCGTCCTGTATATGTAATATGGGGAGCATTTATGCTCCCAGCCTAGTGAATCTGCATGTTCATTCATTTGAACAGGAACACATTCTGACAGACACTAATCCCTATGTCAATTGTATCAAGACATGGAAAAGGTACATCGATGATGTCCTGGTGGTATGGCGGGGGACAAGTAAGAAGTGCATGGAATTCCTTAATTGGCTGAACAACAGAAATGAGTCCCTTCGCTTCACTATTGAAGTAGGTAGAGACAGGTTGGCGTTTTTGGGTCTCATGATCGTGGCAACCCCAGAGGGCCTACAGTCAGAATTGTACAAAAAGCCATTATCCAAAAATTCCCTTCTTCGTTTTGACAGTCACCACCAGAAAGCACTGCGGGAAAATTTGCCTTACGGGCAGTTCCTCCGAGTTCAGAGGAACTGCTCCAATTCATCATTTTTCAAAACTCACTCGACTGCCCTACAGGAACAATCGGCGTCCCGGAAATATCCACTTAGATTGGTGCGGCGTTCGCTCAAACGTGCAAGAAACAACAACCGTCTTGCACTTCTGGAACCATCTGTTCCCAAGCCCCCTCTACTCACTTTCGTTAACACTTTTGGTACCCTCTCCAACAAAATACAGAAAGTGGTAAACAAACATTGGTCCATTTTAAACTCAGGACATACATCAATTCAGAGGCCTTTATTTTCTTTCAAGAGAGGTCCCAATCTCAGAGATCAAATGGTACACACCAGACCCCGAGAATAGAGACCTAGGGCCCTAGGTTCCCTCTGGGATCTCCCCCCTCTGACGGTCCACCATCCATGTGGGTCTTGCCAATCCTGCCCGCAAATGAAAAAATCCACTGAAATAGACATAGGTACTACGAGACCCTGGATCCAGAAGAGGTTTACGAATTGCAACAGCGATAAGTTAATCTATCTCATCACGTGTCCCTGTGGACTTAAGTATGTAGGGATGACAACTTGCAGAATAAGGATCAGAATATCTGAACATAAGAGTACGATCAGATGCAGGAGGCAGGCCACTAAGTTAACCACTAAGTTAACCAATAATTTTTTAGAGGCACGCCATCCCTCGACTGCCTTTCAGTAGACAGTCATTGAGCAACCTCATATTCCAGCGCATGTGGCAGATGTGTGTAAATATCTCTTATTAAAAGAACAGAAATGGGTTTTCAAATTGGGCATCAGCAGGACAGGCTTAAATGATGATAGATACGAGCTCATTGGGGGTCTTGCTGAGCTGATAAATGACCACAATGTATCCCTAGTATAGCTATATATGGAAGTTTTGCTCCACTGATGAATTATGGGCATTGTATGCTAGACATTACATGAGAAGTGCATAATTCTTTTTCTTCCTTGTTGTTATCCTAGTGGTCCCGTATTAGATTTCAAATGTCATGAGGATTGCCTCCATGAAGATGTAAAACGGTTTTTAACAACTTGTGCTGACACCTAACGTTATTTAGTACTTGTGGAATAGAGGACGCATAAGCTATGTGAGAACCGCTTTTCAATCTAGGCAGTTCTGTTAACTACAGTTCATGAAATAGGCGCGAACACGGGAAGATTGTCATCTTCCCTATAATCGCCTATGTTTTTGGCAGTGGCATGATGTGAGAAACAGCTTTTCAATTAAGGCGTGTTGACAATTACACTGTGTGAACTAGACGCGAACACAGGACTATTTCACTTTTCCCATAATTGCCTATGTTAGTGTTGGTGGCATTTTAGTATTCTGCTTGGGTTGTAACAACACTACGTGAACTATTTTGATGGTAACATTTTTCCTACAGTCGCCGGCGTGATTGTTATGGTTATGACGACACTTCAATTGGGCTAAACATCCGACTTTCAGCCTATAAGACGGTATGAATCAAGCCGACCAAGCATCATTTTCACGTCTGACCAATGAGAATCAGGTCACGAGAACATTTGCCCCAATGGGACACGGTGTTTTAAACGGCAGTTTCTCCCTGCCGCGGTACCTCCCCAGACGGCTTAGACGCCGGCTAAGAAGTACCGACGGACAGGTGAGTGCTGCTTTTTCTATTTTGCTACCGATAACTTCGGACAAGGTCATCTCTGCCCACTACAGCGCACTTCTTTTAACTTAGCGTATGGGACTCCTAGGGCTCTGAGCATCTCGTGTTAGTTTAAACGCAGAGCACACTTTAACGTACATCGCTTTGGGTCTCCTATCCCGACTACATGCTTTGCATGAAGAGGCATTGGAAGGAGAGTCAAGATTAAAGTCGAATTTGTCCACGACTCTTTTTTCCGCGTACTGCTTTAGTCATGATGCATGAGCGCTACTTAGGTAGTTCATACCCGATTTTACATTGAGAGCACATAGCGTTATATTCTGAAACAAGGAGGGGCGTGCCTTCATTGATATGTTTGCTTGCCCCCCTCTTATAGAGCGGTGCTTCACTCTACTCCTGAGCCGCTGCCCGGTGGGGTGAGGTCCTTACCTGTCAGGAGTCCGGTAAGATGTATGCTTTTTACCTCTAGGAATATAATGATATATCCTATGATGAGATAATGTGACACTTTATTGATATGTGTTGGTGTGTATTGGTCTGGAACACAATATGATGGTCCATACTACAATGGCTTCATATTCCTCTGTGTATGTATAAACATGGATAGGTACCTTCGCTTTATACCTTTTTTTCCTGTGTTTGTAGTGGAATACACAACTCCAGTAACAGGAGACGACGTGGACACCTATAAAATCCAGGTGACCTCTTTCCTTGTTTCCCTATGACAACATTTATGATTTATCACATTTATCACTTTCTGCAGTAGCACCAGTTACATAGGTCCTGAAGAAAGCAAGGACATAATGTGTCTTAGAATTGCTGAAACATGTTGACCTCGTACTTCATCTGAACAGTTATGTGTTTAAAACTGTCACTGCCTACTTTTTAACATTGGAAGAGTGAGTAGCAACAGAATAAAATAATTTTCAGTACTTTCTCATCCAATTTTAAATTCACACCCTTTTTCATTTCACACTTTATTGGTACTGCAGCATCAGTCACTCTGTTCCACTACATCCTCACAACAGAGTAGTAAGACCATTGAGAGACCTATCTGAGTGAAAGAGGTCTTTTAACCATCCTGGCCCTCCTCCGCAAAAGTTGGGGGCTCTCTTTCTTGAATGGTCATGAAGGAACCCCAAGTGATGAAGGGCGGTTCCGTGTGGTGACTGATGGGTATCCCCAATTGACCATTCGGTAGGTTTATTCGGAGGGTAGTTATCAGATACAGACACACCAGTGGGGAGTGATAGGTGCCCTGTCCAATTTCTTATATACACACATTTATTGTGGACCCTGTGACACTCGGTGGTAGTTGAGTTAAGTAGGGAATGTGTCATAGCTTGGTCGTTAAATTCCCTTGGGCCCCTAACTGATCGGTGTTATGTTTCATCCTGTATATGTACAAATATCAGCAATTTGTGTTGCATATTATTGCAGTGTTTAATAGATTGAACAAATAATTAAAAAAAATAGTTTAAATAAATAGTGATTACAGTGATTCAGTTATGTGATCACGTAGATAAGTGAGTTTGTGAATGTGAGTCAGTATTGGCAAATGTGGTATTGTTAGTGATGTTGAGTGGCTTAGCCCTACCGATTAACCCCTTGAGCGCTCGAGACGGAACCACTCCGTCACGAGCCACAATCACGCTTAGCTGGTGACGGAGTGGTTCCGTCACAGCGCCCCGCCATCGCTGCCACGATTCTGCGCCTGCGTGGCGGTTTTATTGAGCGGGCGGGGCCGTGACGGAACCACTCCGTCACAAGCACAGCACGCCCTTGGCTCGTGACGGAGTGGTTCCGTCACGAGCATGGCGTCGCCGCGTGGCCCCCCTCCCCCTCCCAGCGCCGCGGTGGAATTACTGCCGCGACCAAGGGGTTAAGGGACCAACCCCTTTGGGTTTGTGCTGCCGCATTACATTTTATGAGTACTTTTCGATTGGGAAAAGATGGGGAAAATACATTTTGTGTCTCTAGACTAACAATTGAAAAACACACCTTATAGTGAAGTTGGGTTCTTTAATTGCAGTTCTGAAATGCCACTTCTAGAAAGTTGCCATTTTCTTACTTAAAGCATTTGGTGCCTTCTTCCTGTCTGTGGAATACACGTATGGGGTGGCTTCCTGCATTCCTTCTAGACAGCCACAGACAAAAGAAGGATAGGTGTGACTGAGTGGCCATCTGCATGTTAATGGGCCATCCTGAGCAGGAAGGGCGGGAGGAGCTGACACTCTTCACCTGAAGGGACTGGGTCCTGTTCCCACACAAAGGGTTATATACCCCCCGGTAGTGAGTTTGGAACAAGGGCAGGAAAGGCAGGGTCTTATGCTCTTCAAAGCATATTCTTTAAGTTTCTTACTTTAAAGGCCAAACTAGCTATAAGCACTGGACCTCTGACACCATGAAGTCAAAACATTTCTGGAACTGAGGATATTCTACCAGGAAGAAGGACTGCTGTGCTGTAGGAGGGATCTCCACTCTGCTGAACTGCTTTGCCGTGTTGCCTGCTGCTTTGTTCCCAGGAGTAAAAAGGACTGGCCCTGCGCTCTACATCCTAGAGCCTAGGTTTCTCCAAGTGCTTGTAGACTTGCCTCCTGTTGCTGAAGGCTCAGGTTTTTCAATGACTTCACATTCATCTTCAACTCAGTAGCTGGACTTTACTTGCTGTAAGCCTTGCTCTGCCAAGTGGTTCCAATCTAGTCCCAGTCCCTTAGGAATGAGTTTAAAGTGCTGAATCTGACAATAAATTGTGCATCAATGCCACTGCCCTGATTGGAGCCAACGCAGCACCTGCCGTGAGATTGGTATTGCCTCATCATTGCCGCTACGAGGACTGGCGCATCACACTAGGAACTTGCGCATTGACTCCAGAATCACTGCCTTGGAACCAACACATTGCCGGCACTGCTTGGAGAAGATCGACACATTGGCCCTCCTGCGTGGAGTAACAGAGTGCATCACAATAAGAACCGCTGCACTTCAAAATCGACCCTTCGTTCCACAGAACTGATGCCTCACCACTACTGCATGGACAAATCTCAACTGCACGTGGAGCATCAACTCATCGCATCCCATATTTCATGCTGCAACAAGAATTATGATGCTTTTTTCGACGGGCTCTGCGTGGGTCCTGTAGCCAGCCTGCGCTCCTGCGTGGGTGGCCTGAACTCTTGACTTTGTTACAGTCCAGTGTGAACAACTATTCTGACACTTATTCTTTAAAAATTCATATCATGAACTTCTACTTATTCGATTTGTATTTGTGATGTTTTGGTCTAGTTTTGTTCAGAATATAATAATCTATTTTCCTATACTGGTGTGGAGCCTTTTTGTGATGTTTTTACTGTGTTTCTGTGTGTTTGAGTGTGTGCACAAACACTTCACACATTGCCTCTTAAGTTAAGCCTGCCTGCTCTGTGCCAAGCAACCAGAAGGTGAGCACAGGTTAAATGTTGCTGTGTATCTGACTTACCCTGACTAGGATTGTGGTTCCTAATTAGACAGGGTGTATACTCTGACAACTAGAAACCCATTTTATAACAGTATGGTTAAAAATGCTGTTGCTGAGATTCCAAACTAACATGCAGCGATTCTATTTTTTCTGTAATTTCCTATAGCGAGGAATAAAATGAACGTTCTCATACACATCTACTTTCTGCTGATTACTTTTTTTAATAAAATGATTTCAGAAAGAAAAGCATGTTCCATTTTCCTTGATTAAATTGTGGCTATAATTAATCTCCGTGACCCACCTTTTCCCTGCCTGATGGGCCTGGGAGTGGGCATTATGATGTCAGAAGTCAGTTGAGCAGCTTCATTATTTCTTTATTACAGGTGACTAGAGATGTCACAAATCACCTGTAATAGATGGGATAATGTACCCCTTGCTGCATATTACAGGAATATTGAAAGTTTTCATATAGTTACTGCTTATCTATATACCGTGTTAAGTTAGCATGAGCTTATTAAATGTTTAAACGCCAGTTTTCCTTTTGCTGCTTCTGCACACGACACATAATTGTTGATTTAGCTTTCAGCCTAGAAGAGCATTGTGATTTACATGAGAATAATATGTTATTGCTCTGATATCAGCTTTGCTTGGTAAAATATGTCTGTACAGTGAGTGCTGAAGCTTCAAGGATAACTCGACACAGAATTGTTTTGAGGGCTGATCTCCGCACCTTCATAGACATAACATAAGTGCAGCTCCTGCCAAATTCTGGCTTTAGGCGCGTTTTATATTGCTTTGCTTAGAGCACACATACACACTTGATGCGGTTCGCATGCAGAGAGCTGGTGGAAGCTGATGTGATCTCTTCACACTAGGATCTTGAAGTATGGGGCCGCCCTGTTAAAACCCAAAGAGACCTTCTTAGATATTAATATAATATGCTAGTTAGGGAGGGTGAGAATTAGGTGTTGTTAACCCTTATTCATTACAGTATTTTAGCATGCTGTCACCTTTTGCTTTCTATGGACTAGTAACTATGCTGATAACTTTGCTCATGATAATATGTTTCCTTGTAATATTTAAGATACTGCGTTTGAGAAGATGGCATTAGTAAATAAATATTTCAAATGTGCACGTGTCCTCATTTACTCCACGTTCTGGTTTGAAATGATTGTATAAAGAAAGAGTGCTCATGTGTTCCACGTGACCTGAGGTATTGTAAGTTAATGTTCTGGTTTGTCTAAGCATTGGGCGTTTGTTATGACCAATGAGACACTGTAGCTAGCTCGGTAAGGGGGTTTTGGGTACTGAGGTGAGTTTTGGTTCACCCTTATTCACTGAGGTTCCAAATCTCTATGCACAGTTCTGTAGGAGAACGGAATCCCTGCTACATGGCGCCCGATCGTTGGTGGTCTTATATCATGACACTCTAGTAGTATATCATTCAAACCTTAACCCCTTCTCTGTCGTTTCCGGAAAACGGTGGTGTCGGACAAAACCTACCTATTTTTGAAATAGGTCTTTTCAAGCTTGAATCTTTCTGAAACGGTTTCCTTGAATTACTACCCAGTTGTGCTACAAAGTTTACTTTGTTTTTCTAAGTACCTGTGCAGTCATGGCCCAGCCTGTGGACATTCCGCAGCATAGTCGCATTGCGGTGCGCAATCATTTGCAGACTTATAATGTTCCCGTTGACGGCTTGGCTGTGATTTTGGTGGTGAGTGCGGAAGCAGCTTACCCATACGAACTCTTTTATTCGTGGGTGACATTTCCGGCTGTGGACGCTAATTCTGGTGTGTTCCACACTTACACTCCCTCAACTCTGCCGAATGAATATACTCCGTACAGGGCACTGGAGGTACCTATTGATCATTGGCAGCATCGCGTTTGGTTTGGTGGCGCCCTACCCCATTCTTTAACCACTCCGAGATTAGGTCCTTTGTCCATTCCAGGCGCTAATTGGCCTGTTCTGGCTGGATTTACTCCTCATCCTCAACACGTTAATTGTACCTTGCGGAGGTTCGTAGACTACATGTAGTTTCTATTGCCGTGATTCGTGCATTAGTGCAATACATAGGTCGTCATCTCCCGGGTGGGCCCCCGGGGGGTCCGGCTCTTCCAGCGGGACAGGGCAATTTGAAGCTCAGTCCTGTGATGGTCAATGCAGTGATGGGTAAGCGTCCCCAGGAGAAGGATGATTTTCCTTTCTGGCTTGCCGAGAAATTTGACCAGCTGGAAGCAGTATTTCCTGATACAACTCCTGGTGATAAACATAGGATCTTAACGATTAGTTTACCAAAGTATTTGGCTCCTGAACTCGTTGACTGTGAGACCTGGGGAAAAACATTTGCGGTGGTCTATGCGAGGTGTTACGGCACTCCGTCTATGGCTGTCCTGCCTACGATCATTAAACGTGTTCAAGATGATCACGGACCGGAGGCAGCGGTTGAATTGGGTATGCGCTTGTGTGGCTCCTTTGATATTGTTTGCGATCTCATTCTTGCTAATGTCAAGGGGGATGCAGTGAACTTTCAGGTGGCTAAGGCTTTGGAGGCGATTCCCGAAGCCGATAAACCCAGGCAGTTAGCAAGGATTATTGTGGCTGCTTATAGAAAAGTGGGTCGCAATAGCAAGGGTCTAAAGCCTTTCTCTGTCAAAGAGAAAGAGCAACCCCAAGGGCAGGCTTCAGAAACGGAAGTTCAGCCCAAGTCCAAGAAACAAAATTGGCCTAAAAAACAGAAACAGGGTAAGCAACAGCAACAACAGCAGACACAAGAGTCTCGCCCTGCGTCTCCGATGCCTGCGCAAACAGAACGTGTTTATGACTTGCGCAATGATTAAATCGCCTGATCGTTTTCAGGTTTCTGATCAACGCTCTCCTCGTTCCTTTCAGGACTCATCGGCCCGAAGACCGGTGGTGGAGGAGGCGGAAGGGGTCGGGGTGGTCAGCAAGGACGTGACCAGCCCCGCCAGACAGACGGTACAGGAAAGCAGGACGGCTTAACGCCGAAGAGACCGCAGTTTGCCAAAAAGAAAGTCGCGGCTTTAACAGCTCACCGATATGCCACAGATAGTGAGAACGCGGCTTCGGAATCTGATATGGGCACTGACTTTGCTGGGCAGCGCGGCGGAGATTACCATTGTGAGAGAGGCCCTGCGTCCACTACTGAAGGTGACAGCGACTGATATTTATGTTGTGATATAAACAGCTGATACACGAGT
This sequence comes from Lissotriton helveticus, assembly GCF_964261635.1. Classification (NCBI taxonomy): domain Eukaryota; kingdom Metazoa; phylum Chordata; class Amphibia; order Caudata; family Salamandridae; genus Lissotriton; species Lissotriton helveticus. Next base: position 1,003,250,778 of record NC_136067.1, read on the forward strand.
TGCTCCCCCTGATAGACTCTATGAAATTGTCCTGTTAATTGAAGGTGACATACAGCGTACTATTAAAGGGGTATTTTGGGAAAATCTTTCGTCTTCGTATGACATTTTGCTTTCGGAGGCTGACTGGCCCCCACCTTTTGTGCTCGCAGCTCCGCGAGGGGAGGAGGTAATCCTCCCGAGTTTCGCGAACACTGTCTCAAAAGAGCATGCGCTGCACTTTGCAGAAGAGTGGGCTAAGGCTCTAGCACCGGCTCTGTACCACAACCAATGTGGTTGGAATAAATTGTCCCCATGCCACGAGATTCCTTTACGGTCTCAGCCGCAGCCTCAACCTCAATATCCCATACGACGTGAAGCAAATGCTTCCGTCGCGGCAATCCTTGAACAATTGGAATATCAGGGAGTTATTGAAACATGTGTGTCACCGATGAATAACCCTCTTTTTAGTGTGACCAAGCCAGACGGGTCATATCGTTTGGTATTGGATTACCGGCATTTAAACTCGCATTGCCGTAACTGTGCAGTACAGAATACTCACGGCTCTGCCCTAGTGGATAGTCTTGTGCGTAAGCATTTTAAGACCATGCTTGACATTTCCAACGGTTTTTATGCCCATAGATTGGATAGTCTTAGCTCCCAATGGACCAGCTTTACTTGCGCCGGAGTCCAAAAACGATTTCGGCGTCTCCCAATGGGCTATAAGAATAGTCCTGGGATTTTTACCGCTCGCATTATCTCTCTTTTAGAGAGAATCGATCCAGATGCATGCTCGTATGTGGATGACATATATCTCTAAGACGACGAAATTTGGGAGCATCTGTGTCGAGTAAACAGCATAATTTGTAACTTTGCAGACATGGGTTACAAATTTAACTTTGCGAAATCGCACATTGCAGAGTACACAGTGTTGTTCCTGGGCTATGAGCTCAACAATGAAGGTAGAGGGTTGGCACCTCACTTCCTGGAGAAATGCGCACAGCTGCGCGCTCCGACAGCACTGAAAAAATTACAGTCTTTGCTGGGTTTTTTAAATTTCGGGAGAACTTACATTCCGGAATATGCCCAGCGTATCAAGCCTTTGTATGCTCTGATACAACCAACTTTTTCCAAATCATGCTGGCTGCCTGAGCACTCGGCCATCTTGCAATCCTTGCAGGCTGATCTGCTCGCTTCTAAATTCTTACTGACTCGTGATAACCACACTAACCTGGTGATAAGAATCATTCCTGGGACGGTGGGTTTCATGTACCTCACTTTTAATGAAGGAGACACAGTACCTATTGCTTACAAGTCACACTTGTACACTTCGGCTGAAATGCGGTTTTCCACTGTGGAAAAAATTTTAACGGCTGTGTAGATGGCGATTCTTAAGGAACGTGCTCTGTCACAGGGAAAACGCATGTTGGTTGTTACACCCTGTCCTCATTTGGAGGCAGTTACGAAAGCCAGTGTACCAAATTCTAAAGCTTTGCACCCTCGGTGGATTCAATGGGCTGCTTCCTTGACGTCCACGGATGTCCACGGATGTCACGTTTATTTTTGATGCCTCATTACGGTCGCAGGAGTACTTGCAGTATGAATTCGTTCATCCTGCTCCTCTGGCTATGCGACCTTTGGAGGTCTTCCATTGCATCATTTACACTGATTGTTCGGCGCAGGTTGCGCATGGCTTTAAACACGCCTACGTTTCCGCATGCACCATTGTGGTCGGTGCCATGGTTTGTCTAAGCATTGGGAGTTTGTTATGACCAATGAGACACTGTAGCTAGCTCGGTAAGGGGGTTTTGGGTACTGAGGTGAGTTTTGGGACACCCTTATTCACGGAGGTTCCAAATCTCTATGCACAGTTCTGTAGGAGAACGGAATCCCTGCTACAAAGTCACAGAGGAGGTCTGTGACCATATAGAGCAATAAGACTGAAGACTAAGGGGCAGATTTACAATAACTGGTGCATCCCTGCATATTAGCAGGGATGCGCCAGTTATTTTGTGTGATGTACAAATATCCTTGCGCCTCCATGGATGCGTTGTATTTACAATGCGGCGCACCATGGTGCAAGGATTGACAGATACATCACATATCTTTTGGCATAAAGGTGATGCAGTGCTGGAGTCGTGTCACAAGCACAATGCAACTCCAGCACTGCTCAGGGGCTGCCTATATTTGCTGTGCTGCGTCACTCCTTACGCCTTCTACAAGCAGGCATAAGGTTTCGACGTAGCAAAGTCGTATAAGTGACTCCGTGAAATCTTGTAGATTTCCCTGCGTCACTTTTACAAGGCTTTCTTGCGACAGAACCCCCACCCAGCATGCATTAAAACTGATAAAGGTATAATGTTGCGCAGAGTTTTACAACTTGACACATCTCCCTAGATGCATCATGTTGTAAATATATCACATAGTGGCGCATTGTTTACGCCGCCGCTGCACAACGGTGTTGTAAAGTTGTCGCAAGAGGCTCGTAAATCTGCCCCTAAGTTCCTGTATAGCGTTGTAGAACTTCAAAGTGATCTGCAATATCCTTATAGTATAGAGCATAGAGTACTTTATTACTTATAATAGATGGTCAAACCACCACCTTCACCACAAGCCACTTAAACCCTTGGTGCTTTGCTCATTCATATGAAATTGATAGTACATTTACAAACATGAAGAATACTAAACAAAGCTGTAGTTCAGAATGTGTAGAAACATTCAGAGAAATGCTATATTTCCTACAATTACCCAGTGCCGAAAAATAAACATGTTTCGAGAATATCTCCTTTTCTGCGTATCACTGAAAATCAGAATACAAAGAAGGAATAATCACTATGGTCAGTATTCTGCCTTTCTGCTTGCCCTGGCTCTGACCATAGGCATTGTGATGTCAGAACTCAACTGTAATAAGTTATTGCCGTTGAGTGGCTATGTCATAACTTTATAACAGGTGCTTCATTAGTTGCGTTTAATAGAGAAATTAGATACAGTGATTGCAGAGTATGCCACGTATTGTAAGGGAATTAAAGGCAGGCTGATATAAAGGGATTGCAGTCTACTGTGTATTATAAAACCATATATAATTATGTGAACCTATGTGCCACTTATGAACTCATGTCGTCAAACAAATGGAAAAATCTTATTACAAAAATGTTTTACCTTTTGGTTTTTTCGTATGACTCCGTTCTTTGCTTCCTCCGTTGTTTCACCCCCTCCTTTTTTCCTATCTTTCTCACCCTTCCTTTCCTGTGGGGCTACAAGACCTCTGAAGTGAATATTTAAGTTTGTTTGTCAAAATATATCACATAAACAAATTAAAAAATACGTTAATAAGTAAATGAATTTCTTGAGTTAAGGCATCAATACACAAAACGACCCTCTAAACACTTCCTGTCTACCTCACAGCAGAGTCCCCTTCACATTCCTTGATTTTTTGCCTTACTCCGCTGCAAGAAACAGAGGGTATGGTTGTTGCAGTTTTGCAATGCAAGCACCACTGTATTGTACTGAGAAAGGACAACTGTGAATTGAGCAGATGTGCAGCCTGAGTGCTGTTGTAGAGCTTCTTCCACAGAACGTGCCTTGCAGCAGTGCAATTAAATGCCAATATACAATATACTTATTAGCTCATTTGCAGCAATAATTTAGTTGTGGGATGTTTTAAAGTCAACAGCATACTGGTTATGATAATAAGGCCCCAGAAATGTTAGTGAAAATTTGAAGATAAGGTGGTGTACAAGGAGCAAGGAACACTAATAGCACAGAATTCTGCCTGGTCCTTGCTGACATTGTATTGGCTTTCCTGTGGATCAGCTGCTTTGCGCCTTGTTTTGTGTATTGGACTCGGTTCTGACTTAAGATGTAGAATGGCAACACATATAAAGTGTAGCACATTTCAGGGCCTTTGATGATCAGTAATATATGAGAAACATATTTCAGAAGGTAACTCATTAATATTGGCCAAAATGACCGTAGGAAAAAGATAACATTCCAAAATAAAAGACTCTTTGCAACGGGAAGCCTATCAAAAACTTTTCAATAGAGTACTCATCATTATTGAGCACAAAGTCTGTAAAACAATCACAAAAATATCATAAATTGGAGACTACATCAACCAGAATTTCCTGGGTCACATTGACCTGCGAGCACCCATAAATGCTGCCATGTGAGATTTCAACTTATCCCTCCTTCAAAAAGGCAGTAGGGGCCAGGTGTATCAAAAAAGAAATTTGAGATTCTCAAATAGCAATTTTTTACCAAATCGCTATATGAGAATCACAAAATGCTATGCATGTTAAAAAATCGCAAAATAATTGCGATTCGGTGATAATCGCAATTATCAATTAGCAAATACCGATTCTGTAATTGCGATTTTGTAAAATATGAAATCGCAAATTAACGACTCTGCTCCATAGTAGATCTAGGCAAGCACTTGTATGACTTGCGCTCAAAGGCAAAAGAGAAGGTGGCAAGCAGGCTTGCGGACGTAAAGCAAACTGGTGGAGGACCATCTATACAGCCAGCGTCCACAACCCTTGAGGACTTGGTGAAGTACACCCTACAGCTAGAACCCATCAGTGGCATAGCAGACATTGACAGCTCAGCCACAAACAACACCAGACGAGGTAGGATGCATACTAAATTACCCCAGACCCATTATGAACTAAACACCCCACTTAGAAATGACTCAATGATCAAGTAAGATTGCCACTCCGGTCCACAATTTTGTTACCACCCAGCAATACATCATGGGAGATGCAATTCCACACATAAAATAGTAAAGCAGTGATACAGAGAAACATATCCTCGGTTGAGACACACCAGTTAATGACCAAGATAAGCACAGCTTTTAGGTATACTAACTCAAGTACATTTATTTGAGAAATTGAAAGCAGGACATACAATAAGTAGTTCTCAGGTATTCACAGACAAACCTAGGCCACAGGGTGAAGACACACCAATTGATGAGGCACCTGAGCTACAGGACCAGGTAGGGGAAGAAGAGTCAGACACCACACACGTGCACTAAGACTAGGCAGGTACACTGTGGCTCCACTACAGGAGTTGGAGGTAGGAATGGAAGACAGAGTTCAGAAAGAGGAAGCAACCAGGATTGTAAAACTTTGACCTTTCAAATTAAGATTACGAACAACTACACGTTTAATGGCCTATTAATCTATAGACCACCTAATGCCAAGATGCCTCTGATTGAGCTTTTAAGTCCATTTTTAGAATCAAGCGTGACAGGCCCTGACTATACAATTTTAGGAGATTTTAATCTGCACTTGGAGAAAATTTCTGACCCCAAGGTAGTTTCATTTAAAGATGAAATGGCAAACTTTGATTTGGAACAAAAAGTACACCTAGATACCCATTGCGCTGGCCATACATTAGATGGCATTTTCACCTCATGTCAGAGCCTAAATATAATTGATACGCTCAAGGTCCCATGGTCAGATCACAAGATGGTCTCCTTCTCACTAGAAATTACAGAAGATACGGGGAGACCCGCTGAAACTATAAAGAAAACCACATATCAAGACTGGTCTAAAGTTAATCCCCAGGCTTTTATTGACACTCTCTGCTCCTCATACCCAACTCTCGATGTAGACAGTAACAAGGCCTGCAAACAATTTAATGAGTGGCTGGATGCTGCAGTTCAACTCACAGTCCCACAAAAGAGAGTCACCTTCAAAAGACCCCCTCACAACCATGGTTTTCAGAAGCTTTGAAGGCACAAAAACAGACGTGTAGAAGAGCAGAGAAAAAGTGGAGAACCAACTATGACATCCAGCTAAAATAAGAATATAAAGCAGTTCTAGCCAGCTATAAAAAATTAATAACAATGGAAAAAAGCAAATACTTTGTTCAGAAAATTAACGAGTCAAACAATTCTAGTAAAGCTCTCTTTGCTACTGTAAAAAAACTATCAAAAATTGAAAACAGTAGCCCAGAAGTAATGTCGTCAGACTTTTGCAATACACCAGGTGAATTCTTTGTGAACAAAGTATCATCAGTTTATGACTCCTTTAAAAGCCATAACACAGATATGGCAGATCAGGCTATCTCACACCCAATAAAGTCAGTGGAACAATCAGTCCAACCCATACTGTTCCACTTCACTCCTCCAACAGCAGATCAAATCCAGAAGGAGTTGCTTACCATTAATTCAGGCAGCCCAATGGATCCTTGCCCACCTAAAGTAATGCAAATCTGCTCAGAACAGCTGAGCCTGATACTAGAAACATTATTTGCTCAAATTCTTGTAACTAATACCTTTCCAGATGACTGGAAAAGAATATTGATTAGGCCTCTATTGAAAAAATCAAATCTGGATGGTGAAGAACCAAGCAATTTTAGACCAATAGCTAGGATCCCTTTCGCAGCGAAAATTTTAGAGAAAATTTTAAACAAACAGCTATCCCGCTACCTGATGGATGGTATCTGGCTAGACCATTCTCAGTTCGGTTTTCGTGAAGGACACGGAACGGAAACTGCTTTCATCACAGCTGTGGAAGAACTTAGGAAAGTGCTAGATAATGGAGCGAAGGCCGCCTTGGTGTTACTTGACCTATCGGCGGCCTTCGACACGGTCAGCCACGAGATTCTCCTAACTCGTTTAAAAGCAGCAGAAATACATATTTCAGCATGTACCCTCATTGCTTCCTACTTAGAGAACAGAACCTTCTCAGTAGAGGTAGAAGGAGCAAAATCTAAATCATTTAACTTACCATGCGGGGTCCCGCAGGGGTCCTCGCTGAATCCTACCCTTTTTAACCTGTATGTGGCCCCTCTTGCAGAAATTATAAGGGACTGTGGATTCACCCCAATATCCTACGCTGACGATACCCAAATTGTGGTGTCTATCAGCAAGGAGGTGGAGGATACAGCAGAAAAATTCCAACTATGCATGACACAGGTTAGCCGATGGATGGAAACGAATTGCCTAAAACTTAACGGGGACAAGAGTGAGGTGATGATACTAGGGGGTGACACAAACATCTGGTCCCCCGCCTGGTGGCCCAATGATCTGGGTAGATGGCCAGATTTGTCAGACAAAAGTGAATAATCTGGGCATTACTTTAGACACCAATCTTTCTTTTGACGCCAAAGCCAGCAAGCTGGCATCAACACTCTGGTATATCTTAAAAATGATAAAAAAGATATTGCCTTACCTACCACAGGATTCCCGTAAGACAGTAGTGACAGCTTTAGCTTTGTCAAGACTGGACTACAGGAATGGCTTATATGCCGGAGCTAGGATAAAAATCATAGCCAAATTACAACGCCTGCAGAATTCAGCAGCCAGGCTGGTTCTAGGCATACCCAAGTTTGAGCCAATCAGCCACAAACTAAAAACCCTGCATTGGCTGCCAATTGCAAAAAGGGTGCAATTTAAATCACTGTGCCTGGCCTACAAGGCACTTCAGGGAACAGGATCACAATTCCTGAAGTCACATTTAAAACAATATGAACCAAGCAGACTTCTTAGATCCGGCCAACTGAAGCTCATTAGGGTCCCAAAATTCAGACGAGCTAGTTGGGGTGGAAGAAGCTTTCTGGTACATGCAGCACGAACCTGGAATCAGCTGCCTTTTGCCATAAAAATCAGCCCATCCTTGGAATCCTTTAGAAAGGAAGTAAAAACCTGGTTGTTTTCTGCACAGCTCTAGACACCATTCTCGAGAGTCGAGGGTCTGTCATAGCGCCAAGACGCCTTCGGGCATTCGCGCGCTTAACAAGTTGACAAATCAAATCAAATCAAATTAAATCAAACATCCAAGATGAGCCACAGTCAAGGCCTGAAGAGCAGGCACAGCATCAAACTGATCAGTCTCCTGTGCAGCGTAGCAACAGCAATCATTTAAGACGCAGAACAAGGGCACAACGTGCCACTGGCAAAGGAGAGGAATCCTCTGTCTACTCTGGCTTGGAGGGCACTATGGTGAAGGTGCAGTGGCTACGATTAAAAAGTATGCGATCAATGCAAAGGCAGCTGGTGTCCCTCAAGTAAAACATGACTGACATCAAGGACAGCATCAGGGAACTTAACAACAGTGTGGCAGAGGGTCATAGGGCTAATGCAGACAGTATAAAGGACATGACTGTAGCAATCAAAGAGCTCTGTACCACCATACAGAGGGACCATGCCTCCAGACCCCAGGAAAAGCAACGCCTATTTAGCTTTTTGGATGGGCACACAAAGGCAATTAACCGTCTGTGCAATGCCACAGCTGTCCTGTCTGGACTAATTGTGTTCATGCAGGTGGAAATGGTCCACTGGAGCCAGGATGTTACCAGGACATTGGTGCAGGTCACCACTGCTGTTGAACAGCTACAGGCAGCCAACATAGCTGGCACAGGTATTCTGGGTGCAGGGGACAGCGCGGAGGACTCCAGCAGCAGCAGCATGACTCCACCAGTGGCTGAGCCCAGACAGCAGAGTGTACGGCAAGGAACAGCATCTGAAGCCTCATCAAGGGAGGGCAGTGTGAACATTGACCATTCTAGTGCTGTGTGTGGGCGCATGAAATAGTCTGTGCTGTGACCGAGGCATGCACTTGGGTGAAGTAACCCATGGCTTACAGGGAAACGGGTTAAAATTTGTGTTTGGACTGTATATATATGCCATGTTGAGCAACAAAAGGTACACACAAGTAAGGAGTTGAAGGCTGTGTGCACACATTTTACCTGATGTTAAGGTCAATAAAACACAGTTGTTCAACAGTCATGAGTCGCTTTGTCTCATTTTTACTCACCTAGAAATAGTTGTGTGTTATTTCATCACAGCTCTGTCTGCCATCTGCTGCACCTACACCACCTGCTGCTCTGGGACGTGGACCTGGGTCCTCCTCTTTATCAGACTACGAATCTGTGGGGTCCAATGGTATGCCATTGCTTGTTGCTAGGTTGTGCAGTATGTCACAAGTGGCCACAATTTTGCAACAGATCTCTGGCCTATGCTGCAGTGCTCCTCTACTTTTGTGAAGACAGCGGAACCTACTCTTCAGTAGTCTGAATGTCCGCCCTACAACATTGTGTTTCCTTTCACTCTGAGTAGCAGGATTGAGGTCTGGTGTGAGTATGAAGGAGGGCACAGCATATGTACTGTCACCTACAGGATGAAAGGCATATGGTTAATCACTGTCCTATTTTTCCAGATCTAATGAATCCATTAGAGTGACTAACATGCATTTACCTAGCAGGTATCCTTCCCCAAATTCACCCCAGTGAGACGTGTGTATATTCCACCGTGTCTGAATATGAAGGAACCGTGCGTACTGCCAGGATATTTTGCCACTATGTCAGTTATTATGTGTGAGGCGTGAATATGTGACGTTACTCCGCATGAAATCACTCCGCATACCATCACAACGCAATTTTATGTCCGCAGATACCATGACTCCGATTGTTTTTATATCGATGTAAAGATAACAAAAAATGCATGTAAACATGCAAAAAGTACATTTACAACGCATTTTTTTCAACGTTCGCTTTTTCCACAAAAAAAATGAAATAAATGCTTTTATTTCAATTTATTCACGTATTTTCTGGCACGGGATGATGGCATAAACAGGGGTATTGGGTGGTTAATTATTTTTTTTAAAACTCGCGTACTTGTACGGGATGATTGGAAATACGGGGCTTTTGGGTGGTTAATTAATATTGTGATTGTGCGCCTCCCTTTGGTACGATGGACGCGGTTTGTGACGTGGAGAAGTGGCTTTCTGTGCCCTGTTGCCTGGGTGGGGGGCTGGCATCCCACCCAGGGATGCAGAAGAGCGGTAACATGTCGCCGAAGAGACTGCAGTGCTGTGCTTTTCCCATCTGATATTTTTAGCCCCGGAGTGAGTTGAGTCAGCCCTGGACCCCTGTCTGTCATGGGCGTGCTCTGCTACTTCTCAGCCTACAAGTGCTCGCTGCTCCGTGTGCTCTGTGCCGCAGGTCAGGTTGCAGGGACATAAACCTGCTATTGTTTCTTGATTGGCACCAGATGGCAGTGTTACGGTCCTCTGCCTTCGGGCTCCTCCCCTGTTTCTATTGATTGTTCTCCGACAGAGCTGGGAGGAGATTGGGTTTTGGTTGATTTTTGTGGCTCTTGTGTGTGTCTCATGGCACTCTGATTTCACATGGAGCCCGCCCTGGAAGACTTGTTTTAACATTATACTACTACTATTATCTATTATTATTATTACTATTATCACTTTTCTATTTTACCCTGGCAGCGTGTGACATATGTGGACTGAAGTGAAAGTATGCGGAGTGAAAGTATTTGCGTGATGAAATCATGCGGACTGAAAGTATTTGCGGGTTGAAAGAATGCGGAGTGAAAGTATTTGCGGAGTGAAAGTATGTGTGGTTAAAGTATTCGTGATAATGAATTCGTTGTGAAGGAGTTTTACTGTGAGGCGTTACATATGGCCTGGCTGTTGAGTGAATGAAATGATTTCCTGCTCCCAATCCCATACTCATTATCTGAGGGGGGCAGATGGCTACATGTGTCCCATCAATGCACCCAATTACATGTGGGAATTGTGCTATCTGGTAGAAATCCAATGTTGTCCCCTGAAATACCTGTTGTGTACTGGGGAATCTGCTGTAATGGTGTATCCTCTGTACCATTGCAACCAAGAAAGCATTCAAGAAGCGTGAAATGCACCTTTGGGACACCCCTCCTGCTACAGCTATCACCCCCGGTAGCTCCCTGATTCTAGTAGGCGCAATGAACATAGGACCTGCACATGTGTGGGAATGGCTTGGGTCCTGCAGGTCTGATGCTCTAGTATTGGCTGTAGGTCATCTAACAGGTCTAGTATTGTTGCTGAGTCTGGTCAATATTTGTCATGGATTTCTTCCTCTGTCGACTGAAACAGCGTTATGCGCACTCTGTAGACACGTTCCCGTCTCCTCCTCCTAATCTGTGCTGCTGCTTGAATCCACATCCTCCTAGCTATGACATACAGCGCTGCCATTGTGAAAGAAATTGAGGCACTCTGGGCCTGTTTCAATAGTTTGCACCTGGTTACCACCTGGCCTGAGTTGGTGATCAATTGAAAGTGCAAAATTGTGAATTTTGGCTCATTCGAAATTTGAGAATGTTTCATAGATTGGCTTGTGAATTCGCAATTTACGAACTCCAACAAATTTTGTGATTTCACAATTTGAGACTCTCAATATGCGAATTCGCAAATATGAATTCACAGATTTGTTGAGTCTCAAAATTTGAATTCGTATTTTTGCGAATACCTTTTTTGTGATGGTGATGACTTTCATACATTGGATCAGGCCATTTTGCGTTCAGAAACATCCTATATTTGCGATTTGCAACGTTTGGGAATGCAAAATACCTTGAAACATTTGGCCCTAGGTTTCTTTTCTACCTTGTTATCAGAGCTGCTGGTCACCCAGGACTCTTCTTGGAGAAAACAGCCGATTTTTTGTATACTAATAAACTATTCCAATTCTATGAAGGAAATTTTAGCAGTGCATCATGCCTTATGAATAATTTACCTGACAACAATATTCTCACAGGGCAAACCTCCATGCTAAGAAGTAAAATCATCATTGGGAAAAATAGAACAAAACTTTTGCATTTGTTGTAAAATGACTTGATTAAATATATATTTTTTAAAGTTCTGCCTCTTTAAGTGGCCATGATTTAAGTTAAATCCATGGAGCGGTACCTTGAGAATAGACTCAGTTCATAAAGCCTCGCGATATTCTACATCGCTGCCAGATATAATTGAAACAATTAACTGAGGAGGAAGTGTGTGTAAGGGAATATTAGCAGCGCATAATCCCTTCCAGTTAAGAGGTCCTCGCTAGATTACTGCAGGAAAGCTCTGGAGTTCTAATTACCTCCTGAAGTCCCGCAAGGTTACTGCCAGAACATGGTAATTAGAAAGCTGTAATTTAAGGTGTTAGCAGGGGAATGGGGATTTGTGCTAAGTGCCACTGTGTTTGCAAGACTATTTACCGTGCAGAGTCCCAGGCTTTAATGGAATTTCTTGGAACCCCCGAATGACTGGGGTAAACATTCGTAACAGGTACAGCAAAATGAACTATGAACTTTGATTTCTGATCCCGACAGACAGATGAGACAGTAAAGACGGCAACCAGTATCACAATCGTCTTGTTATTGTGTCTATGTACAGCAGATTCCTCTAAACATTTGCTGTTATCTTTTTTAACAGAATATATTCACAGAATAGTTTATTTAATACCATTTAGAAAAGCTTGGAAACGCAATTAGTAAACTGCATAATTACATTCTACATTCCGTGAAAGGTAAACACATACTTGGCAAAAATGAAATACACTGAAACATTAATTTCTGTTTGTTGCATAAATTCGGATTACCAGCATCAGAGGGCCAGCAAAATGCAAATTGTCCTATTGTGTGATCCGCCTTGCATATTAATTGCAGGGTCTGTTGGTAATATGCTGAAAATATACCTGCTTAGAACGTCAGCAGCCTAAAGCACATTTCTTGGAGGGGAGGGTGGTGGGATGGTGGTTGTCCATATTTGCGGGGCGGGGGGGGGGGGGGTCCATATTTGCTTGTCTCTATTTCATGGCAGTGTCTTTGAACATTGTGTGAGGGCGGAGAGACAGCAAGCAGCTCATAATGAATAGACGGACAGAAATCCTGGTCCTCCAAACTCCAGGTCAACATTTCACTGACAGAATCTTAAAAATGTGCCCGTGAAGTTCATTATGATTTCGAAATGACATATGTAAAAAAAAAAGCTGCACGTTATATGGAGCCTGAGCGTATTGACGCACATAGGCTTAGCGGCAAATGTTTTATCGCTGAGCATCGCCGGAATTTATCGCTGAGATATTGTGCTATTAGCAACGTTTATCTCCAAAGTGATACATTTTCTGGCGATAGCGGCGAAATGCGTGAATATCGCTGAGAATACAGCGATATTCATGCATTAGCAACGAAATGCTCTTAGCCATGTTATCCACCTCCCATTGGATAACATGGCTAAGAACTGGTCTGGGCAGGTGTTAGTATTTGGAGATATTCACGCTTAGCGTGAATATTTCCATCGCTACGCCGGCCTTGCTAATAGGCGATAGCGATGTTAGCGACTGTTTTCAGTCGCTAACAGTTTGGGTTCGCCCACTTTGCATGTCATTAGCGATAAATTTTGCTAACGTGCAAAGTGGGCCCCAAACCGCTCGCTATCACCTAAAAGCTGTCGCTGACTGCTGTTAGCGACAGCTTGCTAATAGGGCGATAGAATTATCGCCACTTAGCGGCCAAAAACGGCCGCTAAAGCGGTGAAAATTCCCTATCGCCACGCTTGATAATATGCCCCCATATCTCCTAATCAGTCCACGCCAGTCCTGCCAAGTACCACGCATCAGGCGTTAGACTAATGTTTTTCAGTTTGGTGCTCTGCATCACCACACTGAAATGCATTGTCACGCATATCTGCATAGGTTTCAGCTGTGGCAGTGCGCCCTGTTCCTGCTGCATGTTTAGGGCGCCGGTTCCAGCTGAGCTAAAGCACTGGGCAAGCAGGCGTACAATGTATCTTTATCAGTAATTCACGTGGCGCCGCGGAACTCTGAGTGGAACAGCCTAACGTGTAGTGCCCAATAGCTACTACCAAGAGGAGACAGCCGGGCCCACTCACCCAGAATCCTAAACATTTCAGCCTCATTGCACTTTTTGCTATGTCCTTGTCCAACGCTGCTTATCACAATGGTTACTGCATTGATCCAATGATAAATCACACAGCCATGTATGCTGCATCTTTGCCTGAATATTTTCTCAATTTAATCAAACTATGAAATGCCAACTGACCATTTGAGCATGCAGTCTGATACATGTTGGGCATGCAGTCAGATACACACACATTGGTATATGTAGAAAAACATTGTGTATTTTGAACCTTGGTTGCTTGTGTTGTTTCTGTATGCTGTGGGCACTTTCTTTCTTTAAACATTGTGTTCGATTCTCATTCGTACACTGTAAAGTGGAGTAATCATTATTTGACTAAACTAATATTAGACTTTAAGTTACCTGATATGTGTGGCTGACCAGTAGGTCAGTGGTTCAAATATTGGCAATGCCAGCTCGACCTTTCATCCTCTTGATATGAATATTATTAAATTGGTATGGATTTTTGTATCTGTCCCAGACTTAGAAAGGGGATCCTTGATTTAAGGGGAAATCACAAAGAGTGCTGAATGAAACAGCTGTGAAAACGTTTGAACTTGTGGCATGACTGTGTATTCGTCTGTTGATAAGCTTTTCCGGGGACCCTGATGAATTAATGTGGAACCAGTTAAGTATATTGACACTTACCTAGCTAAACCATAACTAACTAAGGTAATAGATTTACCATGGTTATGGCATACAAAATGATTGTGAAAGCAAATTAATTTGTAAAAATTATTATTATTTTTTTTAAACAAATGTTATTACGTTTTTAAATTGAAACTGGTACATTGCTTCAGTACTAGTCGTGTCACAGACAGGAACAACATGCAGATAGTCGTTTCCCGGATTGGGATGAGTTAGTTTTCAATAACTTTACACTTGTATCCTATCGCACTGACAATCTAGCAAATTGAAACTGTAACTTCTGCAGCATTTCATTTGTAAAAATAATTATTATAATATCAAATGGGTCCACCTGAATTTGAACTGGGACATGATTCACAGAATGTTAAAATAAATGAATAGATAATAGGTTTGATGGACTGATACCTCAAGGTATGACTGGGTATGTAAGAGAAGGATGAAGGGAAGAAGGCATCCAGTCTTATTTAATTCTTATTCAGGTCATATAAAGTGAGGGAAATTGATTTATTTCTGTATATAAACATTTACACAGTGTGAAAATGAGACATTACACAGTTAATAATTTTCTGAAGCCTTCTGCCTTCCCATCATGCAGTAAAGGCTGATTCAGGAAGTTTGTTTTTCCAGTTCACAGAGAAGGCTTACAAACTCATCTGCTTTGTCTAAGGCTTGATTTTACTGAGAATGTGGGTTACTTTTACAGTACTCAAACTAATTAGAATTTCCTTTCCTGAGGTAAGTGCCTTTTCATTGTTTATTTTTTGCGGTGTTAACTCGCCTCAGCGTCACCCATGACTCACTGTGACATTGCAGGTTCTTTGTGAAATGATGAGATGAAGATCCAGGATAAGGAAAAAGCAAGTAGTTTTTATTGGGAGGAAAGAATCCCATCCAACATCCCAGTCAAGGGACAGCCAGCAACTGCTAGTCCCTTCAAATCACAACATTCCATCGCCTGAGCCCAGCTCCTCTATGACATCACGGGGTTCTAGGCACAGGCAAAGTAACCAAGGGCAACAACCGGAATACCACACTCACCATGTCATCTCACTTTACAAAACCCTTCACGTAGGAAGCAGAAATCATTCACAATATATGTATCTCCGACCACCTATCCATTAAAAGTCTAATTTATGTCAAAAGAATACTTACAAGAAATTTGGCAAGACAAATTTTGTGTCTGAAGGCCATGGTTTAATATTGGCAGCAGGCCTGTAACTGTCAGTAAGTTTGGATTTAAATCTCAATGCTGCACTTCAGAAGCTTAGCCAACGTTGAGTTTCAAAGCTAAAGCACACAGCATTTTACATGTGACTTATCTAGGGAAAGACCGGTAAAGATGAGAAATGCTCAACATGCTATGTAATTCTGTCTGACAAGGTGTCCATCTTGGAGGACTGGTGGTGAAACACTTATTTGTCGATACTACTGAGTGGTTTCTTTCGTTTTTCTTTGGGAAAGGACTGACCCAGGAAGCTTTTTATCAGGATGAGTGTAGTAATATAAAATAAGTCTATGTAGCCGAGGTGTAGGTCAAATGAGGATGATTTATTATACATCATGAGATGACTCTGTAGATAATAGTGCGAGCCCCACCAGGAGCAGCTCCCTTGCTGCTCAGCCCATACTCCCAACTGACACTCATCCACCAGGCATCCCAAAAATGTCATTACCTCACATGCACCAGCATGCCACAACACATCCACTCTGGTTGAGCAGCAAGGCAGGGAAGTAGGAAAGATACATGGCACTGATTTCAAGATACCACACATCTTCCCCCTTTACAAGTAAACAACAAGGAGTAACATGCTACCCAACGCATTATATAAACAGGACAGCAAAAAGCAAATAGTGGGAAGGAAATCAATAAGTACATCAGAAGAAATCACAGGAAGTCAATCAATGAATACATAAAATTAAATCATGACCCAGATCTTCCCCTTTTTTGTAGTAAAACATAACAAGAAAATGCAAGAAACAAAACCCTGGTTTCAATAAAAGAATAACATTTTACATATTAAAGGTTGAAATATAGCACTTGAGAATAAAGGAAAATTCTCATCAAATGCACAGCAACACAAACACCATAAGAGAAAAAATGCAAACACCGGAAAAAACGTCCAGAGTACACCAGTACACACCAGTTGGCCAGACCAGCATGTAGAGGATAATCAGTGAACGCCAAAAATAAAAATTATAGTACAACAACCAAGAAGGGAAAATGGTTCTGTTCATGTTAAATTACTACCTGGACGGAGATGGCTGCGGAGAACCACGCCTCCGCTTAGCCACAGGTGACCGCGGCCCCACCTTCCAGCAATGGTGGATTGTTCTGGAGGCTAGTAAGGTCGGCGTCCTCATGTCTTGCTGATCGAAAGGAGAAGCTCTGGATGGCGGTTTAAATAGTGGCTTTCGTGGAATCGTTTTTGATAGAGCAACTGGAGGGAGTGATGTCTTGCGGCAACTTGTGGTGACTTCTCGGTGATCCGAGCGGTTGTTTTGCTCGGCTTTTGGGGAGGACAGAGAACCCGCGGTGGTCTGGCGGTCGATGGAGTGAAGGCTTAGACATTTAGTGACTACGCGGACTGCAGTGCTGTGCTGTGGGTAAGCTCGTGTCCCTGAGCAATTCGAGCAGAGCGCTTGTTCTATTAAAGGGGCCGCTTAGAAAACTTGACGGATCGTCGGTTGCTTAATCCTCTTAACCCTCTTTGGTGGATAATTATGGGGGGTCGAAGTGCTCCTGGCGGGCCTAAGCTGTAGCAGATAGTGGCAAAAGCAGTGAAAGTGGTGAAAAGGAGCATTTAGTGGCAAGGACTGGTGCAGCCCTAAGCTTCAATTGCATTCGGGGGGATTGAGTACAAAGTGAAGAAATCTTGGTTGAGATGGGGAAAATGCTGAATGCTCGTCCACCCAAGGTTAAAACTCGGCGACTCCTAGCTAAGGAGGCAAAAGAGGCAGTTCGCCTAGCTGGGATGTTAAATGCCTCTTCTTCACATGGCCTTGATTCCACATTTGAAAGTTCTGAAGGGGAGGATGGATCCTCTACAGTGGCTATAGTAGCTAGAGAGCAGCTAAGCCAAGCGGTGGGGGTATCCGGTAAGGAGGTAATCATCGTGAGTTCCACACTACGGCCGCAAAAAGAAGGTGATCTTGATGCGTAAAAAAAAGCAAACACTATGAAAGGAGTCAAACAATTTTCACTGTTTTTAAAAAAAAACAACGCTGCATTCTTCCTCTCCTGGCTGAGCTTGCAGAATACTAAGGAGCTTTCTGGAACAACTGCTTTATTGTCTATCCAGAGTGGGACGTCTGCAGCAAATATAGTGACTTCCGAAATTGTGCAAGTTTCTGATCAGGCTGCAAATGCCTCTAATATTTCAGATATCACACCATCACCTTTTGTCAGGACTTTGGCTTAGTCCATATCCCTTCAACAAGAGGAGCTGGGGCAAGGAAGCCTATCTCCAGCTGCAAATTCCACCTGCTCTATTCCTAATCTCGATAC
Source organism: Lissotriton helveticus (assembly GCF_964261635.1). Taxonomy (NCBI): domain Eukaryota; kingdom Metazoa; phylum Chordata; class Amphibia; order Caudata; family Salamandridae; genus Lissotriton; species Lissotriton helveticus. Next base: position 1,003,268,585 of record NC_136067.1, read on the forward strand.
AGAGTCAGTGGGGAAAAAAAAACCAGAAAGCAGAACTGGCCTTTCTTAATCTACGACTAGAGAAGATCGAAAGTACAATGGCAAGTCTCCCAGTCAAGCTCCAGGAGGCAGAAGAAAGGATGTCAGTCTTAGAGGACCAGCTATCGACTGTTATGCGAGAAGTCAAAGCAGTAGTTAAAAGCAGGCATGCACTTGAGAATAAAGTGGAAGAGTTAGAGAACCGCTCCAGAAGATCTAACCTTTGTATAGTAGGTGTTCCAGAAGGACTGGAAGGCTCTCAAACCCTGCAATGGGTGAACACTTTCATCAAACAAAAGGTCATCTCCGAATTTCAAGGCGATCTTACGATTACTAGGGCTCATCATGTATCGGCTCATCCATTCCCTAACTCTATGCTGCCTCATACAATATTGATACATTTTGCTACCTCCCGTGTAAAAGAAACAATTATAACGAAAGTGATTCAGCACTGGCAGTTTGCAGTAAATGACACAACTAAGTGTCGAATTTTTTCCGACATGACAGCTGCAGCGGCACGTCGAAGGAAGGAGTTTGTTCAAATTCTTCATTGTCAATGTAGTTATTAATACGACTGTGGCAGGGATACTCAAAATTATACGAGGCACAAGGCAATGGTGCCCCTTATCTCCAGTTCAATTTTCTTTTTTCATCGAGCCCTTGGCAATAGCAATTAGGAACTGTGCCGATATTTGTCCCCCAATTCCATCAATGCCAAAATTGAAAATATATGCTGATGACATCATGCTTATAATTAAACTAAAGATAGAGGTCCAAGCCAAAGTCTTCAAGCTTTTTGAAGACTTTGAGGCCTTAGGGGGATATCATATTAATAAAGAGAAGACCAAAGTTTTGCAATGTGGGAGAGTAGCTTTAGATCTGCATCCTGATATTTATACTTGAGTCAATACTAATCCAAGGAGATACCTTGGGGTATTCTTTACTGAATCTCTCAGCGATTTATATCATCTGAATTTTGCTCCTCTTCTGCGGAAAGTTCAGGGCTTGTTTTCTCGGTGGAGCTTGCTTCCCCTTTCTATTTTGGGACAGGTGGCTTTAATTAAACGGTCTGTTCTTCTGTTATTTAATTTTCTTTTTTCAACTATTCCATGCACTTTATCAGTATCTTTTTTCACTCAGTTAGAGTCTATGTTTATAGCCTTCCTTTGGGCAAAAAAAACACCTCGTATTGCACTTAGCATTTTATATGAAGATTTGGATCAGGGAGGATTAGCTCTTCCAAATCTTAGGGAATTATTATTACGCGTATTGTGCACAATATTCTGCTAGATTTAAATCTTTACTGCAATCAAATTTTTTTTGTAATAGTTTTATGAATTTGATGTGTAAAGACATTCAAATTCATTCCCCCTTGTTGATTTTTAAATCCCCAAAACTTGTTCGTTATAAGTGCCTTCACTGTTTTTTTTTAAAAACGGCAGGCGTTGTTCAAAAGATATTCTATTCTTGTAATTAATTCAGCTATATTGTTAGAAGGGATCCTGCCGCTGGCTGGGGTTAAACAATCATTACATCTTGCGCCAAAATGGGCAGCGTCCGGATTCGTAAAAGTTTCGGATTTTTTGAGAAATGCCAGATGGTTGACTGTAGCTGAAATATCGCAATTGATTTCTAATGACTTTATTCTGCTAAGTTCATAAAGCACATTGTATACGTTTTTTGCTGAAATAGATGTTTCACATCTGGTTGAACGGAGCCAGTTGGTTGATGAATTACTAGTGAAGGCATCTGATAAAAAGCCAGGTGCCTGGAAGAAATATCTAGCTTCAGTCAAGGGAGTGGATCTCGAGCAAAAGGCAATTAAAAAATGGTCAGATTATGAAAATTTAGAGATGTCATCTCATATTTGGTCAGCTATCAATAAACTCAACTTTAGTACATTGAGAGGGGCGAATTGGCGAAGGATGCTGTTTTTCAGAAAATAGCGGCTCTATCGAACTCCTTACTCTCTATCAAAAATATATGCCAATCAATCTTCTCAATGTTTTGGCTGTATTAATTATCCTTTGGCTAATTGGTCTCATATTATGTTGAGTTGTCCCAAAACTCACAAGTTTTGGGTAGATCTATTCAGGTATTTGGAGTATGAATGTGGCATCCAATTGGCTGTGAATGACAAATTAATTCTTTTTGGGTTCGATCAAGATCTTCCTTTTATGGATCCGATGGTAAAAATGTTATATATAGCAATGGCAGTAGCTAGATAGCTTTCATTGCAAAAATGGCGAACAGATTTGATTCTCTCTGTTTTTGAATGGGGTCATAAGATGAAAACAGTTAAGAAAAGTGAACGTATTTTTGCATTACGGGTGGGAGGTATTAAAAAATTCAACAAGGTTTAGGGTATTTATTTTGATTAAAACAGGGTTGGGAGACTGTTTTATAATGCTCAAGTCGGTAGGGTTGTGGTCTTGAATTTATTATTGTGTAAATGCATTCACTGATCATTTGTTGATGTTTTGTGTATTATTAATTTTCAGTATTATTAATTTTTTGTGTATTTGCCCCAAGGGAGTTTTTAATGATGCATTGATCTTATGTTTATGTTAACATTTCTGGCTTCAATAAAAAAAACTAATAATAATAAAAAACATAAAATGGTACTCCCAGGAAGAGAAACCAAAAAGGAATCTCCTGAACACACAGCAAATAGAGTGAAAAATGCATGCACACATAAAAGAAGGGTGAAAAATATACCCACTAGAAGTACCTACAATAAAGAAATTTGAGGAGGGGACCTCAAGTGCCAGGCTATCCATGCACAATACTATAGCGCAAAGGAAGAATAGAACCTGACAAAAATGTGAAGAAACAAATCGTTGCAAGGATCTCAAAAACTGAGACCATGCCAACTAAATACTTTAAAGAAGAATATGATGCACAAAACATAGGTGACGAAGAAACGCACAAAGCAAAATGTGCCAAAAGTCACATACCTGCAAAGCTATCACACCACGTACCTCAACCAGAGGTAAATTCCCAACAATGGAAACTTGAAATAAGTGACTAATGCACCACCAATAATTTGCACAGGTGCAAAGTCATATTGCAAATGCTATCTAATCACAAACCTACAACAGAGAAAAGGGTTCCCCTTAAGTAAAATGTGCTAGCAAAACCAAAGTTTAAAATGTAATACAAGAATCATGGATTCCACACAAAAATTTGCACAGGTGGAAAGTCACATAGCCGGGGCTATGTAAAGCATACCTCAATCAGCAAAATTCATTTAACTAAGCTTGTCAAAAACATTACTGTAAATTAACGTATCATGTAAAGAAAATGTAGATGACGCGGAAAGTCACATAGTCCAACAAACTATCATGAATCATACCTCAAACAGCGAAGAATTCCAATACGGAATTTTGTAAATAATATAGCTGAAAATGTAATTATCATGCAAGAAAAACGTAAATTTGAAATCATCCTGCATCATCACACACCCAGTGATGAATCCACGTGCACAGATATGCACCAAAAGGTAGATATACACATGAAGGCAAACAATGAAGAAGATTAACGAGTCAAAGTGAAAATCAAATGTATAGTAAAAAGCATAGAACAGTAAAGAGACCAATTAAACATTAGAAACAACACAGTTTAAAGAGGTGGTACATCTCTCCGGTGAGCGACTCCTCACCCGAAGTCCATCTCAATTGCAGGAACCATCTGAAATTTAACTGAAGTCCCATGTACTTTAAATGTCAATCAAAATCAGGTGAATGCAGTTCCGGAACGAAAACCAAGTATGGAGGTTGGAACCAAAGCAAAGTACATAACGCTGCATCTTCATGAAAATGAATACTTGCTGAAATGGAAACATACTGCTGTTGCGGAGATTTGTTAAAGAATAGGTGTGACAAAGAAGTTGGAATTATGCGTTGCTGTAATTGACATAGAAAGTCACTAAGACACTATAAATACGGCAGTGAACAGTACCTCTAATAAATCCAAGGTTCTCCCAGGAAGCAGTAATTTTAAATGTGCCATCTGTAGAGTTTCAACTTTGAAATGGCTTCACTGAAAAACGTGGTTGGAAGGACACATAATGTTGCAGGAAAAAGCATCAAGAATACATTGAAAGTGCCAAACTTAAAATGGCGGCATGTTTTAGACCTGGTTGCAGGTTGGCTCTCTGTGTGCGTGTGCACCAAAATGTCCCACAACAAGTGGACAGTCAGAGGGAGAAGAACGTCAGAAGAATGTGTCACCGGGCTGAGCAACAGACGGGTAAGAGTGCGCACTCTATTTGGGTTTGTGCAGCATTTTTCAAAAGAGAGACAACGGTTGAACTGAAAAAGTAAAGGCTGTGATCAAAGTCTTTAATCACAGCCTAGTCTCACCAAAATAAACCAAACCGAAAAGTAGAAAAATGCCAATCTCCTTACGAGCAGCCAAAACGTCACCACATTGAAAGCAGAAACAGCACGAAATGAAAATCATAAAAAGGTTGCACACTTTGAAAATAAACTTACTTATAGTGCTCCTCCTTCACAAATGAATTCAGCTTACAGTGCTCCTCCTTCTGCCAGATGACTTGCCAGATGACTAGACTATACCTCACACTGCTCGATCCTCTATATGCAGAAAAGTAAGAACTTTAGTGCGCCGTGGCACTTTATTGTAGACGACCTCAGCAGAAAAAATGACTGTTCTCCCATTAACATCAGGGACGATAGCAAGGATGAACTTTTAGTGCGCTGAGGAACTTTGATGTATAGACTCACAGCAGAGAGGAACACAGAAATCTCATTCAGGAGCAGGATGGCAGCGACATCTTTTTAAAACAGCAGGAGAGGCAAGCTTAATTGCAGGTAGATAGCTGAAACAGGGAGGCAGCAGCAGAACAGCTGGCAGCAGAAATGTGAAATACAACAGGGACTGGCACGCTTGGGAAGTGTGCGACCAGTGAAGTGGTCACTGGTGGGGCTCTCAGGGGTGCAAGTATGCTGTAAATATGTATCAGGTAATTTTAAAATGTTCTTTACCTTGTCTTAAAGTTCAAAGGTTGTAGTTTCAAAATATTATTGTAGTTGTCTTGAGGTTTCTTCAGAATTTAAAATTTGTAATCCATCAGGTACACATAGATTTCCCAGATCATCACCAAATGTGGTAATATAAATTAAGACCATGTAGCCGAGGTGTAGATCAAATGAAGTTGATTTATTATAGATCATAAGATGGCTCTGTAGATAATAGCATGAGCCCCACCAGTAGCAGCTCCCGTGCTTCTCAGCCCATACTCCCAATTGACACTCATCCACCAGGCATTCCCAATATTCCATTACCTCACATGCACCAGCATTCCACAACACATCCACTCTGGCTGAGCAGCAAGGCAGGAAAGTAGGAAAGATGCATGGCACTGAATCCAAGATACCACAATGAGCGTGCAGCAAGTGAGGGAATGCTGTGTAGGAGGTCTGCACTTTTCTGAATAATTCTACACATCAACAAAATAAAAATTTACTTCACTGTTTAAGAAACTCAAGAGGCAGGCAGGATTGATTCACTCTCTCTGGGTACACCAGATGACTGCCTCCTAGCAGTGAAGAATATAAAAATAAAAATATTAATTAACACTTTAAGCACTAACAAGATTTTCCACAAAGAGTTTCATTATGTTGAACTTTTATTGTACAGTTTGAAGTTATAAGAGGAATTAATTAAGTGTATATCTTGGAACATAATATTCACAAATTTTGGTAGTCAACAACCAACATATTGCCAAGGGTGTGGTCATCAGGTGTCAAATCGAATACCGGTGAGACCTACTTGGGAAAGAATTTCGGTATCGAATCAGATAACTGTGTCTTTTCATGGTCAGTATGTTTGTTTTGTAGTTGGCTCTGTTGTTTGCGAATCCATTGTAACAAAGACATTCGTGCTTAATTTAGATGATCGCTTAATGCAGAATGTAACAGCTTCATTGTTCTGGATGAGCACACAAGGAAACCCATTATGAAATGTTAAAGATGGGAAAAGGAGTTTAATCATTACGCTAGAGTTTGTGGTGTAAAGTAAAGTTAGAAAGACTTCTTTGAAACGTACTGTCTAGGTGCAAATAGACTGGAATTCTTTCAAATTGTATCTTAGCAATGGCAGAGGCAAGTAGATTATATTAATTTGAGTTTTGTGTTAGAAAGCTGGACAACCATTCATTTTAATGAAAGTGAGTACCATTCTAGAAAGGAACAACTTTGGAATGAGGGCCTAAGGGAAATGATTAAACTATTGAGTAATATGTAATAAAGCAGATATGACCTTCCCCCTGTTAGTATGGAGAATTGATGAAAGGATCAGAGACAAATTTATGGCAAAGTGTAACTGTGGTAAAGTGAGGGTGGGATTGTGATTACGGTGTGGTCCATGATTACATGAAGTGCTGAAGTGTTACCTGTGGCTCAAAGAGGGCCAGACAAAACAAAGAACAGGAAATCTTTGAAAATTTGCATAATTTAACAGAGCTGGAGGGAAATAGGTTAAACAAATGTGAGACGTGTAAGAAATCTACACAACCATTTTTTACAGAAGTTGATTACCATGTTTGAAAGGTATACCCTTGGAACAAGGTGCCAGAGATATGATAAAACTGTGGAAAAATATGTAGCATTTAGAGATGACTGGCTACTGTCTGAAAGTGTGTTCGCATGTGTAATTCGTAGAATGCATGGTGAGTGGTGCCTTAAACTAACAAATAACGCTGTTTTCTGCTTAAACTATGCTAGTGTGACACATTAATATTGAATTAGTGCTAAATTGGGTGGTAAACAGTGAAAATTGTATTATCGTTTCACTGATAAATGTTTATTTCCTCTTCCTTTAGTGGTACAAGAGTCCTCCATGTTCATAACTTGACCAAACTAAAGGGAGTGTGGGTTTGTGTGTGAGCAAGAACCATGTGACCACATAACTGCAATGCTGTGCTAAGCTGAAGGAGCCTGACATGGTGAAGGAGAAAGATGTTGACTGCCAGCCAAGCCACAATGAGAAATGGAACCAGTAGTCGCTGAATTTAATAAATTGTATAACAAATTTGCAACATGTGTACTCATGAGAGAGAGGATGGGAAAATTATATTGAACACTGGTATAGTTGAAAGAAGAATGATTTCATGATGGGGTGAAATCCCACCCTTAGAAACCAACCAATCATTTACTTAGAAAATGTGAACATTGTAACTTTTGTGGGATGGACGGGATCTCTGGTTGGCTAATTCTTGCGCCAAAGCCAGGCAGAGACCACCACTCTAGTCAGGGCTGGGGAGTTACACGCCAAAGATAATCCCTGCTCACCCCCTTGGTAGCTTGGCACGAACAGTCAGGCCTATCCCGGAGGCAATGTGTAAAGCATTTGCGCAACACACACACACAGCAGCAACACACTAGGCACACCACAAAAGGAACTCCACACAAGGTTATACATAAAAATAGCCTTTGTATTACCAAAACACATTAGATCATAATCACTCATATACACTGTGCCAAATGGCACTGGGCAGTATCTACAGGGGATTATATACCTCTCACAGGGCCAATTGGGGCCACTGTAAGAACAATCACAATCACAAATCACCAATTGTAAATGTAGCACAAATAATAAATGTAGAGCACAATCAATAACTACTGGTAAAAGTTAGGAACTTAGCATGAGGTTCTGCAATGTAAACCACCCTATGCAATAATTATCACATTATGCATAAATCATGCAGTGAAACATAATCTCACTAGCATAAACCATAATATGCAAAACAACCTCCTAATCATAAAACACTTTTAGAGGTATAAAACAAGGTGCATAAATACATTACGCATACATCACATTAGGCATCAAATAATTACCATCGTAAACACAGTAAGCAATTACCTTGCACAAGAATCACATTAGGTACTGACCCCAGGCAAATTGGCCTTCCATGGGGCTCAAATGCCCTTTGTCCAACAGTGTCAGGGCTGGCTGCGCATGCAACAAAAGCAAAGTGCGCCAAACTCGCATAAACGTGGCAGCTGCACACTAATTGCTGGGCAACTGTGAAATTACCAAGAGGGGCACAAGTATTCACTGTGCCCCATGTAGCAGACCTGTGCAACGTCGCAGCTGCCCTCTATCACACGGGGCAGGTGGGGGAATTAGGCCCACAAACAAGCTCTGGCACTACAGTGCCTCTCTGCCCTGCTCTGGGGCTCCTCACACCAATTAGGCGCAACATTGCAGCTACCCTCTATCACGTGGGGCAGCTGAGGGGGAAATGCCTGGGCACTACGGTGCCCTGGGAACCCCACTCCGGGGGACTCTTAGAAACAAAAGGCCTAACGTTGGAGTCCCGCTCTGGGACTCGGAATTACCAAATGGCCAGAAATAGCACCTGCTGGGCAGCTGGTAAGAAGTGTGCGGGCACCAACAGGGCTTGGGGGAGCCCCCCCTTGGGGGACTCTTACTGAACTGAAGAGATTCCTACCACACTGGCACCACTGAGTCACCGCGAGCGCCCCCACTCACTGGGCTGCCTTGGCTGCTCCTTCGGTTAGGTCCTCTCTGTCCTTGGGAACCTGCAGGGCTCCCTCCGCACAGGGGAGCCCTGCTCAGGAAGCCGCTGCCGTCCTTGATCTCCCGGTCGCTGGGTAGGCTGCCGTCTCCTTCCTTACTGCTGTGGTCACAGGAGCGTGGGGTAGGCTCCCGTCCCTTTCCTGTGTCTTTGCTGACAAACACAGCCACAGGCTCAGGGCTCTCTCTTCTACATGAGAGCCCCGCTGCAGCTTCCGCTCGATAAGGGCACGAGGCCCCGCCCACCGCCAGGCTGCTCCTGCTCCACTTCTGGGTTACCGCGGCCAGCTCGGCGGAGATTTCTTCGGGGCACAATACGGTAGTAATGAGGGGTGGGCTCCCACTTCCTTGAGCACAAAGTCCCTGGTGGGGTGGGCACCCGCTAGAGGTATAAAAAGCCACAAAGTCACTGGCGAGGTGGGCACCTGCTTGGGGTATAAAAACGGCAGATATGCATGGTAGGCACCCGCTATGGAGGTACCGATGCGGGGTGGGCTCCCGCTTGGTTTTTAAGCAGTACTCAGCGGGGTGGGCTCCCGCTCGAGACAGCACAACTGCAGGGAGATCCCCACGCCGGGGATTCCCTCTTAAAAATGGTCGCAGCTCCTTGCTGCAGCTCGCAAATAGGGGCGCTTCTCCTCTCAAGAAAGGCACCACAATAAAGCGCTCCTCAGGGAAGGAAGATCAAGCGCTTCCCAGAATGAAAAGCAATGCGCTCACCAGGCGATAAAGATATATCGCCTCCCAGGCGCTGGAGTCACAAAGTCCAGAGAAAGTCTTTTTAGAATGAAGGGAGGGCAAACGCTGGGCCCAGGCAGACCAGCACATAGGGCCCTCCAGGAGGCAGACAGTTCCTAGTGGCGGTACCTCCTGGTGCCCAGCAGCAGTAGCTGGCCCCCCTCAAGTTAGGAACGCAGAGATAGAACATTCTCATGGGGTCACAGCCCCTTCTTTTATACACACTTCTCCTTTGTTCACCCAGCACAGGGCTGGGGTAAAACCAGATGCAACTGGTTTGGGAAGCTTTGGAGCACTCTGTTGTGCTCAGCTCCTCTCTCCATTGTCAGGTGGGGGCTAGGTGCTCAGACGCACCACAGGGAGCAGAGCCAGCATTGTGGAGGGAAGGTACAGTCCTATTCAGGTCCCAGGTGCAACTCAACCCTCCCATCTACATTCAGAGCTCCCTATTCACCACCGGGCAGACCCATCCTGGCTCCTGGAGCCAGGCACACCATCCATCCCCTGTCAATCACAAGCCAAACATGTACTCCACATCAGGCAGGCAGACACACAGCACACAGAAGTGCCAACTTCTAAAAGTGGCACTTCTCCACTAGTCACAATTAATCTGCGCACAAAGCATTGCACAGCATTTATTCTCACAAATTCGCACATACTAAACTTGCCCCTGCACTCCTCTCATACCAGGAATTACCATTGACACACATATCTCCCATGCATTCCTATGGGAGGGCAGGCCAATCTCACCACACTTACTAAGAGTGTGCAGAAGCCAACAACTACTAGTATCAGGTCACATTAAAAGGCAAAAAGTTTAGGGGTGAACCTGCCATAAGTGCCAAGTCCAACAGACATGTAATTTTAAAGTATAAGAATAGGTGCTTTGGTGGTGTGGTTTAAGGTGATGCCGTCAGGAGAGAGACCGCGTTGGTTGAGGTGTCCGAGAGAGGGGTGCAATGCTGTTTGTCTGTTTGCTGAGAGGCCTTGCTGTTCCTGTTCTCTCCCTGTCCTGATCTCCAGAATCTTTGATCCTTGACTCCTAGTTCAGGGGTCCCTCACTACTGCCTAGGCCTGGGTGGTGTTTTCCCCTTTACAGATCCGTTGTGTTTGTATTTAACATAGCAGAAATATATTTGTCGCAGTTATATTGTGTTGGACTTGGCCCTTCTGGCAGGTTCACCCCTGAACTTTTTGCTTTTTATATGTGACCTGGGGATGGTGATTTTTGGTTTCTGTGCACTTTCACTGTGTCCCAGTGGAAAGTGCGTGCGCACTCTGAGTGCGTGTGGTGGGATAGGCCTGCTGAGGAGATCACTCGCATTATCCCGCGCAACCAGAACGGAAGGTACGGTCCGTATCCGCCGCCAGTTATTATACGTTCTATGTTCTAAAGGTGTTACTTCTACAGAGTGCTAATTTTCCCAACAGCTAGTCCTAAAAGTGCTTATTCCTGACAGTGGTCCCTGTGGCCCTGTCCCATGTACATAATCCCCTGTAAATTCTGCCCGTGCCTCTGGCACATTGTAAAGTGTGTGTTTACTATCTAATGTGTTTTGTAATACAAAGGCTATTTTTACATATACCTTGTGTGGAGTTCCTTTTGTGGGGGGCCTGGGATGTTGTTGCTGGTGGGTGCATGCGCAAATGCTTTACACATCGCCTCTGAGATAAGCCTGACTGCTCATGCCAAGCTACCAAGAGGGTGAGCAGGGGTTGTCTTGGCGGGTGACTTCCTTGCCCTGACGTAGGAATGGTGGTTTCTACCTGGCTTTGGCGCAAGCCCTAGCCAGTCAATCAACAACAAGATCCCTATACCTGGGGCGATTATTACATTTCAAAGACATGAGTACAAATCACTCAGGTTGTATTCTTTGTTTACATACCGAGGTAGACCCCTGCTATCTATCGCAGTGCGGTATCACTCCTCTAATGTCTGATTGTCCCCACTCATTCTATTGTTCCAAAAAATTAAATACTACGGTCTCAATTCAAGAAGTGTCCAGCGTGATGTCCAACAAATGTCTGCCTTCTATACTGACAGTACATCTATCCACACTTCACCACATGTGTACACACCTTAGGAGGGAAAAATGTGTGGTGGAGAGGAAGGCACCTCACGGGCGAACACCCTCGGGGATGTTGGCGGATGTTACCAACTCAATGCCCCTTTCTCATCATCGGTTGCCTTCCAATCCGGAAAGAAAACAGAATAGATACAACACATAAACTGAAATGCGTGTACAGGTGCAACATAAAGAGTATAACAACATTAACTCATAAAGGACAGAGTGACATAAAATCAACAGCCACACCCACTCAATCACTTAATTCTTCGTTTCAGTGTGAGCTGAAGAATTAAAACAAAGGTTGGTAGCTTAATGTCGCCTACCAGTACCTGATACCGACATGTTTCACTGCCCCATTAGTTTCGGCAGATTCATCAGGGTATTGAACACTCGGTCACTGCACCAATTTTTTGAACATCCTTTCTGGACACTATTGCATTGAGACACAAATAAAAACCAGAGACATGCCCTGTAGTCAATATAGATTCATAGGTTTCCACATCAGAGTAATGGTTGAAAGCATATGATTATACATTTTTAATTATAATTACCCCTGGCCAGCATGGGCAACTCATACCGGCTGACCCAATCACGCTTTGACTCGTTTAAAAACGATTGAAGTAGCAATCTATAGGGAATGAAAAAGGACATTATAGAGCTGCCACGCCTTATACACCGACAATGAACATCAGGGTCAATTTCTATCATTTTGAGGGCATGAGAGTCGTGACAACCCTACTCGCGCATTTAGACAAATAAGCAATGGCGTGTTTCAACTTAGGACATTATAGAACTGCCAAGCCTTATACAACACAATTGCGCATCAGTGTCGATTTCTGTCGTTTTGAGGGTATGAGAGCCGTGACAACCCTACTCGCGCATTTAAACAAATAGGCGAGGGCGCATGTCAACCCCCCGACCGCATATATCATGATGCCTGGTTCCCCGTGCGCGTTCTACCACCTGACCGGACTCTGCCGGGAAGCTTAAAAACAAACGCCGGCTCGAGCGCGGCGTTCCTGGGATGAGATACGGTCCTGGTTCCTAACCGTACGGTGAGGAGTGGGGGCTAGTAGACGGCTGCATTAAGCTGTAATTACTAACGAGCAGTCACTTTGAGCAACACGCTACTACTCAGCTGGGGGCAACTAGACATAACGACGCACATAATGTTTTGGATGTCCAATGCCTCACGTATTGATAACGGGGAACCAGGCATCATGATATATGCGGTCGGGGGGTTGAAATGCGCCCTCGCCTATTTGTTTAAATGCGCGAGTAGGTAATGTCCTAAGTTGAAACGCGCCATTGCTTATTTGTCTAAATGCGCGAGTAGGGTTGTCACGACTCTCATGCCCTCAAAATGATAGAAATTGACCCTGATGTTCATTGTCGGTGTATAAGGCGTGGCAGCTCTATAATGTCCTTTTTCATTCCCTATAGATTGCTACTTCAATCGTTTTTGGGTCAGCCGGTATGAGTTGCCCATGCTGGCCAGGGGTAATTATAATTAAAAATGTATAATCATATGCTTTCAACCATTACTCTGATGTGGAAACCTATGAATCTATATTGACTACAGGGCATGTCTCTGGTTTTTATTTGTGTCTCAATGCAATAGTGTCCAGAAAGGATGTTCAAAAAATTGGTGCAGTGACCGAGTGTTCAATACCCTGATGAATCTGCCGAAACTAATGGGGCAGTGAAACATGTCGGTATCAGGTACTGGTAGGCGACATTAAGCTACCAACCTTTGTTTTAATTCTTCAGCTCACACTGAAACGAAGAATAAAGTGATTGAGTGGGTGTGGCTGTTGATTTTATGTCACTCTGTCCTTTATGAGTTAATGTTGTTATACTCTTTATGTTGCACCTGTACACGCATTTCAGTTTATGTGTTGTATCTATTCTGTTTTCTTTCCGGATTGGAAGGCAACCGATGATGAGAAAGGGGCATTGAGTTGGTAACATCCGCCAACATCCCCGAGGGTGTTCGCCCGTGAGGTGCCTTCCTCTCCACCACACATTTTTCCCTCCTAAGGTGTGTACACATGTGGTGAAGTGTGGATAGATGTACTGTCAGTATAGAAGGCAGACATTTGTTGGACATCACGCTGGACACTTCTTGAATTGAGACCGTAGTATTTAATTTTTTGGAACAATAGAATGAGTGGGGACAATCAGACATTAGAGGAGTGATACCGCACTGCGATAGATAGCAGGGGTCTACCTCGGTATGTAAACAAAGAATACAACCTGAGTGATTTGTACTCATGTCTTTGAAATGTAATAATCGCCCCAGGTATAGGGATCTTGTTGTTGATTGACTGTCTAGAGTGGAGGGCGATCCCTTATATACCTTTCCAGATCCCTCTTGGCTCCTTTTTGCTATTGCTTGATTGCAAGCCCTAGCCAACCAGAAATCCCATTTCTAACATATTTTCTTCAGTGCTTTTGTATCTTCCTCTATTCCTACAAAATTGATGATTAATGTCAATATATTTTATTTTTTTGCATTTAATGTCTCTTCATCTATCCACTCTTTGCAACGTATATTTAAGATGTTACCTCCGTTAATGCTGTGATTAGTTTGTTCCATTATTTGCTGTGATTAGTTTGTTACTCTCTTATGAGGTTTCCAGTATTTGAGTTTATAGCGGTTGCTCTGAGCATTTATTATTACTAAAAAATGTACTGAAATTTATCAAGAGTCTGTGGTTCTTTTTGTCAAAGTATTGATTGTTAATGCTCTTAGAATTTCATTACCGTCAACTCTTCAGCTAGTTGGTTGGTCGACCAAGTAGATGAAAAGTCGATATCATATGTTAAATATAGATAAAATATAGGATCTTTAAAGAAAAGTTTTAGCAGTAAAGGAGGTTGGAGAAAGATACATAAACTTGACCCCAGCGCATCAGGGATTTGGGTGTATGTGTATGGGCCAACGTAGTGTGAAGATGTTGAGTATTTATCCCTGATCATTTTATTGGGTTGACGCTGGATCAGTTTCTTGGCAGCAGAGGATGGTTTAATTTCCTATTGGTTTGGTAATGGTTATTTGAATATTGATTATATGTTTTAACATGAAGAGTTAGAGTCTTATTCTATGTTGTCTAGAAGCACAGGTACAGAGTTGCCTGACGAATCCCAGGAAGGAATTTGCCTGAAGTAGGCAGAAGAAGAGTGTGGTAAAGAAATCACACAGCAGACGTACTTTGTCTGTTGTAATAATATTGAAAAGCTACAAAGGGGTGTCAGTGTCATATCTAGATTTCGTGTGTAACTAGAGTGTCTGAAATAGCGAAGGGTCCACTTTTGAAACTCTGGTAGTATTTCTGAGAGGTGTAACAGGACACCCTTTTTATGCCAAAAATCCCTCTTGTGAAACCTCGGTTTTATCCCTAGAGGAGTAACAGGTCTCCCGGGAGCTTGTTAGAAAAGTGAGATAACGCTGGTCATTATTATTGCTTGCAGAGTAAGGTTTTCTTGGAAAGAGTAAAAACTATCTCTTTATTTAGAGGAGCAGACAATGTAGCATTGTCTTTTTTATGTTGTTACTAATAAGAATTTTATTAGGAAAAAACTGAGAAAATTTTTTTGTAAAGGAGGAGTCAGTTGAAGGAGTAATACTGACGTCAAAAAGTGCGCGCCTGTATTGGAAAAAGCAGCGGGTGTGCATTAAGAGCAGATTGTAAAGGGAGGGTCAGTAGAAGGAGTAGAAACTGACGTCACAAAGTGTCGCATTGGTATTGGCCAGGTAGCAGGTGTGAACAAAGACTGGATTGGTTGGTTGGGATGAGTCACATTGATATTGGTTAAGGCAGTGGTGACGTAGTGAGCTGTGATTGGTGGGTTGGTGTGAGTTTTGCTGGTAAAGGAAAGAGATTAGCAAATAGGTTAAGGAGAATTAAGGAGTCATTTTGTTGGTTTTCTTTGTTGAAATACTAGTAAAAGAGTTTGAAAATGGGTTTGCTGAAGATAATTAGGAGCTTATTTAAGAAAGACAAACCAGTTGTAACGAGAGAGGGAATTCCGACTCGTCCCCCAAAAATGCCTGCCTCCTATATGATGATGGAGTGAGGGTACCATACGTGTGTTTGGTTAAAGAAATGGAGAAAATATACAAAGGATGATGGAATGTTAGCTTTCCCTGAGTTTGGTACGTTTAATGTAAGTATTTTACATCATTTGAGAGATAGGATGAATTCATTGGAGCCAAATCCAAGATTTACACAGTATGAAGCATTGGTAGAAGAAGCCTTTGAGCGAGGGAATGATAGAGGTGGTAGAAGATATAGAAGGATTTTCCCAAGATACCCATTTCAGAGGCAAGAAGATCAAATGAAAGGGAGTCAAATAGGTATAAAGTGCAAGGAGAAGAAGAAATATATAGAAACATTCAGAGACGGTTTGGAGGAATCTGATGAGGAATTATTAGAAGAAATTTTGATGAAAAGGCCTCCACCATATGAGGAAAATTCAGGGGAGGGGAGTCCAAGTGCCCCGCAAATAGTAAATGTAACTCCATTAACTCCTCAAGTCACTGAAATAGCAAGAATAATAAGAGAAAATGAAGCAAGTTTGTTGAATGAAACCAGATTGGAACAAGTGCAGAAATTAAATCAATTGAACTTGAATGTAGAAGCTTTGACTGTACCATTGACCATTGGTCCTGTCATTCCACTGTTTGGAGAAAAAATCGACATTACAAAAAATACCAACATTGACAGTCCCGAGAAGGAGTGTAAGGAGTGAAATAGTTTCAGTAACAAATGATAATAGACAAGATGGCCAAAACACCACATTGTTAGACCTACCGGTCAGTGATTTATTTACCGAGACCCCGAGGAGAAGTATCCAATTAGACCCGAGAAAAATAGGGCCAAATACCACTCCAGTAGCAGGAAGTTCGACAGGTCCCTCTCCAGAGAAATTAAATAATTGGATAAAAGAAAGGATGAAGCCAAAAGCCCAGCCTAAGAGTATAAATGCGAGTCAATTGAAAGTAAATTTAGAAGAAATGATTATCGGAACAATAAGTCCAGATAGACTAGGGACTTATAGTGATGAAGAGCTACTATTTTTGTTTAAAAGTATTACTTGGAGAGCTAAGAATTTTCATGAGAAATTCTGAAGTAATTAGCGAGTTTGGTGTGGACATAGAAAAATCAAAGATATTGCAGAAAATGTATAGAATGGCTTTTAGTGACAAGGATTTGGAGAGTTTGAATGTGTCAGAAAAGAGGTTACAGATAAAATAATCAATGAATATTTTGAAGAGATGGGAACTATAGAGTGCTGGAGGACTAAATGGATGAAAAAGAAAGAAGACACAGCTGGCAAGGGAACTTCAATGTTTCCGCTAAAGGAAAACAAGCAAGTAGAAAGAGCATGTCCTATGAGAGAGGTTCCTGGTAGTGGATATGTACATGTACCTAGACAGGATATATTGTCATTCACCATTGATTTTCCTAGATTGCGAGAGAA
This sequence comes from Lissotriton helveticus, assembly GCF_964261635.1. NCBI lineage: Eukaryota > Metazoa > Chordata > Amphibia > Caudata > Salamandridae > Lissotriton > Lissotriton helveticus. Next base: position 1,003,285,462 of record NC_136067.1, read on the forward strand.
GCTTGTTGAATGGTATTAACAAGTGGACAGATTTGTTAAGATTTCAAAGGTGTTGAAAGATTTAGATGATCTTTTTGAAATATTAATTCCGGCTCAATTGTGGACAGAGTGTAACATAGTTGTTGACTGACCAAAATATGAAAATCTCAGGGATGCAAAAACAGGTGCACCATCTAAAGAAGTGATGAAAAAGTATTATCAGGTCATTACTTTCTTGAAAGGAAACATTTCTCCTAAGGAAACAGATTGGGTTGAGATTGATAGGACGAAACAGGAACCCAAAGAATCAGTGCACGCATATTGCTAGAGATTACTTCATGTCTTTAAGCAGTATAGTGGGTTTGAGAATATCAGAGACAAAGATATGGGACATTTTGTGTATCGATTTGTATATGGATTGGGACTTGAGATTTGTGCAATGATACAGCAGCATATGCTCTGTTGGCAGAGCAAATCAATATATGAAATTCTGAGGTATGTAAAGTACTGTAGTGATGACATCGATTCAAGGCTTAAAAAGTTAAAGGAGAAACTGATGTGGGCTCAAGTGAAGATGGCAGAACAGCAACAAGAAAATAGTAATTTACAACAAGGTCAGAATCTGGTTGGTCAGGTAAACAGTGGAGGAGAGGGGAAATTTAAAATGAGTAAGGAATACGTTAAAAAGAAGTTTCCTTGTCATGCATGTGGAAAAATTGGACATTTGGAGAATGAGTGTAGATCTGGTCAAAGGGGTAATAAAGTAAACCAAAATTGAAATCCATTGATGCAGAATGAGGTGGTGGGAAAATTAACAGCAGCAGGTAGTTACTCCATAGTTACAGGTGCCACAGCCTCCTATACCTCATAATTTGAATGCTCATTTGCAGATGTACAGTGCAAGTTCCTGATTCCACGGAGAAGAGCAGTTCGGTGAGAATCCACTAGTGTTGTAGTATTTGGTGCGATGCAGTGAGAGTGATTCGGATTCATCTCAATGACGGTGCCTGAGGTGGGAGGAAGAGTGCGTACTTGGTACATCTTTAGTGGTAGATCAGTCAGGTCCATTTATTGATGGAAAGGTAGAAGGTAAAGATATCACCTTCTTGTTGGACACTGGTGCTACCCGTTCTACTGTGAGAGCAGCAGAAATCCCAAACCTACCCCTCTCGGGAGAAACTATCCAAGTTGTAGGTGTTGCAAATAAACATATTGAACTCCTGTCACAGCCCCGATAGAAGTTAATGTTGGGAATTTAAAAGACATGCATCGGTTTGTAGTATGTGATTCCAGTCCTGTTAATCTTTTGGGCAGAGGTTTGTTATGCAAAGTTAATTGCACTATTTATTGTACACTAGATGGTGTTGCATTTATGACTCCTGATTAGGATGTTGACGATAAAATGAGGATGGCCCAATGAGAGAGCGAAGTAAGTGAATTACATTCACTACTGACTGAGGAGGATTTGTCTGAAGAATTAAAAAGTACAGTGAGATTCGAAGTGTGGGTTGATGCAAAATGTAGATCCCATTCAGATTACAGCCAAAGATGGGGCTATATATCCAAATACTCCACAGTACAAAATGAGTCCAGATGTGATTGTTGGAGTGACACCAGTGATTGATCGAATGATTTAACAAGGAATGCTAAAAGAAATAATTGGCAGTCCTTGTAACTCACCTATTATTGGAATTAGAAAGTCCAATCGAAAATATAGAATAGTGCAGGATTTGAGAAAGGTAAATAAAATTGTAGTGCCATGTTGTCCAGAAGTGCCAAATCCAGAAGTAATCCTTCACCAAATTCCTAGTGATGCAGAATAGTGCAATGTTATTGATTTGTGCCATGTATTTTTCTCCATCCTTTTCACCCAGAAAGTCATTATTTGTTTGCTTTCCGGTTCGGAAACCATGTCTTGGCATGGTGCCGAGTTCCTCAAGGGTACACTGAGAGTCCTTCAATTTTTTATCTAAGTAAAAAAGAAATTGGGAGACTTTGGTTATGCCTGGAAATTCGGTTTTGGTTCAGTACATTGATGACCTACTGTTGGCATCAAAAACACGAGAAGCATGTGTAACAGACAAAATTGCTTTATTGAAACATTTAGCAGAAGGAGGATGTACAGTATCACCATTTAAATTGCAATACTGTAGACAGGAAGTTCCGTCGCAGAATTGAGAAAGGTGTCAGAAAGGTGACTCCTGAAAGAATCAGTATCATCAAGAAAATGAATCCACCCAGAAATCAAAAAGAAGTGCAAATGTTTTTGGGAATGGTCGGATACTGTAGACAGTGGATTGATTGGAAAACCTTTACAGAGGTTGACTCGAAAGGATGTGAAGGATCCAATTGTTTTAAATAAAGAAAGTAGGTGGCGTTGCCAAGATGGCGATCTGGTAGGTCGCACGTCTCCAGGGCTCCTTGCTCCTGGCCTTCCCGCCTGGTCATTTCTCATCTTGTAACCCCAGCATGATACCCAACAGCGACGGAAAGGAGGGGGTCAGTCAAGAGGTGACCCGATGCAAGGAAATTTTAGGTGCTCCGGGACCGTTTTGCGCCTTTGGACGGCTTAGAGCACACAGACCACGCAGTGAGAAAATGGCGCCTGGACCGCAAGGAGATAAACCTGTCCGCTGAGATGGTGCCCTGAGAGCCCTCGGAGGTGGAGTGGGAGTGCCAGCGTCGGAAGCGCACTTCCGTAATCGGACGCCCAAAAATAGCACTACCAGCGCTGATTTGGCCGGACGGCGGCGGGGAGTGGAGCTGGCGACCTGCCTGCAGAGACTGAATGGGCGGTGGGGAGCCTCCTGGAGGAGCGATGCGGAGGCCCGGCATGGGTGGCCTCCTCTGATGAGGGGGGGGCGGGGTGGTAGCCCCCAGCACCAACAGCAACAGGAGGGGACAGAGCAAGAAGGGCACTCCCGGCTCACCATCCAGAGAGCGCAGAGACAGAGGGTGCCTGGACACATGGGAAGCACTGCGGTCTCCAGGGTTCTCCGTGGGACACAACTGGGAGCGTCACTGATTGCCAGTGGCGAGCACGGCCCAAGCAGTCTCCCCTCCACAACTGAGGCCGGGTGAGTATCGAGGAGCTGCTGAGCGGGCCTCCGGGTGCTGCTTTGCTGCTTGGACTGCTGGCGGTTGCCGAAGTGGTGGGCCCTGCGCCCGGGCCTTCGCTGGTGACTCGGACTGAGGAGCTGCAGCGGAACCATGAGGTGAGGAGGGGTGAAGTGGAACTAGAGTAGCGGCGGAGCAACAGGAAGGCACTTACCTGGCCAGGGCAGCCGCCTGGCTGTGGCGCAAGATGGAGGGAGGAGAGAGAGGGGCCCCTGAGGGAAGACGCACAGAGGAGACGGCAGTGGGGCTCCCCCGGCGCTGCCATCAGGAGCCATGGTCCTGCTGTCTGAGGGGCCTAACGCCAGTGGAGAAGTGGGTCCCAACAGCAGGGTCCTTTGACCCAGGTTACCTTGAAGTTGGTCCCAGAGGCCGACTGAAACGGGGGTGGGGAATGCCCAACGCGACTGAGTCTCTGCAAAGCGGATTTGGCACCAAGGGAGCAGTGGCCGTTGGAAAGCCGAAAACTGTGTAACACCGGAACACAGAGCAGACTTGGTAAGGCCCCCTGAGAAGGACAATAAGCAAAGAACCAAACTGCTGCCAACCTCTCCCACAGTGAACAGACATCGAGTGCCGAGGTTGGGTTGAGCGAGACTATGGAGACATTATGTGGGGCCGTTGACCATCCCTTAGGGAAGAAGAGACGGCAACGAAGGTATAGGACGGTGGGCCTGGGCCTGGAGCGGAGTACAAGGGCTCTCGGGAGCCAAGAGAAGTGCGGGGGAACAGTCACCCAACCAAAACACTGGACTAGTGGGCGAACGTAGACTCGGCCACAGGGGCACCGACCACCCACCCGACCAGAGCACTCAGGGGATAGAGAAGCGACAAGGTGGCCACACACACACACAGGATTGGCCACCAGGCGAGAGTTAATGGCTGTTAGAGAAGGGTAGACTCAGCCACAAGTACAAGGGAACAGACACTTGGCCAGAGCATTCGGCTGGCAGAGGAAAGTTGCATTGACTATATCCGCCTACCAGGGGGCCCACACCTCCGACACTTGGGGCCTACGCACGGAGTAAACCAGGAGACGGCCACCCGAGACCCCAGAACACTGCAAGCGTAAGAGGGTCTTCCTCCCCAGACTGGGCGAGGCGAAGGGGCTGCTGTACTGAAGGCTGAACACGGAGGTGGGGAGGCAGGGTAGCCAAATCAGGGTGATCTGCTACCAGATAACACAGAAATTGCCTCATCCACCACTAAGGGAAGAGTGAGATACAGATGACCCCATTGTGAGGGATCTTGGGGTTGCCCCCCCTTGACGAACAACCCAGTGATGGCCTCTGTAAGGAAGAAAGACATGCTCACTAAAGGTCCCCCCACCAGTGACAATGAAAGTAGAATGTCCACTAGTCCGCAAACATCTGCGGGTCTGGGCGATGGAGAGATACCTATTACACGCTCCTTCCTAGAGTCGCTTTTCAATGTTCTCAGAGAGGACTTCCAAACACTTAAATACGAGGCGAAGAGCGAAGTGCGAGAGATCCGCCGAGATGTGGTTGCAGTTGGAGAGAGAGAGTCCGCAATCGAGGACCAAGAGGTAACCAAGGGAGAAGAAATCGAACAACTCCAACAAGAGGTGATCTGTCTGCGTGACCAACTCCTGGATCTGCAAGCAAACGCAGAGGACCTCGAGAACTGTTCACAACGAAATAACATCCGCGTCCGAGGGGTCCCCTCGAAAACCGAGGGGCCGAATGTAGCCCACTATTTACAGGGATTGTTCCGCGACATTTTGCGGGAGCCACAGGACTTTGAAATTTGCATTGATAGGGCACACCAAGTCGGGCTGGCCAGACGGGCACCAGCTCCTCCCCAGACATCCTTGCCTTCCTACCAGTCTTTCCTCTCAAAGAAAGAATATTGCGGGAGGCCCGGTCAAAACAACCCATAACATACCAAGGGTGCCATGTGGCTCTGTACCAGGACCTGGCCTCCATCACACTGCAGAACAGGAAGGCTTTCCGAGAAGTGACTGCTCACCTGAGGGAACAAGGAGTAGAGTACTCCTGGGGCCACTCTTTCCGTCTGATCTTTAAACTGAACGGCAAGCTCCATCAGCTCCGCTCTCTTCAAGAAATGTGTTCGCTGCTCGGATTGGAACACCGAGCCCCTGAAGTATCACTCAGTCAAACGCAAACCTTGTTGAGCAATGAATGGCAGCAAGTGGGCCGTAGACTCTCGCCCAACCCAGAAGGACGCCCAAACTCGAACACTATAGCACAAGAGAGATTGGCAGCTCTTGAAATAGTCCAGAAAGAAACCACTGCGATGGCCTGCCCATGATTCCTGCGACAGGGTTTGATTAGCATTGATATGGCCAAGGATCGGGGGCTGGGGGCCCAGGATGCTTTGACCACACCTTAACTCCGATTTTCTACTTACCACATGCCCATATCGTGGTACGATGAGCAATGGACCGTAACAGAACTTTGGGGTCTCCAGGTTGGGGTTAGGGAGGGCAAAGGGGGGTTGGGACAGAAGGACCAAGGGGGAGGGGTTGGGGGTTCATCGTTGTGGGGAGGGAGGGATGTTGGGGTTGGGGAGGGGATGGGCGGGAGAACCGTTGTGCTAAACAAGATTGGGTGCCTTTGGGGGGACACACTCTCAAACGACGAACGTTGAGAACCTCTGGGAGGGTCAGAAAGACAAAAGGGCCTACCCATCCAAGTTAGCCAGTTGTTCTTGCCAATAATACTATGGTAGAGTTCACATTGCAGATATTTACCCTTAATGTGAAGGGACTGAACAACCCTATTAAAAGGAGGGCCATTCTGTCCTACTTGGAAAGCTCAGGGGTGTCCATATGTCTACTACAGGAGACTCATCTCCTACCCAAAGATTGGTATCGCATGAGATCTCACACCTTTCCCCACCAGTTTTACTCCTCCACCCCAGATAAGAAAGCAGGTGTGGCCATCCTCATAGCTAAATCGTTTCAAGGTAAATTGGGATGCAAAATAGCGGAAATAGAAGGCCGGCTACTGGCCCACACGATTTGGGTGAGGGAGGGCATCGCCTTAGTGGTGGGCTCTATCTACGCTCCAAACTCGGGACAATAACAATTCATAAAGATGGCAATGTCAGAGATCCTGGGGTCCCACGAATGAAGCATAGTGGTTAGGGGGAGATCTAAATTTGGTCATGGATTCAGAGGTAGTTTGTCCAGGGAAATGCTATGGTCAAACCAGGGCACTCTTCAAAGCAGGAAGGGAATGGCTAGGAGACAGGGGTCTACTAGACTTGTGGAGGGTAGCCCACCCTCAGCTCATGCAATTTTCCTTTTATTCTCACGCACAGCACACCTATACCAGACTAGATCTCTTTCTAGAGTCCAGAGAAGTAGGTACCTTGGTGAAAACTGTGAATATTATCCCAGAAGCCCTATCAGACCATGAAGGAGTGGCGCTGACTCTTTCTATACCCAAGATTCATAGACTGCCCCGGGAGATAGAGACTTAGAGAAACCTTGCTCCCTAGACCAGGGGTGACCCAACAAATACATAAATGCATCACTGACTACCTCGCAACAAATGGCTCCCCAGACACACCTCTGTTGGTACTTTCGGGGGCACTAAAGGCCGTGGTGAGAGGGGAACTTATCGCCATTTCCGCTTAGGTGCCTGAATTAGAAAGAATACACAAGCGAATTTGTGCATCCCGAATATGACGTCAACTAAAAGTAGCCAGGGCACAATCAGCGGCAATCGACCTGGACAGGGCTGAATACGCAGCCCTCTGGCTGAAACACACTTACTATGTATGAGGCAATAAAACAGGTCGTCTCCTGGCCAGCAAACTTAGAGCCCATGCTCAGCGAGCCAAAATACAAGCCCTCCAGAATGTCAGAGGAGAAGGTTGAGGGTGACAAAGAGATCGCTGAGGTCCTTCGGGACTTCTACGCCACACTATATGCTAAAGCCACGCAGCCGGGTGATGAAGGGGAAACGTATCTTAAAGGAGCCGCCACAACAGAGCTGAACCCTAGGGGAGCTGAAACCCTGGACGCACCCATTAGAATTGAAGAAGTGATTGGAGCAGTCTCTCGTCTTAAGTCGCTGAAGTGGCCGGGCCCTGATGGCTTTTCAGCAGGTTTCTATAAGGCCTTCTGCCCACTATTAGCTCTGATTCGAACACAGCTCTTTAACTCCTTTCAAGGGCCTGGAACCATTCCCCAGGACATGTTGGTTGCTGACATCGTAGTCGTACCTAAACCGGGAAAAGATGTGACCCAATGAGGTGCATACCGCCCGATTTCCCTTCTTAACCTTGACCTCAAATTGTTCATGGGAGTCCTGCCTGCAAGACTGGGACCGCGTCTTTCCGGCATTATTGAACTGAATCAATCCGGGTTTATATCTAATCGTCAAGGCTCTGACAACACTAAACGCATATTACACTTGATAGGCAAAGTCCACCGCACTAACATGAATGCTCTACTCCTGTCGGACGATGCCGAAAAGGCTTTTGACAGAGTCAGCTGGGATTTTCTAGACAAAACCTTGATCCACTTTGGTGTAGGAGAAAGATTCAGAGCTTGGGTGGCAAACTGTTACAACAGACCCACAGCAGTCATCAGGGTAAACGGGGTGGCCTCCCGGTCCCTTGAGATACAAAGGGGCACGAGACAGGGGTACCCTTTGTCACCCCTTCTCTTTGCACTATATGTGGAACCCATAGCACAAGGTATCCGGGATAAACCCGACATCCTAGGTATCCCATTCGGGGGGAATGTCATACAGTGAACTTATATGCTGATTATATCCTGGCTACTCTGGAGTCTCCTGAGCAATCTGTACCAGCTTTTCTACAGGAGCTGACCGCCTTTGGTCGGGTCTCCTGGTTTACAGTGAATGTCGGGAAATCCATGGTCTTACATCTGGGTAGTGGAGCAGATCGATGTGAGTGTGGAGGCCTCAATACGGGGAGCTGCAGTCCCGCAATAGAATTACCCGTCTAGGGATAGACCTGACCTCTTCCGTTCCCAGGACAGTTTCACTGAACTACACCAATCTCCTCTCCCAAATTCAGAGGACCTCCGACAATGGCAAGGACACTCCTTGTCTCTTTTAGGCTGCATTGTAGCCATTAAAATGAACACCTTACCTAAAGCCCTGTACATCTTTCAAACTATTCAGGCTTGGCCCCCCCCAGGGATCCTTCAGAAGATTCAAAAGGTGGTGCAACAATTCATCTGGGATGGGGCAATACCCCATATGCGCGGAGACCTGTCATTTAGACCCCCAAACAAGGGAGGGCTCGGCATCCTGAACTTCCTTGAATACCTCAGAGCATCACAGCTCCGACATTTGGTGGAGTGGAGTAGACCTGAGTCTAAAAAGCGGTGGCTGTTTCAGAACTGGTCGATAGCGGGTCTCTCCCTGTGGAAAGTACCCTTCCTAAAGCAGCCAGAGAGGCTACCAAGCCTCAGGAGATCCCCGGTCACAAGGGTGATGCTCAGAGTTTGGAATTCGGTGGCAGTCTCACGTGGGCTTATGTCTTTCCCCTCGTCCCTGACACCTCTGGTTGACAATCCTGACTACCCACCTGGGCTCGACAAACAAGCGTTCCCACAACAGAGGGCAATGGACTGCAAATTGGAGGGGCACCTCTTTGAACTAGACGGGTTCCTCCCGCTTGCAATAGTGCAACCGTCCTACACCATCACCGCACTGCGGCGTTATCATTTTTTCCAAATCCGTTACTGGCTCCTACACCCGAGGAACGGCCGTCGATCCAAAGAAAACTCACCACGTATGAGAAATGGCTCATAACCAAAACTTTAGATAAAAAGATGATTTCAGAGCTATATAGTATGCTGCGTCCACCAGCTCCTTCCTCACCCTCAGCGGGCAGAGCCGCTGGGCACGGGAACTTGGGAGAGAGTTAACAGAGAAAGAATGGAAAGATATATATTTTCCTAATCACACAGCTCGCAACATAGCTAGTAGGGAGGCAGCAGTCAAAGTGGCCACTTATTGGTATTTGACTCCAGCTCGGCTGAATAGAGGAAACTCAGACCGAAGCCCGACCTGTTGGCGGGGCTGTGATGAAGAACGTACATTGACTCATCTACTGTGGGAGTGTCAGGAACTAACGGACTATTGGGGTACTATTCTAGACGACAAAGACAGGCAATTTGAGACAGAGGCTCCCTAATCCACTCACCTATCCCCTGAAATCGATCAAAGGAAAGCTGATGGGTCTAGCGCTGGGGGAAGCGGTTCAACATATTCTTTCACTATGGGGCACACAGACACGACTGACATACACAGGATGGTTACATAAATCATGGTGCATAATAGCCATGGAGCGTAACCACGCTACTCTGACAAATTCCACAGAGTCTTTTAGGGAAATATGGCACCCCTTGAGTATGATGTGTTATTTGGAGGCAAACACTTCATTGTTTTTGGAGATCTACTGCAACTAACTCCAGTGAAAGGACAGCCAGTGTTTAAAATGCTTACACATGAAGAAACAAGGAAGTGCCTAGGAAGCATTGGAAATGTTAACATATGGTTAAATTTCAAATATGCAGAACTGCTTCAAAATATGCGACAGGCAAAGGATGAAGATTATAAAAATATTCTACAAGATGTTAGAATTGGAAAACTAACTGAGCATGGCAAAGAAGCTTTACATGGACGATTAATTTCAAATTTGTTTCCAAAAGAAAACATTCTCACAGAGAATATTTTTATGAAAATTCCTGAAAACAAATCTGTTATATGCTTGATGCCAACTCTAAAAGAATGTTCAATCTCCAACAACAAAATGTTAAAGTTGGAAAATCAAGAGATTGTGAAACTGGAAGCTATTGATAAAATAGAACATGAAGGAGCAACTATTGTTTTGTCTGAAAAGTTGAAATCAAAATTGGATTCTTTAGAGAAGACAATATTTAAAACTGCTGGTTTGGAAAAGACTCTGTATGCATCTTAAATTGGCGTATAATTTTACGACGTAATTTACATGTGGAAAGAGGTTTAGTAAATGGAGCAATGGGTCATGTTGTTGATTTTGTGAATTACCGAAATAGAGATGGAATTGAATTTATAAATATTAAATTTGATGGTATTGAAGAAGTACAACAAATCAGTCATTGTTCTGCACAATTTTTGCTTGTGAAAGATTTATATGTCCGCCGAAAACAGTTTCCTGTTTCTTTGGCATATGCAGTGACTATTCATAAATCTCAAGGTTTAAGAGTGGATACTGCTTTGGTGAATATTGGAAGTTCTGTGTTCAAGGAGGGTATGGCATATGTTGCTTTATCTCGAGTCAGAACTTTATCTGGATTGTACTTGATTGATTTTGATGAGACAAAGATAAATGCAGATCTAAATTGTGTAAAAGAATATAATAGGTTAAGAAGAGAGTATGCTCCAAATTTACCTCAATATCCTCTATTTGAAAAGCGTGTGGTAGGCCGAAAAAGAAGAAATGAGAAAAATGGTAGTAAAGTTGTCGCAAAAAGAAAAAAAGTAGATGAACCAGTAATTGTGAGCAGAAAGGAAAAGGATTCAGGTAAAGAAGTTGTTGGATTTCAGTTTGAAAACAGTTCTGGTGTCAACTGCTATGCTAATGTAGTGGTTAACGTTGTTTTTTTCTCCAAACTGTACAAGAACAGATTGCTGAAAATCGTGATCAAACATTTTGTTGTTTATTAAATTCTGTGTTTGACAAATGTAGCAGTGATAAAACAAAAATACAAAGTGTTTGTGAAATTCGAAATGTTTTAGACATATGTTCTGGTCAAAAACAATTTTCACAGAATATTCAGCAAGATTTTCAGGAATTTCTAATGTATATGCTTGTTGTTTTACAAGATGAAGGTGTAGATGTAGAAAATCTTTTTGGCCTTTCTTATAAATGGCAGCATGACTGCGACAATTGCTCTTTTTCAAGTAGTACTGCAATAGACACTGAAAGATTTATATATTTGACTTTACCAGACTGCAAATCAGTGTCATTTAATAATCTAGTTAGACAAGCAAATCAAAGCATGGTCTGTACTCAATGTAAATCTGCAATGCTAACAACATTATTTATAAAAAGATATGGACAGTATGTAAATTTAATGTTCCAACGATGTAGACCTGATGGAATTAAATTGACAACATTAATTAAAAAAATTGTGGCTTCTCAGTTATCAATTTCAGGAAGAACCTTTACAACTGCAGCAATTATTTACCATGATGGTCCTTCAACAACATCAGGACATTACACAGCTTATTTAAAATGTAAAAAAGGCTGGAGTAACTGTGATAATACTCAATTGACTTTCAAACAACGTTTGCCTTCTGACGTACAAAATTCTTACCTAGTGTTCTTACAACCGAAATTTTAGGGAAGGTAATTGGCCTATGAAGAGTGCAGCAGTTATTAAAATTTAGTTTGTTGTTCAAAATTACTTTCTGAGTGACAGTGATGAAGATATTCAAAAACATGTAGTTCTGATTGAGGTAGTATATGAATTTCACATAGTGTGTGATGTGAGTATTATAGAAAATATTACTAAAAACTAAGCAAGAGGTGGAAATAAAACTATTGTTTCATAATGTAAAAGAAGTTGGAGCTTTTCTTTCAGAAATTAGGGTAAATCAGAGATTAAGAATACTCTTGACTAATTTCCAAAGAAAAGGACTTTTCATATACTATTTGGCCTCGTGGAAAAGTAGATGGATCAAAAGTGAGTTAAGATATTTTTTTTCAAAATGTTATATTATTTATTCAAAGGTTCTATGGGTTTTTTAAACACAATCATTTTGATTGTGGTTTTTTTTGCCCGCTGTTATATGATGAGTACTATTGAAGTCACTGTTTAAAGTGAAATTCAATATATTCTGAGAACAGCAAAAATAAACCATATAACATGTGGTACAAATTATTTTGTATTTTGTATTATTTAATATTTATTATTTTCCCCTTCTCTTATGCTCACTCACCTATTTCCACCCTCTATCACTGCTCTTAACTCACCCTCACTGGCCTTTTCTCACTCTCCTTCACCTCCCTTCTCTTATTCCACTTTACTCACTTATCCTCATTCTCCACTCCTTCACAACCCTTTCCCTTTCTCCCATCCACCACTTTCCAGCTGTCAGTCACTCTAATTCACTTGCCTTACCCTTCTTTATTTTCTTTGTTCCCTCAATAATTCCCCTTTTCTCACACACCTTACTCCACTTCACTCACTCCTTCTCTCACTTCCTCTGTCCTCTCACATCCTCACTCCCCTTTCCTCACTCGATCTCTCTTAGCCTCACTCTCTCGATCCTCTCACTCTCTCACTCCTCTTCCATCACGCTTACTTCCTAAAACTCACCCACGCTCCCTTACTTACCTTTCTTTGCTCTCTCAGTCAGTTCCTTTCTGCCACTCTTTCCTTCACTACCTCTATGTTCTCATTCCTTCACTTCCTTTGTCTCATGCTCACTTCCTTTTATCCTCTCTCTATCTTTCCTTTTTCTTCAATCTCACTGCCCTTCACTCACCCTCCCTCACCCTTGTTCCCTTACTCCAGTTCCCTCAGTTATTCTCATTCATCTTCCTTAACTCTCCTTCCTCTTTCTCTCCTCACGCACTCACCTTTTCCCAGTCCCTTTGCTTCACTTTTCTTCCCTTTCTTCCCTTCCTTTGCTCTCTCAGTCATTCTTCTTCCCTTAATCACCTTACTGCCCTTTACTCACTCTTTCTCTTACTCCCTCTGTTCTCTCATATTCTCACGTGTCTTCCCTCACTCCCTCTCTGTTACCTTCACTCCCATTGTGTCCTCACTGTCTTACGACCCTACATTCACCCTCACTCACCTTCCATGCCTCATTGTCATTAATCCACCGTTATTCACTCGTGATTCTGTCACTCACTCCCCTTCCTTTACTCCCCTTTCTTCCTTTAGATTTCCTAATGCACATTTCTTTAGTATCTTACTCACCTTCACTTCATTTCTCTCTCCTGCTCTTGTTCACTGTCACTGAATGTATCCATGTCATTATCCTTTTAGTACTTTGCTTTCTCTCTATTTCTTTTTAACTCTCTCTGTCCTTCACCATTCCTTTGTTTTTCTTTCTGAGTCCTTCACTTCTACTTTATCTCTTACTAACCTTTTATGACTTTTAATCTCCTACTTTGTCTCTTGTATTGTAAAATATATATTATAAATATTCTAATTTTTTTTCTCTTTCACAGATATTAAATTTACTGAAAATATGTAATTAAATTTACATTACTTATAATGTAAGTTTGATGTACAAAATTAACTTTCTCTATACGCTTTTCCTTAACCTCACTACTCTTCTCTCATGCTGCCACACCCCTGTTCCTTTATTGCGCTTGCCTCACTTTTTCTGAATCCCCACGTTTACTCCCCTTTTCCTCACTCTTTTCTCACACTCACCTTCTTTCAGACCTTCTCCTTTACTTTACATCCTCTCTCTTCCCTTCCTTCGCTCCTTCACTTTTTCCCTTCCCTTACTCTCCTTACTCCACTTCACTAACTCCTTCTCTTAGTACCTCTGTCCTCTTAGTACTACATTCCCCTTCCCTCATTCTCTCTCTTTTAGCCTTATTCTCTCCGTCCCCTTAGTCTCTCACTCCTCTTCTGTCACACTCACTGCCTATAACTCAGCCATACTCCCACACTCACCTTCTTTCAGACCTTCTCCTTTACTTTCCTTCCTCTCTCTTCCCTTCCTTCGCTCCTTCACTTTTTTCCCTTCCCTTACTCTCCTTACTCCATTTCACTAACTCCTTTTCTTACTTCCTCTGTCCTCTTTGTTCTACACTCCCCTTCCCTCATTCTCTCTTTGTTAGCCTCATTCTCTCCGTCCCCTTAGTCTCTCACTCCTCTTCTGTCACGCTCGCTGCCTATAACTCAGCCATACTCCCACACTCACCTTCTTTCAGACCTTCTCCTTTACTTTCCTTCCTCTCTCTTCCCTTCTTTTGCTTCTTAACTCTTTTCCCTTCCTTTACTGTCCTTACTCCACTTTATTAACTCCTTCTCTTACTCCCTGTGTCCTCATAGTTCTACACTCCCCTTCCCTCATTCTCTCTCTTTTAGCCTTATTCTCTCCGTCCCCTTAGTCTCTCACTCCTCTTCTGTCACGCTCACTCCGTATAACTCAGCCATACTCCCACACTCACCTTCTTTCAGACCTTCTCCTTTACATTCCTTCCTCTCTCTTCCCTTCTTTTGCTCCTTCACTCTTTTCCCTTCCTTTACTCTCCTTACTCCACTTTATTCACTCCTTCTCTTAGTCCCTCAGTCCTCTAAGTCCTACATTCCCCTTCCCTCATTCTCTCTCTGTTAACCTCATTCTCTCCGTCCCCTTAGTCTCTCACTTCTCTTCTGTCACGCTCACTGCCTATACCTCAGCCGTACTCCGACACTCACCTTCTTTCAGAACTTCTCCTTTACTTTTCTTCCTCTCTCTTCCCTTCTTTTGCTCCTTAACTCTTTTCCCTTCCTTTACTCTCCTTACTCCACTTTATTAACTCCTTCTCTTACTCACTGTGTCCTCATAGTTCTACACTCCCCTTCCCTCATTCTCTCTCTGTTAGCCTTATTCTCTCCGTCCCCTTCGTCTCTCACTCCTCTTCTGTCACGCTCACTCCGTATAACTCAGCCATACTCCCACACTCACCTTCTTTCAGACCTTCTCCTTTACATTCCTTCCTCTCTCTTCCCTTCTTTTGCTCCTTCACTCTTTTCCCTTCCCTTACTCTCTTTACTCCACTTCACTAACTTCTTCTCTTAGTCCCTCTGTCCTCTTAGTTCTACATTCCCCTTCCCTCATTCTCTCTCTGTTAGCCTCATTCTCTCCGTCCCCTTATTCTCTCACTCCTCTTCTGTCACGCTCACTTCTATAACTCAGCCATACTCCCACACTCACCTTCTTTCAGAACTTCTCCTTTACTTTTCTTCCTCTCTCTTCCCTTCTTTTGCTCCTTAACTCTTTTCCCTTCCTTTACTCTCCTTACTCCACTTTATTAACTCCTTCTCTTACTCCCTGTGTCCTCTTAGTTCTACACTCCCCTTCCCTCATTCTCTCTGTGTTAGCTTTATTCTCTCTGTCCCCTCAGTCTCTCAATCCTCTTCTGTCACGCTCACTCTGTATAACTCAGCCATACTCCCACACTCACCTTCTTTCAGACCTTCTCCTTTACTTTCCTTCCTCTCTCTGCCCTTGTTTTGCTCCTTCACTCTTTTCCCTTCCCTTACTCTCTTTACTCCACTTCACTAACTCCTTCTCTTAGTCACTCTGTCCTCTTAGTTCTACACTCCCCTTCCCTCATTCTCTCTCTGTTAGCCTCATTCTCTCCGTCCCCTTAGTCTCTCCCTCCTCTTCTGTCACGCTCACACCCTATTACTCAGTCATACTCCCACACTCACCTTCTTTCAGTCTTTCTCCTTTACTTTCCTTCCTCTCTCTTCCCTTCTTTCACTTCTTCACTCTTTTCACTTCTCTTACTCTCCTTACTTCACTACATTAACTCTTTCTCTTACTCCCTCTGTCCTCATAGTTCTACACTCCTCTTCCCTCATTCTCTCTCTGTTAGCCTTATTCTCTCCATCCCCTTACTCTCTCACTCCTCTTCTGTCACGCTCACACCCTATAATTCAGTGATATTCCCACACTCACCTTCTTTCAGTCTTTCTCCTTTACTTTCCTTCCTCTCTCTTCCCTTCTTTCGCTTCTTCACTCTTTTCCCTTCTCTTACTCTCCTTACTCCACTACACTAACTCTTTCTCTTACTCCCTCTGTCCTCTTAGTACTACACTCCTCTTCCCTCATTCTCTCTTTGTTAGCCTTATTCTCTCCGTCCCCTTACTCTTTCACTCCTCTTCTGTCACGCTCACACCCTATAACTCAGTCATGCTCCCACACTCACCTTCTTTCAGTCTTTCTCCCTTACTTTCCTTCCTCTCTCTTCCCTTCCTTCATTCCTTCACTCTTTTCCCTTCCCTTACTCTCCTTACTCCACTTCACTAACTCTGTCTCTTACTCCCTCTGTCCTCTTAGTTCTACACTCCCCTTCCCTGGTTCTCTCTCTGTTAGTCTCATTCTCTCCGTCCCCTTAGTCTCTCACTCCTCTTCTGTCACGCTCACTGCCTATAACTCAGCCATACTCCCACACTCACCTTCTTTCAGACCTTCTACTTTACTTCCCTTCTTCTCTCTTCCCTTCTTTTGCTTCTTCACTCTTTTCCTTTCTCTTACTCTCCTTACTCCACTACACTAACTCTTTCTCTTACTCCCTCTGTCCTCTTAGTTCTACACTCCTCTTCCCTCATTCTCTCTCTGTTAGCCTCATTCTCTCAGTCCTCTTACTCTCTCACTCCTCTTCTGTTACGCTTACTCCCTATAACTCAGCCACACTCCCTCACTTATCTTTCTTTCCTCTCTCATTCAGTCCTCTACTCTCACTTTTTCCTTCACTTCCTCTGTCTCACCACTCTCTATCACCACTCTTTCCTCAACATCACTGCTCTTCTCTTACCCTTCCACACCCCGTTCCCTTACTCCGTTTTCTTCACTTATCCTCATTCACCTTGTTCACTCCTCTTCTCCTCACTCACCTCCCACACTCACCTTCTTTCAGTCCCCCTAGTTCACTTCCCTTCCCCTATCGTCCCTTTCTTTGCTCCCTCACTCATTTTCCTTTCCTCTCTCACTGCACTCCACTTCACTCACTCCTTTTGAATTTGTTAAGAATACAGCTCTTTTTGGAGAATTGGAGGTAGTTCTAAAAAGAACTGTTTTTTTTCTTCTTTTTTAGTTTTTTTTTCTGAACAAAAACAGGGAATGTCAAACTGCTCAACAGGAGCAAAAAAAAGGGGAAAAATTAGGGCTGGGGACTGCAGCAGCGGTTTTCCCTTGTGCATACAATGTTCATGATGCTCTGCTCTCCGTAGCAAAGCAGTTCATCACACTGCTTACATTTTATAGTGATGTCATTGAAAACAGGCTGAATGTTAGGGATCAGCTGCTCAGGTCTCCCTCTCACGGATGATGTTGTTGGTCCTCCAGTAGATGTTGAGGCGCCATCCCTTGGGGGATTACGTGCCAGGGCCCTGACACTCTCCCGGGCATAGTTCTGAGGGTCTCTCCTCTGAACATGACGAATCATCGTAGAGTTGCCAAAACTGTACTTCCTTCTAGGGTCTCCCAGTGAAAGCACAGTTTGGCAAATTTTACACTCCACCTTTGGAGCATTAACCTTTTTTTGATTTGGTGGTATGGTAAAAAACTTCCATATAAAGTGCTCCTTTACCTTGGGCTGAGAAGCCTCTTCCTGGATGAACTAATCCGAGTCCTCACTGCTGCTGGGTGGTCTAGCAGCCATTCTTTTCACAAAAAGGAAGAACAGAAAAGAACAGGCCTTGCTGTCTCCAAAGTGAAAGAAGAAGTGAAGGAAATGGGTGGGGTTTTCATTATTTGTAAAAAAAAATGTTAACAACCAATGAAAAGAGTTATGTTAAGGTCACATGACTTGACGCGCTTGTGCTGCGAGCACCGGAGCGCTTCCGGGGGTGCTTACGCAGCACGAACGTAGGCGCTTCCGGGGGCGCTTACGCGGTGCGCCTAAATGACGTTTGCTAGCTTTTCGGAAATGCAAAATCATTTTAATTCGGAAAATCAAAAATACTACTTTTATAAGTATGGTACTGAATGTCTTGCATTATTATTTAGTTTAAATACATATTTTTTTTACGTATGCGGAAATAGCGCTCTCGGGTGAGCTTACCGGTGCGCGCACCCTGAGCGCTCCATGACAAAATGATAAATTTAAAAAAAACATGAAAAATACATTGAAAAAATAATTTTTGAAAAAAATAATAATAATTAATAGTTATAAAAAACAGCTAATAAAAAAAAAAACGTAAAAAATCGTAGGTTACAAACTCGATATACAAAGGAATTAGCTTTTAAAAAACCTTTGAAATTCACTGAAAAAACCATAGGTTTCACAATCGTATAGTTAGGAATTAGCATTTAAAAAACCTTTGAAATTCACTGAAAAAACCATAGGTTTCACAATCGTATAGTTAGGAATTAGCATTTAAAAAACCTTTGAAATTCACTGAAAAAACCATAGGTTTCACACCAGTTATAGTTAGCTAAACATTTTACTCATACAAAACCATTGAAATTCCCACGTTATAGTTAGTTGGACTCACTATAACTCGCGCGCCCGCAATCCACTGCTGATGGTGTCACATATTACATCATTCATGACATGGTCAGTGACATCACTGATGACATCACTGATGATATCTCAAATGACATCACTGATGACATCATCCATGTGATAATACGATGCCCCTCCTCACACTCTAATCTAACCTTTGATACATCCAGTGTTGAATACAGACTACCATTCCTGAAACCATTGACCCACGAATACCAGTTACTACATACGCACTCTCTGATTCCTAAGTCTACACACACATCCACTCATTCACCCATACAATCACTCATACATACAGTCACTCATCAATACAACACTATCATACGCACTCATGGTTGGGTCCCGTCTATGTTGAAAAGGATAGTACGACGGGTTTTCCGGGAGAGCACTGGAGGGGAGACCTCAAAGACGCAGCACCCACTGGAGGGAAAGAATCACGAGGCAACAGCGAACTACATGTCCCACAAACACGAACTAAGCCTAAAACGTGGCGCCCAGTAGGGGGCATAAAACAGATGAAATAAAACCATTTGGCCGTGTGGAGAAGCTTTTTGCTACCTCGAGCTACGGAGTCTCTTCTCATCTCTGACGAAGGTCACAGAAGTGAACGAAATGCATTAGAAAAAAGAAAAAGAACGTGCTGAATTGCCAAATAAATATTCAAAACAACCGGACAGAGTGGCGACTCAGTCCTCTCTCGTGTAGAGAGGGTTGTTGTGATATATAAATATATATACACACAAACACACACACCTACCTTAACTATACTTACCTTTCATTTTAAAGGCTTGAGTGATAAAGGCATATGCGTTATAAAGGCATCCATAGTAAAGGCAATGCCTGGGAAAGGCATTACGTGATTAAGGATTTATGATAATCACAGGTTGTTCTAAACACAGCATTGTAAAGCAGTCTCCTACATCGGGCAATCTGCCATCCCTCTTTACTTGGTGGCTCCCTTGAGTTTGAGTGACTACACAAAACCTGTGAGCATTATTCACATCTGCCTAAAATTAGTTCCTTTTGGTTTAATGACAAAGCTGGTTCAAAGTGTGCTTTATTTGATTCATTTTTGTATTAGCATGATATGTCAGCTTTTTATTGTGCAAACACTTTGGTTCCCAGTTAGATGCCTATTTATTTTCCCTCTCCTTTTTAAAGATGCAATGATAAAGTGCTTACATTTACAATGTAACATAATAGCTAAATGCATTTTGAGTGCTTGTCAGGGTGATGATTTAGTCTGCTCGCCTCCACAAATATTAACGTTAAAATGCAGGGCACAACTAAAAGCTTGCTTTAAGTGGCAACCTCTGTGAATGTTTTTGTTTTTTTCATTTAAACCTTTTTATTGCAAGCATATGGCAGCTAAGTTTAGATGGTTGCGCTTTTTCATTTTATTTTATAGAATTTGCTTGCATAAAGAAATTATTAGTTGCACCAGCAAAGGCTCCACCAAATGGGTTTGCCAATGCTTGTCGGGTCTGCTTGTTTGTCCACTCATCTTGATCTTGATTAATTAGGATTGAGCTTGAAATTATATTGAAATCAGCTAGCAGGGAAAAGGGATGAAGTACCTTCTCAATTAACATAGCTACTAAGAGATCTAGGGGCATATTCACAAGGAGCTATCGCAGAATTATCGGCACTTTATCACAGCCAAAGTCGTGATAAATGTACCCCACCATTCACAAGCTGGTGTTAACAGCCCACAGCACCAGTTTTCCTGCGATAGCAGCCGCATAAAACATCACCACAGAGGACCCCTGCAACTATCGCTAATGAGATGCAGGGTAGGCATTCCCATGCTAAAAGCCGCGACAACACCACACCTCAACATTCACAACAACCAGCCAGATCGGCGATAAGAACATTAAACACGCGATAAGGTGCTTTAGCAGCAGGAAATTTACACCTCCTCTGACATGGTCTAAAGTAGGACAGCAGCCTGCACTACAATATGGAGCCCAGCCCAGGGCGTCATCGGAAAGGCAACAGATGGCATGGAGCAACTGAACATGCAGCCCAGACACCCAAGAGGGCAACAAACCCCACCCGGCACATCCTCCCCCCGGACCACCACAGAGGCAGCGCAGACAAAGACAGCGCCCCACCAGGAAATGCACCTGCCTCACAGGCACAACATCTGACAATGTCACTGTCCACTACAGGCTGAAAGGGACAGCCATGCAACGCATCCTGGCCGTCATTGCCCAACTGGCCGATGGCACCAACACAGCGGACAATCAACATCCCATCCCACACCAAGCTGCTGGCCGTGCTGCACCTGTTTACCCCTGGCACACCCCAACCAACACCCGCCAGAGTCGGCGGAGTCTCCCAGACAGCCACATCCAAGTCCCCCACACCTGTCATGGACATCACTAATACCCTGGCACCCCAGGCCTCGTACGGCCAATACAATGCGCATGAACCACTGGAGACCAAGCAAGGACCATACGCCATAGCCGGATGCATGCACGTGTTGGGGACAATCCACTGCACACATGTCCCACCTGTCCCCCCTGGTGACACAGCACACAATCAGTGCAACAGAAAGCACACGTCGCACATCTATGTGCAGGCAACATTAGAACACCGTGGGACCTTGACCAGTGTCTCATCCAAATACACAGCCAGTGTGCATGATCCCTTCACCCTCTGAAATTCCATCAGCAACCAGCCTTCCCAGGATGGCACCCAGGGAAATGCACAGCTCCTTGGAAAGTTCCCAATTAACACCCCACTCACCTCAACTCCACAACCATGCAATCCACAAATCTGGCATTGCACACATCACAAGATCACAACCAACTGGCACAACAACATGCCCACCCACCAGACACGATTGAACAGCTTACAATGGTAGCCTGGGCAAGCCGTGAACATGACCAATCAACATCATGGCACCTCAGCCACACAATAGATGAATGTGGAGAGAGGAGGCAAGCAGGCATGTGTGAAGGAGGAAGTAGAACCATGATTGTGAAAGTACACAATGCCAAAAGTGGGGGCGCAGTGCTGGAAGGACCGCAGTATGCAGAACAGACCCATATCCAGCACGACATACACCTCTGGTGTATGGAGTGTAGTGGACAGTGGACGCAACCATGTCACCCCAGCCAGTGGGTGTCCTTGCAGAAATGTTGCCTGTTACACCCCCCCATAAGCGTGAGCAGAGTAGGATGGGCTGGCGTACGACAGGCCAGCGAAGGGGTGTGAATAAAAAGCATGAAGCCCTGGGCGTGGTCCTCTTCTGGAAAGCCCAAACCCTCTGCCAGGGCGGCACCTCCCACCCCACCCCGCCACAAGGCCGATGTCGTCCTTGTTAGCGGAGTTGCTTGTGATCCTGTGCGCCTTCCGTACCTCGGCCGATGGAGCACAAACTCGTCAGGGAAGACCCTGCACAGCCAGGCTACACTGAGCACCAGCAGACACCGGTGTATATCAAAGAGGGTCCACCACGTGCCAGTGTAACCTCCAAGCCCGAGGCCTGCCACCTGGACAGCCTTTCAGACCACCGCTGTCCCCCCGACGTTGGCCCACATTACTCCTTCCTCGTTGACATATTCTACAGGTGTCCTCTGCGGCCCAGTGGGCCACATATGTGAAACTTTGTACTGGCTAATGAATGGCAGTGACCCCAAATCTGGTCCAGCGGCCACAGCACCATACCCCCCGATCAGTGAGGCATAGTTCCATATGGGCATTTTGCGACAAATGGTGCCATAAACCCTGTTCAACGCCATCCGGCGACACTTGGTGCCACAAACCCTGTTCAATGCCATCCGGCAACATGTGCAGCCACAAACCCTGTTCAACACCATGCGGCGACTACCCTGCAGACCAGTAGGTCTCACATCCAGCACCTAGTCGCGATTCACGAATGGCAGAGTAAACACCAGTGGTCGCATGGAGATGAGTAAGAGTTTGACGCCTTGCATCTTGGTGGAGAGAAAAGGATCATCATTACGGAGGTGTTCGTACACTACCGACAATTGCCCTGGTGTCACTAGCATTGTGCATCGCGAGCCACTGCACGTGGCTGTGGGCCACTGTTGCCTGCTGCCTCGGGCCTACACTGCGGTCCAGTAGGTCACAGAGTCATAATTCAGCAATGGCGTAGTTCATATCAGTGTACGGTCATCATCGCAGACTGCATCCCCACTCAGCCCCGGTGCCAGAAAGTCTATTCCCCGACATTCATGGACACTCTCTGGTCAAACTTTGGTGGCATCTGAGTTTATGGACTAGGGGTCACTTTTCATCCTCATGTTGCTGATACCGAATTGGTGGAGGCAACGAGGCTGTCGCATTCCACTCATCCATTTGCTGGTTCCGGATAAAATCAAACCTTTTGGCGTCTTGCACTGGAGGACACCTTCCACTTTCCCCCGAAACCCTCCTCAACATACACCTCGGACATTGATTGTGACCCACTCAGGTCGCATGGCCCGTCTGACTGCACTGCAAGTCACTGTCCCGTGACTGGGTGCCTGTGCCGGCCTCAGTGCATCCGGGGCCACTACCTCTGTGCTGGTCAAGTCTGAGACCCCTTCTCCAGAGCCATGGATGGGCCCTGAAGCATAGTCCTTGGGGTCATCAATGCTATTTCTCTTTGGACTTGTACTGTACGCAGACTCTGGGCCCGAATGCGTGCCACCAGGGCTCAAACACCAGAGCGAGTCCAGACCGGCTCGCATGACACATCACCGCCGGAGGCACACGCCACCACCACAAGGACCACTTCCAACCGCCATCTGCCAGAGTTGAAACGGTGGTCCTGACAGACTTATGGAGTTGCTCAGGCCTGTCGTGGATGCCATCATCAGCCTGATACACTGCTCCGCATTCCAGGTGCCAGTGACTCAGTGCACCCCAGGCCATTGTCCGTTGCTGATTGTGTTTTGTGCTGTGGAGTGGTTGCACAGGTATGTCACCTCAAACAGCGTGTGGGCCCTGAGACATTGATGGGGAAAATGATGCAGGTCTAACACACCCCACTCCATCGGCATCAGTAATATATCAAAGGGACACAACCCGAGACTTTTTCTTCACATGAGCGCGCTCATCTCTAGAGTCCAAACTCCATTTCACTGCAACTCATGGACACAACTGTTTGCATGTTGGCTGATCTCTGGACTTTCTCTGGCTCACTCTATGATGCTCAGCAATTGACTCTGTATTGCATGTGTTCTCTGTTTCTGTTGCACTGGTGTCCAATGTTTGTCGTCACCCACTCAATTCATAAGGGGAGTGGCCAGGGCCGTTGTACGCACAGCCAACATGGGCGTGTGACTGCTATTTGAGGCCTCTGGGTGTGGTTCTGTGCTGTGCTGTGCATCTGCTTGTGTCTTTTTGGCAGTGTGGGTCTCCTTAGTGGGGTTTGGGTACGCCGTGAATGCTGATAGACCTCTACGTATGTGTCCATGTTCGCATTCCATGGGTTCAGCTCCCACCCACACCTGCTGGGCCACCTCCTTTTGGCATGCTGACACTTGGCATTGTGGTGCCATGTGTGGGTGGGTGAAGTGTCATGAGCCAGATGTGCTTGCGGGTGCTTCCTGCTGTGTAGTCTGTTGCAGGCTCGGTGTTCTCCTCTGAGTAGCTTGGCTGGGCGGGTCCTGGTGGAGGTTGCATGGTTTATCCATGGGCTGTTGTAGGGCATCGGTGTCGACGGAGTGGTGGTCTTCTCCGGTATCACGGATGTGCTGTGTTCTGTGCTCTGCTGAAGATGTTGTGTGCCCATCTGCGATGTGAATGGGAGGTGACTGTTGACTTGTGTTGACATATATGTTGGTGCATTGTGCTGGTTTGCATGCAGGATGTATGGCAATGTACATTGTGACTGTTTGGAGGGTGCTGGATTCACCTGCAGGTAAGTGTACATTGGGACTGCAAGATGGGTGTGTGGTCGTACGAGTACATTTCCATTTCACTGTTTCCGGCTCTGTCAGATGTAGTGGGCATGTTTCTGTGCATGTGCGGAGCCAGTTGTGTCCTCTCTTCTGCAGTGTCGGATATGCGCGTTGTGCCACTTTGTCGTCAATGTGGGGGTGCTGTTCGTGATATGTGTGTGTGCTGCAGTGTGCCAAGGGGATTTGGGACATGATCCAGGGTGTTTGTGGGTGTGCAGTGTGCTACACCTCTTTGTGCATGTATGCCATTGTGCCCATCTCCCCCTGTCCCCCCAGTCCCTGTATGTTGCACTCCCTGTTGATGTTGTGTCCGGTCCTCTGGAGCTGTGTCTGTACTCCCTACTCCTTGCACCATCTCCACACTGATGACTGTGGCCTGGGTTTCCTCCAGCTCCTCTGGTGGTGCTGCACTGCCACCTCCTGTCACTGTTGCTGCCTTCCTGTTGGCAGCGGTTTGGTGCCTGGTTTGGATAGTCACGTCATGCTGTCGCCTATTGACCTTCTGGATTGGCCTCCTTGGCACTCCGCTTGCAATCCAGGTGGTCTGCTAATGGGTCAGTTTCTGGTAGTGTTCTGTCACCTCCGTGACGCTGGTCTTGTTTTCCTGTGGTCTGCACCCCGTCTTCCTCTCCATCTTCTCCTTGGCCTTCCACGACCCCGATGTTTTTTGCTTGTAGTCGTGGGAGTTGTGCTGTTCAAGTTGGCCTCTGCGCTGGGTCAGGGTGCATCCATGTTGCTACATGTTTTGTCTTGTTTCTGGTGTATATTTTCTGTTGTTTTTATGGTGCATTGTCCCGCCCGACTTGTGGGATTTGCAGGCCTGTGACTGATATTGGCAACTTTTTGTACCGCATTTGGCCTCATCGCATGTTTTTTAGTGTTCGCATATTGCATTTTTGCGGCGTGGCATTGATTTTCACGCTGACACTTGCCGCGTTATCTGGTGTCTATTGCATGCTACCGCCTTTTTGTGAATTCCACATTGACACAGGGTTATTGTCCCGCAATAGGCTGCGATGTTAAAAGTTGCGTAAAGCTACTCTTGCGGTAGTTATCACACCTTCCTGTGAATATACCCCCTAGTGTAATAAAGTTGGTATTTAGTTGAGAGGGTTGGAAGCCCCACTCAAATAATAAATGCAATACATTATCAGTGTGAACCACCAAAGTCTCTAAATAAATCTCTACTTAACCCTCTGGTAGATTTGCACACAAGCTGTCAGGCTTAGCTCAGCAGTAATGTGTAAAGTATGTATGCAACCCTCAAACAGTAATAGGTCAAATTGCAACACAAGAAAAATACCAAACCAATTTCGAAAAATAGAGTTAACTTTAATAAATAAAATTACGCCAAAATGACAGAAATTCAATATGTAGAACCAGAGTGATGACAATTTAAATTTTAAAGTGAAAAGAGAAAATAGAACTGAAAGGAGCAAATCATTAAGTATGGTTATTTGGTCACACTAGACCAGCTCAAAGTCACAAGTTTAGGCAAACAGCAATGGCACGTGGGTCAGATACAGGGAGCAGGATTGTCTAACTGATGTTTTTAACTCTCTAGGTCCAAGTACATAGGAGGAGCTACAGCAGACCTTGACGTCGACGCGAAGAGCAGGTTTTGAGTCTTGCACGACCTCTGTTTAGCATGAAGAGTTGGTCCTTGCTAGAGCTTTGTGCTGGTGGCCAACAATGACAGTCACTGCTGGATCTCAGGACTGACACGAATAGTAGACCGCCCTGGAGATCGGCAGGTGGCATGGATGGCAACGCGAGTAGCGGTGTGCAAACAAAATATAGAGTTTTTAAAATCGACTGACAGAAATATCGAGTCATAAATATTGTGAGTGAGAAAGATCATCAGTAAGAATATTGTGGTTAAAAATATCAAATTAAGGTAAGTAATTTCAATTTTAAAAATATTGAAGAGTTTAATATAGTTTACAAAAATATAGTTGTTTAAAATATTGATTGTTTAATTAGTGTTATGTATTTAAGTATATATTTTAAATGTATGTGATGTATTTTTTTTATAAGATATGTTTATATTTTTTAATAAATGTGTCACATTTTTAGTAGTTATTAATTTTAACTTAATTGCATTTTGCATGTTTTAGTTCCCTAGTGTGTTGTGGGTTTATAGGGGAATAGGGTGGGAAGTCATTTACTTACATTAAATTAATGATTATTTTTTATGTATTAATATTAATTTCATTGTGATGTCATTGTGTTAATCATGCAAAGTTATTTATTATCAATTATTTAATAGTTGGTTATTGATTAAAAATAATTAATTAATCGGTAATTCATTATGGTAAATGTTTAATTAATTTTAGGTGTGTGTTTTGGTTTTTAAAGGGGTAAAGGGTGGGAAGTAATTTATTTTTGATTGATTCATTAATAATTGGTTGGTAATTAATAATAATTTACTTCAATTCAAAATCTTTGTTCGAATTGCAAGAATTCTTAAAAGCAAATTCAACAAATTTACAATAATAATATAAAATACTTATATAAAATACATGCTTTGTTTAATCTTAGTAGACATCATACAAATTGGCAATGTATCTATTCTAAAAAGTCAAGGGTTATCCATCATTTTGCGTGCTCGGGTGGCGATTCTCAAGAAAGTGCCAGTGTGAAAAACTATTTCTTCGTTGTTCAGGGAAATCAACATCTGATAGGATTCACTCAGGGAGAGAGGTCTATGTTTTTTACAAAACGGAGTTAAAAACCATTTTACTTATTTTAGATAAAATTTACAGAAGTATAAAAAGTGCAAATCAGTTTGTGCGCTCACTCCATCATAGGGGCATGTTATATTTGCCAAATTTACCCAATAGCCTAACGGGAAACATAACACAAATCTAATACTTCCCGCTCTCAATCGGAACAAAAGGCTTCTTTCTGAGCTAATCATTGGCAAGGTAATGTAAATTGGTAGCGGGTGTCTGTACAGTTCCTTGTCCATGTAGCTGGAAACTGAGACCTTCTCGGATTCCTTGCTGGTCCTCTCTGAATTGTAAAGTGCAAAAAGTGCTTTTTTCAAATCATTCTTATGGAGTGAGTCGGCTTTAGTTGGATTTGAAAAGAGATTGCCTTTGTCAATACTACATAAACTCTTGTAGACCCCTAAAGCCAAGGAATATCCATTCCTCTCTCGCACTTAAGGCAGTCATTTTTAATTTCTTGCGTTAATAATGCCGATTTATTCCTCCACACCGAGAGCCAGACCAAAGCTGGTCGAGCGCTAATAAAATCACTGATAAAATTTAAATTAAGTTCCCTATGCCAGATATATTGGGGGGTAGAGATTGGGGCTCCCAGTAGCTTTCTACAGAAATGATTTTCTTCTTTCTGAATGCACTTTGTATTGGTCAAACCCCATTCTTCTGCTCCATAAGTAGCAACAGGGACACGTTGCAATTTAAATTTGTTTTAATTGCCTGGGATAGCACCTGTTTTCTTCGGGCGGGGGAGACTTAAAATCGAATTGATGGCCTTTGAGAGCTTGCTCGTGGAGTGCGCCAAATGCCCAGTCCATGAGCCGTTCGCAGCAAAGACCATCCCTAGGTAGGGGAAAGTAGAAGTAGAAATTAGTCTATCATACCCTACCAGTATAGAATTAAATTGGCGTTTCCCCTGTCCGCATGACATGATAAAAGATTTTTTTTAATGTACGCGTAAATCCAAACTGTTCATGTACTCAACAAAAGTTTTGACCAGAGCACGCAAAGCGGTTGCCGTGCGGCCTATATGGACCGCGTCATCTGCGTATAAAAGTACCGGTAGTGGTTTACCATTCATTATCGGGACATCTGGTGTTGACTGTTTCAGAAAATTGCTCAGCCCATTAATATAAATAAAAAAAAGCAGGGGTGCTAAAACGCACCCCTGTCTAACTCCTCTTCCAATACTAATTGCTCCCAAGACCTCCCCACCCATGCTAATCCTGACTCTTGCCTTGAGATCTATGTGTAAGAATGCCAAAAAATGAACTAACATTTCATCCAATCTATAATCCAACAAAATTAACCAGAGTTTAGACCTATTAACTAAATCAAAAGCGGATGATAGATCCATGAAAGCCAATTAAACAGGGGAAGATCGGGCAATATTATATTTACTGATAACCAAATTAAGATTTAGGCACTGTTCAGTTGTTCCGATCTTACTTCTAAAACCAAATTGGGATGGATCTAATATGCCACTTTCCTCTGTCCATTTTAAGACCCTGTTATATATTACTCTCCCTAAAATCTTTAATGTATTATCGAGCAAAGAAATTGGCCTATAGTTAATAGGATCTGATCTGTCCCCCTTTTTGTAAATTGGAACGATAGTGCTCGTTGCCCAGGTACTAGGCACGGGGCATGGGGTAAGGTATTAAAAACATTCAAAAGAAGTGGGGCCCAGAACTCCGGTTTCCATTTTATTTAGTCGATGGGAAACCCATCAGGGCCAGGGGCCTTATTACCGATACTTTGTGCAATAGCCTCTTCTACCTCTGACAATGAGATCTGTAGGCAACTTAAGTGGCCCTGCACATAATAATCTGAGGCATGTGACGGGCTAGCATAGATTTTAGCAAAATTGTTCTCCCATGACTTGCTGGAGATAGTGCAGCTGGTCGATGTTAATTGTTGACCCGTGTTGCGTAATTCCTTAACTGCGGGCCAATATATATTACCATTCTTACTACCAGCAGATTCTGATAGTGCTTCCCAACGTTCACCAAGGAGAACACCCTTCCGCTTACTTATCACAGTTTTGTATCTCTTCCTAGCTACACTTACATCTGCATTGCACCTTGGTTCAGAGGTTAAAGCCTTGCGTAAGTTCCTATTGGCCTTTGAACAATCGTGATCATACCATCTTGGGTCTTTTTCACCCTGACAAAGTGGCACTGACAAAAGGGATCTTATCACAGAACAAAGTTTGGTGAAATCTACGATTACCCTTACATGAGAACCTTTGGTTAATAGGCATGAGGTGATTAAGTGCATATGCTCCTCTAAAAGAGCCTGTAGTATTTTACCACTGTCAACCCCCCTCCATTTTAATCTTAATTTGTCTGTTGAAAGAGTGACATCTCTGGCCCCATGACGAATGTTATATACAGGGCGGGGTGCAAGTCTTAGGGTCACTTTAATGGGGTTGTGGTCTCCAAAATCTATTGCATAAACCTCAGGAGCCATTAAACAATCTGCGAGACAGGGAGAAACCAAAATAAAATCTATAGTTGAAAAACAGTTCCTTCCTCTCAATGTTGGTGTGGGAAATTGGGTAGACTCAGTACCAATCAAGTCCATTACAT
Organism: Lissotriton helveticus; assembly: GCF_964261635.1. Taxonomy (NCBI): domain Eukaryota; kingdom Metazoa; phylum Chordata; class Amphibia; order Caudata; family Salamandridae; genus Lissotriton; species Lissotriton helveticus. The sequence goes on from NC_136067.1 coordinate 1,003,314,997, forward strand.
TTGTGAGGATATGCTCACTCAAAAAAGCATCTAGTTCAAGGCCCCTTCGTACAGCTGGATCTGCGTGTGATATGTCCATGCCCCGTGGTTCTGTTGGTACTTTGGCATTAAAATCTCCCCCTAAAAGGATCCCGGTACATCCATCTGGACCTAGCTGTCTATCTAAATTAGAGATATTTCTAAAAAGCTCAATAATATTCCTATTCGGAACAGAATAAAAATCATTATTATAAAAATTAATTAAGTAAAAAGGGGTCCGTCTTTTATATTCTAATATTTGTATATTAGGGCTATTAGTAGATATAGCCCTAATACTCCCTCCAGATGCTATGCTAATCCCTATAAACAAACCCCCAGGTGCGCGACCAAAGTCTGGCTTGGGTGCTATTAAATTAAAACAGTGGAACCCTTTTATGTACAGGTCATGTGTAGCCCATGTTTCCTTGAACATTATAACGTCCTGATCGGATATTAGACTCAACCAGTCCGTGTCGGCTAACCTTGGTTCAAGACCTGCGATGTGGTCCAACTCAGAACTTTAAGAGCAAAATTATTTTTACTTCTCTTAGGATTAAAAACAGTTTTACATGTGTCGGTACATATGTCTATACATGGAGTTGGTATAGATCCCATATCACCCTCTACCTGTAACTGGTGATCATCTAATACACCTAACTGCATGATGCCTAAATCCTGTATGTCTGGTTTCTTTTTTGAAATAGATACTCTAGGAACTAATGTGTTTTTTAATACGTTTACCTCACTTTCATTAGCGTTCGCCATTCTATATAATTGTCAGTCTTGTGCATCTAGGTTTGAAAAAGCCTGATCGAATCAATTATGAGTCGGCACATTGTACTCATACATCCCCTTGGTATGGGCAATAGCCGGGTAGTCACGTCTATTTGCAAATAGTGTGGGAGGGTTGGGGTAAAAAAAGCCCAGAGGTAAAATACAAATCCCTTCCCTGCCCAATTGCCTTGTGCCTGCCCTTTCTAAGATCGTTTTCACTAACTCAAGGAACCCAAAATTCAGGACTATACAGTCACCCCTGCTAATTTTATTTGGTTTCCCTACCCAAGGTACCCTCCAAATCATCTTGAACTCCTGGAACAAATAGCTGCCTAGCCCTGTTTTAATGTCCAATAAATGGAGTGCCTTATTTCTTAATGTAGTCCAATGTTCCTCAGAGTTAGGTGCTATAGGTGGGACATTGGAGAGCACAATGGTGTAGGGCGTAGACTCAGGGGTAAGTTGAGATAAGCTTTACCATAGGCGCTAGCTGGACCTTCCCTGTTAGGACCCTTGTCGGTTTCCCTGGGTATTACATCCCCAGGGACATGATTAATTTTTACTGAGTGGGCTTTAGATACGGGGGACCTGCATCCCTGCTTTAGTAGTATCACCATCAGCCCCCATTAGCGGCCAATTTAAATCAGGAACCAAGCATGTGCCCTGCCCCCCCTTAGCTGTTGTGACTCTATTTGTCAATGAAACAGTTGAGGGAAGGAGTTTTTGTTCGATGCTACTCAATCTAGCGTTGATATCTGTGAGTTTGTTTAATAGAGGTTTTAACATGACCATTAACTTCCCCTCGAATTTGGCCAACATACGATCTTCTGAATCTGCAGGAGGCTGCTTACATAAACATGGGGGTCCATGGTCACCTGAGCTAATTAAACTAGTAGCAACTATCTCCTCTGGGGGGCCTTTTTTGCCCCGGGCAGAACCTTTTGTTTTGGCCGCTTTGCTGGGTTGTTGTGAGGTTAAAGGTAAACCCCCGCCTTTCTTTTCCTAGCGGTAACTGGAGCTGTTCCCCCCCTGGCTCTTGCCTGTGACTGTCGTCTTAGACGGGTTGCACCCAAGATTGCAATAGGGGATGGAGGTAAATGTGAGGGAGTGACAATTAAGTCCACATCTATGATGGGTTGGTCTTCCGAGATTGCTGACAAAGGCTCAGGGATTAGTTTGGGCATACTATCCAGGTCAGTCAGTCAGTCAGTCAAAAATACTTTAATCGATTATTTAAAATCATAAAAGCAAGTGTGTGACAATCCATTTGTTCATGTAAATACATCACATATGCAAATTTAAAAAACAGGTAAAAAGGTTCACCAGTTAAAAGATAACAAATATTAAAATGATTTGTAGATGATTTAAAAAACAAATTCTTTCAGGCGGGTTACAAGTTACTGATCTCTTAACCTTATTCCGTACAGCTGCTACCAGAAAACTTGCAACACCAAACATTACTCGGCAACTACTTAATAGTTGCAAATAAGTCAATGCGGGTCTAACTTGTATAAACCCAGCCTCCCTCAGTAACGGCTTTAAAAAAGTTTTCCTCGGTTCAGCGTAATGTTCACAGAACATGATAAAATGCAACGTGTTTTGGCTAGAAAAATTATCACAACTACATGGTGGGGAGGAATCCGGTTAACCCCACACTGGAAAATGACCTAAAGAATAGTGAATCGAATTAAACCTAAACCTAATTAAGAGGTGCCGGTGGAACGGGATTGTGACAATTTTAAATATGGTTCTAATGACATTGTTGTCAACAGAGCATAATTTGCTCTGACTTAGGGTTTTAACAGTTCCCGTTCCTCTCGTTCTAAAACTAGCATACCCAAGGCATTCTTCTTCGTTGAGGCTATGTCTTCCTTTGTAATTAGCTCCGGAGACCAATAAAGTTCAGGGCGCCTAAGTTTCAAAAACATTGCCTTTATATATACTAACCAGGGTACCCTGTCTATCCTCTCTAGAGCCATACAACCTCTCAAAATTAGGTGGTTTAGTGTGATCTCCTGGTTCAGCCAAGTCTTAATCCAGGTAATCAACGGGGCCACCTTCAGTTGATCACTCACATAATCCAACCCCAATTCAGAATGAATAGAAAATGTGGGAGTTGAATTGGGGACTGCCAAGAGGGATCTTAGAAATTTATTCTCGGCCACCTGTATCTTTTCCTGGAGTATATACCCCATAATGAGGCACCATACGTGGCTATTGCCAGGCATTTTGACTTATATATATTTAAAAGTGCCTCCATAGGTCTCGCCCCCAGCAGTTTTGCGAAGGCCATAAGTGCGCATGTTGACCTTGCTACCACATTAGCCTTTAGCTTCTGCTGAGGGCCCCATGTGCCTCTTTCGTCAAATAAAACCCCAAGATATGTAAAAACAGGTACCCCAGAAATTTCTATACCATTACAGAAAAAACGTTTAGGTTTATGGCCCCTCAGGCGTTTGCCCGCAATCATAACATGTGACGTAGGGTTATTGCCCCTGAGGTCCAGAGAACCCATGAATGTACCAAAGGAATCTAGTAACCTCTGGAGCCCAAGGCCCGTCCTAGCCAACAATACTGCATCGTCCGCGTACAGGAGAACCGGTTTTGCCGATCCTCCTATACGCGGAACATCCAGTGAGGCGCCCTCCAAATTTTTGTCTAGGGCATTAATATATAAGGTAAAAAGAAGGGGCGCCAGGATGCAACCCTGCCTGACGCCCCGCCTTGAACTAAAGTGACTGGTGCGACCCCCCTCCCTAGTAACCCTGACCGATGCTAAAAGCCCTTGATGAAGAGCAGCTAAAAAAGTTTCTAACGCTGGGTCAATCCCTATATTTAATAAAATAGCCCAAAGTTTTGACCTGTTCACCAGGTCAAAGGCCGAAGAAAGGTCCATAAAACCTAAATAAAGCAATCCTTCCTTAGCCTGTGTATATTTACTTATCAACAGGTGGAGGTTTAAGCATTGATCTAAAGTGCTTCTGTGCTCCCTGAACCCATATTGTAAATTAGATAAGACCCCTCTTTCCTCCAGCCAATCCCTAAGTTGGTACAGAATGACTCTGCCTAAAATTTTCACGGCAGAGTCAATCAGCGAGATCGGTCTGTAGGAAGAGGGATCATCCCTTCTGCCCTTTTTAAAAACTGGTACTATTACAGAGGTTGACCAGGATACAGGGAACCCATTAACATTAGACGCATTAAAAACATTGGTTAAAATTTTTGCCCAAAATTTGGGTAAAGTGCTATACAGGTCCGCTGGAACCCCATCCGGACCTGGGGCTTTGTGTGAGGACATTTCCAGTATCGCTTTATGGACGTCCTCCTCTTTAAAAAGAAGAGGGGACACAGACTGTATGGGCTCGTACTCAGTCTCTTGGGTATTGCTACTCTCACTAGCATAAATCCCTCTAAAGTGAGACAGCCATTTTTCATCTGGTATCACACAATATAAAATAGACATCTCTTGCCCAGAAAAGAAGGGATGGTTTATTATAGCCCAGAATTTACCTTAAAATGTAGCCCTTAAAACTTCTACCGATAAAAGGTTATTCCAGGCCTCAGTTTTAATAGCCTTTTTCCGTTTATAGATCGCCCCTTTATATGCCTTCCTTAGGGTAGCCACTAGCTCTCTATCTCTGGGCTTTTGCTTTAGTGCCTGTAAAAGTGCACCATGTGCTTTGGAACAATAGCCATCAAACCATCTAAAAAGCTTGTTAGGGCCCAATTTATTTTGTACCATTAGGCCCGCTTCAATCTGGGTGCAAATAGTGACATACGCCTCAACAATATCACTACTTGGGGCTGCTCTATCTAGACAGACTCTTAGTGGGCCCTCTACCTTTTGGAGCAAACCCTCGATAAAGGCCTCTGGGATCACCTTCGCCCATTTAAGTCTCCTTCCTTGATCTTTTGGGGTCAGATGGATGCAATCGGTTGTTAAATTGTTCCTACTATTAGAGACCTTACCCCAACTAAAATCCAGGGTCACAGGGTTATGGTCACTAAATCCTGATGGAATTATCTCATACCGGGTAACCCTATCTAATACCCCGGAAGAGACAAAGATATAGTCAATTACCGTATCCGAGTCTCGGCCCTTAAATGTGGGGCCCCTTGCCGCCTCCTGGTCACGTGCCACCTCAAACAAGTTATGTCTTGCTAAAAGGTCCTCTAAAACCTCACCCTGACTATTATGTTCAAAGTGCGGGATCAACGAGCCTGGAGGTCCATAATTATTGTCCAAAACACAATTCCTGCCACAGGGATGGATATTAAAATCACCCATAATAATGGTTTCGAATAAAGTGTTGTGTGCTGACTTAAAATCATGTAAAAAACTCGCCAGGGAGCATAAATGTTGATTCAGGGATTCCTGCTCACTGGCGTTATAAAAATTAAATAATAAGATAGTACATGAGTCCGGCCTGACCCACTCAAGGATTAATAGATTATTAGACCCGGACTCCAGTTTAGTAAAGGAGCCAGTTAATTTTAACGAGGTAAGCATTACCAGACCACCCTTTGGTCTACCACCTAAGCCCGGGATAGCACTAACTATTAAACTGGAGTACCCATCCAGGAAAAAGTCCATTAATGTATCCCATGTTTCTTGTAGGGCTAGAATCTCATAGTGATTAACAAAATCTACCCATATTTCATCATTCTGTTTTTTTCTAAAACCGGCCACGTTCCAGCTCAATATTTAACAGCTGAGAGGACTACCCAGCCCAATCTTGTGGTCCCCTGCTCTCTCGTGTCTATCCGGTAGTCAATCATTGTCCTCCATATTGGATAAAGGCGAGAAATGATTTGACAAAACTATATCTGTGGGCCAACTTGTTGTAGCTATACCGGGGATACTAACCGAGGGTTCTCCTATATTATCCTTTTTCTCCGCTACTCCTCCCTTGCTTCCTCTTACGAGCCTTTGGTGGGGATCAAACCATAGATTAGCTCTGCGGGACAAATTATTCTGGACCAGGAAGGGTGTTTTCACATTACTACCCGGTGGGTAGAAGTACCCCAAGGGAGAGGCCTAATACCGCCCCCCCTATTTCAGAGGCGTCCCAGAACAGCCTGTTAGCAACATTTGAAGTATTAAAATTAACTACAATGCAATCCCTCGCAATGGACTTTGTCTGCTAGCCAACCCACCCCACCCGTCTTGCCATAATGATATGTGAGGAGATATCAGTATTACCACTGCTCAGTCGGGCACACCAATTTTTTGCTTTACCCATAAGATCTTGTGTAGACTCACTAGTATTGCCAATCAGAGGTGGTACCCCAGTCAGAATAGCCACCAAGGGTGCGGCATCTGGTGGAAGATCTAAAATGGGTCCCCTCCCCTGGTATGAACCCATACCAGCGGAGAGACTTGCCCTAGTTGGTGGGACAGCCCCTTGTTCTGTCGATTTGGTCTTACAATTATTGGGGGTTTGGGACTGAGGGGTTTTGGTTTTAATCGAGTCCCCAACCCTCTCGCCATTTTGTGCCGGAATGGAGGGCGCATCAGCCATAATACTGATGCTAGTATCTTCCTGTCTCCTTTTAGCCTCACTAGTGATATGCTCTTCACGTACATGGCCAGTTGTTCGGCAACAATCCTTGTGTATTTTTATAAAATTGTCAATATTTGCACATTTATAGTTATAGTTATAGTTATTGATTTATATAGCGCTGAATCACCCATGAGGGTATCTCGGCGCTTAGGCTGTGGAACCCTTCCTGGCTCTCCCTGTGAGGGGCGGAGCCAGGCATCCCAGCGCTGGTGGGGCCGTTGTGGATATTAAGCAAGCTATTGCCCAGAGTTGCAGCGTGGGGCCCATGATTAGAGAAGGCGCTGAAGCGAGAATTATTGAGTCCGCGGACATTGATCCTAGACCCTTTTAGTGACCAAACTAGCAACACAAGTGTTCAAAGAGTCCACAATGTTCTTAGCTAGGTCAATAAGGACAGGCTCCAGACGTGACTCAAACATTTCTTCCACAAGGGCCGGCAAATGATCAGTTCCAGTAATGTCTACTCGCTGTGGTACCACTCCAGGTATTAACTTTTTAGTTGACTTCCGTTGTTTCCTTCGCTTCCCAACTGGACCTGGTGGTACTTCCACAGTTTTAACCACAGGATCTGAAGGGGAAGAAGACCCCCCTGCACCATTCATTTGTTTCTCAGGACCAATAGAATCATTAATCTCCACATGTGTATCCACTATCCAGGTCATATTCAGCCTGATCAACTGAATTAAGAATGGGTCCACCAATAGGGACTTCTATAGATGCTCAGCGTGTGTCCAAGGGTAGTCTCCTTTTGGTCAAATCTATCTCGTGGATTAAGACCGACTCTGCCCTAATGAGGAAAGCGTTGAGGGTTCCCACAACCCCTTGACCCCCCACCCCCTTACGATTTGCCTGTCTCACACTCATCTTTACAATAGCCTGTAGTCACAAGCTTTAGAGGGGCAAATGAACAGTAACTGATAATTCAAAGTCACTAACCAAGTTCAGCGTGATGATCAATAATCCGATGAAAGGGGGCTGGCCCTGCCCTGCCTCCTCCTGGCTTCGACGGGCGCGGACGGGCCCGCCCTTAGCCTGGGCTTCACCCGGGCAGCACCCGGGCTAGCCCACATGCATCCTGCACTGCAGGAGGCGCTGTGGTGTTTTAAGCGCCCCCGGGCGCTTACAGATGACGATATTGGCCGGCGCAGCGCGGGGGAGTCTGGGAGATGTAGTCTCCGTAGCCCAAGGCAACCCCACGCAAAGCGGGCACTGACAACAGGGACCACGCAAGCCTCACTCTGTCTCCCCGCTCGATCCTCACTCCCCAAAGCAGACGGAAGACCATGTCCTGCCCTCACCACAATCCTGGGCAAAAGGTATTGATAGAGAAGGTCCCACGCTGCGGGAGGCGCTGTGGTGTTTTAAGCGCCTGCGGGCGCTTACAGATGACGATATTGGCGGGCACAGTGCGGGGGAGCCTGGGAGATGTAGCCTCCGTAGCCCAAGGCAACCACACGCACAGCCGGCACCGACAACAGGGACCACGCAAGCCGCACTCCGTCTTGCCGCTCGCTCCTCGCGCCCCACAGCAGACGGAAGCCGATGTCCTACCCTCACCACAATCCTGGGCAAAAGGTATGGATAGAGAACATTAAACATTGATTATGGTAATTGTGTAATTAATTGTAGGTGTGCGTTTTGGAGTTTATAGGGGTAAAGGGTGGAAAGTAAATCATTTTGATTATTTAATAATAATTTGTTAATTGATATTAATTATTTATTTAAAATTAATTATGTCAATTGTGTAATTAATTTTTAGGTGCAGGTTGTGGGGTTTATGGGGGTAAAGGGTGGGAAGCAATTTATGTTACATTAATTTATAATTATATGTTAATTAATAATGATTTATTTATTGTGAATTAAATATGGAAATTGTGTAATTACTTTTAGGTGTTTCTTGTAGGGTTTATAGTGGTAAAGGTTGGGAATTCATTTGAGTTCAATTAATTAATGTATAGTTGTTAATTAATTATTTGATATTTATTTTGGGTAATTGTTTATTTTTTGTGTGTGGTTTTTTATTTTAACGGGGTAAAGGGTGGGTATAAAATACATTTTACTTATTTTATAATTAGTTGTTTTATAGTAATGATTTTTAATTGTAAAATACATTTTATTTGTGTCATTTATTATGTTAAAGTTTAATTTAGGTGTGTGTTGTGGGGATTATAGGGTTAACGTGTGGGAAGTCAATTATTTGTAAAAGTTTTATTTTTGTAATTAATAATATTTCTTTATTTGGTAATTATTTATGTAAATAAATTTTCTTTAAAATTTAGAAGTGTGTCGTGATTTGTGTGTGGTGTTATAGGGTAGGAAATGAAAAAAAATTATGTAATACTTAGTTACAAATATTTACTTTTTAAAATGTATTTCTGATTTCCCTTTTTAATATTTGTAGGTATTTGTCATATGCAATTGATATTATAATATTTTTTATTTTTATGTTGTTTATATTAAATATATTTGCATTGTAATTTTGTACATATTTATAGATTTATTTATTCATTTTTATTATATGTTTTTTTTTAATAGTTTCTATTTTTGAACTGACTGGAGTGTGATTAGTAAATGTTATCCCTCTGCTATCCAACACTTTCCCCACTGTTGCACTTATTTGAGTGGGAATAGTAATTTTTACCCTTCTGCTACCCAACACTTTCCCTACTGTTTCATTGACTGGAGTGAAACAGTAGGATAAACTAATTTTTGCAGTTTTTCACAGTCAGGACACATAAACCATAAACCCACACGTCCTACTTTTTAAATACCAGACACCCTGTCCTCTGAGCCATATGGTCCTATCTTATGGGTGACTTATACGTATTAAAATGTATTTTGCAAAGTTGAAATGGCAGTTCAAAACTGCACTAGACTCTGCAATGGCAGGCCTGAGACATGTTTTAAAGTGCCACTTGAGTGGGTGGCACAAAGAGAGGTACAGATCTACTAGTAGCATTCAATTTACAGGCCCTGTGTACATGTAGCACACTTTACAAGAGACATATAAGTAAATTAAATGTGCCTATCACATGTAGGACAATTTTGCCATGTTTTTGGCAGAGAGCACAAACACTGTACCACTGGTTACCAGAGAGTCAAAAAAGCAAAAACATATTCACCAAAGTAGAAGGGATGAAGGCAAAAAGTATCTGGAAATACTATGGCAAGGATGTCAGGTCTAATAACCATGCTTAATAGAGAGAACACAAGCATATTATTACGGATAAGCAGGGTTAAAGTGCACAGCGTACTAAAAGCAGACATAAATGGGTTTAGCAAGGAAAGGCAAAAATGTAGGGTGATGCTGCAGAGAGGGTCCGCTCCAACAATCAGTATCTCATATGTCATCCTGTTGCCAGTCGTGGGTTTGCAGCAAATAACACTTGACATTCCTGAATTTCCAAGACCATTAAAAGTGAGCACCGGTGGCCAATTATATAAAGTAAGTACTGGTAAGCAGTGGTCCTGCTAAGTTATTGCCAGAGAGCGTGCAACCTGCACCTGTGTGGTGCAAGGTTCATATGCGCGGTGACTGGGAGGGAGCTGTTCCGCGATCCATGATGCCCTAGGTCTCTACTGCTCCCCCATTCTGGAAGAGAAGGCCCGTACCTCTTGATACATGTTCCCCTTGCCCCCCTACAGCTCTATGTGTTGCCAAGATCACGTGCAAGACATTGCAAGACAATGTACTTGTGCTTGATTTAGCCACCATGTTGGAACACATCACCCTTAAAATGCCCCATCCTACATTGAAGCCGCACTTGGCTTCAAGCTTATATGGGTGTCTCTGTATATATATTCTTTTTTTGGGGGGTATTACTGGATTCGGCTCCACACATCTAGTGATACTGCTAGATCAACCTGACTTCCTGGACTCCCCACAAATGCTTTCTACACGCACCTAGTGTCCAGTCCCCTGTTTGCCTCCCCCTTGTTACCAGACTGGAAAACTTAAGTAACAGATCCTGATCAACACAATATTTTTGAATAACACGGTTTCACATCATCTGTTGCAAGTTAGTGATTGTGCCAAACACCGTTTATCATTTTATTATGAAAAAAGGATTCTGAAGGAAGAAATATATGATAGAAACAAGGGGGCGTGGCTTGAAGTTTCAAGATGGCGGTCACACTCTAAGAGTGCTCTGGACCCCTGCATCATCCGCTCTCATCCACTACCATCTGGCTCATGCTATTAAGTCCTGAACTTACTACTGGCTGGATCCCTGACTCCCTTGTTATCCAAACCAGACCATGAGTGAGGGGTGTGCTAGAAGGGCTACCGTATCTGTAGAGAAGCTGTCTTTCTCAACATGGTGGATAGAGTCATACACTGAAGGCCTTCAAGGGATGTCTCTTCCCTTCGCTGGACTGGGGCAACTCATCCACCGTCCCTGAGCTGGATGACATAGGGACCAGACATGAGGATTGGATACTGGCCTGAACCCCAAAAGCGATGAAGCACTTACGCTGCTGTGTCGAAGAGAGGAAGTGAATAAGACCTCCTCATTCCATTGGTGTGAGCCGGAAGCTTCTGCCTGCCCTGATGGTTCTCCACTGTGGCCTTCCATTCTCCAGTGCTCCACTGGGCCTCAGGTGCGGCCACCACTGCGATGATTGACGCTAGGTGATCTATCTGGCCTGTGGCCCGGCTTCGGAAACCGTCATGCTTGGCACGCTGATCAATGGCCTATGCGACCGCCCATGAAACCGGCCAAGTGGCGGTCAGGAGAGGTGCGAGGTGCGAGGGTGTACCACTTATAAACTCTTGCAGCCTGCAGTCCCCACAATCGGCACCTTGATGGCCAGTGCTCCTACCTCCCACCTTGTACATAGGGGAAGGGAATGCTGTAGATTGATCCACAGGCCTGTATCGTGCCCTGAATCAGATGGGTGATGGAAGACTTGAGCATACTGGGGCCTCTCTGACTGCCCCCACGGGCATATTGGTACATAGTGGGAGGGTGCTGCCACATCCCCAGACTTGCAGCAGTGATTCACCTTTGTCCTGGACCTCTGTTTTGCTACTGATCCTACTGGTGCTGACTGAGCAGGGAAGGCCCTTCACTATACCGCCTACATGAATAGTACTGAAGACCTCAAAGGTCCTTGGGCCCTTTGCCCCCACTGCGCCCCCAAAATCACTGCATCTTGCCTATGAATACTGTCTATACTGGGGGCAAAATGGCGGTCTAAGCGTTAGACCGATTGCAGCACTCTACTGAGCTCCGGTGGACTGATGGATTCTAAATGACAGAATAACCTTTTTTGTATAGAATTGACTTTTGAAACCTATGGTTTAACTACGAGACACAGAGAGCGACGGGGGAAAATCTCTGACCGGGTTCTTGCTGGAAATAACTAAACACGCTGATTTACTGCTCTGCTCCGCTCTGCTGAGACACTGATTGCGAGTGATTACGGCTTCTCGGCTCCGTGGCTTTATGAAATAAACCTGCACATGCACAGGACTGATACAATGATATATTGTTACAACGCGAGGAGAAAACAACAACAACGTTTAAATTTGCTTACACCTGTTTGGTGGTCCCCGGCTTCTTCTTTGCACGGCTTCTCCGAGGGCTCTGGATCGACGCCGTCAGCGGTGCTTCAGGGGGTGTGTCAGACGCTGTGTCAGACGCTGCAATCTTCACGGCGAAACGCCGGTTCTACGGTGTGTGGCTTTGTCTGGCGAGCGCGGCAGTGTGTGAAGGGGAGAACGCCGAGGGAGACGATAACAGCAGCAATGCCGCCGAAAAGCGCCTCAGCTGCTGCAACCAGAGCCAGGGTTGCGAAGGCAGCAAGGGTGCTTCGTAAGGAAGCAGAAAGACAACAACGAGAGTGCTTATTGGATGGGGAGGACTCTGCTCACTTACAGGTAAAGACAGCGTCTGTAAGAGCAAAGAAGCAAGCAATTGTGTCCCCAGTCAGCACCTCAAGGCAAGAAATCCTAGCATCACGCAGAAACTTAAGTAATACAGGAGGGAGGACTGTGCTTGATATACCGCTAAAAAAACACCAATTCAAACTAGCTCACAGACGGAGGCTGAGATTGTGTCTACCCCATCAATGAATGACGAGCAGAATAGCTTAACCACTTTACAATTAAATAACACTCAAGAATTAGAGGAAGGGTTCTTTGGCCCTTCAAATGCTCCTGCCACCTCTTTTTCTGCAGCTAGCACGGAAGACTTGAGCGTTATTAATGCTAATTATCCTACGGCTAACCCTACGGCTATCAGGACCTCTAATTCCAGACGAACTGAAGCATTAATAGTGGGAGCAGGAAATGGCGAGAAACAAACTGAGGAGGGCCGCACAATGTCATTCTCGGGCCCCGGTGGCAATATTTTAGGTGTACAAAATGATCAAGCTGATCAAGCTAATCTGACGGCAGAAGCAACACCAATTACTAACCGAAATGCGTCTATAACATCAGCACTAACACCATGCTTAATAGCCACAGAAGAGCTATCATGTGCATCTCCCCTACCAACCTCGGAACAGATTATAACAAGCGAAGGTATTAATGATTTATTACCAAGCACAGCTCTGGTACAGACTGGGCAAACTGATCAACAACCGGAGGGGGAAAAAGACCTCAGTGAGTTCTACTCCTTTTTCGATGAAACCGGGGAGGCCGAAGTAGATGCATTAGGGGAGTGGTCAGAGAGCTTTGAATCTACGGAGGGCGAGGATGATGAGGATGAGGAATCAGAACCACATATATATTCCTCAGAAGACAGCTACGTAGAGGGAAGACAGAATCTCAATACTGTAAAGACTAAGCCTAAAACTAACGCCAGAACTAGACAGAATAAATCAGTCAGGGGTCATCTTGAGTCTAATCAGGGTGCCAGCTTAGACATTCCAGAGATAACTCCCACGGCAGTGGAGACCATTCTACAAGCAATAGCGGCCCACAGGGAAGAGACTGCTCTAGATAGTAGGAGATCGCGCGCAGCATTGCGTAAAATGCAGGGGACTGTCAAAAAACTTTCTAAAACGTGTACTCGTATTGACGAAAGAGTAACTGAAATGGAACTAAGGGTGATGTCGGCGGAGAAGAATTCCTTGGAAAATCATGAGAAGATAAAGCTTCAGGAGGCAGAATTGATGGACATTAAATGGAACCTTGAGGATTTTGAAAATAGGCAACGTCGCAATAATCTCCGCATTCTAGGAGTACCGGAGAAAATAGAAGGGGAGAATGTGCGAGCTTTCATTATCAAACTCTTTAGCGAGTCTATGCCTGATATACAAAATTGGAACTGGGAGCTGGAAATCCAATGGGCTCATTGAGTCCCTTTCAATCCACCATCAAAGCCAGGGGTATACCTACGTGCCATCTTAGTATATTTTGGCAATTTTCTACTTCGGCAGGCAGTGGCAGAGAGAGCAAGACCAGATCGCAAATTAACTTTTAGCGAATTTTCCTTTTTTTCAAAACCTGACTTTTGCCACGCAACCGTCGAAAGACGATGGAGGTTGCGAATGCTGATCAAACCATTTCAGGAAAAGGGTGCTCTGGCTTTTCTGAACAACCCTGCTAGACTTAAGATTATTCATGGTGGTCAGACAAAGTTTTTTCAGTCTGAGATAAAAGCAAAAGAATATCCAGATGAAATATCCTAGACAATTTTTGATATTAATCATTGATAACTGTACTAATAATACACATAATACATAATTTATAAATTTATAAATGTGCAGGGAGGGAAAGAATGAGATTACAGTATTTCCCTTTCTTTCCCTTTTATTTTTTATTTTTTGCTTCTTTTCTGATAGCTTGTCTGATACTTTAAAAAACTGGTTGGTTCAAGTTAGGCAAAATCCTGATTAGCCTGATTAGGCATAGATTAGATGTGGATGATAGTATGATAGTATGATCACAGTTATGACATATGATATATATGACATATGATATATAATGCCATTTTTTTCCTTATGTTAAGCATTAATCTTATTCACTTAAAAAGTTTTCTTTGTTATTTATCGCAAGGAGCGGTAGCTCAGTAGAAGTGCAGCAACTTCATCACACAGACTCTGGGAGAGTCTGAATGCCTGCGTAAGGGGGGGGGAGAGCAAAGGTGAGGGGTAGTGGGTGGGTCAGGGGAAGGGACAGTGGGAAGGGAGGGGGGGTGGAGGAGAAAGGGGGGAAGGTAGAAAATAAGAAAAATAAACCAGGTGTAATAGCAGGAATAAAATTAACTTTTGAGAAGAAACAGCAGGACATGGATATGGAGTACTATCTGAGCAATGTTATTAGTCAACTCTGCCATATCAACAATGGGTAAGCTTAGTATAAAATCCTGGAATGTAGGAGGGTTACTGTCCAGAGATAAACGCCTAAGGTTAGAGGAATTAGTGAAATTGCATCCTGTGGATATTTTGTGTATACAGGAGACCCATATTCCTTGGAGTAAGAGAGCGTTATTAAGACTTAAGGGATATAATTTAATAGTAGCTTCATCTCAATCAACCAACATTAGGGGTGTGGCAATTTTTGTTAAAAATTGTTTTGGGCTAGGAACACGTTTTTTATCTGACGCACATGGAAGGTGGGCAATCGCTAAATTAGCAAATGGAATCACTATATGCACTGTCTATGGATCAAACCAGGATGATCCTACAATCTTTGAAACTTTGGAAACAGAACTAGCTATGTGGCAAGGTCCGCTAATTCTCTGCGGTGATTTTAATATCTTCTTGATACCACCCTTATCTCTGTATTCATCTAAACTGAAATATACGGGTCGGAAACCGAAGGTTTATCACGCTGTTAGTAGTTTAATATGTAGCCTTGGACTAACTGACATATGGCTGCAAAATAATTCAACTGATCCTGGCTATACTTACTTTTCTCATCCCCACCAAAAACATGTACGAATAGATTATATTTTCACTTCTAGAGACTTAGCACCTTCTTCACACATAAATAAATTCCCAAAGATAATTTCGGATCATAATCCCTTAACATTACTAATTGTTTATGGAACTAATTTTACTCAAAAAACATCATGGTCTTTCGATAGGAAATTGTTATATAACAAAGAATATATTGATTATATTAAAATCTGGACTGAGGAATTCTTTAATATGAATCGCTTTAGTGCTTCAAGAAACACCGTATGGGATACTTATAAAGCTGCATTGAGGGGGGGAAACTATCAGCTACCAAATCAAAATCAGAAAAAGGGGAAAAAAAGAATATGAAATAAGAATAGCAGCTCTAGCTAAAGCCGAGGAAGAACATACTCTCAGAATTATACAAAAACAAGATATTAGTCACGTGATGATGCAGGTGGCAATACTGAAATCAGAATTAAATTCTAAACTTAGCCAGAAAGCTGCCCAAACATATCAATCACACAGGAAACAAGTATACGAAAGTGGAGAGAAAGTGGGCAGACAACTGGCACTTAGTACACGACAAAAAATTACAAGAAAATATATTACTGCTATAATAGAAAACGGGCAGACCTTTACTCATGCAGTCGAAATTAACTCTCAATTCCAGAGGTATTATCAGAAATTGTATGCTGAGGAAGCTTTAATCTCTAAGGAGGATATAAACGATTATTTAGATAGTTTTCTTGTTAACCCTGAGGCCACGAAATTACTAGATGATGTTACAAAGGATGATCTTGAAAAAGAAATTACATTTACAGAGGTGGCTGCCGCATTATCATTATTGGCATCCGGTAAAGCAGCAGGCCCCGATAAAATACCGATTGAGCTATTTAAGCTTCTTAGTCATCAACTAGTTCCTATTTTGCATGATCTATTCCTTGGGATACAGTGTAATGGTGTACCTCCAATTTCCTGGGAGGAGGCTAATATAATCGTTTTTCCTAAAAAGGGAAAATCCCCTGAACAGCTCACCTCGTATCGACCCATATCTCTAATCAATTCGGACTCTAAATTGTATGCAAAGGTACTAGCGCTCAGACTCAGCAGGGTCGTCGAACATCTCGTATCCCCTTGGCAACATGGCTTCATTCTTGGGAAAGGAACCACAGAACATATCCGCAGGGCAATTGCTTTATTTGACGCCGTGGTTGCCAGGGGGGGACGAATGTCGATGATCCTGCTTGATGCTGAGAAAGCTTTTGATCGTGTCACTTGGAACTTTCTTTGGGAAGTTATGACACGCAACAATTTTGGCCCTAAATTTATTAACTCTATTAAATCAATGTATCATCGCCCCAAAGCAAGAGTTTTGGCAGCAGAACTATTCTCTGGATATATTAACATAACGAGAGGAACTAGACAAGGGTGCCCATGCTCGCCTCTACTATTTGCACTATATATTAATCCTCTTATTCTGAAATTATTAGAAAGTAGTAATATTAAACCTGTTATTAGTCATCATTTCGAAACAAAAGTATTGGCCTACGCCGATGACATCGCGATTATTACATCTGAACCGATAGAGGCTATTCGTGAAATAGAGGAAGTTACATCTGAATTCGGGCCCTACTCAGGATACTCTCTTAATAAAGGAAAAACGATTATTATAAGCACAGAAAATACAACCTGCATGGACCAACGAAGAACTGAAAAAGCTACATATCTGGGAATTGAACTTTGTGCAAATACCAAATTAATCACGAAAATTCATTTTGACCCATTACTGATTAAGATCAAGAACGACTTTGAAAGGGTTAACAGTCTTCATCTTTCCATTATAGGAAGAGCTAATTATTTCAAAATGAATACGCTACCTAGATGCCTCTACCTGTTTCGGGCTATTCCATTAGCTATCAAACATGAAACATTAATATTGATTAACTCACTTATATCCAAGTTTGTGTGGCAGAATGGGAAGATTAGGAGATCCCTTGCGTTATTATCACTTCCTCTTGATAAAGGCGGCCTTACTATACCCAATATGATACTATATTATTGGGCATCCCAGATAAAACGACTTACACCTATGATTAGAGGCTATAATTCAGAGAACCCAGAAGGCCCTGCTGAAATACCTTCCATATATGAGCTTCTTGTAGGCCAGGAGTCTAAGGGATTACTATTACGAAAGACCGAGACAAGAAATTATAAAGATTTTAAAGGAGAAATGATGGTTAATGCATGGAAAACTTGGAATAAAATTGCTAAATATATGCAAATTGAGAAAATTAATCGATATACACCGCTTTTGCACTCTAACGCCATACAAGGACAGGACCTCACTGGTATCTTAAAACAATGGGATAAACGGGGAATTAGAACTATTGGTGAGTTTTTAATAAATGATTTTGAGACAACCTTTCCTGTTCTAAAAGCAAAATATAAGCTACCCAATGGTGATTTTCTAAAATTTGCACAGATATTTGCTAAACTAAAGGCCAAAGAGTCCCTAATTTGTCTATCTAAAATTGAAATCATGGATGTAATACCTAGACCAAATACTAGAATTGGAACCTTATATAGTATTCTCTTAAGCATGAAGAACGATGATCTTGATAAAACCGAAAGAAAGTGGGCCTTAAAATTAAATAATCCTAATGTAGACATCAATAAAGTATTAAATATGAGTCAAAAATTACTGATGGCAAGTAATCTCAAAGCACAACTCTATAAAACTGTTTTTGATCTCTACTTCACCCCTGCTAAACTGTTTATGTGGGGTAAATGCGAGAATGATTTATGCCCTAGATGTATTCAAGGACCTGCAACTCTTACTCATATGTTCTATACTTGCCCCAATTTGATTCAAATCAAAAATATGATAATTTCTTTTTGGGAAGAAATATTTAAGCACAAAATACCATATTCAGAAACCTTATTTTTACTCGGCCATGATTATTCTCTAAATTTAATGAAATTTGAAGAAAGACTAATCTTTATTGGTATGGCAGTATTTAGGATAATTTTATCTGCAAGATGGAAAGAGGTAGATCCTCCTAGTTTCCAGATGTGGTTAGCACGCTTTTTGGCAGTTTATAGATATGAAATTGCTATATTTGAAACAAGAGGAATACACTCTAAGCTACGCGGTGAAACACTTTGGCGTCCAATCACTGAATGGAAAAATTGTATTGTCCCAAGCGGTATTGGCTGACTTAAAAAATGTGTGTAAATGAACTTAGGGTTTAATTGTCTGGTGCTGTGTCTAATTCTTGATCTCTTATTTCACCTTCCTTGTTTCATCATGATCTTTGAATTACTCTTGGAATTTTAAGATCCGCTGTTTGTTTGTATTGTTGGTATTACCTGTATTATGTATTTGTATTTTATGTTACATTACTGTTAAATGATTCCTGCTTTTCGCCTGGTAACAAAATAAAAAAAAATAAAAAAATGAATACTGTCTATACTGAGTACTGCATGATGAATAGAAGCAGGCTGACTCACTTGTGGCACTTATGAGCGGATTGGCAAATAGTGCGGTATGATATTCTAGGGTGCGCTGACATATTCGTTGGGGGTTCTGTTTGACGGAAGTGTGGTGTTCTGGGGCCAGGGGAGATACGGTTGCCCAGGTGCCACTCTCACGAAAGAAGGATGAACTGGATACCACAACAGAGGACTGTAAGTGCTATGCCTCAAATCAACTAACAGGTCAGTCCTTCCATCCGGTGGTAGGAAGGAACATGCTCACAACTGAGAACCCCATCATTACAGTGCTCTTAATCCCATACCCGTACAAAAGGGGGTGGTGATGGACGGAGCATCTGAACCAATCAAACACTCACACCCAGTCAAAATATCTGGGTTTGATCCATCACCGTTCTTTAGCCCACTCTGCCACCCCAGTTCAGACATGGCTATATTCAAATCAGTCTGACGCTGTGCCTCATGGGAACAGTCCATCCCGAACTGCCAAGCCATGCCTTCCCTGTACCGGAAACAAGCTTCCGAGGACCGGTTTCTGGCATTCCAGCCGTCTTCAGCCCGGCTTGCTTGAATCCAGTGGCAAAGTGAGCAAGGGACTCACGTCTGAGCATACCCTGCCACACTTATGGCAGCCAAAGCGGTACAATAGGGGGTGGTGATGGACGGAGCATCTGAACCAATCAAACACTCACACCCAGTCAAAAAATCTGGGTTTGATCCATCACCGTTCTTTAGCCCACTCTGCCACCCCAGTTCAGACATGGCTATATGCAAATCAGTCTGACCCTGTGCCTCATGGGAACAGTCCAGCCCGAACTGCCAGGCCATGCCTTCGCTGGACCGGAAACAAGCTTCCGAGGACCGGTTTCTGGCATTCCAGCCGTCTTCAGCCCGGCTTGCTTGAATCCAGTGGCAAAGTGAGCAAAGGACTCACGTCTGAGCATACCCTGCCACACTTATGGCGGCCAAAGCGGTACAAAACGGGGTGGTGATGGACGAAGCATCTGAACCAATCAAACACTCACACCCAGTCAAAATATCTGGGTTTGATCCATCACCGTTCTTTAGCCCACTCTGCCACCCCAGTTCAAACATGGCTATATGCAAATCAGTCTGACCCTGTGCCTCATGGCAACAGTCCAGCCCGAACTGCCAAGCCATGCCTTCCCTGGACCGGAAACAAGCTTCCGAGGACCGGTTTCTGGCATTCCAGCCATCTTCAGCCCGGCTTGCTTGAATCCAGTGGCAAAGTGAGCAAGGGACCCACGTCTGAGCATACCCTGCCACACTTATGGCGGCCAAAGCGGTACAAAAGGGGGTGGTGATGGACGGAGCATCTGAACCAATCAAACACTCACACCCAGTCAAAAGATCTGGGTTTGATCCATCACCGTTCTTTAGCCCACTCTGCCACCCCAGTTCAGACATGGCTATGTGCAAATCAGTCTGACCCTGTGCCTCATGGGAACAGTCCAGCCCGAACTGCAAAGCCATGCCTTCCCTGGACTGGAAACAAGCTTCCGAGGACCGTTTTCTGGCATTCCAGCCATCTTCAGCCCGGCTTGATTGAATCCAGTGGCAAAGTGAGCAAGGGACTCACGTCTGAGCATACCCTGCCACACTTACGGTGGCCAAAGCGGTACAAAAGGGGGTGGTGATGGACGGAGCATCTGAACCAATCAAACACTCACACCCAGTCAAAAGATCTGGGTTTGATCCATCACCGTTCTTTAGTCCAATCTGCCACCCCAGTTCAGACATGGCTATATGCAAATCAGTCTGACTCTGTGCCTTTTGGGAACAGTCTAGCCCGAACTGCCAAGCCATGCCTTCCCTGGACCGGAAACAAGCTTCCGAGGACCGGTTTCTGGCATTCCAGCCATCTTCAGCCCGGCTTGCTTGAATCCAGTGGCAAAGTGAGCAAGGGACTCACGTCTGAGCATACCCTGCCACACGTATGGCAGCCAAAGCGGTACAATAGGGGGTGGTGATGGACGGAGCATCTGAACCAATCAAACACTCACACCCAGTCAAAAAATCTGGGTTTGATCCATCACCGTTCTTTAGCCCACTCTGCCACCCCAGTTCAGACATGGCTATATGCAAATCAGTCTGACCCTGTGCCTCATGGGAACAGTCCAGCCCGAACTGCCAGGCCATGCCTTCGCTGGACCGGAAACAAGCTTCCGAGGACCGGTTTCTGGCATTCCAGCCGTCTTCAGCCCGGCTTGCTTGAATCCAGTGGCAAAGTGAGCAAAGGACTCACGTCTGAGCATACCCTGCCACACTTATGGCGGCCAAAGCGGTACAAAACGGGGTGGTGATGGACGAAGCATCTGAACCAATCAAACACTCACACCCAGTCAAAATATCTGGGTTTGATCCATCACCGTTCTTTAGCCCACTCTGCCACCCCAGTTCAAACATGGCTATATGCAAATCAGTCTGACCCTGTGCCTCATGGCAACAGTCCAGCCCGAACTGCCAAGCAATGCCTTCCCTGGACCGGAAACAAGCTTCCGAGGACCGGTTTCTGGCATTCCAGCCGTCTTCAGCCCGACTTGCTTGAATCCAGTGGCAAAGTGAGCAAGGGACCCACGTCTGAGCATACCCTGCCACACTTATGGCGGCCAAAGCGGTACAAAAGGGGATGGTGATGGACGGAGCATCTGAACCAATCAAACACTCACACCCAGTCAAAAGATCTGGGTTTGATCCATCACCGTTCTTTAGCCCACTCTGCCACCCCAGTTCAGACATGGCTATGTGCAAATCAGTCTGACCCTGTGCCTCATTGGAACAGTCCAGCCCGAACTGCAAAGCCATGCCTTCCCTGGACTGGAAACAAGCTTCCGAGGACCGTTTTCTGGCATACCAGCCGTCTTCAGCCCGGCTTGCTTGAATCCAGTGGCAAATTGAGCAAGGGACTCACGTCTGAGCATACCCTGCCACACTTATGGCGGCCAAAGCGGTACAAAAGGGGATGTGATGGACGGAGCATCTGAACCAATCAAACACTC
Source organism: Lissotriton helveticus (assembly GCF_964261635.1). Classification (NCBI taxonomy): domain Eukaryota; kingdom Metazoa; phylum Chordata; class Amphibia; order Caudata; family Salamandridae; genus Lissotriton; species Lissotriton helveticus. The sequence goes on from NC_136067.1 coordinate 1,003,336,718, forward strand.
ACACCCAGTCAAAAGATCTGGGTTTGATCCATCACCGTTCTTTAGCCCACTCTGCCACCCCAGTTCAGACATGACTATATGCAAATCAGTCTGACCCTGTGCCTCATGGGAACAGTCCAGCCCGAACTGCCAAGCCTTGCCTTCCCTGGACTGGAAACAAGCTTCCGAGGACCGGTTTCTGGCATTCCAGCCGTCTTCAGCCCGGCTTGATTGAATCCAGTGGCAAAGTGAGCAAGGGACTCACGTCTGAGCATACCCTGCCACACTTATGGTGGCCAAAGCGGTACAAAAGGGGGTGGTGATGGACGGAGCATCTGAACCAATCAAACACTCACACCCAGTCAAAAGATCTGGGTTTGATCCATCACCGTTCTTTAGCCCAATCTGCCACCCCAGTTCAGACATGGCTATATGCAAATCAGTCTGACTCTGTGCCTTTTGGGAACAGTCTAGCCCGAACTGCCAAGCCATGCCTTCCCTGGACCGGAAACAAGCTTCCGAGGACCGGTTTCTGGCATTCGAGCCGTCTTCAGCCTGGCTTGCTTGAATCCAGTGGCAAAGTGAGCAAGGGACTCACGTCTGAGCATACCCTGCCACACTTATGGCGGCCAAAGCGGTACAAAAGGGGGTGGTGATGGACGGAGCATCTGAACCAATCAAACACTCACACCCAGTCAAAAGATCTGGGTTTGATCCATCACCGTTCTTTAGCCCACTCTGCCACCCCAGTTCAGACATGGCTATGTGCAAATCAGTCTGACCCTGTGCCTCATGGGAACAGTCCAGCCCGAACTGCAAAGCCATGCCTTCCCTGGACTGGAAACAAGCTTCCGAGGACCGTTTTCTGGCATTCCAGCCATCTTCAGCCCGGCTTGATTGAATCCAGTGGCAAAGTGAGCAAGGGACTCACGTCTGAGCATACCCTGCCACACTTACGGTGGCCAAAGCGGTACAAAAGGGGGTGGTGATGGACGGAGCATCTGAACCAATCAAACACTCACACCCAGTCAAAAGATCTGGGTTTGATCCATCACCGTTCTTTAGTCCAATCTGCCACCCCAGTTCAGACATGGCTATATGCAAATCAGTCTGAGCCTGTGCCTCATGGGAACAGTCCAGCCCGAACTGCCAAGCCATGCCTTCCCTGGACCGGAAACCAGCTTCCGAGGACCGGTTTCTGGCATTCCAGCCGTCTTCAGCCCGGCTTGCTTGATTACAGTGGCAAAGTGAGCAAGGGACTCACGTCTGAGCATACCCTGCCACACTTATGGCGGCCAAAGCGATACAAAACGGGGTGGTGATGGACGGAGCATCTGAACCAATCAAACACTCACACCCAGTCAAAAGATCTGGGCTTGATCCATCACCGTTCTTTAGCCCACTCTGCCACCCCAGTTCAGACATGGCTATATGCAAATCAGTCTGACCCTGTGCCTCATGGGAACAGTCCAGCCCGAACTGCCAAGCCATGCCTTCCCTGGACCGGAAACAAGCTTCCGAGGACTGGTTTCTGGCATTCCAGCCGTCTTCAGCCCGGCTTGCTTGAATCCAGTGGCAAAGTGAGCAAGGGACTCACGTCTGAGCATACCCTGCCACACTTATGGCGGCCAAAAAGGTACAAAAGGGGGTGGTGATGGACGGAGCATCTGAACCGATCAAACATTCACACCCAGTCAAAATATCTGGGTTTGATCCATCACCGTTCTTTGGCCCACTCTGCCACCCTAGTTCAGACATGGCTATATGCAAATCAGTCTGACCCTGTGCCTCATGGCAACAGTCCAGCCCGAACTGCCAAGCCATGCCTTCCCTGGACCGGAAACAAGCTTCCGAGGACCGGTTTCTAACATTCCAGCCGTCTTCAGCCCGGCTTGCTTGAATCCAGTGGCAAAGTGAGCAAGGGACTCACGTCTGAGCATACCCTGCCACACTTATGGCGGCCAAAGCGGTACAAAAGGGGTGGTGATGGACGGAGCATCTGAACCAATCAAACACTCACACCCAGTCAAAAGACCTGGGTTTGATCCATCACCTTTCTTTAGCCCACTCTGCCACCCCAGTTCAGACATGGCTATATGCAAATCAGTCTGACCCTGTGCCTCATGGGAACAGTCCAGCCCGAACTGCCAAGCCATGCCTTCCCTGGACCGGAAACAAGCTTCCGAGGATCGGTTTCTGGCATTCATGCCGTCTTCAGCCCGGCTTGCTTGAATCCAGTGGCAAAGTGAGCAAGGGACTCACGTCTGAGCATACCCTGCCACACTTATGGCGGCCAAAGCGGTACAAAAGGGGGTGGTGATGGACGGAGCATCTGAACCAATCAAACACTCACACCCAGTCAAAAGATCTGGGTTCGATCCATCACCGTTCTTTAGTCCAATCTGCCACCCCAGTTCAGACATGGCTATATGCAAATCAGTCTGACTCTGTGCCTTTTGGGAACAGTCTAGCCCGAACTGCCAAGCCATGCCTTCCCTGGACCGGAAACAAGCTTCCGAGGACCGGTTTCTGGCATTCCAGCCGTCTTCATCCCGGCTTGCTTGAATCCAGTGGCAAAGTGAGCAAGGGACTCACGTCTGAGCATACCCTGCCACACTTATGGCAGCCAAAAAGGTACAATAGGGGGTGGTGATGGACGGAGCATCTGAACCAATCAAACACTCACACCCAGTCAAAAAATCTGGGTTTGATCCATCACCGTTCTTTAGCCCACTCTGCCACCCCAGTTCAGACATGGCTATATGCAAATCAGTCTGACCCTGTGCCTCATGGGAACAGTCCAGCCCGAACTGCCAGGCCATGCCTTCGCTGGACCGGAAACAAGCTTCCGAGGACCGTTTCTGGCATTCCAGCCGTCTTCAGCCCGGCTTGATTGAATCCAGTGGCAAAGTGAGCAAGGGACTCATGTCTGAGCATACCCTGCCTCACTTATGGCGGCCAAAGTGGTACAAAAGCGGGTAGTGATGGACGGAGCATCTGAACCAATCAAACACTCACACCCAGTCAAAAGATCTGGGTTTGATCCATCACCGTTCTTTAGCCCACTCTGCCACCCCAGTTCAGACATGGCTATGTGCAAATCAGTCTGACCCTGTGCCTCATGGGAACAGTCCAGCCCGAACTGCAAAGCCATGCCTTCCCTGGACCGGAAACAAGCTTCCGAGGACCGTTTTCTTGCATACCAGCCGTCTTCAGCCCGGCTTGCTTGAATCCAGTGGCAAATTGAGCAAGGGACTCACGTCTGAGCATACCCTGCCACACTTATGGCGGCCAAAGCGGTACAAAAGGGGATGTGATGGATGGAGCATCTGAACCAATCAAACACTCACACCCAGTCAAAAGATCTGGGTTTGATCCATCACCGTTCTTTAGCCCACTCTGCCACCCCAGTTCAGACATGACTATATGCAAATCAGTCTGACCCTGTGCCTCATGGGAACAGTCCAGCCCAAACTGCCAAGCCTTGCCTTCCCTGGACTGGAAACAAGCTTCCGAGGACCGGTTTCTGGCATTCCAGCCGTCTTCAGCCCGGCTTGATTGAATCCAGTGGCAAAGTGAGCAAGGGACTCACGTCTGAGCATACCCTGCCACACTTATGGTGGCCAAAGCGGTACAAAAGGGGGTGGTGATGGACGGAGCATCTGAACCAATCAAACACTCACACCCAGTCAAAAGATCTGGGTTTGATCCATCACCGTTCTTTAGCCCAATCTGCCACCCCAGTTCAGACATGGCTATATGCAAATCAGTCTGACTCTGTGCCTTTTGGGAACAGTCTAGCCCGAACTGCCAAGCCATGCCTTCCCTGGACCGGACACAAGCTTCCGAGGACTGGTTGCTGGCATTCGAGCCGTCTTCAGCCCGGCTTGCTTGAATCCAGTGGCAAAGTGAACAAGGGACTCACGTCTGAGCATACCCTGCCACACTTATGGCGGCCAAAGCGGTACAAAAGGGGGTGGTGATGGACGGAGCATCTGAACCAATCAAACACTCACACCCAGTCAAAAGATCTGGGTTTGATTCATCACCGTTCTTTAGCCCACTCTGCCACCCCAGTTCAGACATGGCTATATGCAAATCAGCCTGAGCCTGTGCCTCATGGGAACAGTCCAGCCCGAACTGCCAAGCCATGCCTTCCCTGGACCGGAAACAAGCTTCCGAGGACCGGTTTCTGGCATTCCAGCCGTCTTCAGCCCGGCTTGCTTGATTACAGTGGCAAAGTGAGCAAGGGACTCACGTCTGAGCATACCCTGCCACACTTATGGCGGCCAAAGCGATACAAAACGGGGTGGTGATGGACGGAGCATCTGAACCAATCAAACACTCACACCCAGTCAAAAGATCTGGGCTTGATCCATCACCGTTCTTTAGCCCACTCTGGCACCCCAGTTCAGACATGGCTATATGCAAATCAGTCTGACCCTGTGCCTCATGGGAACAGTCCAGCCCGAACTGCCAAGCCATGCCTTCCCTGGACCGGAAAGAAGCTTCCGAGGACTGGTTTCTGGCATTCCAGCCGTCTTCAGCCCGGCTTGCTTGAATCCAGTGGCAAAGTGAGCAAGGGACTCACGTCTGAGCATACCCTGCCACACTTATGGCGGCCAAAGCGGTACAAAAGGGGGTGGTGATGGACGGAGCATCTGAACCGATCAAACATTCACACCCAGTCAAAATATCTGGGTTTGATCCATCACCGTTCTTTGGCCCACTCTGCCACCCTAGTTCAGACATGGCTATATGCAAATCAGTCTGACCCTGTGCCTCATGGCAACAGTCCAGCCCGAACTGCCAAGCCATGCCTTCCCTGGACCGGAAACAAGCTTCAGAGGACCAGTTTCTAACATTCCAGCCGTCTTCAGCCCGGCTTGCTTGAATCCAGTGGCAAAGTGAGCAAGGGACTCACGTCTGAGCATACCCTGCCACACTTATGGCGGCCAAAGCGGTACAAAAGGGGTGGTGATGGACGGAGCATCTGAACCAATCAAACACTCACACCCAGTCAAAAGACCTGGGTTTGATCCATCACCTTTCTTTAGCCCACTCTGCCACCCCAGTTCAGACATGGCTATATGCAAATCAGTCTGACCCTGTGCCTCATGGGAACAGTCCAGCCCGAACTGCCAAGCCATGCCTTCCCTGGACCGGAAACAAGCTTCCGAGGATCGGTTTCTGGCATTCGAGCCGTCTTCAGCCCGGCTTGCTTGAATACAGTGGCAAAGTGAGCAAGGGACTCACGTCTGAGCATACCCTGCCACACTTATGGCAGCCAAAGCGGTACAATAGGGGGTGGTGATGGACGGAGCATCTGAACCAATCAAACACTCACACCCAGTCAAAAAATCTGGGTTTGATCCATCACCGTTCTTTAGCCCACTCTGCCACCCCAGTTCAGACATGGCTATATGCAAATCAGTCTGACCCTGTGCCTCATGGGAACAGTCCAGCCCGAACTGCCAGGCCATGCCTTCGCTGGACCGGAAACAAGCTTCCGAGGACCGTTTCTGGCATTCCAGCCGTCTTCAGCCCGGCTTGATTGAATCCAGTGGCAAAGTGAGCAAGGGACTCATGTCTGAGCATACCCTGCCTCACTTATGGCGGCCAAAGTGGTACAAAAGCGGGTAGTGATGGACGGAGCATCTGAACCAATCAAACACTCACACCCAGTCAAAATATCTGGGTTTGATCCATCACCGTTCTTTAGCCCACTCTGCCACCCCAGTTCAAACATGGCTATATGCAAATCAGTCTGACCCTGTGCCTCATGGCAACAGTCCAGCCCGAACTGCCAAGCCATGCCTTCCCTGGACCGGAAACAAGCTTCCGAGGACCGGTTTCTGGCATTCCAGCCGTCTTCAGCCTGACTTGCTTGAATCCAGTGGCAAAGTGAGCAAGGGACCCACGTCTGAGCATACCCTGCCACACTTATGGCGGCCAAAGCGGTACAAAAGGGGGTGGTGATGGACGGAGCATCTGAACCAATCAAACACTCACACCCAGTCAAAAGATCTGGGTTTGATCCATCACCGTTCTTTAGCCCACTCTGCCACCCCAGTTCAGACATGGCTATGTGCAAATCAGTCTGACCCTGTGCCTCATGGGAACAGTCCAGCCCGAACTGCAAAGCCATGCCTTCCCTGGACCGGAAACAAGCTTCCGAGGACCGTTTTCTTGCATACCAGCCGTCTTCAGCCCGGCTTGCTTGAATCCAGTGGCAAATTGAGCAAGGGACTCACGTCTGAGCATACCCTGCCACACTTATGGCGGCCAAAGCGGTACAAAAGGGGATGTGATGGATGGAGCATCTGAACCAATCAAACACTCACACCCAGTCAAAAGATCTGGGTTTGATCCATCACCGTTCTTTAGCCCACTCTGGCACCCCAGTTCAGACATGGCTATATGCAAATCAGTCTGACCCTGTGCCTCATGGGAACAGTCCAGCCCGAACTGCCAAGCCATGCCTTCCCTGGACCGGAAAGAAGCTTCCGAGGACTGGTTTCTGGCATTCCAGCCGTCTTCAGCCCGGCTTGCTTGAATCCAGTGGCAAAGTGAGCAAGGGACTCACGTCTGAGCATACCCTGCCACACTTATGGCGGCCAAAGCGGTACAAAAGGGGGTGGTGATGGACGGAGCATCTGAACCGATCAAACATTCACACCCAGTCAAAATATCTGGGTTTGATCCATCACCGTTCTTTGGCCCACTCTGCCACCCTAGTTCAGACATGGCTATATGCAAATCAGTCTGACCCTGTGCCTCATGGCAACAGTCCAGCCCGAACTGCCAAGCCATGCCTTCCCTGGACCGGAAACAAGCTTCAGAGGACCAGTTTCTAACATTCCAGCCGTCTTCAGCCCGGCTTGCTTGAATCCAGTGGCAAAGTGAGCAAGGGACTCACGTCTGAGCATACCCTGCCACACTTATGGCGGCCAAAGCGGTACAAAAGGGGTGGTGATGGACGGAGCATCTGAACCAATCAAACACTCACACCCAGTCAAAAGACCTGGGTTTGATCCATCACCTTTCTTTAGCCCACTCTGCCACCCCAGTTCAGACATGGCTATATGCAAATCAGTCTGACCCTGTGCCTCATGGGAACAGTCCAGCCCGAACTGCCAAGCCATGCCTTCCCTGGACCGGAAACAAGCTTCCGAGGATCGGTTTCTGGCATTCGAGCCGTTTTCAGCCCGGCTTGCTTGAATACAGTGGCAAAGTGAGCAAGGGACTCACGTCTGAGCATACCCTGCCACACTTATGGCGGCCAAAGCGGTACAAAAGGGGGTGGTGATGGACGGAGCATCTGAACCAATCAAACACTCACACCCAGTCAAAAGATCTGGGTTCGATCCATTACCATTCTTTAGCCCACTCTGCCACCCCAGTTCAGACATGGCTATATGCAAATCAGTCCGACCCTGTGCCTCATGGGAACAGTCCAGCCCGAACTGCCAAGCCATGCCTTCCCTGGACAGGAAACAAGCTTTAGAGGACCGGTTTCTGGCATTCCAGCCGTCTTCAGCCCGGCTTGCTTGAATCCAGTGGCAAAGTGAGCAAGGGACTCACGTCTGAGCAAACCCTGCCACACTTATGGCGGCCAAAGTGGTACAAAAGGGGGTGGTGATGGACGGAGCATCTGAACCAATCAAACACTCACACCCAGTCAAAAGATCTGGGTTTGATCCATCACCGTTCTTTAGCCCACTCTGCCACCCCAGTTCAGACATGGCTATATGCAAATCAGTCTGACCCTGTGCCTCATGGGAACAGTCCAGCCCGAACTGCCAAGCCATGCCTTCCCTGGACCGGAAACAATTTTCAGAGGAACGGTTTCTGGCATTCCAGCCGTCTTCAGCCCAGCTTGCTTGAATCCAGTGGCAAAGTGAGCAAGGGACTCACGTCTGAGCATACCCTGCCTCACTTATGGCGGCCAAAGTGGTACAAAAGCGGGTAGTGATGGACGGAGCATCTGAACCAATCAAACACTCACACCCAGTCAAAAGATCTGGGTTTGATCCATCACCGTTCTTTAGCCCACTCTGCCACCCCAGTTCAGACATGGCTATATGCAAATCAGTCTGACCCTGTGCCTCATGGGGACAGTCCAGCCCGAACTACCAAGCCATGCCTTCCCTGGACAGGAAACAAGCTTCAGAGGACCGGTTTCTGGCATTCCAGCCGTCTTCAGCCTGGCTTGCTTGAATCCAGTGGCAAAGTGAGCAAGGGACTCACGTCTGAGCAAACCCTGCCACACTTATGGCGGCCAAAGTGGTACAAAAGGGGGTGGTGATGGACGGAGCATCTGAACCAATCAAACACTCACACCCAGTCAAAAGATCTGGGTTTGATCCATCACCGTTCTTTAACCCACTCTGCCACCCCAGTTCAGACATGGCTATATGCAAATCAGTCTGACCCTGTGCCACATGGGAATAGTCCAGCCCGAACTGCCAAGCCATGCCTTCCCTGGACCGGAAACAAGCTTCCGAGGACGGGTTTCTGTCATTCCAGCCGTCTTCAGCCCGGCTGCTTGCTTGAATCCAGTGGCAAAGTAAGCAAGGGACTCACGTCTGAGCATACCCTGCCACACTTATGGCGGCCAAAGTGGTAAAAAAGGGGGTGGTGATGGACGGAGCATGTGAACCAATCAAACACTCACACCCAGTCAAAAGATCTGGGTTTGATCCATCACCGTTCTTTAGCCCACTCTGCCACCCCAGTTCAGACATGGCCATATGCAAATCAGTCTGACCCTGTGTCTCATGGGAACAGTCAAGCCCGAACTGCCAAGCCATGCCTTCCCTGGACCGGAAACAAGCTTCCGAGGACCGTTTCTGGCATTCCAGCCGTCTTCAGCCCGGCTTGATTGAATCCAGTGGCAAAGTGAGCAAGGGACTCATGTCTGAGCATACCCTGCCACACTTATGGCGGACAAAGTGGTACAAAAGGGGCTGGTGATGGACGGAGCATTTGAACCAATCAAACACTCACACCCAGTCAAAAGATCTGGGTTTGATCCATCACCGTTCTTTAGCCCACTCTGCCACCCCAGTTCAGACATGGCTATATGCAAATCAGTCTGACCCTGTGCCTCATGGGAACAGTCCAGCCCGAACTGCCAAGCCATGCCTTCCCTGGACCGGAAACAATTTTCAGAGGAACGGTTTCTGGCATTCCAGCCGTCTTCAGCCCAGCTTGCTTGAATCCAGTGGCAAAGTGAGCAAGGGACTCACGTCTGAGCATACCCTGCCTCACTTATGGCGGCCAAAGTGGTACAAAAGCGGGTAGTGATGGACGGAGCATCTGAACCAATCAAACACTCACACCCAGTCAAAAGATCTGGGTTTGATCCATCACCGTTCTTTAGCCCACTCTGCCACCCTAGTTCAGACATGGCTATATGCAAATCAGTCTGACCCTGTGCCTCATGGGGACAGTCCAGCCCGAACTACCAAGCCATGCCTTCCCTGGACAGGAAACAAGCTTCAGAGGACCGGTTTCTGGCATTCCAGCCGTCTTCAGCCTGGCTTGCTTGAATCCAGTGGCAAAGTGAGCACGGGACTCATGTCTAAGCATACCCTGCCACACTTATGGCGGCCAAAGCGGTACAAAAGGGGGTGGTGATGGACGGAGCATCTGAACCAATCAAACACTCACACCCAGTCAAAAGATCTGGGTTTGATCCATCACCGTTCTTTAGCCCACTCTGCCACCCCAGTTCAGACATGGCTATATGCAAATCAGTCCGATGGAGAGATACACACTGACCAGTGTGACTTCATGCCCACCAGAGGCACCATGTTCTGTCTGAGACGGCTGCATGTTGCATTAGCCCACCAACAGAAATTGTCAACCCCACTAGCCCACTAGACTTACAATTAATCGATTTTGAAATAGAATTCAATACCGTAGACTGAACTTACTTGTTTAAATTCTTGGAGAGATTGGGATTAGTGCCCAGTTTGGTAGACTGGTGTGTATCCTCTACTTCAATTCAACAGCCTGAGTACAGATTAACGGGGTGATATCAGATGACTTTCTGATTGGTCGTGCTTTACCCAGACCATGTGCTGTTATATCTTTTAAATCCACTTGAGAGTGCCCCATCACAGTTGTTTCTGAATCCTACAACTGTTCCCAGAAGCATCTGGCTTGATAATTAAACCAGCTAAGTCAATTCTTGTCCCACTCATACACTGTAGGGACTGCATAGCCTGGTAGACAAAAATTCCTATATGTAGGCTAAGCTTCTGATACTTGGGTATTCATGTGCCGCAGGACCCAGCTCTGACTTGGTCCCTCAACATTACTCCCCTCACTTGTAAAATAACAAAAGACCTTAAGAAATGCCAAACCTTACCTCTGAATGTTATGGGATTAATAGCTCGTTATAAAATGATGACATTACCCAGATTGTTATATCTTCTTCAAAATATCCCCCACGTAATTTCTCGGCACTGGTTTTAGGAGAAGGATGCACAACAACCTTCTTCAATTGGCAGCGTTCTCAGCCCTGTCTTGCCCTATCAAAGTGTCAACGTGCTTCCTATAATAGAGAGCTACGTATATGTCTAACCTGTAATTATACTATCTGGCATCTCAACTCTTGATTGTTAATGAATTGCTTAGCAGGGGTGGTCAGATCTCAGATCTCAGATTCTCAGTAGAGAAGTGTGGCTCAATGGTTAGAGTGGCAGACCCTTATGCAGTAGTCTGGCTGGAACCAGGGTTCAATTCCCGCCTCGGCGGGTCTTGGGCTCAATTTCCTCGGACCGGATAATTCTCACCTCAGTGCCTATTCTAATCATGAGTCCCTCTCTGCACCTCTGGGCAATAGCTTGCTTAATCTCTATAACGGCCCCAACAACCGTGAGGATGCCTGACTTCACCTTGGAGGTGCCCAGGAGTGGGCTCCTCACAGGGAAAGCCCAGGAAGGGTTCATCGGCGGTATTCGTACAAGCGCCGAGATGCCTACGGTTAGTCGTGCGCTATACAAGTGAGTAATCATTTCATTTAATTTCACCTGCAGTTATGAGCTCGCAACTATGGCTTCCTCTGTATTTTAGATTGGCTTTATGGATGCACAGTTCCCCAAGCGCTTCCCGAAGTGACTCAGCAGGTCTTCAAGGGTTGGCGGGTAGCCCAGCCACATATGGGATGGTGGGAAATGATTACTCAACAGACCTCCCTGTGACATGGTAGGTGGCTAGGAGATGTGGAGATCCTCGAGGGGTTTGTGCATTGGGACTCCATTGGTAACACTCTATTGGGTGATGTCTAGTCAGTACCCCACATGGTCGCCTTTCAGGACTTACATCAGACATATAAGCTATCCAAAACCCAATTCTACACATTTTTACAGCTGCAACTTGCCCCACAGATTCATGTTCTTCAGGGCATGACTGTCCCTGAATTTAATCCCATTGCGGCCAAATTGATGATAGGAACCCTGGGGAAAAGTGGTGTCTCCTAGATATACTGCACTCTCATCACCAATGCTCCTGAGACACTTCAACATTTAAGAGTCCGATGGGAGACCTGCGTGGGGCCCCTGGATGACGAAGACTTGCGAGATGCCTTGATGGCCCCCAAAGTCCTCACGATCACCTTCAAACTTCGAGTGATACCAATAGATTCTTTACACTGTGCCTACCTCGCCCCTAAAAAGATTTCTGGAGCTTGGCTACTACCCAGTCCTAGAATGTAATCTTTGCCGAAATTCCCCTGTAGACTTCTGTCATATGGTATGGTACTGCCCGATTATAGAACGGTACTGGAAAAAAGTCATAGCTGAGATCTCAGAAGTTTTAGATCTGACAATAGAACTTGCTCCCTGTCTGGTGTTGCTGGGTGTGGATTATGGAGTAGGTTGAACTTGGGTGGGGAAAGCTTTCCTGGGCACTGGTTTGTTGGTAACTAAAATGGACATTACATCCCATTGGAAGGCAATTGTGGCACACAATTTGTCGAAATGGATAACTGGAGTGGACAGGTGCGCTCAAAAAGAGAAAGTGGTTCATGAGGCATGTGGGTGTCTGAACAAGTATATGAAAATCTGGGGCAAATGGCTGGTGGGATTGTGGGGGAGGGCGCTGATTTGTTGGTGTGATAGTCTGGAATGGGCATTCATTGATTTCTTATAATGTACGGACTTGCCTTATCCTAATGATCTGTGATGTAGTTGCTGTTATGTGCTGAATTCATTACGTGACCTACTTTCAGCAACAAAAATAATAAAAAATTGCTAATAAAAAAAGAAAGAAATGATTGTGCACATTTGCTGCGTGGAATTTTGCTGCAATGGCTATGTGTTCTGATGTTTATTGTGGCTCTATGTTTATTTGCTGCCCTATTGCAAGATTAATGTGTTGTGTTGTACTAAGGTTGGAGTGTCGTGTTCTCTAATTACCATGTTGTTGTAATATGTCATGTTATGTTTCAATGGCATTGTTACATTGGTTTATAGTATTAAGTTATGAGTAGCTGTTTATTTAGATATGTCGTCATATACAGCTGCATTTTCAGACAAAATGGTCACATGCTTTGAATGTTCCTCTGACAAGCAACCATTTACAACTGTCTCAGATGGTAAAGCAGTGCTACTCCACCCCTTCAACTACTTAACATTCAAATCATAACTATGTCAGAGACTGTATTTTAAATTAGCACTCCTAGGGCCTGATTACGATGGCGAACAGACTTCTGTCCATCCGCCATCATCCCGGGTATGGGGACCACCCGCCTATAAGGCTGCAGACCCACATATGGCAGTACAATGCGGCCGCCACCACGGCAGCTGCAAGTGCCATGTTTTCCATTGCAGCAGGTGCTGCTAGCTGCAGCACCCGCCGCAATGGAAAAAAAGCAGATTTCGCTTTTCCCTGCACTATGTGGCAGGCCCCCAAAGTCCATTCCCGCCAGCCGTTCCATGGCAGGTGAACTGCTATTGAAAGGCTGACGAGTATGGCCCATCATAATCCCTACGCCACCATTTCAAGGTTAGCAAGGCCCTCCTTCGCACCGGCGGGCTCAAGGAGCCCATCGGATGTGTGGCTGTTGAAGTTTCCAACCACCACGATACCACCCACCATAATATTATGGCGGGCAGATAACGGCCTCACGATGGCGGTGAACCCACCACCGACAGCTTGTGGGTGGCGGGTTCACCGCCATTGTCAGCCCCCTCGTTCTTACTTCATGTGATACATACTGCCCACATGTGGGTGGTGGGTTCACCGCCATTGTCAGCCCCCCAGTTCTTACTTTATGTGACACAATCAGCCCAGAGTCACTTCACCAGATTTGGGGTGACTCATGTCTTTAGTAGTTGCAGAACTGCAACAGTCATCTTTCACCACATTAAACAGTGGTAAATGGTGGTATGCCCTGGAACTGATAAAGAATGTGCTGCGTTTGTTTGGAAATGTGGTAGCATTGGTTGACATCTCTAATGTAATGTCGCAGCACAACAACATAGCAAAAATATAACAAGACACAGCACAGCAAAACAGTCAAAACAGAATTCATTATAACAACCACAAACAGCACAACAATAATATAAAGCAATAATGCAGCACAAAACAACAGCACAAAAACACGATATCACCAAAGCAACAAAATACAACACAGCATTTACAAGGCAGTGTTTTTTTTTAACTAAACTGGCATTATTGGTAGGGATAGTCCAAAACGTTTTTGAGTGTTCTGCCCTATTTTTCTCATAATAAATGTTAATTTGCGATTCTTAAAGTACAAAGTAGTGTCCTTAAAAACAGCAATTGTTAAAGGGATTGCATGTGATGTTAGCACATAAAATATTAACAGCGAGAGGGACAAGCTTGTCTGAGCACATTTGAAGCATGCACCTAGTGGATCATTGTGCATCTACTGGCTATTAGCACTATTCATAAGAGGTAGAGTTTACTACTTTTAAGAAACCAGCATATGTTGAAGCTCTTAGACTAAGGACCTGATTTAGATCTTGGCAGATCTGATCTCGCCGTCACTTTTTCATCACCTATCAGGCGGTCCGCCTGCTCCAGACTGGTGGGTCTGTGGATGATAGTCAATCCGAGTGCTGCCGCCTCCACCAGAATTTTCCTCCTGTTTTAATGGTGTCATAGGCAAAAGTGGCCATGAGCCAATATTTCCACTGGGCCAATCATAATGTGTGTCCTCGTTGATGTAACTGTGTGGGTAAACATCCATTCCTGAGTTGGCTGTTTCGAAGTGATGCACGGTAGAAACATACCCTTTTTTTTCCACTTCTGTTTCCATCATGAACCCAATTGTCCATGTCCATCCTTTGCTGCTGCTACTTGACCTAGAAGCAAATCAACTCTGTTGTAGCTAGAATTTAAGTTAAGCTTCTTCTTTTGAATTGTTTGTTTATGTTTGGTCTGGATTTGTGCATGTTTAAATTTCTCTTAGAAGCAATTTTATTCTAATGTGTAATGCATATGTCTGTAAAGTTGTCAATTAAGAAAATGTAAGACTCACACCTCGATTACCTTCTTTATTTCTTTTTTTCAAATTTGGTGCCAGCGTCCATCATGATAATGGACACAATTACACAAAATTGGACATAAATCAAAATACTTAGGGGCTTATTTACAAGTCCCTTGAGCCACTTTTGCGTCATTTTTAACATGGGAAAAGTGACAAAGGGGTGGTGCAAGGGGCTTGTAAATAAGCTCCGTAGGGACCTATTTGTGAGAGGCTTGCGCCGCCGGAGCTTCGCTTTTTTTGATGCTCCGGCAGGGCAAGCATCTTTATCATTTTTATGAGACAATGTAACGCCACTCTGCGTGGCTTTGCATGGCTTCATGGATATGGAGTAAAATAAAGCAGCGCAATTCACTGTTTTGACTTACTCTGTGCCAAGGAGGCGTACCCTATGCGCTGTGGTGTGTTTTCCCATGCAACACCTATGGATTTTGATGCTGCCTCAGATTTACTTATCACGTAAACCTGGGGCAGTGCCAAAACCTTACACCTCCCAGAACAGGCATAACAAGGAGAAATGTTTCTGCAGCACACACAGAAAGAGGAAAACGCCTCTATGAATTGTTTTTGTGCAGGAAGGTGCCCCTTCCTGCACAAAAACAATCCTGCCTGCAATGGAGGCACCCTTGTACCATGGAGCAAGGGTAGGCTATATTGGCACTAGACTACAAATTGTTCGCTAGCACAGGTGGAAAGGACAGGAATGCACTATATTTCATAAACACGGTGCATTCCTGCCCTTTCACATTGGCATAGGTCAGTGGAGGAAGAAGACTTGCGTAGCTGACCTCGCCCAATTATTCATAAATTAAACCCATGATGTATTCAGGTATGTTTAATTATTTTTCATACCCTATCAAATTATAAACATATGCATTGCACATATTTTTTAGAATTAAATTTAATATAAATGAGGAACTGCACTAGACAACTAAAACATTTGTTTAGTAAATTGGAAATCAATGTTAGTTCTAAACTTAAATCATATTTTTATTTATTTATGTAACATTTCTGCTTGTCTAGTTCATTAGCTGTATTTTATTAAATTTCATTTCATTTTTTTATTAAGTTGTGGTGCATTTGTGTTTAATTTTTCAATGATTAAGTTAAAATAAACACACCTGTATTAACACTTAAAAACACAATTTTTTTTTTTTTGTTGGGTCCATTATCATGAGGAATGCTTGCACCAACATTTTTACGTTTATTTTTTTCTAATGTTTGGATTTTACAAAAATGTCATTAAAAAATCTTTTGGGGCATGGCCAAGATGGCGAAGAGTTAAGAGGTGCTGTGCCTTCTCTCCTCCACCCGCCAACATATTGCACCGGCCTTTGGCCCTGTATCGCACGGGAGACAGCTGAATTGTTTCCTACAGCACCCAGGCACAGTGTACAACTCACCAGGAGCAGCCCCCCGGGTCTCTGTGACCGCGTTTGAGGCTTCCGGTCTAAATCAGTAGTAGTGTAAGGCGACGGATGGCGCGGTTGCGCCGGGGAAGCTGGGGCCCTAAGTTCCCGGAAGTGGAGGGCATAGCCTTGCCTGAGACACCAGGCATTGAGATGGGGGCATTTCCCACTACATCAGATGGCTGCGGCGGCCGGCGGTGGAGCTCTGAGCGCCAGTTTGAGACGTGCAGCGGCCTCTTCTGTGATATCTGGGGCGCATAACAACCCTACACAGGTGCCCCGGGGCCGGCGGAGAGTGGAGCAGACCGTCAGGAGGCGCTTCGGTCTTCTGCCCCGCTGAACATTCTGTGGAGTTGATGCGGTGAGTCACTCTACCCGCCCCGTACCCTGCTGCGGCCCTGCCTCCCAAGGGCCTGTTAGACACACTCTGTACCCCATTGGGTCACGATGGATGTGCATACCTTGACCTTGGGCCCATGGCCATAACTTTCGCTCTGCTCCCACAACAGGGATTTCCTCCTGAAACACCAGCTGGTCCCGGAGACATCACCCCTCCACAGCCGCTCTACGAGTAGTGACGGGGGCAGCTGGTGACTGCATACTGGGTGCCATCTTGGGAGGAACTGCGGCCTTCCCTGCAAGCACCGGTGCGCACGGTGATCCCACACAAGTGCGCCGAGGCCAGCGCGGTGTAGAGTGGGCCGTCGGGAGGAGCTTCAAGCCTTCAGCCCCGTGGAGTGCATTGGAGAGCTGCTGTGGTGGGCCGTACTGCCGCCCTTGCCCCCTGTTGCGATTGTGACTGCCAGAAGCCTCCAGGAAGCATTCAGGCCGCACTAAGCCAAGCGGTGACCACACTTATTCACTGGGTCTGTGGTTACACACTCAGCCCGGTGCCCACGAAGAGAGATCTTGTTTGAGATTGCTGCGAGGAGCATTGGTGGCCAGGTGCCCCTGCTATTGGACCCTGGGATGTGGCACAGACAGCGCCGCTTTGCGGCTCCCCGGTTCTGGGCCTGTGGAGACGGAACTTGTCTTACAGAGGGAGTTCTGAACCCGGTGGTGGGTGTGGTGCCCTGTGTTGGCCTAGCCTGGACTTCCCCCTCACACTACTCTGCCATGTCCCCAGGGGTGGCAGTGCACAAATGACAGACTACCGATCTTGCCTCCCTGCGTTCTTCTGGCTCCCATCGCAGTGTGCCACGAACTTCCCTGAGCCCCAACAGCAAAGATGCCCAAATACCCTGTAGGGGGCCCTGCCGATTGTTGGTGGGCATATTCTCCCACACTGAGCGTGGATTCCTGTTGGTGCTCAAAGATTACCCTTGGGAGAAAGTGTGGGACCTTTGAACTGACTGAGGTTGTGCTACAGTGACTTTCGCCCTCGCCCTATACTTGGCCGCTGGTGCCAGTGGCACGAGGTACCCTGAGTATGACATCCACCAGGGATAGAAAAGAGAAATCCACCACCAGAGAAAAATCACTTAAGGACTTGTTTGCCAAGGCACAAGGAGGAGGTTCGGGAGATCCGGAACGGCTGAGTGTGGTGGCGCAGATGGCGGCCTCAGCAGAAGCACCAGTGACACGGCCCTTTTTGGAATCCCTATTGGCTGCCTTGCAAGATGACCGTCAAACCATGAAAAGTGATCTCACAGCAGAGATCAAGGACATCCGCAAAGATGTGGACGATATATGGGAGATGGTGGCAACCCTGGAAAACAGGAACGATGCCTAGGACACCGAATTGGCGGTTATACAGCAGGAGGTAGTCCGAATACATGAGCAACATGTAGATGTTTAATCTCAACTAGAGGACATCAAGAACCGCTCCCGCCGCCACAACATTAGGATTCGAGGGGTGGATACCAATGAAGAAGCCGATGACATCTTTACATATGTGTGAGAGCTCTTCAACCACATCCTGGGCAATCCACTGGACACTGATCCTAAGCTAGACCGCGCGCACAGAGTGGGCCCACCCAGGGCGGCGACGGCACCCTCGGTGGACATCTTGGTCTGTGTCCAGGACTTCCACAACAAAGAAGAAATCTTGCACAAAGCCCGCTCGCTACAACAGATTTCCTTCCGCAACCAGACGCCCACCCTTTACCAGGATCTTGCAGCTATCACGCTCCAGAAACGCAAGAACTTCCTGCCCAATGCAATATCGCCTACTCCTGGGGACAACCGTTCCGGCTCGTATTCTGGCATGATGGCAAATTGTATCAGCTCCGCTCCCTGTCTGAAGCCAGAAAACTTTTGGGGATCACCCTCCCGGAGGACACGGATGAGGGAGAGCGCTCGGACCCGGGGCCCAACAATGGCAGACCAAAATGAAGAAAGCAGCAACAACGCATCCATCTTCCGGATCCCATGGTCGTCAAGAAGAAGCAACAGGTTGCCCTGGAGGCCCTGCCAGAAGCCCTGGCCAAGGCGTCAACCATGTGACTGAACCTGGTTACTGTGATGTATTCTTCCTTCAATTCTTTGGTGGTCTGGAGGGGAGGGGGTATGGGTTGACATAGGCCACACGATAACCCAACAGACTCTTCCTCTGCTCATCCTTGGATGAAGGACTATGATCGAATATCAGATTCCTTTGGGTGCCTGTTGCGCCTTGTGTTTTTTTTTGTTTCATGTATTAGGGGGTATTTGCTTTGTTGTTCTCTTTACTCACTCTTCCTCTTTCTTTCCTACTGCAGGGGAGCCCTTGGTCCATAGAGCGCTATTGCTTCTTTTTTCTCATGCTGGCGTTGAGTAGAGTCCCTTTTAGGCCCTACCCGGATCCTTGCCCTGCAGGGGTTCATGATTGGCGCTGCTCCACCCCGAGGTCTAGATGCCACAGTCCCCAGTTCAGATCTCACTCTCAATGTGAGAGGACTCAATAATCCCATTAAACGCAGGGCACTCCTCTCTTATTTGGAGAGCACAGGTGGGGATATTTGCCTTCTTCAGGAGATGCACTTGCTCCCCAGCGACTGTCACAGGCTCCGGTCCTGCACCTTCCCAACACATTTCTTTTCCCCTAGACCCACTAAGACCGCTGTAGTGGCCATCTTGGTCTCAAAGGGCTTTCAAGGGAGGGTAGCACAAAAGGGCTCTCCAGATTGCAGGATCTAGGCCTTACAGTCTTGTGGGGACACCTCGGTCATGAGAATTTTCCTTTTACTCTAACATACACAAAACATATGCCAGACTGGATTAGTTTATAGGTTTGAAGGCTCTCCAGAATGCCACGCTTTTGGCTGACATGTTGGTGGCGACCCTGTCTGATCACCCCCCAGTAGTGATTACATTAGCCCTCCCACAGATACAACGACCGACCAGACACTGGCGGTTCTAGGACACACTATTACACCGGCCGGACACAATCGCCCAGATACAGCGAGCACTCGATGGCTATTTATTGCACAATGATAGCCCTGACACAGCGCTTTCCACTCTGTAGGAGGCCCTTAAGGCAGTAATTAGGGGAGAAATCGTAGCCATTTCCTCCGCTGACAATGCGGAGCGTAGGACGAAAAGGGAAGAATTGACACAAAAGGTGCGAGAATTGGAGCAGATGCATCAACGCACCGAGCCTCACGTATTGGGTGACAACTAACCGCGGCTCTGGCGCAGCTAGCTGCCCTTGTCCGAACCAAGGCGAAATATACCCTGATGCACCTACGACATTCCTTCTATGTTGGCGGATATAAGTGTGGGCAGCTGCACACAAGCTTCACAAAGTTTGACAGCGTGTAGAGGTCCGGGATATTAGAGATCACACAGGAGCTGGATACCACAACAGAGGACTGTAAGTGCTATGCCTCAAATCAACTAACAGGTCAGTCCTTCCATCCGGTGGTAGGAAGGAACATGCTCACAACTGAGAACCCCATCATTACAGTGCTCTTAATCCCATACCCGTACAAAAGGGGGTGGTGATGGACGGAGCATCTGAACCAATCAAACACTCACACCCAGTCAAAATATCTGGGTTTGATCCATCACCGTTCTTTAGCCCACTCTGCCACCCCAGTTCAGACATGGCTATATTCAAATCAGTCTGACGCTGTGCCTCATGGGAACAGTCCATCCCGAACTGCCAAGCCATGCCTTCCCTGTACCGGAAACAAGCTTCCGAGGACCGGTTTCTGGCATTCCAGCCGTCTTCAGCCCGGCTTGCTTGAATCCAGTGGCAAAGTGAGCAAGGGACTCACGTCTGAGCATACCCTGCCACACTTATGGCAGCCAAAGCGGTACAATAGGGGGTGGTGATGGACGGAGCATCTGAACCAATCAAACACTCACACCCAGTCAAAAAATCTGGGTTTGATCCATCACCGTTCTTTAGCCCACTCTGCCACCCCAGTTCAGACATGGCTATATGCAAATCAGTCTGACCCTGTGCCTCATGGGAACAGTCCAGCCCGAACTGCCAGGCCATGCCTTCGCTGGACCGGAAACAAGCTTCCGAGGACCGGTTTCTGGCATTCCAGCCGTCTTCAGCCCGGCTTGCTTGAATCCAGTGGCAAAGTGAGCAAAGGACTCACGTCTGAGCATATCCTGCCACACTTATGGCGGCCAAAGCGGTACAAAACGGGGTGGTGATGGACGAAGCATCTGAACCAATCAAACACTCACACCCAGTCAAAATATCTGGGTTTGATCCATCACCGTTCTTTAGCCCACTCTGCCACCCCAGTTCAAACATGGCTATATGCAAATCAGTCTGACCCTGTGCCTCATGGCAACAGTCCAGCCCGAACTGCCAAGCCATGCCTTCCCTGGACCGGAAACAAGCTTCCGAGGACCGGTTTCTGGCATTCCAGCGGTCTTCAGCCCGGCTTGCTTGAATCCAGTGGCAAAGTGAGCAAGGGACCCACGTCTGAGCATACCCTGCCACACTTATGGCGGCCAAAGCGGTACAAAAGGGGGTGGTGATGGACGGAGCATCTGAACCAATCAAACACTCACACCCAGTCAAAAGATCTGGGTTTGATCCATCACCGTTCTTTAGCCCACTCTGCCACCCCAGTTCAGACATGGCTATGTGCAAATCAGTCTGACCCTGTGCCTCATGGGAACAGTCCAGCCCGAACTGCAAAGCCATGCCTTCCCTGGACCAGAAACAAGCTTCCGAGGACCGTTTTCTGGCATACCAGCCGTCTTCAGCCCGGCTTGCTTGAATCCAGTGGCAAAGTGAGCAAGGGACTCACGTCTGAGCATACCCTGCCACACTTATGGCGGCCAAAGCGGTACAAAAGGGGATGTGATGGATGGAGCATCTGAACCAATCAACTACTCACACCCAGTCAAAAGATCTGGGTTTGATCCATACCGTTCTTTAGCCTACTCTGCCACCCCAGTTCAGACATGACTATATGCAAATCAGTCTGACCCTGTGCCTCATGGGAACAGTCCAGCCCGAACTGCCAAGCCTTGCCTTCCCTGGACTGGAAACAAGCTTCTGAGGACCGGTTTCTGGCATTCCAGCCGTCTTCAGCCCGGCCTGATTGAATCCAGTGGCAAAGTGAGCAAGGGACTCACGTCTGAGCATACCCTGCCACACTTACGGTGGCCAAAGCGGTACAAAAGGGGGTGGTGATGGACGGAGCATCTGAACCAATCAAACACTCACACCCAGTCAAAAGATCTGGGTTTGATCCATCACCGTTCTTTAGTCCAATCTGCCACCCCAGTTCAGACATGGCTATATGCAAATCAGTCTGACTCTGTGCCTTTTGGGAACAGTCTAGCCCGAACTGCCAAGCCATGCCTTCCCTGGACCGGAAACAAGCTTCCGAGGACCGGTTTCTGGCATTCCAGCCGTCTTCAGCCCGGCTTGCTTGAATCCAGTGGCAAAGTGAGCAAGGGACTCACGTCTGAGCATACCCTGCCACACTTATGGCAGCCAAAGCGGTACAATAGGGGGTGGTGATGGACGGAGCATCTGAACCAATCAAACACTCACACCCAGTCAAAAAATCTGGGTTTGATCCATCACCGTTCTTTAGCCCACTCTGCCACCCCAGTTCAGACATGGCTATATGCAAATCAGTCTGACCCTGTGCCTCATGGGAACAGTCCAGCCCGAACTGCCAGGCCATGCCTTCGCTGGACCGGAAACAAGCTTCCGAGGACCGGTTTCTGGCATTCCAGCCGTCTTCAGCCCGGCTTGCTTGAATCCAGTGGCAAAGTGAGCAAAGGACTCACGTCTGAGCATACCCTGCCACACTTATGGCGGCCAAAGCGGTAAAAAACGGGGTGGTGATGGACGAAGCATCTGAACCAATCAAACACTCACACCCAGTCAAAATATCTGGGTTTGATCCATCACCGTTCTTTAGCCCACTCTGCCACCCCAGTTCAAACATGGCTATATGCAAATCAGTCTGACCCTGTGCCTCATGGCAACAGTCCAGCCCGAACTGCCAAGCCATGCCTTCCCTGGACCGGAAACAAGCTTCCGAGGACCGGTTTCTGGCATTCCAGCCGTCTTCAGCCCGACTTGCTTGAATCCAGTGGCAAAGTGAGCAAGGGACCCACGTCTGAGCATACCCTGCCACACTTATGGCGGCCAAAGCGGTACAAAAGGGCGTGGTGATGGACGGAGCATCTGAACCAATCAAACACTCACACCCAGTCAAAAGATCTGGGTTTGATCCATCACCGTTCTTTAGCCCACTCTGCCACCCCAGTACAGACATGGCTATGTGCTAATCAGTCTGACCCTGTGCCTCATGGGAACAGTCCAGCCCGAACTGCAAAGCCATGCCTTCCCTGGACCGGAAACAAGCTTCCGAGGACCGTTTTCTGGCATACCAGCCGTCTTCAGCCCGGCTTGCTTGAATCCAGTGGCAAATTGAGCAAGGGACTCACGTCTGAGCATACCCTGCCACACTTATGGCGGCCAAAGCGGTACAAAAGGGGATGTGATGGACGGAGCATCCGAACCAATCAAACACTCACACCCAGTCAAAAGATCTGGGTTTGATCCATCACCGTTCTTTAGCCCACTCTGCCACCCCAGTTCAGACATGGCTATATGCAAATCAGTCTGACTCTGTGCCTTTTGGGAACAGTCTAGCCCGAACTGCCAAGCCATGCCTTCTCTGGACCGGAAACAAGCTTCCGAGGACCGGTTTCTGGCATTCCAGCCGTCTTCAGCCCGGCTTGATTGAATCCAGTGGCAAAGTGAGCAAGGGACTCACGTCTGAGCATACCCTGCCACACTTATGGTGGCCAAAGCGGTACAAAAGGGGGTGGTGATGGACGGAGCATCTGAACCAATCAAACACTCACACCCAGTCAAAAGATCTGGGTTTGATCCATCACCGTTCTTTAGCCCAATCTGCCACCCCAGTTCAGACATGGCTATATGCAAATCAGTCTGACTCTGTGCCTTTTGGGAACAGTCTAGCCCGAACTGCCAAGCCATGCCTTCCCTGGACCGGAAACAAGCTTCCGAGGACCGGTTTCTGGCATTCGAGCCGTCTTCAGCCCGGCTTGCTTGAATCTAGTGGCAAAGTGAGCAAGGGACTCACGTCTGAGCATACCCTGCCACACTTATGGCGGCCAAAGCGGTACAAAAGGGGCTGGTGATGGACGGAGCATCTGAACCAATCAAACACTCACACCCAGTCAAAAGATCTGGGTTTGATTCATCACCGTTCTTTAGCCCACTCTGCCACCCCAGTTCAGACATGGCTATATGCAAATCAGTCTGAGCCTGTGCCTCATGGGAACAGTCCAGCCCGAACTGCCAAGCCATGCCTTCCCTGGACCGGAAACAAGCTTCCGAATACCGGTTTCTGGCATTCCAGCCGTCTTCAGCCCGGCTTGCATGATTACAGTGGCAAAGTGAGCAAGGGACTCACGTCTGAGCATACCCTGCCACACTTATGGCGGCCAAAGCGATACAAAACGGGGTGGTGATGGACGGAGCATCTGAACCAATCAAACACTCACACCCAGTCAAAAGATCTGGGCTTGATCCATCACCGTTCTTTAACCCACTCTGCCACCCCAGTTCAGACATGGCTATATGCAAATCAGTCTGACCCTGTGCCTCATGGGAACAGTCCAGCCCGAACTGCCAAGCCATGCCTTCCCTGGACCGGAAACAAGCTTCCGAGGACTGGTTTCTGGCATTCCAGCCGTCTTCAGCCCGGCTTGCTTGAATCCAATGGCAAAGTGAGCAAGGGACTCACGTCTGAGCATACCCTGCCACACTTATGGCGGCCAAAGCGGTACAAAAGGGGGTGGTGATGGACGGAGCATCTGAACCGATCAAACATTCACACCCAGTCAAAATATCTGGGTTTGATCCATCACCGTTCTTTGGCCCACTCTGCCACCCTAGTTCAGACATGGCTATATGCAAATCAGTCTGACCCTGTGCCTCATGGCAACAGTCCAGCCCGAACTGCCAAGCCATGCCTTCCCTGGACCGGAAACAAGCTTCCGAGGACCGGTTTCTGGCATTCCAGCCGTCTTCAGCCCGACTTGCTTGAATCCAGTGGCAAAGTGAGCAAGGGACCCACGTCTGAGCATACCCTGCCACACTTATGGCGGCCAAAGCGGTACAAAAGGGGGTGGTGATGGACGGAGCATCTGAACCAATCAAACACTCACACCCAGTCAAAAGATCTGGGTTTGATCCATCACCGTTCTTTAGCCCACTCTGCCACCCCAGTTCAGACATGGCTATGTGCAAATCAGTCTGACCCTGTGCCTCATGGGAACAGTCCAGCCCGAACTGCAAAGCCATGCCTTCCCTGGACCGGAAACAAGCTTCCGAGGACCGTTTTCTGGCATACCAGCCGTCTTCAGCCCGGCTTGCTTGAATCCAGTGGCAAATTGAGCAAGGGACTCACGTCTGAGCATACCCTGCCACACTTATGGCGGCCAAAGCGGTACAAAAGGGGATGTGATGGACGGAGCATCTGAACCAATCAAACACTCACACCCAGTCAAAAGATCTGGGCTTGATCCATCACCGTTCTTTAGCCTACTCTGCCACCCCAGTTCAGACATGACTATATGCAAATCAGTCTGACCCTGTGCCTCATGGGAACAGTCCAGCCTGAACTGCCAAGCCTTGCCTTCCCTGGACTGGAAACAAGCTTCCGAGGACCGGTTTCTGGCATTCCAGCCGTCTTCAGCCCGGCTTGATTGAATCCAGTGGCAAAGTGAGCAAGGGACTCACGTCTGAGCATACCCTGCCACACTTATGGTGGCCAAAGCGGTACAAAAGGGGGTGGTGATGGACGGAGCATCTGAACCAATCAAACACTCACACCCAGTCAAAAGATCTGGGTTTGATCCATCACCGTTCTTTAGCCCAATCTGCCACCCCAGTTCAGACATGGCTATATGCAAATCAGTCTGAGCCTGTGCCTCATGGGAACAGTCCAGCCCGAACTGCCAAGCCATGCCTTCCCTGGACCGGAAACAAGCTTCCGAGGACCGGTTTCTGGCATTCCAGCCGTCTTCAGCCCGGCTTGCTTGATTACAGTGGCAAAGTGAGCAAGGGACTCACGTCTGAGCATACCCTGCCACACTTATGGCGGCCAAAGCGATACAAAACGGGGTGGTGATGGACGGAGCATCTGAACCAATCAAACACTCACACCCAGTCAAAAGATCTGGGCTTGATCCATCACCGTTCTTTATCCCACTCTGCCACCCCAGTTCAGACATGGCTATATGCAAATCAGTCTGACCCTGTGCCTCATGGAAACAGTCCAGCCCGAACTGCCAAGCCATGCCTTCCCTGGACCGGAAACAAGCTTCCGAGGACTGGTTTCTGACATTCCAGCTGTCTTCAGCCCGGCTTGCTTGAATCCAGTGGCAAAGTGAGCAAGTGACTCACGTCTGAGCATACCCTGCCACACTTATGGCGGCCAAAGCGGTACAAAAGGGGGTGGTGATGGACGGAGCATCTGAACCGATCAAACATTCACACCCAGTCAAAATATCTGGGTTTGATCCATCACCGTTCTTTGGCCCACTCTGCCACCCTAGTTCAGACATGGCTATATGCAAATCAGTCTGACCCTGTGCCTCATGGCAACAGTCCAGCCCGAACTGCCAAGCCATGCCTTCCCTGGACCGGAAACAAGCTTCCGAGGACCGGTTTCTGGCATTCCAGCCGTCTTCAGCCCGACTTGCTTGAATCCAGTGGCAAAGTGAGCAAGGGACCCACGTCTGAGCATACCCTGCCACACTTATGGCGGCCAAAGCGGTACAAAAGGGGGTGGTGATGGACGGAGCATCTGAACCAATCAAACACTCACACCCAGTCAAAAGATCTGGGTTTGATCCATCACCGTTCTTTAGCCCACTCTGCCACCCCAGTTCAGACATGGCTATGTGCAAATCAGTCTGACCCTGTGCCTCATGGGAACAGTCCAGCCCGAACTGCAAAGCCATGCCTTCCCTGGACCGGAAACAAGCTTCCGAGGACCGTTTTCTGGCATACCAGCCGTCTTCAGCCCGGCTTGCTTGAATCCAGTGGCAAATTGAGCAAGGGACTCACGTCTGAGCATACCCTGCCACACTTATGGCGGCCAAAGCGGTACAAAAGGGGATGTGATGGACGGAGCATCTGAACCAATCAAACACTCACACCCAGTCAAAAGATCTGGGCTTGATCCATCACCGTTCTTTAGCCTACTCTGCCACCCCAGTTCAGACATGACTATATGCAAATCAGTCTGACCCTGTGCCTCATGGGAACAGTCCAGCCCGAACTGCCAAGCCATGCCTTCCCTGGACCGGAAACAAGCTTCCGAGGACCGGTTTCTGGCATTCCAGCCGTCTTCAGGCCGGCTTGCTTGATTACAGTGGCAAAGTGAGCAAGGGACTCACGTCTGAGCATACCCTGCCACACTTATGGCGGCCAAAGCGATACAAAACGGGGTGGTGATGGACGGAGCATCTGAACCAATCAAACACTCACACCCAGTCAAAAGATCTGGGCTTGATCCATCACCGTTCTTTATCCCACTCTGCCACCCCAGTTCAGACATGGCTATATGCAAATCAGTCTGACCCTGTGCCTCATGGGAACAGTCCAGCCCGAACTGCCAAGCCATGCCTTCCCTGGACCGGAAACAAGCTTCCGAGGACTGGTTTCTGACATTCCAGCCGTCTTCAGCCCGGCTTGCTTGAATCCAGTGGCAAAGTGAGCAAGTGACTCACGTCTGAGCATACCCTGCCACACTTATGGCGGCCAAAGCGGTACAAAAGGGGGTGGTGATGGACGGAGCATCTGAACCGATCAAACATTCACACCCAGTCAAAATATCTGGGTTTGATCCATCACCGTTCTTTGGCCCACTTTGCCACCCTAGTTCAGACATGGCTATATGCAAATCAGTCTGACCCTGTGCCTCATGGCAACAGTCCAGCCCGAACTGCCAAGCCATGCCTTCCCTGGACCGGAAACAAGCTCCCGAGGACTGGTTTCTAACATTCCAGCCGTCTTCAGCCCGGCTTGCTTGAATCCAGTGGCAAAGTGAGCAAGGGACTCACGTCTGAGCATACCCTGCCACACTTATGGCGGCCAAAGCGGTACAAAAGGGGTGGTGATGGACGGAGCATCTGAACCAATCAAACACTCACACCCAGTCAAAAGACCTGGGTTTGATCCATCACCTTTCTTTAGCCCACTCTGCCACCCCAGTTCAGACATGGCTATATGCAAATCAGTCTGACCCTGTGCCTCATGGGAACAGTCCAGCCCGAACTGCCAAGCCATGCCTTCCCTGGACCGGAAACTAGCTTCCGAGGATCGGTTTCTGGCATTCGAGCCGTCTTCAGCCCGGCTTGCTTGAATCCAGTGGCAAAGTGAGCAAGGGACTCACGTCTGAGCATACCCTGCCACACTTATGGCGGCCAAAGCGGTACAAAAGGGGGTGGTGATGGACGGAGCATCTGAACCAATCAAACACTCACACCCAGTCAAAAGATCTGGGTTCGATCCATCACCGTTCTTTAGTCCAATCTGCCACCCCAGTTCAGACATGGCTATATGCAAATCAGTCTGACTCTGTGCCTTTTGGGAACAGTCTAGCCCGAACTGCCAAGCCATGCCTTCCCTGGACCGGAAACAAGCTTCCGAGGACCGGTTTCTGGCATTCCAGCCGTCTTCAGCCCGGCTTGCTTGAATCCAGTGGCAAAGTGAGCAAGGGACTCACGTCTGAGCATACCCTGCCACACTTATGGCAGCCAAAGCGGTACAATAGGGGGTGGTGATGGACGGAGCATCTGAACCAATCAAACACTCACACCCAGTCAAAAAATCTGGGTTTGATCCATCACCGTTCTTTAGCCCACTCTGCCACCCCAGTTCAGACATGGCTATATGCAAATCAGTCTGACCCTGTGCCTCATGGGAACAGTCCAACCCGAACTGCCAGGCCATGCCTTCGCTGGACCGGAAACAAGCTTCCGAGGACCGGTTTCTGGCATTCCAGCCGTCTTCAGCTTGCTTGAATCCAGTGGCAAAGTGAGCAAAGGACTCACGTCTGAGCATACCCTGCCACACTTATGGCGGCCAAAGCGGTACAAAACGGGGTGGTGATGGACAAAGCATCTGAACCAATCAAACACTCACACCCAGTCAAAATATCTGGGTTTGATCCATCACCGTTCTTTCGCCCACTCTGCCACCCCAGTTCAAACATAGCTATATGCAAATCAGTCTGACCCTGTGCCTCATGGGAACAGTCCAGCCCGAACTGCCAAGCCTTGCCTTCCCTGGACTGGAAACAAGCTTCCGAGGACCGGTTTCTGGCATTCCAGCCGTCTTCAGCCCGGCTTGATTGAATCCAGTGGCAAAGTGAGCAAGGGACTCACGTCTGAGCATACCCTGCCACACTTATGGCGGCCAAAGCGGTACAAAAGGGGATGTGATGGACGGAGCATCTGAACCAATCAAACACTCACACCCAGTCAAAAGATCTGGGCTTGATCCATCACCGTTCTTTAGCCTACTCTGCCACCCCAGTTCAGACATGACTATATGCAAATCAGTCTGACCCTGTGCCTCATGGGAACAGTCCATCCCGAACTGCCAAGCCTTGCCTTCCCTGGACTGGAAACAAGCTTCCGAGGACCGGTTTCTGGCATTCCAGCCGTCTTCAGCCCGGCTTGATTGAATCCAGTGGCAAAGTGAGCAAGGGACTCACGTCTGAGCATACCCTGCCACACTTATGGTGGCCAAAGCGGTACAAAAGGGGGTGGTGATGGACGGAGCATCTGAACCAATCAAACACTCACACCCAGTCAAAAGATCTGGGTTTGATCCATCACCGTTCTTTAGCCCAATCTGCCACCCCAGTTCAGACATGGCTATATGCAAATCAGTCTGACTCTGTGCCTTTTGGGAACAGTCTAGCCCGAACTGCCAAGCCATGCCTTCCCTGGACCGGAAACAAGCTTCTGAGGACCGGTTTCTGGCATTCGAGCCGTCTTCAGCCCGGCTTGCTTGAATCCAGTGGCAAAGTGAGCAAGGGACTCACGTCTGAGCATACCCTGCCACACTTATGGCGGCCAAAGCGGTACAAAAGGGGGTGGTGATGGACGGAGCATCTGAACCAATCAAACACTCACACCCAGTCAAAAGATCTGGGTTTGATTCATCACCGTTCTTTAGCCCACTCTGCCACCCCAGTTCAGACATGGCTATATGCAAATCAGTCTGAGCCTGTGCCTCATGGGAACAGTCCAGCCCGAACTGCCAAGCCATGCCTTCCCTGGACCGGAAACAAGCTTCCGAGGACCGGTTTCTGACATTCCAGCCGTCTTCAGCCCGGCTTGCTTGATTACAGTGGCAAAGTGAGCAAGGGACTCACGTCTGAGCATACCCTGCCACACTTATGGCAGCCAAAGCGATACAAAACGGGGTGGTGATGGACGGAGCATCTGAACCAATCAAACACTCACACCCAGTCAAAAGAACTGGGCTTGATCCATCACCGTTCTTTAGCCCACTCTGCCACCCCAGTTCAGACATGGCTATATGCAAATCAGTCTGACCCTGTGCCTCATGGGAACAGTCCAGCCCGAACTGCCAAGCCTTGCCTTCCCTGGACTGGAAACAAGCTTCCGAGGACCGGTTTCTGGCATTCCAGCCGTCTTCAGCCCGGCTTGATTGAATCCAGTGGCAAAGTGAGCAAGGGACTCACGTCTGAGCATACCCTGCCACACTTATGGTGGCCAAAGCGGTACAAAAGGGGGTGGTGATGGACGGAGCATCTGAACCAATCAAACACTCACACCCAGTCAAAAGATCTGGGTTTGATCCATCACCGTTCTTTAGCCCAATCTGCCACCCCAGTTCAGACATGGCTATATGCAAATCAGTCTGACTCTGTGCCTTTTGGGAACAGTCTAGCCCGAACTGCCAAGCCATGCCTTCCCTGGACCGGAAACAAGCTTCTGAGGACCGGTTTCTGGCATTCGAGCCGTCTTCAGCCCGGCTTGCTTGAATCCAGTGGCAAAGTGAGCAAGGGACTCACGTCTGAGCATACCCTGCCACACTTATGGCGGCCAAAGCGGTACAAAAGGGGGTGGTGATGGACGGAGCATCTGAACCAATCAAACACTCACACCCAGTCAAAAGATCTGGGTTTGATTCATCACCGTTCTTTAGCCCACTCTGCCACCCCAGTTCAGACATGGCTATATGCAAATCAGTCTGAGCCTGTGCCTCATGGGAACAGTCCAGCCCGAACTGCCAAGCCATGCCTTCCCTGGACCGGAAACAAGCTTCCGAGGACCGGTTTCTGACATTCCAGCCGTCTTCAGCCCGGCTTGCTTGATTACAGTGGCAAAGTGAGCAAGGGACTCACGTCTGAGCATACCCTGCCACACTTATGGCAGCCAAAGCGATACAAAACGGGGTGGTGATGGACGGAGCATCTGAACCAATCAAACACTCACACCCAGTCAAAAGAACTGGGCTTGATCCATCACCGTTCTTTAGCCCACTCTGCCACCCCAGTTCAGACATGGCTATATGCAAATCAGTCTGACCCTGTGCCTCATGGGAACAGTCCAGCCCGAACTGCCAAGCCATGCCTTCCCTGGACCGGAAAGAAGCTTCCGAGGACTGGTTTCTGGCATTCCAGCCGTTTTCAGCCCGGCTTGCTTGAATCCAGTGGCAAAGTGAGCAAGGGACTCACGTCTGAGCATACCCTGCCACACTTATGGCGGCCAAAGAGGTACAAAAGGGGGTGGTGATGGACGGAGCATCTGAACCGATCAAACATTCACACCCAGTCAAAATATCTGGGTTTGATCCATCACCGTTCTTTGGCCCACTCTGCCACCCTAGTTCAGACATGGCTATATGCAAATCAGTCTGACCCTGTGCCTCATGGCAACAGTCCAGCCCGAACTGCCAAGCCATGCCTTCCCTGGACCGGAAACAAGCTTCCGAGGACAGGTTTCTAACATTCCAGCCATCTTCAGCCCGGCTTGCTTGAATCCAGTGGCAAAGTGAGCAAGGGACTCACGTCTGAGCATACCCTGCCACACTTATGGCGGCCAAAGCGGTACAAAAGGGGTGGTGATGGACGGAGCATCTGAACCAATCAAACACTCACACCCAGTCAAAAGACCTGGGTTTGATCCATCACCTTTCTTTAGCCCACTCTGCCACCCCAGTTCAGACATGGCTATATGCAAATCAGTCTGACCCTGTGCCTCATGGGAACAGTCCAGCCCGAACTGCCAAGCCATGCCTTCCCTGGACCGGAAACAAGCTTCCGAGGATCGGTTTCTGGCATTCGAGCCGTCTTCAGCCCGGCTTGCTTGAATCCAGTGGCAAAGTGAGCAAGGGACTCACGTCTGAGCATACCCTGCCACACTTATGGCGGCCAAAGCGGTACAAAAGGGGGTGGTGATGGACGGAGCATCTGAACCAATCAAACACTCACACCCAGTCAAAAGATCTGGGTTCGATCCATCACCGTTCTTTAGCCCACTCTGCCACCCCAGTTCAGACATGGCTATATGCAAATCAGTCCGACCCTGTGCCTCATGGGAACAGTCCAGCCCGAAATGCCAAGCCATGCCTTCCCTGGACAGGAAACAAGCTTTAGAGGACCGGTTTCTGGCATTCCAGCCGTCTTCAGCCCGGCTTGCTTGAATCCAGTGGCAAAGTGAGCAAGGGACTCACGTCTGAGCAAACCCTGCCACACTTATGGCGGCCAAAGTGGTACAAAAGGGGGTGGTGATGGACGGAGCATCTGAACCAATCAAACACTCACACCCAGTCAAAAGATCTGGGTTTGATCCATCACCGTTCTTTAACCCACTCTGCCACCCCAGTTCAGACATGGCTATATGCAAATCAGTCTGACCCTGTGCCTCATGGGAACAGTCCAGCCCGAACTGCCAAGCCATGCCTTCCCTGGACCGGAAACAAGCTGCCGAGGACGGGTTTCTGGCATTCCAGCCGTCTTCAGCCCGGCTGCTTGCTTGAATCCAGTGGCAAAGTAAGCAAGGGACTCACGTCTGAGCATACCCTGCCACACTTATGGCGGCCAAAGTGGTACAAAAGGGGGTGGTGATGGACGGAGCATGTGAACCAATCAAACACTCACACCCAGTCAAAAGATCTGGGTTTGATCCATCACCGTTCTTTAGCCCACTCTGCCACCCCAGTTCAGACATGGCTATATGCAAATCAGTCTGACCCTGTGCCTCATGGGAACAGTCCAGCCCGAACTGCCAAGCCATGCCTTCCCTGGACCGGAAACAAGCTTCCGAGGATCGGTTTCTGGCATTCGAGCCGTCTTCAGCCCGGCTTGCTTGAATCCAGTGGCAAAGTGAGCAAGGGACTCACGTCTGAGCATACCCTGCCACACTTATGGCGGCCAAAGCGGTACAAAAGGGGGTGGTGATGGACGGAGCATCTGAACCAATCAAACACTCACACCCAGTCAAAAGATCTGGGTTCGATCCATCACCGTTCTTTAGCCAACTCTGCCACCCCAGTTCAGACATGGCTATATGCAAATCAGTCCGACCCTGTGCCTCATGGGAACAGTCCAGCCCGAAATGCCAAGCCATGCCTTCCCTGGACAGGAAACAAGCTTTAGAGGACCGGTTTCTGGCATTCCAGCCGTCTTCAGCCCGGCTTGCTTGAATCCAGTGGCAAAGTGAGCAAGGGACTCACGTCTGAGCAAACCCTGCCACACTTATGGCGGCCAAAGTGGTACAAAAGGGGGTGGTGATGGACGGAGCATCTGAACCAATCAAACACTCACACCCAGTCAAAAGATCTGGGTTTGATCCATCACCGTTCTTTAACCCACTCTGCCACCCCAGTTCAGACATGGCTATATGCAAATCAGTCTGACCCTGTGCCTCATGGGAACAGTCCAGCCCGAACTGCCAAGCCATGCCTTCCCTGGACCGGAAACAAGCTGCCGAGGACGGGTTTCTGGCATTCCAGCCGTCTTCAGCCCGGCTGCTTGCTTGAATCCAGTGGCAAAGTAAGCAAGGGACTCACGTCTGAGCATACCCTGCCACACTTATGGCGGCCAAAGTGGTACAAAAGGGGGTGGTGATGGACGGAGCATGTGAACCAATCAAACACTCACACCCAGTCAAAAGATCTGGGTTTGATCCATCACCGTTCTTTAGCCCACTCTGCCACCCCAGTTCAGACATGGCCATATGCAAATCAGTCTGACCCTGTGTCTCATGGGAACAGTCAAGCCCGAACTGCCAAGCCATGCCTTCCCTGGACCGGAAACAAGCTTCCGAGGACCGTTTCTGGCATTCCAGCCGTCTTCAGCCCGGCTTGATTGAATCCAGTGGCAAAGTGAGCAAGGGACTCATGTCTGAGCATACCCTGCCTCACTTATGGCGGCCAAAGTGGTACAAAAGCGGGTAGTGATGGACGGAGCATCTGAACCAATCAAACACTCACACCCAGTCAAAAGATCTGGGTTTGATCCATCACCGTTCTTTAGCCCACTCTGCCACCCCAGTTCAGACATGGCTATATGCAAATCAGTCTGACCCTGTGCCTCATGGGGACAGTCCAGCCCGAACTACCAAGCCATGCCTTCCCTGGACAGGAAACAAGCTTCAGAGGACCGGTTTCTGGCATTCCAGCCGTCTTCAGCCTGGTTTGCTTGAATCCAGTGGCAAAGTGAGCACGGGACTCATGTCTAAGCATACCCTGCCACACTTATGGCGGCCAAAGCGGTACAAAAGGGGGTGGTGATGGACGGAGCATCTGAACCAATCAAACACTCACACCCAGTCAAAAGATCTGGGTTTGATCCATCACCGTTCTTTAGCCCACTCTGCCACCCCAGTTCAGACATGGCTATATGCAAATCAGTCCGATGGAGAGATACACACTGACCAGTGTGACTTCATGCCCACCAGAGGCACCATGTTCTGTCTGAGACGGCTGCATGTTGCATTAGCCCACCAACAGAAATTGTCAACCCCACTAGCCCACTAAACTTACAATTAATCGATTTTGAAATAGAATTCAATACCGTAGACTGAACTTACTTGTTTAAATTCTTGGAGAGATTGGGATTTGTGCCCAGTTTGGTAGACTGGTGTGTATCCTCTACTTCAATTCAACAGCCTGAGTACAGATTAACGGGGTGATATCAGATGACTTTCTGATTGGTCGTGCTTTACCCAGACCATGTGCTGTTATATCTTTTAAATCCACTTGAGAGTGCCCCGTCACAGTTGTTTCTGAATCCTACAACTGTTCCCAGAAGCATCTGACTTGATAATTAAACCAGCTAAGTCAATTCTTGTCCCACTCATACACTGTAGGGACTGCATAGCCTGGTAGACAAAAATTCCTATATGTAGGCTAAGCTTCTGATACTTGGGTATTCATGTGCCGCAGGACCCAGCTCTGACTTGGTCCCTCAACATTACTCCCCTCACTTGTAAAATAACAAAAGACCTTAAGAAATGCCAAACCTTACCTCTGAATGTTATGGGATTAATAGCTCGTTATAAAATGATGACATTACCCAGATTGTTATATCTTCTTCAAAATATCCCCCACGTAATTTCTCGGCACTGGTTTTAGGAGAAGGATGCACAACAACCTTCTTCAATTGGCAGCGTTCTCGGCCCTGTCTTGCCCTATCAAAGTGTCAACGTGCTTCCTATAATGGAGAGCTACGTATATGTCTAACCTGTATTTATACTATCTGGCATCTCAACTCTTGATTGTTAATGAATTGCTTAGCAGGGGTGGTCAGATCTCAGATTCTCAGTAGAGAAGTGTGGCTCAATGGTTAGAGTGGCAGACCCTTATGCAGTAGTCTGGCTGGGACCAGGGTTCAATTCCCGCCTCGGCGGGTCTTGGGCTCAATTTCCTCGGACCAGATAATTCTCACCTCAGTGCCTATTCTAATCATGAGTCCCTCTCTGCACCTCTGGGCAATAGCTTGCTTAATCTCTATAACGGCCCCAACAACCGTGAGGATGCCTGACTTCACCTTGGAGGTGCCCAGGAGTGGGCTCCTCACAGGGAAAGGCCAGGAATGGTTCATCGGCGGTATTCGTACAAGCGCCGAGATGCCTACGGTTAGTCGTGCGCTATACAAGTGAGTAATCATTTCATTTCATTTCACCTGTAGTTATGAGCTCGCAACTATGGCTTCCTCTTTATTTTAGATTGGCTTTATGGATGCACAGTTCCCCAAGCGCTTCCCGAAGTGACTCAGCAGGTCTTCAAGGGTTGGCGGGTAGCCCAGCCACATATGGGATGGTGGGAAATGATTACTCAACAGACCTCCCTGTGACATGGTAGGTGGCTAGGAGATGTGGAGATCCTCGAGGGGTTTGTGCATTGGGACTCCATTGGTAACACTCTATTGGGTGATGTCTAGTCAGTACCCCACATGGTCGCCTTTCAGGACTTACATCAGACATATAAGCTATCCAAAACCCAATTCTACACATTTTTACAGCTGCAACTTGCCCCACAGATTCATGTTCTTCGGGGCATGACTGTCCCTGAATTTAATCCCATTGCGGCCAAATTGATGATAGGAACCCTGGGGAAAAGTGGTGTCTCCTAGATATACTGCACTGTCATCACCAATGCTCCTGAGACACTTCAACATTTAAGAGTCCGATGGGAGACCTGCGTGGGGCCCCTGGATGACGAAGACTAGCGAGATGCCTTGATGGCCCCCAAAGTCCTCACGATCACCTTCAAACTTCGAGTGATACCAATAGATTCTTTACACTGTGCCTACCTCGCCCCTAAAAGATTTCTGGAGCTTGGCTACTACCCAGTCCTAGAATGTAATCTTTGCCGAAATTCCCCTGTAGACTTCTGTCATATGGTATGGTACTGCCCGATTATAGAACGGTACTGGAAAAAAGTCATAGCTGAGATCTCAGAAGTTTTAGATCTGACAATAGAACTTGCTCCCTGTCTGGTGTTGCTGGGTGTGGATTATGGAGTAGGTTAAACTTGGGTGGGGAAAGCTTTCCTGGGCACTGGTTTGTTGGTAACTAAAATGGACATTACATCCCATTGGAAGGCAATTGTGGCACACAATTTGTCGAAATGGATAACTGGAGTGGACAGGTGCGCTCAAAAAGAGAAAGTGGTTCATGAGGCATGTGGGTGTCTGAACAAGTATATGAAAATCTGGGGCAAATGGCTGGTGGGATTGTGGGGGAGGGCGCTGATTTGTTGGTGTGATAGTCTGGAATGGGCATTCATTGATTTCTTATACTGTACGGACTTGCCTTATCCTAATGATCTGTGATGTAGTTGCTGTTATGTGCTGAATTCATTACGTGACCTACTTTCAGCAACAAAAATAATAAAAAATTGCTAATAAAAAAAGAAAGAAATGATTGTGCACATTTGCTGCGTGGAATTTTGCTGCAATGGCTATGTGTTCTGATGTTTATTGTGGCTCTATGTTTATTTGCTGCCCTATTGCAAGATTAATGTGTTGTGTTGTACTAAGGTTGGAGTGTCGTGTTCTCTAATTACCATGTTGTTGTAATATGTCATGTTATGTTTCAATGGCATTGTTACATTGGTTTATAGTATTAAGTTATGAGTAGCTGTTTATTTAGATATGTCGTCATATACAGCTGCATTTTCAGACAAAATGGTCACATGCTTTGAATGTTCCTCTGACAAGCAACCATTTACAACTGTCTCAGATGGTAAAGCAGTGCTACTCCACCCCTTCAACTACTTAAGATTCCATTCAAATCATAACTATGTCAGAGACTGTATTTTAAATTAGCACTCCTAGGGCCTGATTACGATGGCGAACAGACTTCTGTCCATCCGCCATCATCCCGGGTATGGGGACCACCCGCCTATAAGGCTGCAGACCCACATATGGCAGTACAATGCGGCCGCCACCACGGCAGCTGCAAGTGCCATGTTTTCCATTGCAGCAGGTGCTGCTAGCTGCAGCACCCGCCGCAATGGAAAAAAAGCAGATTTCGCTTTTCCCTGCACTATGTGGCAGGCCCCCAAAGTCCATTCCCGCCAGCCGTTCCATGGCAGGTGAACTGCTATTGAAAGGCTGACGAGTATGGCCCATCATAATCCCTACGCCACCATTTCAAGGTTAGCAAGGCCCTCCTTCGCACCGGCGGGCTCAAGGAGCCCATCGGATGTGTGGCTGTTGAAGTTTCCAACCACCACGATACCACCCACCATAATATTATGGCGGGCAGATAACGGCCTCACGATGGCGGTGAACCCACCACCGACAGCTTGTGGGTGGCGGGTTCACCGCCATTGTCAGCCCCCTCGTTCTTACTTCATGTGATACATACTGCCCACATGTGGGTGGTGGGTTCACCGCCATTGTCAGCCCCCCAGTTCTTACTTTATGTGACACAATCAGCCCAGAGTCACTTCACCAGATTTGGGGTGACTCATGTCTTTAGTAGTTGCAGAACTGCAACAGTCATCTTTCACCACATTAAACAGTGGTAAATGGTGGTATGCCCTGGAACTGATAAAGAATGTGCTGCGTTTGTTTGGAAATGTGGTAGCATTGGTTGACATCTCTAATGTAATGTCGCAGCACAACAACATAGCAAAAATATAACAAGACACAGCACAGCAAAACAGTCAAAACAGAATTCATTATAACTACCACAAACAGCACAACAATAATATAAAGCAATAATGCAGCACAAAACAACAGCACAAAAACACGATATCACCAAAGCAACAAAATACAACACAGCATTTACAAGGCAGTGTTTTTTTTTAACTAAACTGGCATTATTGGTAGGGATAGTCCAAAACGTTTTTGAGTGTTCTGCCCTATTTTTCTCATAATAAATGTTAATTTGCGATTCTTAAAGTACAAAGTAGTGTCCTTAAAAACAGCAATTGTTAAAGGGATTGCATGTGATGTTAGCACATAAAATATTAGCAGCGAGAGGGACAAGCTTGTCTGAGCACATTTGAAGCATGCACCTAGTGGATCATTGTGCATCTACTGGCTATTAGCACTATTCATAAGAGGTAGAGTTTACTACTTTTAAGAAACCAGCATATGTTGAAGCTCTTAGACTAAGGACCTGATTTAGATCTTGGCAGATCTGATCTCGCCGTCACTTTTTCATCACCTATTAGGCGGTCCGCCTGCTCCAGACTGGTGGGTCTGTGGATGATAGTCAATCCGAGTGCTGCCGCCTCCACCAGAATTTTCCTCCTGTTTTAATGGTGTCATAGGCAAAAGTGGCCATGAGCCAATATTTCCACTGGGCCAATCATAATGTGTGTCCTCGTTGATGTAACTGTGTGGGTAAACATCCATTCCTGAGTTGGCTGTTTCGAAGTGATGCACGGTAGAAACATACCCTTTTTTTTCCACTTCTGTTTCCATCATGAACCCAATTGTCCATGTCCATCCTTTGCTGCTGCTACTTGACCTAGAAGCAAATCAACTCTGTTGTAGCTAGAATTTAAGTTAAGCTTCTTCTTTTGAATTGTTTGTTTATGTTTGGTCTGGATTTGTGCATGTTTAAATTTCTCTTAGAAGCAATTTTATTCTAATGTGTAATGCATATGTCTGTAAAGTTGTCAATTAAGAAAATGTAAGACTCACACCTCGATTACCTTCTTTATTTCTTTTTTTCAAATTTGGTGCCAGCGTCCATCATGATAATGGACACAATTACACAAAATTGGACATAAATCAAAATACTTAGGGGCTTATTTACAAGTCCCTTGAGCCACTTTTGCGTCATTTTTAACATGGGAAAAGTGACAAAGGGGTGGTGCAAGGGGCTTGTAAATAAGCTCCGTAGGGACCTATTTGTGAGAGGCTTGCGCCGCCGGAGCTTCGCTTTTTTTGATGCTCCGGCAGGGCAAGCATCTTTATCATTTTTATGAGACAATGTAACGCCACTCTGCGTGGCTTTGCATGGCTTCATGGATATGGAGTAAAATAAAGCAGCGCAATTCACTGTTTTGACTTACTCTGTGCCAAGGAGGCGTACCCTATGCGCTGTGGTGTGTTCCATGCAACACCTATGGATTTTGATGCTGCCTCAGATTTACTTATCACGTAAACCTGGGGCAGTGCCAAAACCTTACACCTCCCAGAACAGGCATAACAAGGAGAAATGTTTCTGCAGCACACACAGAAAGAGGAAAACGCCTCTATGAATTGTTTTTGTGCAGGAAGGTGCCCCTTCCTGCACAAAAACAATCCTGCCTGCAATGGAGGCACCCTTGTACCATGGAGCAAGGGTAGGCTATATTGGCACTAGACTACAAATTGTTCGCTAGCACAGGTGGAAAGGACAGGAATGCACTATATTTCATAAACACGGTGCATTCCTGCCCTTTCACATTGGCATAGGTCAGTGGAGGAAGAAGACTTGCGTAGCTGACCTCGCCCAATTATTCATAAATTAAACCCATGATGTATTCAGGTATGTTTAATTATTTTTCATACCCTATCAAATTATAAACATATGCATTGCACATATTTTTTAGAATTAAATTTAATATAAATGAGGAACTGCACTAGACAACTAAAACATTTGTTTAGTAAATTGGAAATCAATGTTAGTTCTAAACTTAAATCATATTTTTATTTATTTATGTAACATTTCTGCTTGTCTAGTTCATTAGCTGTATTTTATTAAATTTCATTTCATTTTTTTATTAAGTTGTGGTGCATTTGTGTTTAATTTTTCAATGATTAAGTTAAAATAAACACACCTGTATTAACACTTAAAAACACAAATTTTTTTTTTTGTTGGGTCCATTATCATGAGGAATGCTTGCACCAACATTTTTACGTTTATTTTTTTCTAATGTTTGGATTTTGCAAAAATGTCATTAAAAAATCTTTTGGGGCATGGCCAAGATGGCGAAGAGTTAAGAGGTGCTGTGCCTTCTCTCCTCCACCCGCCAACATATTGCACCGGCCTTTGGCCCTGTATCGCACGGGAGACAGCTGAATTGTTTCCTACAGCACCCAGGCACAGTGTACAACTCACCAGGAGCAGCCCCCCGGGTCTCTGTGACCGCGTTTGAGGCTTCCGGTCTAAATCAGTAGTAGTGTAAGGCGACGGATGGCGCGGTTGCGCCGGGGAAGCTGGGGCCCTAAGTTCCCGGAAGTGGAGGGCATAGCCTTGCCTGAGACACCAGGCATTGAGATGGGGGCATTTCCCACTACATCAGATGGCTGCGGCGGCCGGCGGTGGAGCTCTGAGCGCCAGTTTGAGACTAGCAGCGGCCTCTTCTGTGATATCTGGGGCGCATAACAACCCTACACAGGTGCCCCGGGGCCGGCGGAGAGTGGAGCAGACCGTCAGGAGGCGCTTCGGTCTTCTGCCCCGCTGAACATTCTGTGGAGTTGATGCGGTGAGTCACTCTACCGGCCCCGTACCCTGCTGCGGCCCTGCCTCCCAAGGGCCTGTTAGACACACTCTGTACCCCATTGGGTCACGATGGATGTGCATACCTTGACCTTGGGCCCATGGCCATAACTTTCGCTCTGCTCCCACAACAGGGATTTCCTCCTGAAACACCAGCTGGTCCCGGAGACATCACCCCACCACAGCCGCTCTACGAGTAGTGACGGGGGCAGCTGGTGACTGCATACTGGGTGCCATCTTGGGAGGAACTGCGGCCTTCCCTGCAAGCACCGGTGCGCACGGTGATCCCACACAAGTGCGCCGAGGCCAGCGCGGTGTAGAGTGGGCCGTCGGGAGGAGCTTCAAGCCTTCAGCCCCGTGGAGTGCATTGGAGAGCCCTGCCGATTGTTGGTGGGCATATTCTCCCACACTGAGCGTGGATTCCTGTTGGTGCTCAAAGATTACCCTTGGGAGAAAGTGTGGGACCTTTGAACTGACTGAGGTTGTGCTACAGTGACTTTCGCCCTATACTTGGCCGCTGGTGCCAGTGGCACGAGGTACCCTGAGTATGACATCCACCAGGGATAGAAAAGAGAAATCCACCACCAGAGAAAAATCACTTAAGGACTTGTTTGCCAAGGCACAAGGAGGAGGTTCGGGAGATCCGGAACGGCTGAGTGTGGTGGCGCAGATGGCGGCCTCAGCAGAAGCACCAGTGACACGGCCCTTTTTGGAATCCCTATTGGCTGCCTTGCAAGATGACCGTCAAACCATGAAAAGTGATCTCACAGCAGAGATCAAGGACATCCGCAAAGATGTGGACGATATATGGGAGATGGTGGCAACCCTGGAAAACAGGAACGATGCCTAGGACACCGAATTGGCGGTTATACAGCGGGAGGTAGTCCGAATACATGAGCAACATGTAGATGTTTAATCTCAACTAGAGGACATCAAGAACCGCTCCCGCCGCCACAACATTAGGATTCGAGGGGTGGATACCAATGAAGAAGCCGATGACATCTTTACATATGTGTGTGAGCTCTTCAACCACATCCTGGGCAATCCACTGGACACTGATCCTAAGCTAGACCGCGCGCACAGAGTGGGCCCACCCAGGGCAGCGACGGCACCCTCGGTGGACATCTTGGTCTGTGTCCAGGACTTCCACAACAAAGAAGAAATCTTGCACAAAGCCCGCTCGCTACAACAGATCTCCTTCCGCAACCAGACGCCCACCCTTTACCAGGATCTTGCAGCTATCACGCTCCAGAAACGCAAGAACCTCCTGCCCAATGCAATATCCCCTACTCCTGGGGACAACCGTTCCGGCTCGTATTCTGGCATGATGGCAAATTGTATCAGCTCCGCTCCCTGTCTGAAGCCAGAAAACTTTTGGGGATCACCCTCCCGGAGGACACGGATGAGGGAGAGCGCTCGGACCCGGGGCCCAACAATGGCAGACCAAAATGAAGAAAGCAGCAACAACGCATCCATCTTCCGGATCCCATGGTCGTCAAGAAGAAGCAACAGGTTGCCCTGGAGGCCCTGCCAGAAGCCCTGGCCAAGGCGTCAACCATGTGACTGAACCTGGTTACTGTGATGTATTCTTCCTTCAATTCTTTGGTGGTCTGGAGGGGAGGGGGTATGGGTTGACATAGGCCACACGATAACCCAACAGACTCTTCCTCTGCTCATCCTTGGATGAAGGACTATGATCGAATATCAGATTCCTTTGGGTGCCTGTTGCGCCTTGTGTTTTTTTTTGTTTCATGTATTAGGGGGTATTTGCTTTGTTGTTCTCTTTACTCACTCTTCCTCTTTCTTTCCTACTGCAGGGGAGCCCTTGGTCCATAGAGCGCTATTGCTTCTTTTTTCTCATGCTGGCGTTGAGTAGAGTCCCTTTTAGGCCCTACCCGGATCCTTGCCCTGCAGGGGTTCATGATTGGCACTGCTCCACCCCGAGGTCTAGATGCCACAGTCCCCAGTTCAGATCTCACTCTCAATGTGAGAGGACTCAATAATCCCATTAAACGCAGGGCACTCCTCTCTTATTTGGAGAGCACAGGTGGGGATATTTGCCTTCTTCAGGAGATGCACTTGCTCCCCAGCGACTGTCACAGGCTCCGGTCCTGCACCTTCCCAACACATTTCTTTTCCTCTAGACCCACTAAGACCGCTGTAGTGGCCATCTTGGTCTCAAAGGGCTTTCAAGGGAGGGTAGCACAAAAGGGCTCTCCAGATTGCAGGATCTAGGCCTTACAGTCTTGTGGGGACACCTCGGTCATGAGAATTTTCCTTTTACTCTAACATACACAAAACATATGCCAGACTGGATTAGTTTATAGGTTTGAAGGCTCTCCAGAATGCCACGCTTTTGGCTGACATGTTGGTGGCGACCCTGTCTGATCACCCCCCAGTAGTGATTACATTAGCCCTCCCACAGATACAACGACCGACCAGACACTGGCGGTTCTAGGACACACTATTACACCGGCCGGACACAATCGCCCAGATACAGCGAGCACTCGATGGCTATTTATTGCACAATGATAGCCCTGACACAGCGCTTTCCACTCTGTAGGAGGCCCTTAAGGCAGTAATTAGGGGAGAAATCGTAGCCATTTCCTCCGCTGACAATGCGGAGCGTAGGACGAAAAGGGAAGAATTGACACAAAAGGTGCGAGAATTGGAGCAGATGCATCAACGCACCGAGCCCCACGTATTGGGTGACAACTAACCGCGGCTCTGGCGCAGCTAGCTGCCCTTGTCCGAACCAAGGCGAAATATACCCTGATGCACCTACGACATTCCTTCTATGTTGGCGGATATAAGTGTGGGCAGCTGCACACAAGCTTCACAAAGTTTGACAGCGTGTAGGGGTCCGGGATATTAGAGATCACACAGGAGCACTACGTTTGGACGATGCAGCTATTGCGAGACATTTCACGATGATTTTTATGCACAACTTTACAACGAGCAGCCCTTGGAGAGGGCATATATTGATGCCTACCTAGCTCAGGCTCGCCTGCCCGCTCTAACGACGGAACAGGTGACTCACATAGAGAGAGATTAGACCGGAGGAAGTCATAGCAGCCATTGCTCGCTTGCAGTTGGGCAATTTGCCTAGCCCAGATGGTTACACAGCTGCCTTTTATAAGAAGTCCTGTTCAACACTTACCCCCTGCTCACCCGGCTCTTACCTCCTTCGCGATGCCCGGGACAATCCCTTCTTCCATGGTAGAAGTGGCGATCGCTGTTAACCCCAAGCCGGGGAAGGACAGGGCGACATG
The DNA here is from genome assembly GCF_964261635.1 of Lissotriton helveticus. Classification (NCBI taxonomy): domain Eukaryota; kingdom Metazoa; phylum Chordata; class Amphibia; order Caudata; family Salamandridae; genus Lissotriton; species Lissotriton helveticus. The sequence continues at coordinate 1,003,380,796 of NC_136067.1, forward strand.
TGGGTCATATCGGCCTAGCTCGCTTTTAAACATTGACTTGAAGTTATGCACAGGGATCTTGGCCACACAGCTTGGCCCTTATATGCAGGGCTTGAGGACCCCCACCAGGTTGGATTCATTCCACAGAGGAAAACAAGTCTATACGCGGATGACATTTTGGAATTCTTTTTGGAGGAATTGGATTCCTTCACGGGTGTCTTCGGCTTCAAGGTCAATCTGATGAAATCCACGGCGCAGAATCTCTCCTTGCTACCACAACTGCGGGCGGACCTTCAGGCCCTACAACCCCTGCAGTGGTCTGATGAGGTTGTCCATTATTTATGAATACAATTGGCTCCAACTCTGCCGACCATGAGGAAATTCAAATATTCCCTCCTTCACACACCATTCACTCTGCGCTGTGGAAATGGAAACACTACCCAATCTTGTGGCTGGGGTGCTTCGCGGCCATTAATATGACGATCCTCCCCAAAATTCTGTACCATTTTTAGACGCTCCCCGTGCCACCCCTACAGGCTGGCTATAAAGGGTGCAGTCCGACCTTTATCTTTTCATCTGGCAGGGGCGTAAGGCGAGAATGAAGCGGTTAGCTAGCTTCCTCCACCCCACGAGGGGGGCCTTGGAATCCCAGATCTCATGCTTCACTACAACGCTGCGTATCTTCGACATTTGGCTGAGCCGAATCAGAGAAACACTGGCTCTTTAGGGACCGTGCGGTAACTGGTACGTCTCTGATGACAATTCCCGTTCACTGGAAATCTCAATACCCACTCAATTTATACGCTTCACAGGTGACGCATGCAGCCCTTAGCGTTTGGGACCGGACCAATACATGTCACGCCTTAACGACTTTCCCTTCCCCGCTCACCTCCCTCTTTGATAATCCGGACTTCAGCTCCAGGATGCGTTTGCAGACCTTCCCGCTCTGGAGAGAAGCTGGTGTGACACTGGGCCATTCACCCTGGTAACCAAACACAAGCGACTAGGCTTCTCACCCAATATGAACGGTGGCTCATAAAATGGTCCTCAGACAAGAAGTTGATCTCATATTAGTATAAGATGCTCTTGTCCAGATATATCCACACTTATCATGCTGGGCGGGCACGCTGGGAGAGAGACCTGGGGCGGAGCCTTATCTCCAAGGAATGGGGAGGGTGCATGCCATAGAGCACGCCACACAGCTGCACATGTCGCCTAACCGAAACATTCACCAAGCATGTATACTACTGGTACTAGACCAGGCTGATGCTACACAGAGCCCTGACTGTTGGAGAGGGTGTGGGAAGATGGGCAAACTGATTCACTTTTTGTGGGAATGCGAACATCTTCAAACTTACCAGACGCACATACTTGACGAGGTCGACAAATTCCTGGACACGGAACTTCCGAGGCTTCCTGCATATGTCTTACTGGGGGTACCAAATTCGCTCACTTACCGCTTGAAAGCTAGACGAGAGAAGCAGATAGCCATAGCCCTAGGCACAGCCATTCAAAATGTATTGATACATTTGAGACCCCCCCGAATCCCAGCACACACAGGGTGGTACCAGCGATTGTGGCATGTACTTGGATTAGAAAAGATTTCTCTTACCTTGGCTGAGAAAGGCTCCTCCTTCAGTGACCTCTGGCAGCCATTCCTCATTTTGATAGCTCTAGAGTTTTGGGAGTTGTACTGCCTGAAATATTTGCGCCTCACCGCACCAGACTCCTCCACATAGATTACCCTAGCTTTATATACTGACAAACCGGTCTACGCAGTGTTGTTCCGAAGTAATGGACCGGGGGGCGGGGTGGTTCTTTCTGTGTCTTTCTTCTTTTCCTTCTCTTCTTCTTTTTGGGTGGCGGGCGGGATTGAATTTGTTATGTGTTGCTTCCGTATTCCCAATGCACTTACTAGCAGATTTGATGAGCCCTGCGTGGCCCGATTCCGGCACGCTTGTGTCCTGCATTGCTTAATAAAAATATTTAAACCTAAAATAAAAAATTGTATTTTCTGTTCTATATGTAAGTAAGAAAATGTATTTCATGTTTTCATCATTAAAATTTTTAATAATCAATTTATTGTAAATGAAGAATAATGTTTAGACTAACTTTGCAAAATAATCTTTTTTTATTTATAATTGAGATCATTCTCCCAAGAACGTTTTCTAAATTAAAAACAAATAAGAAGAAAAAAAAGTGTTTTCAACCACAACTCCTTGTGGCTTCCAATCCCATATCATGCCTCCTAAACATAGTCCAAATGGGTAAACTCCCAAGCACTGGGCATCTAATGAGACAGAGCAGGCACCTCAAGGCTTTGTCATGGAAGGTGTGGGTTTAGATTTAGTAGGGGTCAAGGACACTTATTAAAAGAAATTGGAAGGAGGATTAAGGATGGGAGGAGTGTTAGAGAGTTGGATGTTTGAGGGAGAGGGAGCTAGAGTGGGTGAATTGCTTGTGTCTGTAAGTTTGGCAGTTCCATGTCAGTCTGGTATTTCTTATGTATGTTTGGATGAGTGTTTTTTGGCTGGTGTTTGATATTCTGGTCAGTGTGTGCATTTGCTTTTGGTTGGTGTTCTTTTGTGTGTATGTGTGCTTTTGTGTGAGTATGTTGGTTTTGATAAGTGTGTTGTGGTGATTGATGTGGTTGTGGTGCTTGTGGGTGTGGTGTCTTATGGTATGCACTGTCTCAGTAGGAACTGTTTGTTTGTTGGACAACATAAATGTTGAGATGGTGCCAGGCTGATTCTATACCCCCCTCAGGATATGTTGGCCTATAGGCCAACTGGCTCACACTGCCACTATGTGTACCCCTAAACCTAAAAAAGTTACAAATGGTTTGGACAACCTCTGACAAATGACACCCTGACTCCCCAAGGAATCGCGGGAACAGATCCAGAACCTTTTCACTCAGTCACTCATGGGAAAGGTACACAAGAAACACACAAAGCAGCATTTCAATATTTATTGAACCATTGTGATTTTTGTATAAAATATATGCGCTGCAATGATTATTAGACAGAAGCAGATAAAAGTGCTATGACAGAACATATATGCTGGCATATAAGTACTGGGTATAGTGTACTCCTACAATGTGCTCCATAAGCTAGTTGCCTATGGCGGGTGTTCTGCCAAGAATCCCCTACTGGATGATCTAACACCTCATTGCCTGAAGGTAAGTGTATGCAGGTGCCCGTCTTAGTGACAAGTTGGACATCCCTCCTCACAGAGGGTAAAAAGGAATCAGCTGGGATGAGACTTCGACACAGTGACCTTCAAATGACAGCAGAGCGCTACTCTGATTCAAACACTGATATGCGTGTGTATTTATAATATTAGTATCATTGCTTCTGTTTAGAGTCTTCAGCTAGGCTGACATTGTTTATTCTCTTGTGGTAGCTATGTCACTTCATGGACAAATAACAAACAACAAATTTGCACAATGTGTGTACAGGCCTTGTACTAAATTGTCAAGGTGTCATGTTAGTGTACCTACAAATGTGTAACTGTAAGCAATGAGAGAAACTAATCCTGCACTGTCACACAAGCAGATGTGTTTTAAAAGTCATTGTGTAGAAGGGATGACAACTTACAAAAAGTATACGTGTACCACTTCTCCATTTGGGCAGTCCATGACGAAATCTGTTGGCCAATACTTTTAAGCCAAGAGTCTGTCATGAGAGAACTTACATGGGTCTTTGTATGTCCCCCTCCATCTGGATTTGCATCTCCCATAGGTGATGTGGAACAATTCACTTCAAAGAATTTTTATATAGTGCATATCTACTCAATGGGCCTCGCAGTGCTGGTACGACCTTGCTGTGAATAGGAGTAATTGAGTGTCCCTAGAAGAGATGAGTTTTCAATAGTTTCTAAAGGACATTTAGGAGCCTGAAATCTGAAAGAGCGTTCACCTCACCTTGTTATTTTGATCATGGGGACCCAAAAAAAGCTTTGACCCTGAGAACTTAGGGATCAAATAGGGGCATATGGGGAGATAAGGCGTTGGATTGGGAGGGGTACTTTTCTATGGACTGCTCAATGGACCAGACAGAGGGACTTGAATTGTATTATTTTTTGAACTGGCAGCCAAAGAAGGGCTGCCAGAGCAAGGACAGCTGAGTTGCACTTTGGGATTTTCAGAATCATGCATGGTGCTGCATTTCAAATTATCTGCAGATAATTGATTACATATTTTGGACTGCAGAGATAGAGAGAATTCCATGGTTCAAGCGTGAGTTGATGAGTCCCTGGACTAATATTCTGCACATGTTGACCTAGGAGCCAGCTCAAACTTTTTCTCAAGGCGCGAAGAAGACCAAAGCAGTGTGCTGCCAATGCAGGTACCGGGAGTGACCTCAGCTCATTCGGCCAGCTAAATTCACTCCAGCAGAATGCATTGTTTCCCACCACCAGCACCTCAGTTTTGTCTCCATTTAGCTTTAGATGACAGTCCTACATCTAACTAGTAGCATGCTTAAGACAAGCATCCAACTGCTGCAAGCTGTTCTTAGTAACTGTAGAAATTGATTCAACAATCTGAGTGTCATCTCCATATGAAACAATCGCAAACCCATATGTTTGCTCAATTTCAGCCAGAGGATGCACATAAAGATTGAAGAGAGTGGGACTCAACGTGGATCCCAGGGGTACTCCACAGCTTAGTGCAAAGGTTGCAGACAGGAAAGTATCTACCTGGACTTGGAAGCTTATAAACTTTAGGAAGTCAATTATGGGCAATTCTATTTATTCCTGCCTCCTTTATTATCAGAATAAGCACTGGGTGAGAGACCATATCATAGGTGGCACTTAGATCCAACAGGATCATTGCTGCAGAGCTGCATTGATCCAGCATTAGTCTTAGTTCTTCAGTTGCTACTAAACGGGGGGTTTCAGTGTTATTGCCTGGTCTGAATCCTCTCTGGGTGGGATGCAGAATTGAATGTGTTTCCAGGTGGAAGGAGAGGAGCTTATTTACATATTTTTTCAAATACCTTACTTATTCCTGAAGGAGAGATATGGGGCGGTAGCTTTCCATCATTAAAGGACAGGTGATTGTCTTTTTCAGCAGAGGTTTTACTACCACATGCTTCTATGCTTGAGGAACATACCACTCTCTAATGAATATTTGTCAAGATTGGTCAGTTCATCTAAAATTATGTTCGCGACCTTTTTTACTTCTCTCTTGAATTCATTAAGGTTGGTGAACTACCTAGGAGCATGGTAGGAGGGGCTGCCTGCTCTTGTCTTTTTCATAGGAATCAGGGCATCCAGAGAGCCTCTAAGCCAGCTCTCAAAATTTTCATATCTCTCATCTACTCCACCTTCACTTATAAGTGTAGAATCTATTAAGGTTTTTTCCAAGTTTTTGACATCTAAACTGGACCAACATCGCTTTAGTTTTACCAAAGAAGATTGTTTTCTTATTTTCCTAGTAATGTTAAGCGAAAAGGCACTAAATAATGATTGGTCCAAAACATGGGGATCAGAGTATCTGTAATGAGCTCTTTGATATTAGAAAAAATAGGATCCAACGTATGGTCAAGTTTATGAGTAGAATGTTTGACCACTTGAGTCATTTGAATTGCTGCCATGTCCTCCCACAAATGTTGTATACTTTCCATATTCTCCTTATCAAAGTGCATGTTTAAGTCACCTAATACTGAGAAAGTGCATTTTTCTAAAATAAGTGCAGCAATTAATTCAGACAGGGCTAGGATAAATGCGGTGGTGGTATCTGGACAGCGATATACCAGGATTTCTCCTTCACGGTCACATCTTTGAATGGCATGACCTTGGGGAAAGGTCATCACAACATCAGGCATGGATTCTTCCCGCAGCCAGGTTTCTTTAACAAATAGGTCATCAGGTTTCTTAACTTCAAGTAACGAGAATAACTCTAGACTATGTTTAGACAACAATCTGAAATTGAGCAGCATCATTACATTATCATGAGGCCTAGTTGTCGGAGAGTAGTTGGGTAACCTTCTTAGTGTAGGTTTTGTATTCCCTGTTTCTCATTTGCAGTGATTGAAAGCCCAGTGAGTCCCATCTGTAGGTAGGGAGTGTCTACAGGCCTCTTCTATTGGTGTTGCAAATATTTTTAATTGTTCCACAGTGTAAGTTATGTGAGCTGGCCATGGAGAACCAGGTGTTGTGGTGTCTGGCAACCGTCCGCCTTCGGCGAGCTGTTGGCACCCTGGCTGCGCGTGTGTGCTGCATGCCCTGGGTTCCATTAAATAACGGGCGGGAAAGTTACGCAAAAAGGCTAGGGCACCCACCTAAAATGGAGGCTCTAGTTGGAAGAGTGACACTGAACGCGGCCACGACAATAAAAACCCACTGATTGGCCTGTTCTCCCACTTTGCTAAAGTCCAAAAAAACAGCAATCAGCGGCATACAAAGTTAAAAGAGAATGAGTGTAGAATGTGCAAGATAATATTAAAATAAATCAACCCTGCCTTCCCGGAAGATTAAAGACCCCGCAAGCTAAAGTGCATCGAAATAAAGGAAGCAGTTTATGCAGTTTAAATAGCAGAGAAATGTGGCAAAATGTACTAAAAGCTTTCTATGCAGGGACCAGAACAATGGTCTTACTCCTACCCTCGTATCCGGTGTTTCCAACAGGATATAGTCACTCAGAGCTACTGCAGCTAGACAGCCCATCAATTTTCAGCAAACTATTCTGACCTCTGCCATGCTATCCAGCATGGTGAGTGCCCACTCCCTGTTAAGAAGCACTGTCCTCAATAACCTTAAGTCCAGCTAGCTACTTCTTTTCGAATTGAGGTTTGGATGTTTTAGGTCTGTCTTCCTGTTTAATTATATAGACAGAGGAGCGTTGCGTGTCCTTCTTTGGTTTCACATACTTCTCAAATCTGCCCTATGACTGTCCACCCCTCTCCGAATGTTGTTTTGAAATTTAATGGATATTGAAACCTGTAATCTTTAATAAAACAAAATACATTAAAAAAGAAAGACAAAAAGATGAAAACATGAAGAAAAACACATATACTGACAAAGCATTAATAATTAATCTAACCAGAGAAACACAAAAATAAATGATATATAGACATATGTTTATAAAAGGTGCAAAACACATTAGACACATCTAAATTAAAATCAAAAACGAAATTTTGGTTTAGTGGCATATTCAAAAGTATAATATGCCAGTCTCCACTTCACCTGGGATTCCTGTCAAGCCTTCAGGATGTAGGATCTGCAAGACCTTTTCCTTGCAGGGATATCATTGTACGGAGGGGCTGGGAGAACCACTTCTAGTCCTCTAGGACTTCAGGTGACGCTTGGAGGCCAGGGGATGCACTCTACCCCGCAGGTCATTCCACCCCTTCATAATTTTCTCCTGTGTGCGCCAACATTTGCCTTTTCTGAGCTATAGTTGTATTTTGTGCTTGGGCTCCCAACAATTGTGGCTCAACTCTAATAACTTCATCCACCATGACTAACAATTCTCCCTCAGTAAAACGGTTTTTTCTCCACCCTGCAATATCAAATAATAAACTTAAATAAATTTGATGACCCACAAGTAAAAAAATAAAAAAGGAGCAAGAAACAGAGAAAGAAAAAAAACCTAACCACTGAGAAAGCTCTCATGAACAACGCTCTGCTGCAGTGGAATGGCAAAGCATCATGCTCTGAAATGGAGAGTGTTTTATAGTGTAGTATGCAAGTAAAAACAATTAACCAAAACACATCAGTTGTGTGATGCTGTCATTCATCCAAAAGCCACTGAAATAGTACAATATTGAGCACTTCCCACAACAGAATTCCGCCATCAGGAATCCGCTACTAGGACAATGCCAGCACAATTGAGAAATATAAATTGGATTGGCGCCATCCTGCTACCCTGACAGCAACCGAGTAGAGCTAGCCAGCAGAGGAGTCCGCTATGTCATCGGAGGTGAGCTGCTTATGCGGAGGAAAACACTCTGTCAACTGGACAGAGGATCAGCCAGCCCACATCTAAATAGGGCGGATGTGAATCCATCAGCTTGACGGAGTACTTGCATCATATATATATATACATATATATATATATTTATATATATATTGAAATAGTAAGCATTATTTACATTAAATATTAATACTAATATAATTAAATAAAACGTATTTAATAATTTTTGGGGAAAATGTAACAATTATTATTATTTAGGGGTCAATTCCGATTCGGGAAACAAATCCGTACGACAGTTCGGATTCGTAGCCGTTTCCGTCTGAATCGTACAAATCCGTCCGAATTGCGTAGTACCATCCGTAGTAAAAAAATACGTCCGTATCGTTGCGAACCGTACAAAAGCAAGGAAAAATCCGTACGATACGGACCTTAAAAATGAACCGTACAAATCGTAAACATGCCTTACGACCCGACAAGTACAATCCAGACCTGGGAATGAGTACGCGATTTGTACAGTAAACATCGCGTATGAGCAATTCGTATGGAGAGCCACCCAATCACATAGGGTACGGTTCGTACACCTCATGATTGTAGGGGTACGGTTCGTACACCCCATGATCGTAGGTGTACAGTTCATACACCTACAATTGTAGGGGTACGGTTTGTACACCCCATGATCGTAGGAGTATGGTTCGTACACCTACGATCATGGGGTTTACGAACCGTACCCCTACGATCATGGGGTGTACGAACCGTACCCCTACGATCATGGGGTGTACGAACCGTACCCCTACGATCATGGGGTGTACGAACCGTACCCCTACGATCATGGGGTGTACGAACCATACCGGGGGTCTTTTTTGCATGCACTTCGAGTCGAATTCTTCTTTTCCGGACATTTTGAGCGTTGACTGGACGAATCGTACTTGCTGGGTCGGAAAATGATGCGGACATCACGTACTGCGCGTTCCGAATGCGATTCATACGGATTATTGGGTCGCACGGGCTTTGGTACGATTCGTACGGAGAACTGCTTTGGGTACGCATCGTACTACATTGTACGTACGGGGACATTCGAGGATACGATACGTACGGGAAAATGCTCCGTACGGCTATTCGTATGGGATTATACTGAATCGGAATCACCCCTTAATGCAATCAAACATATATATTAATATATGTGTGTGTATATATATATATATTTACAGATATCTAATGTAATAATATTATTAAACTAAGATTTTCAATTTGTATCATAATTCAAAATGTTTATAAATGTAATTATAGAAAAAAATAATATATACATATATCCAATAAGAAATTTTTTAGGACAAGCCATTTTAAATACAAATAAATAATTAAACAAAAATAAAAATGTAACTTTACTAACTTTACTAAAAATAAATATAATATTAAAAACATCATTCATTATTAATAATAGATTTTTAAATAACCAACAACATATTAATAAAAATGTAAACAATGTAAAGTAAACTAGAACATGTTTAACTAATACATATACTATTCCATTAAAACAGTATAGAAAGTGTTGAATTGCAGAGAGATAAAATGTACTATTTCCACTCAGTGCAACAGCAGGAAAAAATGTGGATTGCGGTGGGGTAACATTTAGTATTCACACTCCAGTCAGAACAACAGTAGGGATTGTGTTGGATTGTGAGGGGTAAAAGTTACTATTCCCACTCCAGATTTTGCAACAGTAGGGAAAGTGTTGAATTGCAGAGGGGTAAAATGTACTATTCCCTAATCGTCCTAATATTCTTTTATATGGAAAACCTCTCGAAAGAGTTTTCTCTTTCGTTTATTTGGGGATTACCATTACAGATACAATGGATTGGGACAAACACATTAAACAATCTTCTATAAAACGGTCTCAATCATCAGGTGGGATTATGAAGGTTTTTTCAAAGTCCACCCTGAAATCAATTAGCCCAGCCATTGAAATCTTCAAGGTACAAGCACGGGGAGGGGTTACATATGGGGCTGAATTATGGGGCCATTCTGGTCCGGTGAATTTAACACAGGTAGAGAACAACTTTTTAAGACCCTTGTTGAATCTCCCACAGAGTACTCCGCTAACCCCACTCCGATTAGACTTGGGGCTTATGGCAGTCTCAGACTTATTAAAACGTAAGCCCCTAATGTACTGGCGCCGTTTGTGGGTCACCCCAGAACTCTCTTTTTATAGAGAGGAATTGTTGGAGGTAATGAATCTAAGGGGGGCGGCTACCTTGCCTTGGTTAGCACATATTAAACATATGTTCATTAGCTTGAGGCTACGAGAACTCTGGGTGGATCCTGAGCTTGCCTGCTCCTCAATTTCCAGAAAACAACTGAAGACCCTTTTTGAGGAGCACAATCTGGCTCAGCTTTACAGCTGCTCCCGAACAGGCAAGTTAACCTTAGCGTTCTTAGAGATAAAGGATAGGCCCTTATTTGAGCCGGCCCTAGATATCTTTAAACCAGCTGCCGCCAGAAAACTTTACCTCCAGTTTAGGTATGGGGTGTTGCCTCTTCGTTGCTTCACCCACAAATGGAAGGGAATGCAAATCTCAAATTGTCCGGCTTGCGATTGCTCCGATGAGACAGTATATCATGTGTTTCTCAGCTGCCCCGGCCACTATAAAGCTAGAAAACGTTGGCTGGTGCAGATCTGTAGGAACATTGGAACTAGACAATGTGTGGAGGCTTTTAGGATCCTTCAATATGATACAAGAATCCCTATTGTCTATTCAGTCGCAGGTTTTTTATTTTCCATGTCGTGCTCTCATTGTTATCAACTAAAGTCATCCAATTGGGCAATAGAAGCCCAGAGAATAGAATCATAGGTACTGTAGTTCTTTGTAAGTTGGGTAGTCTATTCCCTCGTGGTTACTTTATGATGGCCTTAACCCCTTCGACGCTCATGACGAGCCCAGCTCGTCATGGAGTTTCCATTGACTTCAATGGAAATTACATTGAAGAGCCAGAGGTGGCCTTAGCATCCAAGTGGTTAAGTATACACTCTCGCTATCCTGATTTGATTTAAACCTGTTTGCTTACTGTTAGAGGAACTCTAAAGCAACTAGTCTACTCATTTATTACTGTAAAAAATCTAATGTATAGAAGTAACCTTTAGCAGGACCTAAGCTAGGTTAATTTTTAAATGGTAAGATCTGGTCACCTTTTTATGAACTTTTTATACTAATGTATTTATTCATTTATTTATTTATTATCTGCACTATGCACTTTCCATCTATGTATTCTTGCTTATGGTCCAGTCCATTCCCCTTACGATGTGATTAGCCATTCCGTACTATCAGGTGTGTGTATTGTTGTATGTTTATTTTTATTTTTTCATATTCGTTGATACTCATTTATAGCGTTGCTTTTACATAAATATGTAATTTTATCATGAGGTTATTTTTATTCCTTTGTATGTATTTTTGAGTGTACTTTTGAGGTCATAATGACCGAAATAAAGTTTATGATGATGATGATGATGACTATTCCCACTCCAGTCAGTACAGCAGTAGGGAAAGTGTTGTATTGCGGAGGGGTCTGGAACAAAATGAAATTTATAAATAAATATGTTGAATAAAAATTACAAATATATTTAATATTAAAAACATTTAAAAATAAAACATATTACAATGTTAAATACATATCACAAATATCTACAAATAGTATTATTATTAAAAAACTAAATGCATTTTCATACAAATAAACAGTTTAATCAAGAAAGCATTTATGAACAAAACAATATTTATTACACACATTTAATTTAGTTACTTCCCACCCTATAACCACACAAAACTCACAACCTCCACCTAAAACAAAAAATAGTATACAATATGTATATAAATAATAATCAAAAAAACAATTATCATTAATTAAATATTAATTATTAATGAATTTTAATGAATGCATTTTCCCCAGTATACACCACAAAACGCACAACACACTCAGAAAATGATTTACACAATCAACTTAATAAAATATCAAATGAATCATTAATATTACTCAAAAAATAATTACTATTTACTTAAAATGTATTTACTTCCCACCCCATACCCCTGAAAAAACCCAGAAACCACATCTAAAATAAACAATTATAATTGCATAAATGACATAATTAATTATCACTTAAACAAATATTATTTATTAAAAGCAAAATATAAATTCATTACAAATAATTAACTTCCCACCCTTTATCCTTATAATCCCCAGAACCCCCAACCAAAATGAAACAAAAAAATTATAACACAATTAAGATAATTATTTACAATGTAATAATTAATACTGTTTAACAAGTAATTAATAATTAATTGATTCATTTTAATTAATTTACTCCCCACCCTTTACCCCTATAAACCCTACATCCCGCAGCTAAAAATAATTTTATTTACCAATTTACATAATTTATTAATTAATTTTAATTAACAACTAATTATTAATTAATTAAAAATAAATTACTTCACACCCATTGCCCCTATAAACCACAAAACCTGTGAAAAGCATTTACATAAAAAGAGTTAATTGCACAATTACCATTATTAAATATCAATTAAATAAATAAAATTAAATAGGAAATACTAATTAATTTATTATAATTAAATTACTTCCCACCCTATACCCCTATGTGCTCACAAGCCGCTATGGAACTACAAAATACAAAATGTAATTAAAATAAATTTCATAACTACTAAAAATGTAACCAATATAGGAAGAAACATAATCAATAATTAAACAAGAAATTGCATCATAAACATTTAAAATACACACTAATATACATGGCAATAATTAAAAAACAATATTTTAAGCAACTATGGGCCTAATTACAATATTGGGCAGGCACCATTGTGGAATCGGCAACGATCGATCTCTGTTTGGCGGTCCTGACCGCAGTCTTACAATGCACATGGTGGGGTCGTATACTCCCAATTCTTTATGGGAGCTTGTGCTGTGGCCGTAAACTGCTGTACCACAAGCTCCCATAGTGAAATAGGAGAAACTGTTATTCCCTGCACAGCATGGCAGGCGCCTCTATGTGCCTGCCACAAGGTGCAAGGATTAACAGGGAGCACCAGAGGTGGTCCCTCTGCCCCAACTGGAGACCGTAGGGTGAGGGAGCGCTGCTAGGGGCCCCTAACGTTGCTTTCCAACAGGCTGTCCATGTCGGAATGCCCAACATTGAAAGCTTGTCCGAAACCAACATCGTAATCCCTACGGCATAAATAATCGCCGTCCATAGGCTTACGGGCAGGCCTCCGATTGGCCAAGGGTTCCTTGAGCCCAGCGGAATCCAGCCAGAATAACCGGCCGGTTTCACTTTTGACCGGCCGCATCGTAATGCGGTGGTTGAAAGTGAAACCAGCAATGACACTCGCAAAGCCTCTGACCTGCAGTCTCATTGTAATTAGGACCTATATTTTTCCCAAAAATATTAATGATGTCTATATTTTAAAAATCGATATTACTTACCTAAAACAATCGATATTCTTGGCATCAATAGTCTCGATGTCGATATTTCCATGTCACAATATTTAGGACTCAATATTCTTGTCTGTCAATATTTTCAACTCGTTATTCTGTCTGAATACTGATTAAGGCTTATACTGGCTTGCTGAAGCCATGGTGGAGTGTCTATATTGTCAAGTTTGTCGGATGGCAATGCTGGGTGAGCATGACAATGTGTCCCTGTAAAAATGATCAAGATAAAAAATGGTTGGCCAAAGCCCTATCTGAAGTGAATGCAATATAGCAGCAAGACAGTGTGCCCACAGGTGTGATTTTGTCAATGACTGGCTCAGGAGACATTTTTTATTTGGTTTTGGCCACTCTTTTTAATGCGTTCCCGGTTAAGCATGCATTTCGTAGCACGTGCAGCAATGGAGTAGTTATTGGCTGAAAAAGTACACTTAAGTTCTTAAATGACTTGGTGAATCCGTTCACAATATTTTTGGTTAAGAGAAATGGCTGTGATGACCTACAAAGTTTAGCCCTTTGCACTTCTTTGCAACATTTCCAATGGTCACTTCAAGTCCCTAATCGGGCAACATTCATGTTTCCACCACTAACTTTATTGTTACAATTATAGTTAAAGTCATCATTTCACTGATGTAAGGGAAATATACAATCATCCAATTTATCAAGATGTGAAAATTATGATCATTATAAATATACTTTTCTGTTCACATTAGTTCCATGCAATAGTGCAAACGAGTTTTGGAATCAGGCACTATCAAACCCCTGGTAAATTATTTGTTGAATTCCCTAAAAAACTGAATATCTACTCTAAATACAAGTTAAAACCTACCATGATTGGATTCTACTTTTTTTTTACAGATTTTGATGAGTCGGGTGTCCACTTCATCTCTGTGATTTGGTTCAATATCCCAAGCACATAAACCATTCAAAGAAACTGCCAATAAACACTCCACTATTAGGACAATGCCATTATGCACATCAACTAAAGCCAATGTATCAGCTTTCTAAAGAGCGTAGTGTGAAAACAACTATTAGAACATTGGAATGTTGGGAGCTCCATTGAAAACAATGGAGTGCTCCGGGCTTATAATGGCTGGTATAAGCCTGGAGCACCAACATTCCAATGCTTCTTTGTTCACAGCTCTGGTTGTGAACAAAGGCTTCAGGGAACCTGAGGGGATTCTAATCCCCTCACGCTCCCAAAAGGCTTTGTTTTTTTTGTTCGAACATTCTGTCCTCTAGTGACAGAATGTTCTAATAGCCTTATAGCCTTTCGTAGATGGGCTATACCGCTATTAAAGTCCCTCTCCTTTGTTAAAGGCCCTCGCCTTCGGCTCGGGCCTTTAACGCTGGAGAGGGCCTTTAATAGCCGGTATAGCCCTCTACGGCAGGCTATAAGGCTATAGTAAAATAGTTATGAATTGAGCAACCTTGCATTTAATAATAGATGTTAATCCTGCTGAACATGTCTTTCCAAACTCGGTGCTTGGTATATCTATCGTTTCTACAGAATAAACATAACATGGTGGTGTTCACAGAAATGTCAATGTGGGACACGTCACCTAAGCCCTTCACTATGGGTAACATTGTTTTAATTGTCTTTAGAAACTGTTTATCATTAAGTGGACTGGCAAGTTGGTGATATTTTTCTGAGACTGTTGTTTAATTAGAATGATGTTTACTTATGTGTGAATACATTGTGAACTGCAAGAGCATGTTGCTGTTTCCAACAGTGCCTTTCTCCTTCTCAGGGTGAGGGACATTAATTGATTTTCTCAGTCGCTACAAGGGACAAAACATGTTCATAATGTGTGCCCTTCCCTCAGCAAAGGAGCAGTGTGAATGAAAAGATCACAGAGCCTTGAGCAAACTAGAGAATGCCAAGCAAAGATGTGCAGTCAGCACTTAAATAACAATTATGCTGAAGTGTTTTGTCCTTTGCATTGTCCTTTTGTACAACACTAAAGAGTTAGCTAATGGCTATTAGATAATTAGCTAATAGCCCCAAACAACATGCCATTTTTAACCTTCCTTTGCCTTCAGCCCACTGGTTGGAAACATCATTTACAATCAAACTAGTCTTCAGAGACTGGTGGGAAGCTGCTTAGGGCGAGGGCCTGCTAAAGTGAACCGTGCTTTACTGAAGCTGCCTGAAGACTTGCAATGTGGGTGCCATGTTCAATTTAATATGCACAACAACTGTGCTTTTTTTAAAAGATATTTCCGAGAGATATGCAGAGTTATCCATCTTTCACTCAACAATCGGTATAATCAAGACATATTTGAGGAGACCTGCGGCCTTTCAACGTTTTTGCTTCTTTTTCTTAGCATTTTTTGATTATTCTGAAGCAGGCACGTATACAATAAACCTCATTAAACTGAGTCTTACTTTCCCCTGACACTTTCCTCCGAGTAGAACATTGAGTCATGACCAAAAAAAAGACAGCAGGGTAACACTCAAAAGTGACCCCAAATATTCAGCACCTGCACATTGCACAGAAAACATGAACAATTACCCTCTCATCCAGAAGGCTTGTTTGTTTCACCCAAGCAGCACCACAGCAGTCAAAGACAACAAATGCAGACGATGCAGTGTAATGCGATGTGCAGTCAGTGGAACACCACTTCATCCCATGCTACTGAAAGCAGTGCCAAGTCCCATGGGTTATGCACTACATAGGGCGCTTGTGGGTGAATTCATTTCAAAACACCACATGAAAGGTAACTGTTTCATGAACCTATAAGTTCAGGAGTGCCGAAGAGTGTCACTGGGAGGCGATATCGAGGGACCATAGGAGAATATGAAAACACACCACAGACCACCTGACCCAATCCAAAAAACTTTAGACATATAAGGAGCATAAGTCAGCAAATAATCATACAGCACTCAGGAATGTAGGGGCATATTACCAACGTTAAGCGATATTTATCGCTAACGATGCTTAGCAACAAATTTTTTAACGCTAAACATCGTCAGAAATTATCGCAGATAAACCTTGCTATTATCAAGGTTTATCGCAAATGCGATAAAAAACGGCCGCAATGCATGAATATCGCTGAAAAGACCGCGATATTCATGCATTACGGAGCTAATGCTCTTAGCCATGTTATCCACCGCCCATTGGATAACATGGCTAAGAACTGCTCAGGGCAGGTGTTAGTTTTTGGAGATATTCGCCCTTAGCGCGAATATCTCCAAAAGTTGGTAATAGGAGATAGCGATGTTAGCGACTGTTTCCAGTCGCTAACATCTTGGCACGCCCACTTTGCATGTCATTAGTGATAAATATCACTGACATGCAAAGTGGGGCCCAAGATGGTCGCTATCTCCTACTAGCTGTCGCTAACTGGTGTTAGCGACAGCTAGGTAATAGGGAGATAATTTTATCTCCGCTTTCTTAGCTTTTAAAGCCAAAAAAGAGGAGATAAACCCCCTTGATAATATGCCCCGTAGATCGTGTGAATCATAGCCTAATTATGAAAGGAAAGGACTTTCCACCTCTGCTCATTCCCCACATACCACAGATTGTCAAAGAGTCAGCCTATGAGACATATGTTATACCTAGCAAAAAGGATTCACCTGAGAGAACATCAATTTCTCGTCAATAAGGAGCATGAAGACAGTCAAAGATAATTCAATAAATACTACAGAATAAAGCAAAGTCGCAAATCAATGCTAGACTTGAATATCTGATTCCCCTTGACCAGTGCACAGTTACACCAGTAAAACGAGAACCCAGAAGGGAAATCATTCCTGAATGAATGAATGAATTTGTACTTGTAAAGCGCACTGCTGCCCCAGCAATGGGGCATCCTGGCGCTGTACTCATACCACTGTGGAACCCTTCCTGGCTTTTCCCTGTGAAATGTCCACTCCTGGGCACCCCCAAGGTGAAGCCAGGCATCCCAGCGCTGTTGGGGCCGTTGTGGAGATTAAGCAAGCTATTTCCCAGAGTTGCAGAGTGGGACCCATGATTAGAATAGGCACCGAGGCAAGAATTATCATGTCCGAGGAAATTGAGCCCAAGACCCGCCGAGGCGGGAATTGAACTCTGGTCCCGGGCCAGATCTCTGCATCAGGGTCTGCCGCACTAACCATTGAGCCACACTTCTCCATTCCTCTGAAAAGTCATTTAGGAGAATACGGAGTCACTCACCACTCAAAGAGATGTGCAAGGAGCTCCAGTTGCTGCTCAAATGGAAGGATGGAAATGTGAAAAGAGCACATTCCACGCCGCACAAAGTAAACATAAATAACCTGACAATGCAAGTGCAAGTGTCTCATGTGCACCTCCTTGAAGGAGGGGAAACAGTGGTAAACAGGGAAGGATGAGACAACATTCAGTGGAAGTATATTTACAAGTGCAGACACAAACACGATGCAGCTATCTCATGGAGAACTTGAGGCCACAGTGATATCCCCCTACCATATTCCTGTTCTGAAACCACATTCTTGCATCTGCAAGCATTGTCAATTCCAGTTCCTCCAACGAATACAATAATAGTTTTTCCAAACAAGTAGTTGGCATTAGTGGAGAAAAAGGCCTAGGGCCATATTATCAAGAACAGTGCAAACATTATCACTGCTTTAGCGGCAGGAAACAGCCGCCAAAGCGGCCATAAGGGGCTTGATAATATGCCCTAGAGAATTCCAATAGAAGCCCAGGTTCTGGTGTCAAGGACATCAAACGTGGGCCTCTATTGGAATCCTCTAGGGCATATTATCAAGCCCCTTATCGCCGCTTTAGCGCCAGTTTCTTGCTGCTAAAGTGCCGATAATGTTTGCGCCATTCTTGATAATATGGCTCCTAGAGTTGCGATGAGAAGCCACTGAATGATGAGCAGATTTGAAAAACAAGGAGCATATTAACAAGCACATCGTTAACATTATCGCTGCTTTAGCGGCAGAAAACTGCTGCTAAAGCGGCGATAATGGGCTTGATAATACACCGTAGGGAATGCCCAAAGAAGCCCATGTTCACACCAGAACATGGGCTTCTATGGGAATTCACAAGGGCGTATTATCAAACCCATTACCGCCACTTTAGCGGCGGTTTTCTGCCATTAAAGCGGCGATAATGTTAACGCTGTTTCTTGATGATATGCCCCCAAGTTTTATAGCTCATGCCCATGCTCAAGCCCATGCCAACGATTCTGATACTTCAACCACAACTTTGATGAGCCCACTGTTTCACTGAAAGGTGGGGGTGCAATGGGAAAGGAAATTGTCACATAAAACCAAATATCATTACAAAGTGAGGCATATATATGACAGAGACAACAACAGGGCCTTTTGCCTCTTCCAGCTGATGTCTTAACCTTGAGATTTATCTTGTTCACTCAACACATGTTTTATTCTGAACTTCTAGCAATTCAACAACAACAATTGAATGGTAGGTGCATTCACATATATCTATAACAAGAGGCAGATGCCATCTTGCACCATGTTCTTGAAGGGCAAAGAAACTAAACTAGTAGCCAAGCAATATCAGACACTTGAAAACTATAACCTATGTTGCCATGATGCAAGTCGATCTCGGCCCAAATGCACGAAGACCAATTGATCCTGAAAGAGAACAGAAGGAATACAGCTTAAAAATAACAATACAATTATTCTAGCGTTGTTGTCCAAAACATTTGGCATTGTGATTCTTGCACATGGTCTAGCCGGGAGATACACTGCAAGGAGCTGTGTACAATTAACACAAGAGACCTAACTCCTTTAGGATAACACAACTATGTACTATGTAGAACCGATAAAACAGTAACCTGGCTATAAGAAATTAGTACTATTCAAAGAGGGGAGGGGTACATATTGAGCCTGGGTAGTAACAAAGAAAGATAAATGGGTAAGATGGTAGGCAAGTGCAAGGGGAAATGAGCTTTAGAGGGGGAGTGGAGTAGGGGTTGTTAAACAGGAGAGGGAGTATATGAAGGGGAATGTGTAAGAGGGCCTGGGATAAATAAAGGTAGGGATTACGGTGTTCCCACCGGTCATGCACCTGTTATGTTACTTCCAAACTATAAACTTGAACTAAGAAAATGGTTGTCCGGACTTCAGCAGAACAAAAACAACCCATCAACACTGAGCCATTGTCAAGCAACCTCATGCCGATCAAGGTATGTGACAACCAGGCATTTTGCAAAATACTATAGTGGCCAAGCATTGCATAATAGTGTCTGTGAAAAAAATACATACTATCCCATCCAGGAAAAAACCTCAGAGAAGCCTATATAGCTTTTGGTTTTGATATTCTGAATATTTGTACTTTTGGGATGTTATCTCACTTCTCAGACGCACAAATTGAACACCATAAGCTGCATGAGAGTCTGAGTTACTCCAGTCATAATACAAAGCTGATATTCAAATATTAAGCAGATTCCAGCTACATTTGATGGTCAGTCTCAGAAACCTAAGCCAATTTAGCTGATAACAACTCTAGAGCAATGCCCTGCTCAGGTTACTCTCTTGATTCAGTAAGGCCGATTAGCATTTCTTCACAGGGTACAGTCCAAAAATTGTAATAGTAAATATCAGAAAAAAATATCGGAGGATTGCAAGCTCAAGAATATCCATCATAACTGGAGAGGCAGGCAGTAGGTACAGCAGATCCCAAAGGTATATGCTGAGAATCACTGCAGGTTGGGGAGAGTTAAAGTCGTCATTCCATTCTACCTCACACATGATCGGATCCCTAGACTTCTATATGATGTAAGTATCTTCACATACTTCTTTCTATACGATGCATGGTTCTTCACTCAGAATTCAGATGGTACTGCTTCAGAACTGCAAAAATAAGACACTTCTGAAAAATAAAACTTTTCAATTATTAGTTCGAAAAATAAATACTTCGAAAAAGGACCACTTGCCAAATAATTTGTTCTAAAAATATATTCAATTAAGGATAGTGTGAAAGGGGTTTAGGGTTAAAGAGTTAGGGTTTAAAGGTAAAGGGACAAGGATGTAAAGATATGGGATTCAGGTTGCGGTTAGGTATATATGTGAAAACTTTAGGGTTAAGGGCTTGGGTTTGAGGTACTGTAAATAGTTATAATTTAAGGGTAGAGGTATTTAGGTACGCGGTTAAATATTAAGGGTTATAATTTTGGTTACACGGTTAAAGGTAGATTCTGTAGGTTAGGATGTTAAGGGTAAGTGTTGAGGTCAGTGGGTAAAGGGTATAAGGTTAGGGGAATTGGATTAAAGTTACAGGGGTAACTGCTCAAGATTTGCATATAATGGATTGTAGGTTGGGATTAAGCGTATGGAGTTATGGAGTTTGTTTCAAGGCTTTGGAGTATGGAGTGTAAGTGTTATTTGTAGGGTGCTAAGAGTATAGTGTTAGATGTTGAGATTTATTTGTTTTGGCGTATGGCTAAGGGTTAATGGTTTGGGGTATATGGTTGAGGTTTTATGGTATAGGAGTTAAGGGTCTATGTTATGTTATGTTATGTTAACTGATTTATAAGCGCGCAGCTGCCCCAGCAAAGAGGCGTCCCGGCGCTACTAGATCTAAAAGATACAGATTCGACTAGAAGCCAGCCAACCATAGTCGCAAACTCTATGATAACGGAAAGAGGAAGGTTTTTATGGCTTTCCGGAAAGCCAGCATATCCTCCATTCCGCGAATATGGACCGGCAAAGAGTTCCACAGCTTGGCTGCCATGACCCGAAAGGAGCGACCACCAATGTGGCAGAGTTTGGTCTGTGGTACGATCACCAGGTGTTGTCCGAGTGAGCGTAGGCTACGCTGGGGAACATACGGGGTCATAGGGTCTAGGGTAAATAATTCATGGCTATGGGTAAGGTCAAATGGTTAAGTGTAAACAGTTAAGGGTATATGGTTAATTGTTTTGGGTATAGGTAAAGGATTAACCAGTATTACATTTGTGTAGTGTCAGTGTTGGATGTACTGATGACTGTTACAGTTATTTTAGTCACTCTGTTCAAAATAAAGCCAATTGAGCGTTGCTTTTCACAGAAGCACTACACTTAATTCATTTCAATAGAATACACGGGAATACAGTTCGGCAGTGATACACTTTGAAGTGTTTAAAATGGAATGATGCTATTTCTCAGTATGCAAATTAAATTAACAAGGTAGAGCTACTTAGACTAAGGGCTCGATTCAAGTCTCGTTCGGAAGGGCTCCAAATTGTAGGCAGATTTTCCTAAACGGATCCGGAGCCCTTTTGCCGACCACATCGTTCATAGTTCTGAATGAACAAGTACAATGCCTTGAAAGCCTTTGCGCTGACCGAAGCGGTTCTGCAAGGCATTCAGAGAGATAGAGCCTTCCGGGCGCCGAATCGTACAGCTCTACGGACTAGGTTTTCAAAGCGAGCAAGTACGATGAATGATTCAGACAGCCTTTACGAGTTGGTTTGCATGGATCAAAAAAGCAGTCGGAATCGGTCTTTGGCTGCCCATAGCAGGCCCCTCCTTCACCCTTGGCCCTCCACATCAGGACTGTGGGGGTACCCATGGGTCACCTCTTCCCAACCATGCACAGTGTGGCAGGCACCAAGGGGTGCCTGCCATAGGGTGCATGTCTGTCCACAACCACCCCTTTTGACAATACGAGTCTGTGTTCAAGTTCGGTACACAGGCTCTCATTAAAGTCACTGGGAGTCTGACCTAATCGTATCCAGATGGATTCAACTGCATCGCACTTGTTTGGTCACACTCCCCAGACCCGAGTCATGCAGATAACATTCCAGACACGATTCAGGCCTAATGCTTTCCGAACAAGATCGGAATCGGGGCCTAAGAGACACTTTTCTTCACACGAGCAACGCACACCTAGGTATTGATTTCTTAATATAGCCTAAACATTTAGGGACTGATAAGGCTGGTGGGCAGACCCTATCATAAACAGGACCACGCGACAGGCTGTTGGCGGTCCCGACAGAGGCATTACAATGTGACCACCACCATGAAGGCAGCAATGTCTCTATTTTGAATTGTGGCAGGTGCTGCTGGCTGCAGCACATGCTGCAATGCAAAAATTGGATACATAACTTATCCCTGCACTCTGTGGCAGGCACCATGTGGTGCCTGTCACATGGTGCAGGAATATGAAGTGCCCCCCACAACCCACATCTTGGAACAATGAGGAAAGGAGGGGGTCGCTATGGCCCCTCAAAGTCCCTTTCCACCTGCCTTTTCATTGCGGGTTCCCCACCATGAAAAAGGCAGGCGGAAAAGGACATTGTAATCCCTACAGTGGTGCCTGGGAGGCACCACCACCATTGTAGGGAATACAACTCCCTCCAACACATCTGCAGACTCAAGGAGCATGTCAGATGCGTGGCGGTCGGTCTTTCCGACCGGCAACAAACCACATGTCATTGTACTATGGATGGGGCGGGAAACTTGCTTATGATAGCAGTGAGACTGCCACCGGCGGGCTGTCGGTCTCACCGCCATCGTAATCGGCCCCTTAGTTCTCAATAGTATCCGCATATCTACAGTTCTAGGGCCATATTATGGATATAGCACGTTTTCCTAGATTGCGCTGGGAACACCATTCAAAAGGTGCCCCTAGCGCAAATTAGGAAAATGGCCCTGGAGGCAGCGTATTTATGTGAAAAACAGAGCGGCTGATTTAAAGAAGCTGCTCTGTGTTTTCACAGTGCAGGCGGTCAGCCGCTTGCACTTTTGAAGGGGATTAGAGATCCCCTTGCAGGCAGGTGCAGTCAGTGACTGCACCTGGCTTCAAGGGGATGCCTCAGGGTTAAAAATAGGGGGCACACTGATAGTGCACCCCCTTTTCGTTGGCAAACTCTCAGTGCACCTCCTGAGACCATCTTTGCCTCTGTGGCCGTATCTGTAAAAGGGCACGGATGCAGAGGCAAAAGCATTTCCTCATTTGCATGGGGCTACTCCCTCAAGGAAATGAGGGATCACCCTCTTGAGGAAGCACGGGTGCTGTATGTGCACCAGTGCTTTCAATATTACAGAAGGCGACGCACAAGCATCTATGGCCATGTCTCTAACACCAAAGTACCCCAGGGGCATGCAAAGTTGGCCCAAATGCCTGTTGCGCCCCCACAGCACTTCCATAATACGGCCCCTGGTATTTTTCTGTCCAAAATATACATGTATCCACAACCAATTAAAGGAAACTTACAACTAAATCAATGGAAGTTTGCAAAAGCACCACCACAAATATTTGAAGCTGTTCCCTTAAGGAATCACCTGAAGTATAGGTGGTGTGTAGATGGAAAGGCCATGCTGGATGAAAACGCTGAACATTAAAGGAAACCCGAATTAGCAGGATTTTTAGAAACTACAATCAAGCTTTTCTTGTGAAGTTTTGCTAAATATTCTTTCACCATTAAAAAAGAACGAATATAAGAGAGAGGATCTCTAAAACTGCCTGAACCTAAATATTATTCATCCTTGTACTGTGGAAAACATTGTATATCTTTTAAAGGAATTGTATATGAAAAAGACCAAAGTTGTTATTATAAATTGAGATATTTTTAATTTGTTATGATGCTAGCTCTTATTTTCTAGTGCAGTGAAAGGGTAGCCCTTGCATAGCAAGCTCTATGTAAAAATAAGCTATTTTAATATAGACCACAGTCGGGATAAAGGACATCTTCCTTTCAAAGATGCACTTGAAAGTGTTGTTCACTAGAGGATATTCAAGGGCTACTATCTTAACTCCTGCTTGCTTGCCTACCTGCACAGACAGTTGTTTGTTTGTCAAACGGAATACGGGCATGTGTAGTTCCACCAAACAATTGAAAATTTCAATTAGTATGATAGCCTCTTGGTATGGAGTAAGTGCTAACCCTTAAGTAAAAATGTTGCAGTCTGTTCTGTAGTACCAAAGTGCTCTGGGGACACACTAATAGGGTGCACATGTCCATTACATCTCAGAGGAAATTGTGTAATACGACCCAAGGTTGTTCAGGCATTAAGGGGTCAACCTTGGTTGTTTTATATCTGTTGTTACTGTCAATGCGTTTTTTTGAGCAACCACATGCTTTACAAATACTGCAAATAAAAATAAATAAATACCATACTGCCAAGTTTGTGTAAAAAAAATGTTTTAGTAGAAACCATCTAGTGCGCCTACCAACATAGATTACTGTGATATTTTTGGGAATTTGAGAAAATGTATACCGCTCTAGAAAAGCTGCTAAAAAAATTCAAAGTAATATTCCATGCACGCAGAATTATAATAAAAGTAAACGTCAAACATTAGATTAGCTGATAAAAAGATTCATGCAAACAGATACGACGTTTCTCACATGTACTGTTTGTGCATTACATTATGCTGAATGCTTTCATTGAAAATCTTCAAAAAATGCAGCACAGATGATATTTCTGGCTAGTGATCATTAGACATCAGCAAAATTTATGAAGTTGCATTTTACACAATTTATAAATTTGATTTTAAAAATTTGCCTACTGCAATTACTTGAAAATGGTAGGTAGGTTTTAGCAGATTAAAACAAGTAAAAAGAAAGGATTCACTTGAAAAAAAGTCTTTAAATATACAGCTTTTGTGGGCATTTTCTTAGAATAAAAAGTTTAAACACCAGCAATTTCCCATGAAATTATGTTTGTATAAAAATAATTGCAACGGTTAAAATCTTTCACAAAACTTTAGAAACTTTCACAAAGCGTTGTTTGTCAAATTACAATTTCTTGCTGGGCTAGTTTAATACAAACGCCTACAGGCCTTATTAAGACTAACCTGGCCCAAAGGACCGCTTTAATCATGGTGGCGGTCACGGACCGCCAGACTGGCGGTCCACCTTCCCTATTACGACTTGGGTGGCTGGATCGCCACAGGATCGATGCAACTGCCGGGGATCTGTGATCCTGTGGCAGTTTCACTGTGGTCTGAGGCTGCAATTTGCTGACGGTGCCACAGCAGCACCGCCAAGCATATTACAAGATTCCTCACTGCCACAGTTCTCATGGTGGTGAGGAAACTAAGGGGCCCTGAGGGCATGTGGGTGCATGCAGGATGGGCACATGGTGTGACCCATGCCACTATGCACCCCCTATTCCTACACGGCTTAGACTGACTGCACAGTCAATGCCACGCAGGAACTTGATTTGAGTCTTTCGTTGCAGTGCCTTTCTAAGGCGCAGATATGAGACTTAGAAAGGCAATGCCGTGGGATCGCCAAAAGACAGCACCCCAGATCAGGAATGAGTGAGTAGTCTGGCAGCTGGTGTGCGGGTGAGTTTGGCGGTGTGGCAGTGCGGCGCTGGTGTGGCAACATGCTGCCACACTGCCATACTCTTAATCAGGCTCTAAGTGATTCAATAAGGTAAGCACTAAGGGCCTCATTCATGAGGCTGTGCGTCACTTTTACGCCACCGGTGCCAGTGGTGTAAAAAAATGCGCCTTGTTGCGCCATATTTACAAAGTGATGCATCTAGGTAGATGCGTCACTTTGTAAACCCCTGCGCCACATTCTACCTGCGCCAGGTATAATGTATGCAAGGGGGGCGTTTTGACACAAGAAAGGGTCGTGGAAGTGATGCAGTGAAATCTATAAGATTTATAAGACTTGCCCATGTGAAAGTACACATTGCTGGAGTGGCGTCACTTTTGTGACACACTCCAGCAATGCGTCACTTTTGCGCCTACAGATATGTCAGAAATACTGACGTATCTGTAACTCCTTGCGACATGTTGCGTCATATTATAAATATGACGCATCAATCATGACGCAAGGAGTGAGCACTGAGAAGTGACGCATCGCTGCTTTCACGCAGCGATGCGTCATTTCTCATAAATGAGGCCCTAAGGGACTTATATCACATTCGGGGCCAACAGAAACATCTCTGTACTTATGTAACATTATATTACACTTTCTTCAATTGCATTAATCAATTAAAGCGTAAAATATAAATATTTTTGAAAGATATTTAATAAGGTCTAATCTGGGATGCACCAGTTAGTGTGTGTGAGTTGAAGTAGCGAGATCAGATTAGAAACATAGTGACTTATTTGTTTTCTCAAGCATTATATGTCTGGTTAAACTAGACTTGAGGAGCCCTATTCTAAAACGTAAATCTGGTTGTAAACTTAGATTAATGACCAAGCCCATATTGTTCATGCTAGGGATTCCTGAGACATACAAGCATTTTTCGGGGTGCAGAGTTCTCCACCAAATGTTCCACAGTGGTAAATCCCATTAATGAGCTGGGAAGTGGACGTTTCAAGGCATGGCTGGCATTTAGCGTTTGAAAATTCCAAGAAGCATTGAAGCTTGCTGCCATTCCCTAACTATGATCAGACTCCTTCCCACCCTAAACGTTGTCATAGATATATTCGAGCACAGAGCCGTCATATCTCTCCTTCCAGGATGGGAAGGCCAAGGGATCAATCTCAAATTTGGAGGAGGTGTAGATATGCAGGTTATCCATGAGTAAACATATTTTCCCCACAAAGAGAAAAATGTACATTGCCCTGCGGAATTTATTCTGCCTGTGAGGAGTTCTTCACCAGGAAGAATAGCATAGAGAGAGAATTGATTACTAAATTGGAAATAAAATGATTTTGCAAGGATTGCACAAGGAAATCTGCTTTCATTGCAGATTTCTTGAGCTGGTGAATATTTTGCACCCTAAATAAAGTAAATCAGCATTCTGGGATTCAAGGACCAGATGGTAAGATCAGAATCTTCTAGTGAAACAGGAACATTTTCAAAAGAGAATATTTTCTCATTTGCATACAGAGTATAAGCATTCCAGATAGCAGTCCCTAAAGCTGGTGTACACTCAGTGGCGGTTCTTATATATGGGCGGAAGGGCTACGCCCTCGTCCTTTTTCTGCCCCCTAGTTGTGCTTTTTTCTTCTTCAACTAACTGAAAGGAAAACAATAATTTCTGCGTGTAAACTGCCTCAGGCTGTCTGCTACGCAGACATTGACTTCAGGCATGAGGCAGCGTTTGCAAGTCATGTTTATGGCTGGCATAAATCATGCACTCTGAGCATGCGTCAGAAATCCCAGATTTGCCGGGATGATAGCTCAAAGCCCCGAGGCTCGTGACGTCACCAGCTCGGCAAAGTCATTGTATGCCCTGCTGAAGGACCTCCCCCGCCGATAGAGTTATCCCTGGGCGCTGTTTGCTTCAGCTCTGCAGAGGCCAGGGCTACACGTCAATCACACTTCACCAAGCCTCGCTGTCACCCCCACCCTTCCCTGCCCGGTGACCAATCAGACAAGGGCCCTGTGACCAATCAGACAAGGGCGGGCTAATGTGAACAGAAAGAAGCTGCGCCATGAATCCTTGCTTGCACCTCCGGTAAGTGAAAATTAAAGTTACATATTTCCAGAATGAAGTTGTGTGTAAAATGCATGCGCCTGTTTTATTTTTCAGCAAGCTATATAAGTGATTAACAGTTTTTAACTGTTCTCGTTCGTGCCCTCTTTGTGGCTGGAATTTCGAAGTTTATGATAGCTCCCTTCAACCATAAGGGGCCATAAGGTGTAGCTAGCATTTAGTTGCAGGCAAGCCTTGATCACAATATTTGGTGAATAAAGACTGTTGCACACCAGGACACAACATCAGCTGGCCACTTCCAAGGGCTGGGTTGAGCAGCAGAGTATACGTGGGACTGATAGATAGCGTAATTCTAGGGCTTGGATTCCAGCTGATAGGCATAGTAGTCCTCTACGTGACATTCCTTCGTTTCGTCTTTCGAGTGGCATTGCTTATTCGAATAGCAGCATAGCTGTTTTTAATGGTCTACTTTGTGCAATACACTATCAATAATAGAAGCAGTGTACCATTACCCTGTCCTATTGTAAACACCTCTCAACACAGTGCACATGGCAGCTTTACATTGGTGATATAGATAGAGCTGTCCTGTACTAGACTACTCCCTGTTATGCTGTTTGGGGGATTTTATGAACCACAATTTACTCCCCCTGAAAAGGTTTCCTGAGGCTGTAAAGGGAAAAAGTACAGCTGCTAAAAAGGTGATGGAAAAGGCTTACGATGTCAAATGCAATGTGTTTGGGAGTTTACAAAATTTCAGAAGGGATGAATCATTGCTGTTTTCCCTATCTGTTGTTGCGGTCTCCTGTCTGTTGGCATGTCCTGCCCTTGGTTGTGCTGCTGTGCCTGTTGCCCTATCCTGCATATTGTTGTAATGATCTGGTTGTTGCAGTGGGCTGTCTGTGTTTAGTCGGCCCTGACTCTGTTTGCACTCCCCTTTCTCTTGCGCTGACCTGTTTCTTGTGTTTCTGTGGCATCGACCTCTCGTTTATTTTGCCACACTTTGTTGCACTGCCCTATATATTGTTGAGCCCCCTGGTTGTTGCTCTGAACTGTCAGTTGCTGCTCTGCCACATGCGTTGTTGTGGTGTCATGTCTGTTGCAATATCTAGTCTGTGCGCTGGCCTCTGTGGTTCTGCTGCACTGTGTTATTGCGCCCAGCCCTTCATGTTGCTCTGCCTTTGCATTTCCCTGCCCTGTGAGGTCTTGCATTGCACTGGCAGTTGCACTACTGCCCGCTCTCTGGTTCTGCTTATCTGTCTCCTCATGTGCCCTGCATTACCCTGTTTGTTGCACTGCCCTGCCTGCTGCACTTCCCTGTCTGTTGTTGTGCTACTCTGTCTGTTGTACTGCCATGTCTGTTGCTACGTTGTCCTGCCTCTTACACTGCTCTGCTTCTTGCATCTCCGCACTGGCTGTTAGACTGTCACCCATCTTGTTGGTCTGCCCTGTCTTTGCACTTCCCTGTCTCTTACTAATCTATCCTGCCTGTTGGTCTGCCCTTCCCCTATTGCACTTTCCTGTCTCTTGTTGTGCTGCACTTTCGCATGTTGTGCTGCCCAGTTTTGTTGTGCTGCATTGCTTTGTGTTGTGCAATTGCACTGTAGGTGTGCAGGGTGGCTGTACTGCAGTGCAGCAGTGTATGGTGCGGTGCAAATGCACTGTAGTTCTCTATGGATGGTGCGCTGTGCAGTCAGTGCATAATGTGTACAGTGCAGATTGACTGCCTGTAGCTGCGAGTATGTGGGTCCACTTGGACCGGAGTTGTATGCAAAGAAAAGCTGCAGAGTGGCTGCATGTTATGCACCCGCAGAATTTTGAACTTAGTTTACTGTGCGCACTGTGGCATGTGCCTATGCACGGTTTTTGCAGTGCACCACAGAGGTTGATACTCTTGATTTCAGCAGTCACTGGCTGCTACGGCCGGGATTGAAGTGCACTTGAAGTGCACTTGAAGTGTGCTTGTGTGTATGTGCTGTCTGATGTTTCCTTTATCTGTGATTTGCTGTAACAATCTCTTAGACTGCATGAAATAATCATGCACAGCCCGTGCAGTAATTAATCAGCGCTGACATAGGGTCAGGAGCTGATCTGACCATACCTCAGCCCAGGCCAGCTCTCTCCAGAGCCTGCTTCTGAGGTAGAGGATCTGCGCAGATGAGCAAGGAGAGGCCGGCAGAGGGCAGGGAGGAGAGGCCAGTGAAAGGTGACAATCAGAGAGATGGGAACATAAAGGAGGGAATAGCAGAGGGGAGACAGAATGGAGAAACTAACAAGAACACAGACAGCAGGAAACAATACGAATGTATTGCTGGCAGCCACTGCAAAGTAAGTGCGTGGAGTGAGGGTTAAGTGCCCAGTGCTGTTTTCTGCGGTGGCTCGATTCCACAAGTTATTCAGTGTTGAATTTATGATATAGGCAGCTGAGAATCCATATTTGGGGTCTCCTACACCCTCTTTGAGAGACTCGAATTGGCCGGGCCTGGTCAGATCGCACATGGGAGAGCGGCCTGGAGTCCAAACTGTTGATGCTCTGCTACAGACCGAGTAAGCCCTTGTAGCCGTTACCCAACGGGACAAGCAGACACATGCGCTGCATTTTGATAACAGAAATGGGTGACAGTGGTGTTTATTGATGTCAGCATTGGGCTGCGCTCTGCATAATTCATCCCAAACATGCAACCTGCACAGAACAGAAGGATTTATGAGCAGGGGCAGAAAGATTTGGTGGTGCGAGGAAACCTGCATCCTTGATGCACATAATTTGAGTAAAACTGTTCATGCAAATAGGGGCACACCGGGCTAGAAGCCTTGAAAGCAGACTTGCAAATAAAGCACCTGAAAAGGGAGGCGGGGGGGTTGTGAATGTATGGGGATGGGAGAGATGGGTAGATTTACAGATAGATGACGAAGAGGGGCGTGACTTCTATAGTTAGATAAAAAACAAGCTAGTTAATGCAGATAGACGAACGGACGGATAGCCTCAAAGAGGAAAGACCAACTGAAGGACGGAATAAAGGATATGAAGCGAGTGACAAAAGAGAGAGTGTGACTACGGAGGACTGAGAGAGAACAAATAGATTGATAGAGACAGTAGAGAGAAATCAAGAGACAGACACAGAGAGTGAAAGAGGGGGCAAAGAAGAGAAAGACAGACCTAAATAAATATGGATGTAGATAGAGATAAAACGACAGAAAGAGATTCAGGCCTAGAAAGAGAGAAAACAGATACTTGGAGATAAAGTCAATGGAAAGCAAAAAGAAAAGAGACACAGAACGTACCTGTAAACCAAAATGTCATGCCTGGTGTGAAAGGAACTAACCTGGATGTCATTGATAACATGAGAGAGAATAGATTGATAAATAAAGCAAGAGAGCTGAAGCAAAATTGAAAGAAAGATGAAGTGCCAGAATGAGAGAGAGGAGAGAGTGAGAGTGTGTGTGTGTGGGGGAGAGAGAAGTGATGGATTGTTAGAGAGAACGAGAGAGAGAGGTTGAAACAGAGCGAGATGGAGTTAAGCTGAGCCAGAATGAGAGAGTGTGGCAGAAAGAGAGAGGGGTATAACGAGTATGTTGAGCTAGAGAGAGAAAAAGAGGGACATAGGAAGTAAGATAGAAATGGGTATGAGCATACGTACACAGTTATCTCTACTATAAGCAGACACTGGAACAGACCATTGAATGAATGTTGGAATGTAAAGTCTTGTCCTGCTTTGGGGTAACTTAACATTTTGTCTGCTACAGGAATTTTTAAATATGAGAGAATGTTAATTTGCTTTGGCAAGTCATACATTGTAGACTTCACTCAGCACACATGAAATGACACGTGGGAGGCCAGCTTTGTTGTTTTTTTTTTACAGTTTTTATTTCATTTTCAAGTTAATAATAAACATCTCCCCATCCACCTACCCCGCCCCCGGAGAACAGGTATCCATCGCTGATTATTACAACATAAACAGCAATGTAGTGCATAGACAATCTTAAGAGGCCAGCTTTGGTAGTGAATTGGACCTGGAATTTCTGAGTTTGAGTTGCATGGTCAATATTTATGTGTCACTTTTATAGTTATTTAGACTGTGTTTCTGTTTTATACTGTTTCTGCCGCCAATGTGTAACCTTGAGCCACAGATTTGGTTGATTTTGATTGCAGTGGCTCAGTTTATTTGGTGATTCACAATTCCAATCATGGGTAACACATGGCTTGTTGAACATAGATGAGATGTACTTGCGAATTGTTGGATTGTGTATTGCATTTCAGGTTTTCAATTTGACCAATCTTTTGACTTCTTACCAACGAAATACGAGTGTCTTCCTGGTCGAGGACCACACTGCTTTTTCACTTATCTGTCTTGTATCAAAACCCTGCTGGACTATGGCTTGAATGAAAGCTTGAATAAGCAACTACCTACGTTTTATGATATCTCTTTATAAATGTAATAACTGCACTTTCACAATTGCTTTATTAACCTTCCTGCTTTCTCAAATTTGCTTAAAAATGCACCATTTGGCCACGTTTTTTTCAAAAATTTCTCGGGGGGCAATCCCCCCGAACCCTCCTTAGGTTGTTCGGGCTCGCTCGCTACGCTCGCTCGCTGCGTTGCTGTATGACAATCATTTTACGCCCACCACTTTCAAATGTCACCAGCCGCCACTGTGTACACTTCTGGTACGGAAGCACGTACTTGGACAAAGACCCCTGTCAGGAATGCACTGTATGTCAACCACCTGGGATATGGAAGATATTTAAACTACCCTTAGTTTTCATCTGCAGAGGGGATATGGCAGGGCCTAGGGATTCATGTGGTAGCTCAAAATGTGGGCTGGCCTGTATCCAATGTCGAAATGTAGCAATAACCTCTTTTGTATTGAATATATCAAAGAAACAAAACAGCACGTAACACTCCCACCACAAAAAGACTTTACCCCTTATACAAGATAAGATATATCATACTGCAGGCTATGTAGGAAAGGGCCACTCACTCTCATAACGTTGTGAGAATAAGTGTCCAGAGTAGGTGCTGCATTGCCTCCGCAATGGATCCTAATTTGTACATGTTCACAATATCCTCTCTGCCTCATCTTCACTGAGTAACTGGTTACCCTGTGGGTAATTTTCTCCAGTCATTGTCTCACACTTACATTAAAAAAGTCATCCCCTACAGTTTATAATGGTTGTATGCATTTCATAACTTATTAAAAATATATACTTAAATTAGTTTACCAGATAAGTCAAATATACACCCATATCACTATCTCACTCCAAGTTCCTAATATGTGCTGATGTGTCCTGATATGTGCACATGTGCAGATATAACTAGTAATTTGAGAAAATGATATCGATTTAGAAAAGCTTCTATAAAAAAATAAAAGTAATGTTCCATGCACGCAGAATTATAATAAAAGTAAGTGACAAACATTAGAGTAGCTGAACAAAACATTCATGCATTTTGAAAAGTCCTTCCTTCACTAGTAAAGCAGATGGTCCGTTTCTCACATGTACAGTTTCTGCATTGCATTTACACTGATTTCATTGACAATCTTCCCAAAATGCAGCAAAGATTATATTTCCGTCTAAATATTATAGGCATCAGTAAAATTTGGGAAATTGCATTTTATACAATTTATACATTTGATTTTAAAAGTTTGCCTACTTCGCTAACTTGAAAATGTAGCTATGCAGCCATTAACCTGGGTGCTGAAACATCTACTGTTCTTTAACATGGAGTGAAAGTAAGCACCAAACTGCGTGACACGCCAGATATGGGAACACGTGGAGAGAAATATTGCTTTTCAGCAGGAAATGTTTTCTATCAAGAAAGTTAACTAGAGGCAGATGCCAAAAAAAATTAAAAAAAGAAAGTCCCTCAGCAGAAAGCAATTCTGGTATTTTACTGACCTCTGCTGGGCGTGTTCTATAAAGACAGTTAAATAGAGGGAGGTGAACAGAAAAAAGTCCCTAAGCGGAAGCAGACAAGTTCTAGGGCTGATCTCCAGAGCCCACAAAGTACATGAAAATATAAGAATGTACTAAAGTATATACTAAAGTATATATACTAAAGTGTATACTAAAGTATATACAAGAGGTCTTGAATGCTCGACCTAACAAGAGGTCTCGAATGCTCGACCTAAAAAGTAAAACTCACTTGAAAAGAGTCCTTAAAAATCTACCTTCTGTGGGCAATTTCTCAGCAAAAAAAGTTTTGACAGCAGCAATTTCCCATTTTCAAATGCATTGACTCCCGTGTGTACCTAATGAGCAGTTTTCTGTTACCCTAGTGCAGTTACCAACTAGATGACAAGCAAATATACAGGAAGGTGAGGCACAGAAACATGTGTGGAGATACAGGCATAAATATTACGACTCAATGGCACTACTGCCATGGTAAACACTGTGGCACAGCTCTGCCTTTCCTTCCTCAATTGAAATATTTGGGGCCTCATTTATGAAAAGTGATGCATCTCTGCGTGAAAACAGCGATGCGTCACTTTTCACTGTGCCCTCCTTGCAACACCAATGATGCGTCATATTTACAGTATGACGCATCATGGCGCAAGGAGTTACAGATACGTCAGTATTTCTGACGTATATGTATGGTGCAGAAGTGACGCATTGCTGGAGTGTGTCACAAAAGTGATGCAACTCCAGCAATGTGTCCTTTCACATGGGGAAAGCCCCATGTGAAAGGGCCTGCGTCAATCTTACGCCAACTGTGAGGCAGGCGTAAGAAATTGACGCATTTGTGTCCTAGAAGTGGCGCAGTGAAATCTTATAGAATTCACTGCGTCACTTCGATGACTCTTTCTTGCGTTAGAACGCCCCCCCCCCCCCGGATACATTATACCTGGCGTAGGTATAATGTAGCGCAGGGGTTTACAAAGTGACGCATCTAGGTAGATGCGTCACTTTGTAAATATGGTGCAACAAGACACATTTTTTACGCTGCTGGTGCGTCACAAAAAGTGACACACCAGCAGCGTAAAAGTGACGCATGGCCTCATAAATGAGGTCGTTGGTGCTTTCCTAATGGGTTTTATATCATTTGAAATTAATAAAGTTGCTGAGAGAATGAACATTACAATAAATGGAGCTACTGATCTTGGCAAAAGATGCCTAGTTACAGAAAGTCACATATTGGTTTAAAAGACGCCAGAGGGTGGGATATGCTTAGCAGAAGCATCAAACTTTGACTGTCACAGAGATTCGGGTAAACATGCGTGTTCACGACAATGTGTAGATGTGGCGAGCAATGCTCGTTATGACTGCAGAGGCAGCACCCGGTTTCATGTGGTATGGGACTCCTGTGTTGGATCTTAGGAAGGTTACTTCAGCCCAAGCAAGACATTTTTTTAGACAAAAATATACTTGGTTGCCATTTAAGGCTCTCTAGATTAAAATGGCTCCTACAACAAATATGACTGAAAAAATCAAAAAAGGGGGAGGGAAGCTTACATTTAGAAAACGATTGCACCACCTCAGATGGGGTTTTCTAATTAAATTATTCAAAGACCTCATCAGGCATTAGTAAAATGAAATACATTCCCCATTATTAACGCTGCTTACGTTTAGAAAAGCAACCAGGTATTTTTTAGCTGTCATACTCTATTTCCAGTTGTACTGAAGTAACGAGGTAGAAGCGGTGGCGTACTGACACAACAGCTCAACCCTCATTTTAACTAAGCGCTAACATGAAGCAGGAGTTACATTTCTATGTAATGACACTATAATGCTCGTGAAGTCATATTTTTATTAACATACATGTCTTCTTATTTTCATGTATCATTCTTTTTTAAATGATTTTCCTGTAATATAACCAACTGACAAGTATTTTTGAGGATTTGCGTACTTTTCTATAGCACACTTCAGGTAAGAATTTCGTTAATAGGCACAATGTGTTGCTTTTATTTGGAGGTGGCCTTCCTTTAAAGATGGCATCTGCATTCAACGAATGGTCCCTTGCAGCAGCTGCATCTTCTGAAAATAGTTCACCTGAAACTTTGCGACGGAAGCTCTCCCTGGCAGGCATGGCAAAGATTGATAGTGAGAGAGAAATAATCATCTGTGCGAGTACAAGATCTGATTGACACTCCCTGCACGCATTGGCAGGAGAGGACTGACCCAAAGAGTAGCTGGCTGCAGGAGTCTGACCCAAAGCCTACTATGTATTTTTCAAACAAAGGGTCTTGGTTGCTTTAGATCTAAACATATGTTCAGTTACTTTTAAATGGGGGCCCTCAGAATACATACGTGGATTAGCACTGCCAGTTCTTTGTGGTGGCCATTTTGTTTACTTTTTTAAGATTTACCTATCTTTTAATCTCCAGGTACTGTATACCCTAAGATCAGGTCCAGCTGGACCTTTCTAGAAGCACACAGGACTTTCCTCGTTCGCTTTTCAGTGCATGATATTCCTTGCCACACCTGTCATCAAAAGGGTTCACATTCAGAATCTCGCAATACTGATTCAGTGGGGAATAGTAGGAAGAAAAGGATGTTATAGTATCAAACAATAAGTATACTAGGATAAAATTCTCTGGCATTCAAAAGTGGATAGAAGGCTTGCATGAAGATGGAATTAGTGAACCTTCTTTATGGCCCCCTTGGAATAACAAGTCCAGAGTCTCTGTGGAAATTCCATAATGAGATTTGCTTTACGTAGCTGAAACTGATCTAGAGGAATCAGGTAATGCCACAGGACAGCTTAATTCAGCCCCCAAGTACATACAATGTGATATGAAACCCAAGCCAGCTCCTTCCAATAACTTTTCCTTTTACAACATTAACTGTCACTGCCTCCCAAAACATCAGGCGGACATTTTTTACCTCTTGGTGGACTTACAACCTGACGCCATCTTCCTAACCGATACATGGCTTAAAATTTGCTCTGGGCCTGACGTAGCCAGAGCTTTGCCATCTAATTACGCTATTGTCAGGAAAGACAGAGAGGATAGGATGGGTGGAGGGATCGGCATTATTTTTAAAAACACCTTTTGCTGTAAGTTTGATGAGCTACTGATCCCCAGCTGTGAAGCAGCAGTGTTTAAATTGACTCTGACTCCTCACTTGACTCTTTCTGGGATGTTGGTGTATCGCCCCCCAGGTCCTGCAGGCTCACGGGCTATAAATTTCCCTGATCTTGTCACTCCTTTATTGTTTAGTTCAGCCAATTTTACAATTGTAGGAGATCTCAATCTCCAGCTAGAGGACTCCAACTGTACCATCAGCAACACTTTTATTTCCGACTAGGCGGCCATGAACATTCTACTCCATAACAGTGGGCCTACTCATAAAGCAGGTCACTTTCTTGACCCCATTTTTTCCAAACTACCCTCCTTACATTGCCCAGCAGCCATTCCGCTGCTCTGGACTGATCACTTCTTAGTGGGTTTCAGTTTTGAAGCCCCACGTCTCGCTCATGCGATGAGCAACTGCGCTACCAAACCCTCCAGGAACTGGAAAAATCTTGACATTGTTAAGTTTTATCTCTTCCTCTCCACTAACGCCCATATTTTTCAAAACAATTTTGTCTTGGATCTAGTGGCATTTCAAGACTGGATTCAGTCGGCTCTTGACACGTGCCTTCCTATCTCAGTCAGGAAGTTTAATAGTCACCGTCCCCCGCCTCTTGGTTCTCTGAAGAGTTAAAGAAGGAGAAAACCAAATGTAAAAACTCGGAGCGACGGTGCCGAAAGACTTGTGCACCCAAAGCTAAAACCACCTACCTTACTATCAAATGGGCTTATCATTCCCATTGCAGGTCCGCACGCGCAAACTTTGTCTCTACATCCATTACTCAGGCTAAAAACTGCCCTAAAACTTTATTCAACATGGTTAAAGATCTATCCGGCTCAGCTGCAATGCAGTCAGCCCCCAGCCTGAATGCTACACAATGCGAGGATCTTGCCCAATTTTTCTTAAATAAAGTGGAAACTATTTACTCTGCTTTGGCTAAAACTATCCCCTCTCCCTCTCTCTCACCCACTGTGACCTTTGACCTTTCCCTGTGCCCGAAATCTGCACGGTGTCTGCTTTGGCCCAGATGCATATGAATACACTTGACATCTGTCCACCTTTGGACATGGTAACATTTACACAACATTTTAGTCAAAGCAAATCGGGATCCCCCTGCGACTTATTGCCCATTACGGTCCTACAGCAAATCGAACAACCCTCACTTCATTACATCCTCGAGCTTCTCAATGCATCCCTAACGGACTCCATTGTCCCCCCAGATTGGAAACATGCAATGGTGGTCCCATTATTTAAAAAAACTAACTCTGACCCCGCACTCCCCTCAAATTATCGTCCAATTTCGCTGCTTCCTGCTCTCTCAAAAATTCTTGAGAGACACATTAATGGCCACTTATCTAAGTTCATCGAAACCAATTGGCTCTTGCATCCTTCCCAGTCCAGTTTTAGGACCGGTTACTCTAATGAGTCCATACTTTTAGGTGTTACAGAAATGCTTCGACAGAACCTTGATGCTGGCGAAACCACGGCCCTGGTATTGCTTGACCTGAGCGCAGCTTTTGATATGGTTTCCCACACCGTACTCATAAAGGCCCTCCAATCTTCTGGTGTCACCGGGCGGCCATGAATTGGCTTATGTCTTTTCTTTCTGACCAAACCTTTCAGATGTTCTCATCCACTGCCAAATCCAAGCCACATTTTTCACCTTATGGGGTCCCTCAGGGTTCAATTCTCAGCCCCCTGCTCTTTAACATTTACGTTAGACCCCTGGCAGTTATGGTAGAGGAATCTGGGCTGTCGCTTTTTTCACACGCTGACGATACCCAGATCCTCTTTTTTCTCTCAGCGGGCAAAACCTCAGAGCCTTCTGCACTCAGGTCAGGCCTCAGCAAAGTTGTGGCCTGGATGAACGCCAATTTTTTAAAACTTAATGGCGATAAAACAGAGGTCCTGGTCCTGGGAAAAGATAGAGGTCTCTGGGGCCCTCAACACTGGCACCCATAAATGGGAATGCTTCCAGAAACTCCACCCAGGTACGTAACCTTGGCTTAATCATCGACGATTCTCTATCCATGTGTCAACAAGTTACCAAGGTTGCCGCTACCTGTTTCACCATTTTGAAATTGTTGAGGAAGAGTGTGTGGATGCTACCTGTTCATACCCAGTGTACCGTAGTCCAGGCCCTTGTTACATCTAGGCTGTACTACGGGAACATCCTCTACCTAGGAGTCAACAAAGAGGTAACGCATAAGCTGCAGCGGTGCAAAACTCTTCTGCCAGATTACTTTGCCGGGTGTCCAAAACTGCATCAACATCCGGGCTGCTGGGGAACCTTCACTGGCTTCCAGTGGAGAAACGTGTCAAGTTTAAGGCCCTCACATATATGTTCTGCATCAAGCATGCTAAGTCTCCCCGCTACCTGCATCATTTAGCCTGTCCTTATGTTCCCTCTCGCATTCTTCGGTCTTCCACACAAGAGAAATTCCAAGTCCCTAAGGTCAGACTTTCTCGAAAGAGAGGGCGCTCTTTTGCATACTTGGGTCTTGTTTTATGGAACGCTCTGCCTCTGCCCCTCTGCATGCAATCTAATCTCCTGCTGTTCCATAGATCTCTCAAGACTTGGCTTTTCAGCCAAAAGGTCTCTCCATTCTCTCTGCTGTTGTTTCACGGCGCCGGGAAACCCTTTTTGGGTAGCTGTTGCGCTGACATTTAAATTTAAATAAATAAATAAATAGCAGATCTGATAAAATTTTTTTTAGTGTCTCTTTGAAAATATAATGATACTTTTCATACCACTTTCAACAATAAACTCACAAAATGCTTTAAATATTTCAGCCAAAAAAACATGCAATCATTTGTTTATTTTTA
The DNA here is from genome assembly GCF_964261635.1 of Lissotriton helveticus. Classification (NCBI taxonomy): domain Eukaryota; kingdom Metazoa; phylum Chordata; class Amphibia; order Caudata; family Salamandridae; genus Lissotriton; species Lissotriton helveticus. Next base: position 1,003,420,282 of record NC_136067.1, read on the forward strand.
TTCCAAGGCGAATGTTTCAACCACTGAATAAAGAATAGCAAATTCCCATTTAGGGAAATGATTTGGTTTTCTAATAGGATTTCATTGAATAAGTAGTCAGGTTTAGATGTTCTAAAAGACAAACATCTTCCTCAAAGATATGCCACAAGACCGAAGAATACATTTAGCCACACCATCTGTTTCTCCAAAATCTAGTTCCAAATTTAAGTCACCAAAAATTAGTAGTGGGACAAAGGCATAATTTTATTTTGAGCTATGCAGATCGGACCTGAGGTAAGGTCCTGATGAATTCCATTATGTTTATATGGATTCACATAGTTCATTTGCACATTCACTCATAATTAAAGAGTTCAACATTCATGCGTTGGGTATGACCATTTCCACTGTTGACAGGATATGTCCAAAACAATAAAAATATGTAGGATTTCGGTTTTAATGCAAGTGACAAGACCATCATATGATCTTCCATCTTGTTGCCTGGTAGCCTATTTCTGAAAAATTAATTATCCAGAATAAAATGACTATTTATTAGTCTTATTTCTTAAAACAGTATATTGCAATTATCTTAAATACATGCCTGAAATAACTTACTTACTAAGGGACTCATTATGATGGCAGGTGGACATTAGTGTGCCCACCATCATAACAGTGATGGGACCGCATGCCAGACGTGAGGGCGTCCCACCAGTGCAATTAGGGTGTAACCCGCCATACTGGCGAGCACATCCTGGCCTTTGACCATTGCGGATGGTGCTGCTGGCTGCAGCACTGTCCGCAACGGTAAAAGAGCATGCACAGCATTTTCCTGAACCACGTGGCAGGCAGTGCACACCCCCCACAGAGGAGGCCCGCAACGGGCTCCCAAAGCCAATCTCCGCCAGCCTTGCCATTGCGGCATCACCGCCATTGAAATGCCTCCACAACACCCACATCCTAATATGGCAGACGGTGCCTGCTAGGCAACGCCACCATATTAGTGGCCCAGTTCCGCCCAGCAGGTAATCGTCACAATTGCCACCAGTGGGAAAGCGGCAGACAGACTTTGCGTCCGCTGCAATACCCATCGCCATCCTAATATGGAGGTGGATATTCACATTATGATGGCATAACGATCGCCACCGCTGGCCTGGTCGTGGCGATCGTTACGCCATCGTAATGAGCCCCTAAGTGTCGTGCCAGGCGATGCACATTCCAAATCATGATATACATTTGGTGTTGGTCACAATTGATAGGAAAATCAATGAACCTATACTGAAGCTTACATCAAGATTTCCACTCAGTGTTTAGAAAGAATATCAGAAACAGCAATATCATTGAACAAAATATTGTGAAGATAAGTTTCTACAGTTACGTTTTACTATATATAACTCAACAAATATGTACCTTGATTATATATCTTCAAGGCACGGAGATGTGGAGTTAAAAATAGTTAATCTATACTTAATTATTTGCACTTACTTTTTTGATATTTTATTCCTCAATATTTTTTACACAATATTTTGCCAGCACTATATTTTTGTTTCCAACATTCTGTCAGTGATTCACTCCTCTCTGGGGATCAAGAATCAAGAAGTATGCGGAACTTGTTCATCTGTTTCAATGCAATACTATTGTCTTATGTCGATGAGGTGGAGTTACTCCTGTGTCTCGCAAAATGTGTGAAACCCCCCACACAGACAGGCTGTGGAGACAATGGGTGAAAAAATAGGGGTACCCCTGACACAAGTTCCTAAATCAGGGAAATTATCTAGTGTGTAAATATCACCATTTAGGAACGTTTGCCACGTTTTGATCACTCTTTACCATCTTCTTTATTCATTTAAAGATGGCACCCGTGTTAGCACTCTTCAAGGACCCTCGTGTAGTCCTATCTTCCTTTCTATTGTTGCAGGCATGATGTCATCATGCTGTCTGTCGAACAATTCTCGGCGCAGATACCGTCCACCGGACGGGTTTAAAAAGCTGAGTGTATGCATGTGGAGTTCCTCTCCATGGAACACAACTCGCGCGCACCATATGACGAGCGGAGTATCGGGAACACAGTTAACAATGCCCCACCATCTAGACAGCCAATTATAATCGGCTCCCTGGCTGCAATCCTCTAGCTCACAGGTAAGGAACTGGCCCGCCACAATTGCGTAGGGAGCTTCGTAACACCTTCTCCTGCTTCCCCTTTAGTACCAATGTAACTTATAATCAGTATGGTAATGGCAGTTCTTTATCGCATAGGTCTTTTTGTCAACGGCCACCAGCGCGAGATACCGTTACTGGCTCACTATATGCCTTGTTATCCATGTAATAATATATATGGTTATCCTCTATTGGTAAGCTTTAGCACCCGTCATTTCACTAAAGGGATATTTGGTGCATGTCTCTGTTATATCTAACTAGGACTCCATTTTTTCTCTTCAGAGACATGCCACAGTTATAAAGCATGCCAGTTCCTCTTCTTGTCCTTCTTTCTTTGCCCTAAACTACCAATACAGGTAAATTAGATATGTGACTTTAAATCAATGTACTATTAATCTTCATGTCCGCATCTGTTATTTTGCATGGCGTTTACCTGCCACATCTTCTCTGGGACAGTCCCCTCCCTTATCTCTGTCACTTCATGACTCAGGATGTCCCACGATTTAGACCCATTAAGGATATACAAATTAATTACTGCAGGATCAGCCCTCCAGCGCCCCCCCTTTTTTTCTGTTCTCTTGAACAGAGAAATATGTACCGTCTGAGCTAACAATTTCCATTACCAACTTTATGTTTTCTCATCTTGACCCTTTTTATCCTTTATAGTAGGGTATTGACGTGAACTTGCTCTCAGCTCGTCACGTTCCCGATTCATTTAATCCGGGTCCCGCCCTCTGCCTTGTTATGTTATGTTATGTTATAAATTTATAGAGCGCTCAGCTGCCACAGCAAAGTGGCGTCCCGGCGCTATAATGAAAGATAACACAACCAGAAGAAAAACCAGAAGAAACATGAAGCAGATTTAGAGAGGTGGAAACAGAAAGGTCTTGATGGCTCTTCTAAAGGATAGGAGATCTGGTAGGGCACGGATGTCTACGGGTAAAGTGTTCCAAAGACTCGCTGCCAGTACGCCAAAAGAGCGACCACCAATTCTGGCTTTCCTGAAGCGAGGGACACATGCCAGGAATTGACCCGTTGAACGTAGAGTTCTGGAAGGGGTGTAGTAGGAGATTGCCTGTGCAAGGATAGGGGGGGAAGAGACCTTCAAAATCTTAAAAACCAGGCACAGAGCTTTGAACTTTATCCTCTGTCCAATGGGCAGCCAGTGTAGGTCATGGATGGTACGTCTAGCAGAGCAGAATTTGGGTAAGCCAACCAGCATTCTGGCCGCTGCGTTTTGCACGCGCTGAAGGCGAGTAAGTTCAGCCTGGTTAGCGCCCAGGAGAAGCGAGCTGGCGTAGTCCAATCGGGAGAGCACCGTGGCTTGGACAATGAGTTGCCTTGTAGGGGCATCGAAGAATTTAAAAATTGGTCTGAGGCTCTGAAGAACCCCAAAGCAGGTGCCGGCAACTTTCTTAGTGTGAGGGATGAAGGTCAAGTTGGAATCGAGCCAGACCCCAAGGTTTTTAGCTTCAGTCACTGGAATAGGGGCTTGTGGATCAGAACTCTCTTTTATGTGAACCTCTGCATCATTTCACCTCTGGAGGATACCTTCTCCATCATAGGTATTACAGTAGTTTAACCTTTGCCCCCTCTGCAGTAGTGATTCAGTTCCCTTGTAATCCATACATGTCAATATCTTCCTTTCCATTATAGATTTGTTCATTCGGCGACGAGGCACTCATTAACTGTTTATTTCATCTCAAGCAGGACTTTTATAAGGTACCTTTTCCTACCTGTATGTATGAATAATCTAATCATGCATTAGTGCTATGACACCATACCCTTGACCAAGTCACGGCCCTGATTATTCTTCTTTTTTTTGAGCTATTTTCATGGGAAAACCCTTTTCTATTTATGCACTCCTTGGTTCCTCACCTCTGTGATTCTCGCTTTAACACTTGGTGAAAGTTACTCAGCACACCTTTAGCATGATGTTTAGTTTAAATTTCAAGTGGCTTGCAATTAGTGTTCTGACTCCCTCTATGCACTGGATAAAGTACCCACTTGTATGGGATTAAAAATGTAATGTAGGACCGCTTGTCCTAATTCTGAACGATGGCTCATTGTACATGCATCCCTTTTTTTCTTTTTCTAGGTCTTATTTTTAATATACATGGCTTCCTGACAAAGGCACATACCCGAAACACACGTATATTGATGTGAACTTGCTCTCGGCTTGTCACGTTCCCTGTTAATTTAATCCAGGTCCCGCCCTCTGCCTTGCTGATCAGACCTCCTCTCTTTTATGTGAACCTCTGCATCATTTCACCTCTGGAGGATACCTTCTCCATCATAGATTTGTCCATTCGGCGACAAAGGCACTCATTAACTCTTTGTTTCATCTCAAGCAGGACTTTTATAAGGTCTTATTTTTAATATACATGGATTCCTGACGAAGGCACACAGCCGAAAGGGGCGTAGGATACAGATCTCCATTAGCCATGCTGAATTATGACTGCCCTCTGTATTTATGACATGACCAGTTTGTCTTTACATAATTTGAATATTTGAATTCTTTGAACATGATGATGTCAAATAACAGCAATGTGATTGTCTGAATTAATTACTGATATCAGAGGATGTAATTGTTATATTGTTATATTCAACTGTTTTGTATTTACCGTTATTAATATATATTTATAAATCTAAAACAAATATTAAAAATATTTTTAATCTTACTGTATTGGATTGCATGTACATGATGTCTACAATTGATACCTAGGTCCACCAATATATTCATCGTTCCTAAATGGTGATATGTACACACTAGATAATTTCCCTGATTTAGGAAATTGTGTCAGGGGTACCCCTATTTTTTCACCCTTTGCAGTTCTTATAATTTTTACCGTTAATTCACCAACCCCATTTCGGTTGACAAACCGATTATAAATGTCTCCTTCTGGCAAGCCAATCAGCCTATGCTATTACTTGTGCCAAATCTAAGGCTAAATAGAGGCCTAAAATACAAATTCCAACAGAGACTCTCACTTCGATCCGTTCCATGTTCTGACCAATCAACGGCTTCAAGTATCATGTGACCTGCAGCACAAGTCAAACATGGCAAACTTACATTTTTTGTTGTACGAGGTTCTTCTAATTTGTACGATTCATCATTCCAACCATACCTAATGTTTCCAGCTGTATCATTTCAATACCCTACCATCTTGTATAAACCCCATAATAACACTTTTTTCCCCTGAAGGGTTTGGGTAAGGTCCCCCAGGGGAAAAACACCTTATTCATACACCCACTGACTCACCCAATCACTCAGCAATACAAAACTGACACACCTTCTCACTCATGTACACAGTCTCTCACATATGCACTCACTCTTTCTATACACCATTTACACACCAACTCCCTCACCCTTACAGACACTTCCACTGTCACTCACCTTAGTATATATGTTTAACACTCAGTGATGTTTATAAAACACACACAGTCACTGGATGATGACATCAGTAATGACATCAGTGATGTCATTTGTGATGTCATCAGTAATATCATCAGTGATTTCATTTGAGATGTCAGGAGTGATGTCACTGACCATGTCATGAGTGATGTAATATGTGAGGTCGTAAGCAGTGCATTGCAAGGTCATAAGTTATAATTAGCTCACCTAACTATAACGAGTGAAAGGTGAGCCTAACTATAACATCCTTGTCACCTTTGGTTTTCAGTGAATATATGTACAATATTTGTTTTTTATGGGAAGATCTTCTTATCACATTTAAAATGTAAGCATGATGGAATTGTCAGGTGTCGGAATGGGAGCATTCATAACATTTCCTTTCCCGGAATATGTAACCTTACGTGGGTTGTTCCTTTGATTGTATCATTAGATGTATTTATTTTGTTAGAACTGTGTTTTCAAATTACGAGTTCGCACCTTATAAAAATCACTTTTATGTATTTCATTATTATTTTTATCTCTATAATATGAGGAGCGTGTCTATTAGGTTAATTATTAAATTTGTTCTTGATATGTGGCGAAATCTGCCCACATATCTCTCTTGAGTATCTTTGGCTTTCCTGATAGTTGTTTTGACCTTCTTAAAATGGCGGCCGCTGTTTTCCTTACCACGTGATACAATAGGGGAATCGGGACCGGGTTGCCTATTTTTCTCGTTTTCTTTTTTTCTTTTGGAATCCACCTATGTTTTATAAAAAGCATGCCTAGTTTAAAGATTAATCCTACTTTCATATTTGGAGGCTTCCGAGAATTATGTCTCTCTCGGCGAGTACTTGGTCTAATATTGGGAGGCTAAGATGCATTATACCTTTCCTGTTCCAAGATGGCGGCGCTTTTTTCGTAACCCACTTAGCAATTATCATTAACTAATTGTTGGTAAATGGACCAATTATTCTATCAGGACACCTATTTAAATAGTGCTTTTGGCGCTTAAATCTTTGAACCAGAAGACCACAACCTGACGTTCCTGTATGCGCTAGCCCCTTGGTAAGTCTTGCCTTGCATACTGATACTAACCTCACCTTTGTTAGATTGGGAAAGACTTTAATATTCTTTAGCTTGTCCTGAAACCTCGTTATGAATATAGTGGTATTTTTTTGCTGGTTTTAGGAGGGTATTTTGACCAAGACAGTTTAAACTCATTAGAGATGAGTATGATCACTGATGAGTGTTGGATTTTGAACTGTTTTTACCCAGTTCAAGATGGTGGCTCTTTTGCATCAGTTTTGGTATATTGTTTGTGTGTTTCTTCTTTTTTATTCTGTAGGATTTACCTCTTTCCTTATGAATACTACTCACATCTATTTTTTTTGAGTCGAACTCTGGCCATCTAGTGTTAATAAAATGATGATCTGTTGCTTCTACATTATAGATTATTAAAGATTCCATCTTTTTCGAATATAACTTGGTCTAGCTAAACATATGGATACATTAGCTCTTTCTTAATTGGGCATTTTTTTTGCCAAATTGTTTATCAACCAACTAAATGTTCCATAATATTCTAAACATATGCATATGATAATGCATATGATATACTCTTTCATTATACTATTTTATATGCTTTTAAAATATTTCTCTACAGATTGTTCTGTGGGCCAACTTTTTCCCTGTCGACAACGACTGTGACGTGAATCTGAGATCTTACTTATAAATCGTGAGTGAGTTTAGACGTCATTTCAAGCTCTAAATAAATGATCTTTAGAGGGTTTTTACTTAATCCTTGGCACAAGTCTGACAATCATTGTATAGCAATTGGACTTTTTTTTTGAGTAATGCTGAGTGATATGCTTACAACTAATATGATAGGTTTGTACAGACTCTAGTGCTAAAAGTATCTCTGATATATCCTTTGGGATTATTTTAACAGACTAATGAAAGAAACTACGTGATAATCTTACCAAGACGGATGTGAAACTTGATTCCAGAGATTGTGTTATAAGGTAAATTCGAATTACATGTGTCTCTCTACATAGCATTATTGTTATTTTTTAGATTTATAAATTAAAAATAAAATTTTCTGTCAAACATCTATTGTACACACTGTCCGTTGACAATTAGCCAGCAGAGGTACTCTATTTTATATACTTCCAGTGCTATATGGAGGTTCATAAATTTAAAATTAATTCTTGCGCTTTTTTGTTTAAACAAACTCTAGGCATGGAACTCTAATAAACTAGGTGGCTATGGAACCTAATATTGTGTACGGACATGACAGAATTTAGTGAGATCATTTTACAAAATTGACTGTAAATTTCTTTTTGTGTGCTATTTTTAGTTCTTCTATCCATTCACTGTAGTGTCCTTTTTATATTGTAAATGTTTTCCCATTTTTGTTTACTACCTGTTCTTAATGAGTAAACTGTTACCCTGAGCCTTTTCTGGTTTTTTGTTCTTTTCTCTTTGGTTTAGGGTACCAATATGTATATAATTTGTGTAATACAATATTAAGTGAAAATTCTTTTGTAATATATGTTTTTGTATGTGCTTTGTATAGCCCTGAAGAAGTCCGGCATCGGACGAAACGCGTCGGCTATCCGCAACTTTCAAAAAAAGAAAATAAAGAATAAAAATTGAATAAAAGAAAGAAAATTCAAGTCACTACTTTTGTGTGTCTTTCTGAATATTTGGGAAAACTATCATTTCTGTTTATCAGTATGTTCTAAAATTGTTTTTGCAACTAATGTGTAACTTTTGAAGGGTGCTGTCCAACTTTCATAATTAGTTTTTTTGGGCGATAGGTTGTCTACCTCCCTTAAGGCCCGTGTGGGAATCACGTGTCTGGACATAGCACCTTCAGTCTTGACAAAGCTGATGGTATTTCAACAGTGGTGCAGTTTTTTCCTCAATTCCCAGTTCTTTTGTCTCATTCTTGTTAGTACTTGGGTCTCCTACTTTTTTGCCCATAATATTAAAAGCAATACTTCTTGTTAAATACATCAAGGTACATTTTCACTGCTAACTTTATTTGGTTTGATTTGTGTGTGACAGTTTATATCACTCATAGCTTCTTGAAATAAGCACCCAATTAAGTTGAATATTAGCTGAGGGATGGTACTCGTTGTCCAATTTTCTCTTAAAGATATATGGTTTTACATTTAGATATAGGCATGGATAATTGACAACAGCTCAAGAAGGCTCACCTCATTGGAATAAACCAATCCCTAAGACCCACCTATGATCATTACAAACTCCACCACTTCTTAAACCCATCTAAACGCTAGCCATGAATTTATGCAACGTTCAGAACCAAGGTGTACATTTGCAAGCCTCTATCGCCACAGGAGCGTCACTTTTACTGATTTTCCTGTGGTGCTAGGGGCCTTGCCCTATTTACAAGGCGGCGTTAAGCCACTTAACGTGGCTTAACACTGCCTTGTAAATAAGCCACCCTTTCATGCTATACTTAGCGTTAAAGGGGTGGGCAATGGGTCTTGCTATGGGTGTTCCACTACAACACCCATTGATTTTGACGCTGACCCCTACTAGCAAGGGTGGAGTATATAGGAGGCAGCGCAAAAATTAGGGCATGGGAAAACATGGTCTTAACATGGCCAAACAAGAAAAAATGCTTTATTTCTCCTCATTTCTGCTGTTTCTATGTGTGCTGCATTGTGGAGCACACATTGAAACAGCAGTACTCTGTGAATGATTGTTTATGTGCAGGAAGGAGACCCTTCCTGCACAAAAACAATCATATATAAAATGACGATTTGCATCTTCTATGTGTGCTGCTCAATGCAGCACACATAAAAGGTACAAATCGCCATTCTGCATTTTTATGTGCAGGAAGGGACACCTTCCTGCACATAAACAATCATCCCCTCAACGCAGGCACTCTTGCACTATGGTGCAAGGGTGCCTGCATTGGCCCTAGGCAGCTGAGTTCAGCGCCAGCGCTGGGGAAAACACAGGGATGCACCGTAGTGTTGCAAATATGGTACATCCCTGTATTTTCAGAATGGCGGAGCGCTGTGTTTTCTATTTTTGCTCAATGCCGTGTTCCGCCATGCTTTTGTAAATATGCCCCCAAATGTTAGGGCAAGTGCTGGGGAACAACACAAACGACTAGATCGCAAGCAGTTGTAGTTTGCAGCACAAGTTTTGAGTGTGCAATTTTTAGCGCTGAATTCATCCTAACATCCAAAATTCATGTCAAAATGGACAAAAGGATGCTTTATGCACTAAAATGTAGGGCCAAATGCCAGTACGACGCTAATGTTCACGCCTCTACTATCCACATTGTGCCATTGGACGAAGATACAACACTACACGCAATTGTTTTAATCTATTTTCTTGACATTTCCTGCATGCAGATTTCACATTGTCCATTTTTAATTATACTAGAAGGTCCACATTTGCTAGCTCTGACCTCTATTAGGCAGCCTCTTCCTGCCTATGATTGGTTTTTACTGCCTCCCCTTGTGGAGCGTGGTATGGCCCTAGCACGTGTCTCGCGCAATAACCACTCCACTCATCAGTTTAGCGTAAAAGGCCATTTATTAGGACAGGCATGACAGACCATAATCAAACATAACATCTTTAACAGTTAACAATCCCCCCCAACATCCTGCCTTTCAACCATCATCCACTCACGTATTTCCACTGGGCACTCGCAATTCACACCACGACCTCTCCACGTATACCATTGACATCCCCCTTCACTTCCAAACTCTTTCAGCATCTTCATCCATCGCACTCCCATCTACCACATCCCCATCCTGCACCTGTAACCCCTTCCCCGGAAGGGTGATTCTGCCCGTCATGGACGCCCCACCCCTCCCCGATCCCGCAAACCCCACATGTGTCAACCTGTCCTAAACTGGCAATCCGAACACTTGTCCAACAAACCCCCGCACCTCACTCCTGAAACATTTTGTAGGGTGGGCAGGCGGACAAAACTAAACCTATTCCCTGAGGCACTGGGGACAGGAAGAGGAAGTACTTCCCCTCCTGTCCCCTTAAGTAACCTCCTATCCCCCCACCCCCTGAACCCACCCCCTAACCTAACCCTCTGCCTGCCGTCCTCTCGCACGAACACCCCAGGGAAAAGACTGGTCTGTCGGCCTGCTTTCCCCAGGGGCCGCATCGCGCAATAACCACTCCACGCATCTTTTTAGCGTGAAAGGCCAATTATTAGGACAGGCATGACAGACCATAATCAAACATAACATCTTTAACAGTTAACAATCCCCCCAACATCCTGCCTTTCAACCATCATCCACTCACGTATTTCCACTGGGCACTCCCAATTCACACCACGACCTCTCCACGTATACCATTCACATCCCCCTTCACTTCCAAACTCTTCCAGCATCTCCATCCATCGCACTCCCATCTACCACACCCCCATCCTGCACCTGTAACCCCCTCCCCAGAAGGGTGATTCTGTCCATCATGGACGCCACCCAGGGAACGCCCGGAGGGCGGTTACCTGCCCCACCTAATCGTGCACCTTTCGCCATCAGTCTCGCCTACACCATATCAACTCATTCCACAGAAAACTGATCAGATCCCGCAGCTCCATAAGGTAGTACGCATTTCCCATGTGCGAAAGGTGCACGCCATCATCTCGAAAGAGAAGTGGCTCCTCCAGCCTGAGCCCGCCATGAGCCAGCACTTTAAGTCCATGATCAGCACAATAGAGTCTCATCGCCCTGTTCAATTTCCTACGGGCCCTTTCAATGGCCGTGGGCTTAAGAGCCCCTCTCCAGATCCGTCGTGGTATGAACTCAGTCCACACAATACAGGCGCCAGCCAGATTGCGCTTCATTGCCTCCAAGTCCCGCTGCATCAGGTGTAACAAGGACACCCCGATTGTTTCACCAAGTCATTTTCCCCTAAATGAATCACAAGCATGTCCGGGCAGCCCAGCTGTCACACCTTCTTTGTAAGCCATGGCAGCAATTCACCCCAACGCATTCCGCTCTTACCCCACCATTGGACCTCATGATGACTGCTCCTCAGGCCCAGGCTACGACCGTACACCTGCCTGTCCGCATACTTCGAGGCCCAATGTACAAACGAATGTCCCACAATCCAGGTGACCGTCTTGGCCCCTGGTCCCCGGACACAACCTACAAAGAGAAAGAGATTAGTACCACGGCAAAGACAAAATTGCAACCACAACCACAGCCACCAAGGCTAGCCCGCGCCTCCTGCTTCACTTGCGCACATAGCGTTCACAGCAGCGGGACCGCCAGCGACCAATCTGCCGAATCTCCTCCCATAACCAACCTAGCCCGCCGCTGCCGTGGCTGCCCCAATCCTAAACGAGTGCATGCCAAAATGCGCCGGATCCCTGCCAATCCTTCGCAGAGCCAACCGCAACACCGCCAGCAGCTGAAAAGGCGTCAAACGTCTCAAAGAAACATGCACGAAGACCTCACCAGCCGACCTCCGCACTCGTCCACAGAAACCCCTCCACTCACGTACCGGGCATGCTCCCACAGAACCGCTCTCCGACAGCCATACTCACTTGCCACGACCAACCTGGTCCGTCTTGGAACGTCCCAACCATATCCCCAGGCGTGACCCATCCAACCGCACATCCGCAAACGTCCTCCCCGGTGCCCCACGAGCCCCCAACAGCTCAGACACCCGGAACGCCCCAAAAAACATCCACACCATGCATAGACGAAACAGCGCCACCTCATCCGCATCAGAACAGCAAAAAGGTAACTCCCCCAACAACTGTATCAACAAGTCAAAAGTAATCGCCTCACGAGGCAACTCCTCCCCTCCCCCCTCTGCCCTCAACCGTCCCCAACCTTTCAACATACGACTCAGCAGATCCTTCCTAGCCGTATCAAAACCCAAATATACCATGCTGTAAAATGAAACACCTGCCAACTTACCCGCAATCGTCGTCTGAGACAAACCTCTGTCCATGCAGTCCAGCACAAAACGCACCACCCCTTGTTCACACACTTCCCTGGGCATCCGCCACGCACCCTTCTTCCAACCCAAAAAGGCTCCGAACTCAGACCACGCCAACCTGTACGTCCGCCTAGTAGATTCAGCTATTGAACTTTCAACCAGGCCCACCACTCTCACTCCCCCCAGGCCCAGATACCCTCCGGCACCTTGGTCTTGCAAGCCTCCGCTCCCGGCGCCAGCTTAAGCGCTGCCACTTCGAACAAGATAACGCATCCGCAATTTCATTACTCGCGCCAGGCACATGTTGCGCGCGAAACAGCACATTAAGTCACAGACACAGCAGCATGAAACTTCGCAGCAAGCGCAGCACTCGCAGGTCTTTTGCCTTCTGATTGTTCACCAGGTCTACCACAGTCATGTTATCAACGTGGAAAAGCACCGACCTGTTCCGGAATTCCGAGCCCCACACCAACAAGGCCACCAACAGGGGAAAGAACTCCAGAAACGTGATGCTCCTGCCTTGGCGCAATCAATGAGCTGGCCACTGTTCCGCGCACCAACGGCCGTCCCAGAAAACCCCGAAACCAGCCGCTCCCGCCGCATCGGAGTAGAGCTGCACCTGCCACACCATCCTGTCCCGGGCAAAATCCAGTGAGACACCATTGAAGTCTTCCAGAAACACCAGCCAGACACGCAAGTCAGCCCGCACTCCCAACGTGACCCTGACCCTGTGGTGAGGGAGTACCGCCCCCGACATGGCCATGCAGAGGCGCCTACAAATCGTCCTCCCGGCCCTCACCACCCTACATGCAAAGTTCAACAAACCCAGCAAGCTCTGCACAGATCTCAACTCAATCTTGCGGACACCGAGCACCTGCCTCAAAACCTCTTGCATCTCAGCCACCTTCTGGAGCGGCAAGCGCGCCTGCCAAGCCACCAAATCCAACTCAATTCCCAAAAAGGTCAGACAGCAACTAGGCCCTTCCGTCTTCTCCGGCGCCAGCGGCACCCCAAACTCCTGCACCAACAACTGAAACTGGCCCAAAGCTTTGCCACATTCACCCGACTGCCCCACTCCAACAAACAGAAAATCATCCAGATAGTGCGACACCAGCCGGTGCCCACTGCGATCCACAAAGGTCCACTGCAAAAAGGAACTGAAAGTCTCGAAGAGAGCGCAAGAGATCGCTCAACCCATCGACAACACCATGTCGACGAAGATGGACCCATCAAAATGCATACCCAGCAAGGAAAAATCTGCCGGATGAATGGGTAGGAGGCAAAAGGCCGACTTAATATCACATTTGGCCAGCTCAGCCCCCTTTCCGCAAGCCCGAACCAGACCCACGGCATCATCCACCGACGCATACAAGACCCTGGAGTCCTCCTCCGCGATGAAATCATTCACCGAACCTCCCTCTGGCCAAGACAGATGATGGATCAACCTGAACTCGCCCGGCTCCTTCTTGGGCACCACCCCCAGAGGAGAGACAATGAGATCTGACAACGGCCACTCCTCTAACGGTCCCGCGATCCTGCCTCCCAAAACCTCCTTCTCCAATTTGCGCGCCACCACCTCCGGCAGTGCCTTTGCCGTTCGCAAGTTCTCAGCCCAGCGCCTCACCCTTTGTCCCTGATAGCCAATCTGAAAACCTTCCACAAAGCCCCAGTACAACCTCTCTATCAGGGTACCGTGAGAGCCATGGACCCATGGCCTCCACGCTAACCGGAGTATGGGCCCTTCGGCCCAGCCTGTCCCCTGCCTCGTGCAAACTTCCACTGTTCTGAGGGCGTAGCCAGCGTAAGACATTGCAGGACCGCGTGACGTCCCCCACACTTGGAACACTCATGTTTAACCTTACAGGAAGGTCGATTGCAGAAACCTTCGTTGAAACCCCAGCATGCCCCAGAGGGTCCTGGTTTGTACTGCTGTCCCGCTGCCCCAGTCCACACTGCTTACGTTCCCTGCCCTCCGGCAACGCCTTAACCACCCACCCCAAACTGGGTGGGACGCGACTGAAAAGACCGATAGGTGACCGGAAGACCACTCGCCGTGTGAGTAGGCGCCGCCGCCTGCGTCGAAGACATCCATTGGACCCAGAGCTCCTGGTCCACATCCCCCCAAGGCTTGTCTGGGTTAACACTGATCCGTGCCCTAAACTCCTCGTCGTAGCTCAACCAGGCAAAACCCCCGAAGTGCAATTGCGCCTTCCTGATCACATCCATATACTTAAACAGCGCAATCGCCCGATCCGCATGTTTCTCCCAATAGATACTCGCATAGATCAGAAAGGCCGACGTCCAATTCTCCATCGTCACCAGCACTCTCGGCCGCCTGGTCAACTCCCACTCCTCCTCCTTCGACCCTTCTTTCGCCTGAATCGCCCTGTGCAGGAGCTTAAACACATCCATGTACTCATACCCCCAAATCCTCGCCCTCGTTTTCTCAGACAAATGCAACCCGAGAGTCATCGCCAGACCCATGTACGGCAGTTTCTTCCTCAGTTTCTCAACACCATCCTCCTTACCCACTTGGTCCTCAGACTTGTCAGTCTGCGCACTTGCCGCCACCAACTGCTTTTTCCCTTCCAGCGGCAAAGGCTCCACCTCACTTGAGTGTCCACCCTCCCTCACAGACCCGTCCTCCACACCCACCGACCTGCAGGCCTTCTTCCTGCCCCCTTTAGTCCCGTCCCCCCAGGCGTCCCACCAGGCACCCTCACCTGATAAAGTTCCCAGGGCATCCTGCTCCATACGCCGCGTCTCCGCCGGCTTCACAGTCCCAGCGATGGCCCGACCAGCGCCATCTTGTGTCTCCTGGAAAACACCAAACTTGCTCATTGCCGCTCTGCCCTTCCCCCAGCTCTCATCCTCACGCACTTCCCCCTCCTCCAACTCATCCTCCTCATCCTCGTAATCCAACATCTCATCCTCCACAACCGGCGTCACCCACTCGCGCACTTCAGTCACCACTCTCTTCGCACCTTTTCCTTTCACTCCAGGCATAAACTCACACTCCAACATCGCCGGTGCCCGCTCTCTCGATGGAGGGCAGGCCGCCGTGGACCCCCCCCTGCTTCGTCCCGGCGTTTGGAAGCCATTTTGCGCCCCGCCGGCCCACCCCGGCCTCTGCCAGCTGTCCCTGCTGGCCTGTACCCACCCCCCCCGAGCCGTATGCGCTCGGGGAGGCCCCAGTGCCACCAGGTCTCTGAGCCGCCAAGGCAGTCCCTGACCCCTCAACCCAGACCCACTCCCCTTGGGCCCCTGGAGCGCCCCTAACCCGGGCCCCAGCCGCACCCCTACCACGCACAGGTGCCGAGGCCCGTTTGCCCTTGTGCACCCCACCCGCCTTCGCCTCCCTGGCAGCACAAAGGCGCAGCCACTCCCTTTCCGTCTCCTCGATGATGCGACGCTGGTGGTAGGCCCTCTCCTCCTCTGACATGAGTTCCCACCTGGCATAGCATGAACCCCTGGATTCCATGTCCCCCAGGGTCCCTGTCCCCGGCGGGGGTGCCGGGAGGCTCGCCGCCTTGGTTCCCTGCCCCACCTGCTGCAAAGCTTTCAGGGGGCCCTTGCCTTTGGACCCCTGTGCCCTGACCACACCCTTCCTGTAACTAGACAGGTCCATCGGCTGCTCATGTAAGGGGGCCCCCTCCTCCCCCCAGACTCCCCCCCAGACAGCATGAGGGCAAACTTATCCCCCACTGACACCTCCCACTCACCCAGGTCCTCCCCCCCCGCTGCCTTCACCCTTGCTGCTAACCCCATAATCCACCAAGGGGCCTTCACTGCCTGGCTCCCCAGCCGGTGAGCTAGACACCACCAAAACCTGCCCGGGGCCCATCCCCCTCCACAAGGCCTCCCACTCTGACCGGGGCCACCACTACCTCCTCTGGCGGCGCAGGGGCTCGCCCGCTTCCCGCCGCGCTTGGAGGCATCTTGCGGTTTTCTCCCCCCCCCCCCGGGACATACCTCCACGAGCCCCAGAGGGCTCGTCTATGCAGGCCATGACGGCCGCAGCAACCCGCGCCGAAGCGGGCCGAGGCGTGCGGGTCATTCTGACCCACGCCTGTTCCAACATGCTGGGCTGCAGGAGGTCGGCCCTCCCAGCCCGGCCGAGAACCTGCAATGCCGCCCGCACCGC
Source organism: Lissotriton helveticus (assembly GCF_964261635.1). Taxonomy (NCBI): domain Eukaryota; kingdom Metazoa; phylum Chordata; class Amphibia; order Caudata; family Salamandridae; genus Lissotriton; species Lissotriton helveticus. Next base: position 1,003,436,907 of record NC_136067.1, read on the forward strand.
CGCTGCATCGGGCGTGTCCATGCTGGCCAACCGTCGATCGTCGCTTTCGTCGGAATTGTCTCCGCTACCTGGGGACCGAAACCGCACACCGGGGCACCAGTGGCGATCCCACCAAAACTAATTCACAGCCCACCTAACTAAAGAACACGACCACAAAACTAAACCTATTCCCTGAGGCACTGGGGACAGGAAGAGGAAGTACTTCCCCTCCTGTACCCTTAAGTAACCTCCTATCCCCCCACCCCCTAAACCAACCCACCCCCTAACCTAACCCTCTGCCTGCCGTCCTCTCGCGCGAACACCCCGGGGAAAAGACTGGTCTGTCGACCTGCTTTCCCGGGGGGCCGCATTCGTACGTTGTAAACAATGCGAATTGCTAAGGATTTCAAAGGGGCTTCACAGCATCTTGGATCCCAAAGGGTTTGTTGCCTTTACAGTGCCAGTGTCAGAGGTCCCAAGTGGGGCAGTTTCATGCTGTCACCCATTTCACCTGCTGAATTATGCTGTTGAGTCAGCCAGCAGCTCACTATGCTGACGAAAGTGACGTCATGGTCCTGCCTCATTCAGAAAGATGTTGTGGATTGTTTCGTATAACTTTTCATATCAGTTTCCCAGTGATGCACGTTATGAACTGACTGATCCATTTCTCTTCTCACCGTATTTCTATTTGTCCTACCGCATAATGTTATAGGCTTATCACCTAAAGGCCCGCAGGGTCTTATGGGACACAGCCGGAGGCACCTTCTGTTTACTCAATGGAACAGTGCAACTTTCTGCAAAGCTAAGCTCGAATGAACACTGCAGGGCTCGCATGAAAATAAGAATTTAAAGGTGAAAAGAACAGGGGGATGGGTGATGGGCATCGCAGGCGGGACAACAGCACTCATTAGACACACTGCTGCTTATCCAGGCAATGTCAAATCTGGACATGTCCAATCAAGGCCCATCATCTTTGCTGACAAAGGGACACAACATACCAGGAGTCGCATGATGTAAACTGTCAGAATACATTCCCTCTTTAAATGGACTGCTTCAATCCGGTGCGGGCTCCCATCGCTCACATCATGCAGCAGGCGGAAGAAATGAAGATGCCAAAGGCCCCACAAAACGCGGCAGTTTGACACATTTTTCAGACGAGCAATAAGTCTGATTTAATATTTTTAATAAGCAATTGTGTCAACAAAGTTTGTCGTACTGGTGATTACCAGCCTTTTTTTAAATCTGGGTTATGCCTTGTTTGACATGCGGTGCTTATGTCTTATCTTTGCACAGAATAATTGTTTTCATAATTTCTGCGAGAAAATGGTGTACAAAATGTGGAAAGAAAATAAGATTTCCACTTTAAAAAATGTATTAAACCTAGCTTATAAAATATCATTGTAGACCAAGTTTTTAATCGACTTTGGTATGTAGTTGCAAAGCAAACAACTCTGATTCCGCCCTCCAAAGCTGCAGCAGCCCTACACATGACTGGACTCACCCTAACTAAAGGGTTAACGATATGAATGCTTAATCCAAGCAGTATTGCAAAGGAAGAATGCAAATTTCCAGACAAGGCTTGCTTTCTTGGGGGAAATTCACAAGGGACAAGTTGTTATATCACATTACAAGGATATTTGTTTACATCACATATTCTCCCAAACTTTAATTTGCCCAACTCGAAGACTTAAAAGTGTGCTTTATGCTTTGTCATAGTATTTGATTTTGTAGAGCTTGCATACAACATTTATAGATCCTGACCGCCTGAAATCAACTTCAGATAGTGTAATACTCCCGATAGATAAAATCAACAGTTTCGAATTGAGGGGTATATTATCAAGGGGTTTTATCTCCGCTTTTTTGGCTTTAAAAGCCAAGAAAGCGGAGATAAAATTATCTCCCTATTACCAAGCTGTCGCTAACACCAGTTAGCGACAGCTAATAGGAGATAGCGACCATCATGGGCCCCACTTTGCATGTCAGTGATATTTATCACTAATGACATGCAAAGTGGGCGTGCCAAGATGTTAGCCACTGGAAACAGTCGCTAACATCGCTATCTCCTATTACCAACTTTTGGAGATATTCGCGCTAAGCGCGAATATCTCCAAAAGCTAACACCTGCCCTGAGCAGTTCTTAGCCATGTTATCCAATGGGAGGTGGATAACATGGCTAAGAGCATTTGCTCGATAATGCATGAATATCGCTGACTTTTCAGCGATATTCATGCATTGCGGCCGTTTTTTATCGCATTTGCGATAAACCTTGCTAATAGCAAGGTTTATCTGCGATAAAAATCGCCGATTTGCGGCGATAATTTTTGTCTCTAAACAAGTTAGAGACAAAAATTATCGCTAGTTGTTGGTAATATACCCCTGATTTCGTTAACACTTCAGCATTAGGGAATCAGATATTGTGAAATTATGATTGGACGGGGCTGACGTGTAAACCGGAACCTTCACCTCAGCGCATTAATAGTTACCAGTATTCGTACAGGCTACTGCCACTGTCTGGTATGCAAATCGACTATTTTAATAATTATTTCTTTAAAAGCTTACACTTTTGTTTAACAGCCTGTCGCTCAAAAAGAATGCAGGTCTTTTTGAGCAAGGTGTACTATCTGCAATAGGAAAATAAATTAACTGCTTGTTAGATCCTCCATTGCACTGCACGACGGGAAGCTCATTTGTTGCAAACAGCACGAGCTTCAATGACACATTCGGTACGTTTGAAAGTAAGGTTGAAATGTAGACATTTTCTTTTTATTGATGTATTGAAGCCACATAAAGCGGGCAGGCGGTCTATAGGTCAGGTTGCTGCCTACAGATCAAGACACCATTACTGTAGTCTCATTTATACCTCTTAGCTTTGTGTGACCATGGGCAACTCACTTCATCTGGGGGAGGGGGCAGGCAGTACTGTGTACACAAGGCAACGGAGCCATTGAGAGAAATAATTTGGACCAGCTACCTTTCACGATTATGTCTCTGCTGAATCTGCTAGAATGTCTTCCATAAACTTCTCTTTTGAGTATTAGATTTCAGTTGTGGTTTATGTTGCACCAGCGTTTGTGTTCAAATTTGCAGCTCTTGATACCACATAGCAAGGACCTTGAGCATCACACGTCTGGAACGAAGGTTGAGAATTAATGGGCTTGTGTCTCATTTGCCCTCGATCCATTTCTTGTTACAACCCGACCCATTTCTTCTTACAACCTGTGCTAGCTTAAATTAAGATCTGTGTAGCAGTGAAATGCGGAGACATGGGGTACAGGGTGACAGGGTTGTTCCCGTTAGCCGTGAGCCCCGAGACCTGCTGCCGTGATTATTCTCACCAATTTCAAATGTCACTAGCCGCCACTGAGTGGAAAGCCCCAAATTCCACACGTAATTCCTCATTTATATGAAGAAATCTCATCATTGGAAGTATTTGCCTCATCAGATAAATAACTCACTCACTCACTCTCAGTATTGGTATTCACACGGTTTAGTAAAATCTCAACACACTTTACCCCATTTGTGGTCGATGCCAAAGACATAAACTACATTCCCAGCAAAAAGAACTAAACACACTGCCCGTGAATAACTACAGCTCTATTGAAATGAAGTTTTCAACAACAATGTGCAATGACGATGCTTGCATTAACTGACATACATTGTAAAGTTTATTTTTCCCCAAAAAGTATACTATATATTATTGATGAAAAAAATGAATGTGTCCGTCTGTAATTCAACTGGTGCTCATGTAAAGCGCTCTGATACCGTTAGGTCGAGTTCGCGCTATTTAATATATATATAAAACTATCACTTTTAAAAAAAACAAGCGTTGCAGATGTTGTAGAGCTCTTTCAGTGTTTGAGGCGCTTCTACGTTCAAATGCGTATACCTCAATTGGCTAACATTTCATCTCTGGAACCCCTTTCCTGCTAAAATAATAAACACCTGGCTATTCTCTAAATTATGGTTTCAAGTGGTTTCTGCTACAAAGTGTACTGGTTTGTTTAAGCAAATTGAGACCCTGCTTCTCACACTCGTTCACAGTTCACCTTATGCAATAATGTGCTGCCATACTCCTGCCTCATCACTGTTGGAGCATACCTCCAGATCGCACACACAAGACCAAAACTAATATTTATAGGCTGAACCTCAACCTACAGATGTAGTATCTTAAACTAAATAATTTAAAGCAAGACAGATTGGTCACAAATTTGCCAGATTAGGTTTATTCACACCCAAAAACATTAGCGCCACTTTACAGACTTTCCCAGTGAACCACTACTTTCATTTTTTCTCGTCATTGAGTAGCATTTTTTTCCTCAGGTGAGGAAGTTCACCATTCCTGGAGGTACTGCGATATCTGGTTGATGTGTGGTGTAGAAAATGTTTCATGTGATCCTTATCAGCTGTTTTCTTTTTATTAGTTTATGAAATGTGTAGTGTACTGCAGCTTTATGTTCTGGGATGTGGTCTTTTAAAACCATACTCCTTATGTTTTGTAAGGATTTAAGCAATGGACATTGAAACGGGTCCCTCCGGGCCCTGTAGTCATGTCCTTAGCTTTTCAGGCAAAAACACACCTTGATTTCTGATTAACAAGTGCACAAGCATTAAGGTAAGCGTGTTATTCCTGCTTACATTTCACATGCTTTACTCAGTCCTGCATTCCCTGTGAGTGTTTGCTTTTTCCAGGAGGGTGTCTAGTGCATAATTTGAATTGAGTTGTTTCCAGGCATTTATAGCTGAACACAATTGGATTGCATCTAAAGGCAGTGTGAGTTTCTTTTAGTGGGAGAGTATGGTGTTCAGTTGGGGAGAAGATGTGGCACTATGGCCAGAGCTGCCAAATTTGGAACTGGGGAACCAGGTTCAGCCTTCTCTTCTTAGGGAGCACATTCCCATACTAGACCTTAGAAGGCCACGCTGGACCTTAGAAGCCCTGGTGTCTTAGCACCAGCATGTCCCTAGCTGTGGCAAGAGTGGGTTAACCTTGTAGGCCTGTCCACCATAATCCATACCGAAGTTCACTTTCAGTCTTGTGAGAAAGCCTATGAAGCAGCACACTCTAGAGTGACAGTGACTCTGTCACTGAGGTCACAGGACCCTGAGGCTAGTCTGCATCACCCATTGATACCTCCATTGGCCTTGTTTCTGCAGAAGTAGAGCAACTCACCAGGGATCGGCAATGCAGGATTTGCACGCACACCAAACTAAGTTTGCAAGCTTTAGGGTCTCTGCTTCACGCACAAGCACTTTTAACATGTGCTGTCTGATTTGGGACCACAAAATTATGGAGGACTGAATTATTTTGCAGTGTTAACTAAATTATTCAGCAAAAATATGGCCACAGCGTAATGCGGTACATTTTCTGATGCCAACTGCTAGAAGGAGGTGAATGATATCTACCAAAAGCCACAATAGAAAGATATGGGTGCGGTACAGTAACCCTATGGTGTATGATATCATATGCAGCCTGCTCCCTGCCCCCATGGCTCCTCCTGCACCCCAGTGTTTCTTGTGCCCGACCTGGCACACATCATGTCGGAGTATGGTGATGACGTTAACATTTTGCCCCCCTGGAAAGATTTCTGCAGACGCCCATGAGTCAGAGTGCGGCTTTTATTAATATTACACAAAATAATGCACAATAGTCTTTACGACAAAAGATGAACACATTTCTCTTTCAATTGTTTTAGAAAACTACCTAAATGTGCCTCAGACTCACTCTCCTGAGGCTTGCCCAATGCCCGATACAGTCCGAGGCTCGGGCAGACTGAGTCAGCTGACTGTTGTTGACTATTAATTTATGTCATGATAAGGAAGGTGAACGGTGTTGCCGGGGCCTTTCACATCCTATGTGGGAGACCAGGCACGGGTCCACGTGAAACAGAGAGGCCCTGGGGTCATACTTGATGTTATTGATAGATTGCCAGGGAGGAGCAGGAGGGCCCAGACAGTTGCAGTTAGGCTGGCTAAGGCAGGAACTTAATTATTTTGTTTTTTTTGCCAGCTCGCCCGGCGACACACTTGTGATTAGGCTGTGGCAGGTCTAATCCCTATTTCCCCTTCAGCCTGTGTCGCAGACCAGGCCCCCAATAATTGCTGTTGTCGCCTGGCAACACTAGAACTCTTCTTGAACATCTAGGAGAGGTTGAGCAGGCAGTATTTACCTTTAAAGCCAGGGCAGGCACGCCTCTCCCATATTAGCCGAGTAGTGCCACCATGACCAGCTCTGCATTCAGAGCTCCTCAGTGCCCTTCCATTTCCGAAGCTTTGTAGCAGTTTTAAGTTTTTCTTAGTTTCTTGTTGCTAAAATAGGTGTCATTTCAGATATTTATATATGTTTCCCTCCTCTTCATTGCTTGATTCTGCTCACTAGAAAGTGTCATAGTCGTTGAAATATCACTCATAATTACAATGAAATTATGAAACTGTTGCAATCTGGAACCATGGCAGCTATGCAAAGATGCAAGGTGTACTTTGTGAATAGTAAAACGTATAGGGCTCAGATATGGCCCTTGTGGTACCCCTAGTTCCACAGTCAGAGGTCGATGTGAAAGGAGGTAGTGAGACTGCTTATATACTTACAGGAAGGAATGATTGTAGCCATTTCAGAGATGATTTACAGTTACCCAAGTTATGAAGATGGTACAATAGGATCAAATTATAGACCCGATCAAATGATGCGAAAAGATCTAAAAGGATCAAGGATGCAGCATTCTCTTGATCTAGGAGTGGACTCCTCTGTGACATCCTGTAGGGCTGTTTCCACTCTATCATGGGGCCAGTAACCAGACTGAGTGATATGCAATAGCTTGTTAGATTCAAGAAAGCATGTGCATTGAGCCTTGACATGCCTCTCAAGAAGTTTAGATTCAACAGTTAGATAGGTCAATAGTTATTAAGGCAGTTGGGTCTGCATTGTGGTTTTATACCATACGGATGCCTGGGAATTGTTCCGCATAGCTAATGAGAGTGCAGCATTTATTATTTTAGTGCAAACATGTTCATGGTGCAGGGCTCAGCTGGAGCTTATAAAATACTATGCTTGGTCTAACTTTAAAACACTTCACGCAATAAGTGTGTGCTGTGCAATAAAGCACACATGGGATTTCCTAAACTTTAGGAGAAATACTAATAATTCTCCTTGTTAAGGCCTGCATATCAGAGATGTTCATTTTTGTTGCTAGCCTTCTCTACAGATTTAAGTACACCTGGCTTTGGGTCAAAGTCCATTGTTGGTAGAGGAGGAACGCCCATGTACCAGCCATCGAATCCTCCTGGGTGCAAAGTAGAGCAAATCAGTGCGAAAATATTGTTGTGTTACTTTTAGGACAATTCTTCACTACTAAGAATTTTTAGCACTGGATAGTAAATATTTTATCAAGACTTTACATTGGTTGGTGTCACTTTTTTGTTACTTTACAGCAGTGCAAAATATTGATAAATCTGCACCTTTCCTTTGTTGTCTGGGTGGAAAAATATGCATCCATTCTGGCTTCTGTAATGAGACGTAATACCTAGAAATAACTATAAACGGTCCTCCTCCACGCATCCTTTAACGAATTAAAAGGTCATTAAAGGGTGACTTTTGTATGGAGGCCCATTTAGAGGTATTTAGTTACTGTTCACTGAAGGTGAACGACATGACTTTCACTCTGCATAGCAAGAGTGGATAAGTATGCAGCAAATGTGCTTAACATCGTTCCACATTTGTTTACCAGTAACACTTCAGTTAAAAATTAGGAATATAAATGTGCATTGTGAAATCCCAATAGCGGAATAATTACAACTGCACGCTAGCAAGGTTAAACTGTGTGAAAAGAAATCAAAGGTTTACAGCACAATAACATAAAAAAGAATAATTTTACATATATTTATTTCTTAAGCACAGATTCGAATTTCAAACGCTACTCCTGTGTAGGTGGAATAAACATAAAAACATAAATAGAAGTGAGGTAATATTGATTAGTCTAACATTTATTATATTTCTCTGGCCTTTCACCTGCGTAGGAGCTGATATTATGTCCTCACTGAGTATTGGGTGAATTGATTGATTATAGCTGAATAATGGTGTAAAGACCTACACGCTAGCCAAAATAATTGTCATATGAGTATTTTGATTTAATATAACGAATAAGCAAGTCATGAGATTGTGCAGGATCGCGTGGAAATAGTGGATATGTGCTTTAATAAACCGAAGGACGAGCCTAAATGGCGACATGCTACATTCAGGCAAATAGCCAGATAAAAATGTAATCTAAAACGTGTAACATTCATGAAAAAAAAGAGTTGAAGGGTTCTATTCACATGTACATGTGTAGATTTACTCATGTGCAAATGTACTCTTGCAACTAAGAGTAACTTTACCCTGGATTTTCTGATGGACCTCCAAGAACAGGATTTACAAGTTTCTACTCGGAACTTTTCAGACTTAGGCAAACGTTTCCGCTACAGGGACAGAGATCGTCCTAAGGTTAGGTATAGGAAAACGTAATAAATTTATGAAGAATTAAAAAGAAAATGTTTTGCGATAAAATACTAATATGAAATATTATTAAAAGTCCATTAATTAATTAGCCCTAGAGAATAAGGGGCCGATTCCGATTCGGTAAAATCCCCTACAATTCGCCGTACGGAGCGTTTTTCCCATACGATTCGTACACCTACAACGTCCCCGTCCGTACGATCAAGTACGATCTTAACCCAAGGCACATCTACGTACGAATCATACCAAACACCATATGACCAAAAAATACATATGATTCATATCCGGGTCACGCAGTACGCGCCGTCCGTATGTAAACAGGCAGCAGTTTCCTGCCCAGCAAGTACGATCCGTGTCGACGACACTCCGTACGACCCTATTGAGCTGAAAACGTCTGTAAAAGCCGAGTCCGGCCCGACCTCCACCCCGGTACGCGACAGACACGCCATGAACCCCATCGGCCGTGTAATCCCAGTTCTGTTCGCCTACCACCTGGTGCACAGAAACCGACGATGTCACATACGGTGAGAACAACGTACCGCAACAATGGAAGTGTACTTGTACGGTGCGTCACACGCTCGCGTATATCACCATTGCAATAGTGCTACGAGCCGCACACACGCCATGAATGTTGGGGTATGGTGCGCCACACGCTTGCGTATATCACCATTGCAATAGTGCTACGAGCCGCACACACGCCATGAATGTTGGGGTACGGTGTGTAACATCTGAGGGATGGGTGGATATGACTCCCAGCAGTGCCCAACAGTATGGGGGTGGGTGGATATGACTCCCAACAGTGCCCAACAGTATGGGAGTGGGTGCAGAGGACTCCCAGCAGTGCCCAGACATAAGAGGGGTGGGTGCATATGACTCCCAGCAGTGCCCAGACATAAGAGGGGTGGGTGTATATGACTCCCAGCAGTGCCCAGACATAAGAGGGGTGGGTGGATATGACTCCCTGCAGTGCCCAGACATAAGAGGGGTGGGTGCAGAGGACTCCCAGCAGTGCCCAGACATAAGAGGGTCATTATCATCATCATATCACAACTACATGGGGGTATGTTTACATCCCTAACCTGTGAGAGTCCTGATAGTGCCATAGCAACACATCACTTACCGCAGTGTCCCACTACACCGAGGATGGATTTCTGTCACACACTGTGTGACACACCACATGTGGGTTTGATGTCAGATTCCACATGCATACCCACCCATGGAGGTTGCAGGCAACCCACACACTCTACCATCATGACACAATAGTGTATAGTCATATAACAGCCCACCAAACAAATAGAGCAAAAGGGAACACACACTGTCTTGTACATCCCTGGCCTGATATGAATGTCCAGGTGGTGGTCAGACCACCAACATATACTCTCTCATGGAAGGAATAGGGTTGAAACCCCTTAGATACAAAGCACAAAATTGTGAGTCATGTGCACAAATACCCTGCATAAAAAAAAAAAACATAAGGGTAAGGCTGTGATTATACATCTGCATAGTGGGAAAAAGGGTGAATGTGTCCATGAAGGCATTTCTACATACTAGAAACACAAGTACAGTGAGTAGCTTGGATGGCACAGACTAATGAGCAGTACTCATCTGTGAGCAGGCATGGCCATTGCTGAAGAGAACGTTCAACAAAAAAGGAAATATGCACACATGTCAGCACAACAATTGTGCAACTGTCTGTAGTGAAGATCTCATGGGTCACTTAGGAAGGGACACTCCTTGGGACAATGTCTGTAGGCAAACTGAACACACACAAACAAAGATTAATTGCTGCAACATTGTGATGGCACATAGATACCATGGTCCACCTCATTACCATCATAATATAGACATCTTTCACAATCCCAAAACATTACCATGACACCAACTCCTAAGCACACAGCACCTAAAGCAAGTACCTGAAATGCAATAGTTTAAAATGAAAAATCAAATGCTTTATTCAGCTCCAAAGAAAAATGATTTAAAAAAATGAGTCCCAGATCAAACAAGCCAATGGCTAGTCCACATTAAAGTCTGGTTGGGGGACGTTGGGGAGGTTGTCGACCCAAACTTGCCTGCACATGATGGAGCTAAAGGGTTGTTGACCCGTGGGGGGCATCATCTGGGTCAGGGACCGGCACCGCAGGGACAGTAGAGGGAAGGGTATAATAATAATAACAATCTTTATTTAGATATGTCACAGATATCTTTAAAAGAAAATCACAAGATTCACAATATATACAAGCTGTTTAAAATTTGATAAAAAGCTACAAGAGGGAAGGGTAGGTGTTGTGGGTGCAGGGGGGAGGAATCCTCCTCTGTGGCTTGTGCAGCGCCAAAGGTGGAAATAATTTCAGCGCTGCACACTTCTGCCAGTTCAGCCAGACCACCACCTGCACCCGGGGACACAATGGGAGTGGAGGTAGAGGGCTGTGAGTCTTGTGGACTTTGTCTGTGGCTGTGTGCCTGCCGTCTGACCCCAGTCCCTGTGGGTGTACCTGCATCCCTCTGAGATTGCGTGCCAGGAAATCTGCGCTTACACTTCGGTGATGGTGTGCTGGTTGTGTCTGTTGGTGTGCGTGATCTTATGTGTCTGCGTGTGCTCTGGACAGGTATGGGAGAGGGGGGTATGGATGTGTCTGAAGGAGGGGGGGACAGACCACTGCAGGAGGGCAACTGATGCCGTCAGTGAGGAGTCCATGGATGATAGAATCTGACATTGGTCAGACATCGTAGCTGACATGCCCTCCATGAATGACAACAACTGTGTCAGTATTGTAGTGTGGCCATGGAGGACAGTCAGCATTGATGTCTGACCAACATGAATCTGCCGGAGTAGGTCCACAGACTCGGCACTGAGGGCAGCAGGGGAGACAGGGGCAGGGACTGCAGTGCCGGGGACAAAGGAGACTTGGGGGCAGCACAGACAGAAGGGACTCTAGCAACTGGGAGGGTGGAGATGGGTCTGGAGGAGGCGGGGATAGACACAGTGATGGTAGAAGGTGTTGCTGCATATTCCCCCTCCTCCTGAGAGTCAGAAGCCGAGCCGTCGGCATGGTAAGAAATGTCCCCTTCCAAAGGTCCGGCCACCTGACTCCCCTCACCCTCCATGCCACTGGCTCCCTTCGACTCCTCAGCGCTGGTGGCACTGCAGCTGGGTCCCTCCTCCTGGTCCGTGCTCATGTCTCCTCCTGTTTCGGTTGATGATGCTGTTGGCAAGGAGAAGAAAAAAATGCATCAGTCACCTGTACACATGAGCACAAAATCAGTTGGTCACACTGCAAATCATGGCATGCATCATGAGTAACAGCCAGATAGCTCAGCACATATTTGAGACTAGTACTGCCCAGTTGGTATAGACACCATGCAACTTGGACACAAGGATCCAAAGACAGACCAGGCCACAACTTGAATGAGAGTCACACTGAGGAGCTTATGTTTGTTTACAGGAGAGCAGATTTATACAATGAAGTGATGCCATCTCAAGTTCACAAAGAAATAAACAGTTGTGTTGTCCCTCAGGGCAAACTAACACACCTCACTCCTCAAGGTGACACCACACTCAGAGCCCTGTAAGTACATTTTGGTGAAAACTAATGTCACAAATTGTTGGCATCTTGGGATTCCCCATACTTCACACATTCAACATGTATTGAATGTGTTGAATGTGTTGAATGTGTAAATTAGCCATCTTGGGAAGATAACACGTATGTGCCTGCATGATAGATCTCTCACAGGGAAATGCACACCAAAAACATAGACACATTCATTGAAACAGCTGGCACACTTTAAGATGAAACACTGTTAGAAACAAATGGCGTGGACCATATACATGGTCCAACGGAGGTCTTGATGGCTTGACACACATTAGTCTGTACAATTGACACCAAAGGAGTCTCAAGCACTCAAGACCACTGTGGGGACATGTCTATGGAGATCAAGGCACACCATTAATCACTAACACTGGCCTCCTTCAAAAGTTGCCTGCTTATTCCAAAACATTGCAAATGTTGTTTGGTGTGCACTACCTTGACAAGACAACTATAATGCAGACACATAAGTGTAACCTACACAATTTGTATATGAACACATTAAAAACATAAACAACTTTCAACAAGTGTTGGGAGTGCCAAGTTACATTCATCAATGTGAGACAACTTCAAATTTGTCAGTACTCACAGGGGCATCTATCACCTTATCATACAGTTTCTAGCACATAAGACCCACTGGCTGTCATATGAAGTGGCCCACAAGTCCCAAATCAGGACAATGCTTAAGCTAATGTGCCAGAAATTGTTAAGAACAAAATCATTGTTGCATCGTGGACACACCCTTCTCCACATGCAAATTGTCAACACAGTAGTGTGCACACTAACACAAAACAGCATTGCACCAGAACTACATACATATGGCAAACATTATTGAGGCACAATCATCACTGGAAGCAAACAACATAGCCTGTAAAGCCCCTAATGAAAGCACTGTCCACCATCACAGGGGAAGTGCATTGTGAACAATCTACCACCCAATTTACATCCACAGCTCACAACTGCCAAGGCCAAACACACCTCTCCTGCACAACACCCCCATCACTCAGTCAATGTGATTAATACAGCCAAGAAGTGAAAACTCAGAATCAGGGTAACAAAAACAGTGCAGCAACTTTTTGAAAAGTAAACCAAGGTCACCTTGTGGGGCTGGCAATACATATTAGTCACAAACAACCAACAACAGATTCTTGTGAATAGGCACACAGGCACTGGCCAGTGTGAGTATGCGCAAGCCAAATCTTGTCCAGTGTGCACATGTAGCTGACACATGATAAATACAAACTATGCCAGGGACCAATGCCACTGAGGCAGACCCATCCTGAACCCATATAGAATGGGCACCGTGTTGGATGACACACATGATTAGCAGGCCAGGGTGTTGCAGGGGACTGTAGTAGGCCCACTGATCTGTGGGTTTAGAAATTGCAGACTGTCTCATGATTAACCGTCATGGCACCATGCATATCTCGCAAATGATGTACATCATGTCTGAGAACGCAACATGGGTCATGCATGCTGCAAGGGTGTGCAGTTGAAACCTCACACTCCTATGTTGAGACTCATCATCAGTGCAAACAAATATGAAGCCCAAACACAGTGCACAGGTCATGGCACAGGCAAGGTACGAACACATGTAACAGACCTCCCTCCCACATGATGCGCTAATCAATGTGCAGTCTAATTACCTTGCACCCCAGAAGAACATGTGCAAATGTGAAAAAAACACAGACCAGGGGACACATGTGGAGGAGGGGAATGGATGAAAAAGAGCACCAGCTGAATATGGGGAATTTAAACTACAATGCAAAAATAGCCTGTCTGACCAGACACCCCAACTGTGGGAGTGTTTTTAGGCTTCAGAGCACCTCAAGTAGCAGATGACACACAACACTACAAACAGCCATGTACCTACCCGCTCCTTGCTGCTGTCTCTCCTGCAACTGCCTATGGAGGTCTGGAAAGACCACTTCCAGGACCCGGAGCATGTGGGGGGTGAGGTGATGGCTTCCACCTTGCCGGCGTGGAGGTGACAGCATCAGCTTGTCCCGGGTGATACGCCAGGTCCAGCACCGGATGTCCTGCAACCTTTCTCTGATGTTGCTCAGCCGCCGGCGATGGCCGCCCGCAGACCTGACAGCCCTGACAACCTCTAACCAGATCTCCCCCTTCTGGTCGGCAGTTACCTGTCAGGAAGACAAAGTGAAACATCATCACTACACCTGCTCCATGTTCCAGAGACACACACTTGCACTACATTGATGATGTGAACAGGGCTTAGGATGTTGACAGGACTTGCATCATTGTCCACGTGAAATCGGCCTGTGGGCAAACCCAAATGCACTACATACCTTTGAAAGGCAACAGATGGCATAAGGGGTGCAACACACTCACTGATCATGGCACACACTGTACAACACACGCAACTGCAGGGTGTGGGACTGCACGTGACAAGCTGTCAGGTCAAGTAAAGTCTTTATTTCGATTTTTAGAAAAAAAATCATAAAAGACAACATGATTAAAATACAATTCATATCATCGTTTTTTTAAAGATAAAAAGACAAGTCAGCAATGTAAAATATAAAAACAATTTAACATAAAAACAGGAGAGCAAAAAAAAATAGTTCTACTTGGATATTTTCAGCTTCCTGGCCCTTATCGCCCAAGCCCACCCCAGAAATGTTGCCATTGCTATTACAATGACGTTTTCCGTATCAGTCCTGAGCACCCTAAGAGCTGCAGAAGCTACCCTAAAACCCAAGTTATTACATGTTGGGACTATCCATTTCAGACGTGGTTGCCTATAGGATGGGCAGACAAAAAAGAAATGTGCGGTTGTTCCCCTCACGTCTAGACAGAACGGACATAGGCCATCGCAATCCCGTTTCGAGCTGAGTGTAAAGGACCCTAATGGTAGGGACCCTACCCTGAATTGGTGGTATCATTTTCTTTCCAGTGTGCTCCTAATAATATCCCAATATGGTTCTAAAAACAAGGACAACTTAAACTCCAAGAACCCATTTGTTAAAATACTGTTGCTCTGGGATAATCGCCACTGATCAATATAGGACCAATATGCTTCTTTTAGTAGCTTCTTGGAGGGGAACATCACTGAAGACAGAGAGTTCCACAGGTTCCTCATCCCTATAGCTATTAGTGTGGACTTTAGTTCCCTAAGCCACTGGATTCTATCAGAGGTATTTATTGACTTGACTTCGCTCAAAGCCTGGGCGTACTGAGCCAACTCGGGAGTCGTCCACAGCCAGCGCCAGTAGGCTATAGGGCGAAACCTAGCCTTATCTCGAATATTCCTGCTTCCAGTATCTAAATACAAAGGGAGCAGTGGAGTGGATTTAGGAAGTCCTGAGAGAGCTCTAAGAAAGTTGTTATGTGCTACGGCAAGGGGTGTTAAGTTACTGAAGCCCCATAACTCCGCACCATACAGAATCGAGGCCCCCAGCTTGTTGTTATAAATTTGCAACGCTGGAGCAATGGGCTTAGATTTAGATTGCTTATGCTCTCTAAGCAGGACGCCCACCAACTGTGAGTGCTTTAGGTTCATTATGTTGATATGAGGTTTCCAGGAAAAGTTTCTACCTATAGTTGAACCTAGGTACATAAATGCATCAATATGATCCAGAGGGGCCTGTTCTAGACTAACCCTCCCCCTCACTGTTTTGGTCTAATGAAAGACCATACATTTTGTCTCAGACACATTTATAACTAGATCCTGGTCACGACAAAAGGCCTCAAAACAGTTGAGTGTGTCCTGCAGCCCCCTTTGTGTTCGCGATAACAACAAAGTGTCGTCAGTGAACATCAGTAGGGGGGTATGGATTCCCGCAATTCTAGGTGCGTCTGTTGGTTGTTTATCAAAGTAGTGTGTAACCACATTGATAAACAAAGAAAAAAGGGTAGGGGCAGGACACACCCCTGCCTGACTCCCATTCCAACCTTGAACTTGCTCGTCACATTCCCCTGCTTCCCCCATCGTACTTGGGCGTAGTTTTCGTGGTGGACCTTGACAATAATATTCAAAAGTGCTGGAGATAGCCCCATCGAGCGGAGAGCTGTCTCATATCCTACTCCACTTAAGAACCCTTAGCAGACCACACATACACACCCTGGCACAGATCACTCGCCTGTCAGTGACAACAGTGTATACAACGTTCACTTTGCACATGTGCCACTTGACAAAGAGGTGCCACAGGTGTTTGGCTAACTGTGCAAGTCAGGCACACAACACTGCATACTTGTCACATCAGATGGCTACAGCTGCTGCATACGCCATGCAGCTGTGGTACAAAACATAACATACACACTCGCCCAGGTGACAAGGAACATTCACACTCTTCAATGTCCATGAGTTTAAACACAGCATTTGTACAAAATCACCACAGGTCCCCACAAGTCATAAACATCAGTGGGTACATTCAGCTGTCACTCCGGGGGGAACACTGTTACACCTCAGTAAATTAGGGAAATAAAACCAGCAAGGTATGGCACAGCAGAATGTGTCATTGACTATGCATTGAATGTCACAGTTAGCATAATGCAAGTGAGGAGTGAACACACTTGAACTACATCATGCTCTGCATGGGAGACACCACAATGTACACACCCGGCACTCACTCCAAACCACATTGCATGTCTGTTCCACCAATACACAATGCCTGTTGTGACACTCACACAACATGTGCAGAGTCAAAGCTAGTGCAGTCATCACTCACCTGCTCCCCTGGTCTCCCATACAGCTTGCTGTACTGTGGTAGGAGGGCATCCAGCAGGGCCTGGTTTTCCTCCTCAGTGAATGCTGGTGCCCTCTCCATGGTAAGCAAAATCAGAGTCCAGGGAATGCAGAGACAGCAGCAGTGTGGTCCACTCCAATGTTATGCAGGCAAGTGCTCTCTCACAGACACATGTAGCCTTAAATCAGTGCTGCTGAGGGGCTTTCAATTTCAGGAGTACAGTGTGATAGGCCATATTACTTTGCATCCTACGTTTCATCCAATACCTTTAAACATAAGGCCCTGACACACATTTGCATGGTTTAAAATGTGAGCTTCACATTGTATATTTTTGCCCAACTGACTTTTGCAGGACACCTGTAGCACACACTCAAATCTCAGTATCCATGACAACTAGGCTGCATTCAGGGCCTACTACTCGTCACCTAGGTGGCCCTTAAGTATTTTTTGAGATCAACACACGTCTACGGTGTGTTCAAGCTCGTGTATGTCACCATTTTCATTGTGAAACGATGAGCACACACGTACATAATGTCGGGGTACGGTTCGCTCGCATATGGCACCATTTAAATCGTGAAACGATGCGCACACACGCAGGTAATGTCGGGGTATGGTTCGCTCACGTATGGCACCATTTTAATTGTGAAACAATGCGCACAAACGCACGTAATGTCGGGCTACCGTTTGCTCGCATATGTTACGATAACAATTGTGAAACCAGGCGCACACATGCAAGTAATGTTGGGGTACGGTTCGCTCGCGTATGGCACGATGACAATTGTGAAACAATGCGCACACACGCACGTAATGTCGGGGTAATGTGTCCCATGTTTGTGCACGTTTTCCAGGATCATGCCATGATGCATTCATCATGAGGCGAAGCAGGGTACCACAGATGATGCTGCAGCTGTGCAACAATCGGGCATGTCTTGTTGGTGGGTAAACTCTGTTTGTCCTGTATGTCTTGTCTTTTTTTTGGCTCTGATGGCATCTTATTACACACTAATTTACATGATGAATATTTGTAGGAGACGCTGGATATCCCAACATGCCGTGGCTCATGACACCGCTCCGCAACCCAAGAACAGCTGCAGACCAGCAGTACAATATTGCACACGGGCAGACCAGGTGAGTGATAGAGCGGACGTTTGGACTCCTGAAGAGCCGATTCCGGTGCCTCGATAAGACTGGCTAAAGCAGCATGGCCTCAAAACAAACTTGATCCATTTGTGTAGAAAATATGTTCCCAACAGTACATTGTGCCTCTTTACTGTCACTGCAGATCTCTTGCTAGCCTGCATGCGTCATCTATCGTATAATTTCCAATGATTGTGCATATGTGGTTATGTGCACTGTGGCAACATGCATGCTGTTTGTAATGGCTAATGGTCCATATTGTGCATGATGTACATGGTTATGTATGTATTGCTTTAGCTTGATACCCACAACGGGCAGGCAACACCTGCTGACGCTGTGTGTCCTGTACCCCCCTTGGCCTTTTGGTGCCTGATCCTGTGCCCGTCATATTTGGTAATTGTTTACCCATTTTCGTGCAGTGACCCATGAGTATCCAGACACTCCTTCCTTTCCATACACATGTTACATAGTGCCTGGCAAAAATCCTTGTCTTTGTGTGCTAGTTTTGCATGGTGTCTCACCCCTTCTGCCGTCATGTGTTCACTCATTCCTGCTGCTTCCACCCCAGCGACACTGCAACACCGAGTGCCCTGATTCTGCAACACACACGCCTCCAAGATGCTCCTCCATCCATCCATCCATTCTTAAGGCAGGCCGCAGCTTGTCAGTGCCACTGTTGCACCACCTCCATGCCAAAGGTAGGACCGTCACCGCCTGTAACGTGCACAATCCAAGACCCTCTGGTCATTCCATGATGCAGGTAACACAACAGACTTATGCTCCTACCACCCTCCACACAGTGAACACCAGACAATCATCCACCTGGTATCAGGCAACCCCTAAGCACACCGATTACAGCTTCGCAGGCTGTGTGTGCAAATCATACTGCCAACACCGCGCTGCCCCACATAACAGTGCATGTCCGTACAACCAGGTCATGTGCCTCGTATTGCAAACACGCTACTTCCACCAGCACCCCATTGGACTCTGTTACCTCATCAACAAAACATCAACACACATCGCCTTCATTACTGTAACCTGGTTGTACGCAACCTCAGCACACTACTTCTACATTGCCATCACAGACAAATACTAGATCACACGCAGGTACCACACCAACAATCCAGGAGTATGATTAGCAATACTTTATGAGGTACACCCTCAGAGTCACATACAACACCAAGGACTCAGCATTGTCAAACATCTGCACTTAAGGTTTCACACCAACACCCTGACCACCCTGAGTGCAACTATCATCTACATATCTCCAAGCCTACACACACAATTCTGCTAAGCCATCTACAATTATATTAATATGCATTTATTGGGCACACATTTAACCCAATGGGGTGTTCCAGCACTGTAGTGCGCCGAAAAGGAGGCAGCATACGGAGGAACAAGTAATCAAGCAGGCAAAAAGACCAGGTTTCAAGGGATTGGCAAGACTCACATTCAGACAGAATTATACGCAGCGGAAGAGGTGGCTTATTCCAACATTGGGTGGTTCCTACCTGTAAGGTTTCACCTCCTAATCTTGGTTTGTCAAACCAAGGACCAATGAGCAAGTGCTTGTCATTGGAACGTAGAGATCGTGATTGACAATAGGGACAGAGGCTCCTCCTTAGGTAGACTGGCCCACGGCCTTGTCCTGCCATTAAGGCGCATGTCAGCGCATTGAAATCTATTTGTGTAGCCATGGTCAGCCAATGGACTAGTCAAAGAAACGGGTAGATATGTTGTCAAACTGAGACTCCACATGTCAAGCGGTCAGCCGCATTTTTGAGCGTCTGCAGTATACATAGCAAGCCTAATGTGAGACACATGGATGGGCATTTTGCGTAGTCAAAATGGGAGGTGATGAGTGCGTGAACCACCATTTTCTGGGGTACATTGTGCAGATAGCTAATAGATCTGTAGATGATTTCATTTTTGCCTAAAGAAGCGGCACCCGCCTCTTGTACCTGTGTGGGAAGGGATAGCTGATTGTCCCATCTGACTCACAGATCCCTGACCAAGTCCTTGTGTGCCGGAGCAATGGCCAGTTACTCTGGCCACAAAAGATTGGAAGAGAGGGCAGAAGGTTGGTTTAAGAGTATAGGATCTAGGTGTTATCTGGATGAAGTTTCAAGAAAATGTGTTCCATCCAGGCCGCACATTTTAGACAATTTTAGAGAGGATCAAAATTTGCTGCTCAGACAGGATTTTAGGTGATTAGAAGCTGAAGATCATCAGCATATGATATTATTTTGACTTCAGACATGGCAATCGATTCAGCCAGCGGGGTTAAGTAAATATTAAAAATCAGCGTGCTCAGAGCAGAGCCCTGCGGCACGTCCCACTTCAGTGGTTTGACTGCGGAGAAGTATGGTTAGGTGCGGATCAGCTGTGTGTGGTCAGATAGTTAGGACAATATCCAGTTCAGCACTGAGGCCCCCACACCTATGGTCTTCATGTGGTTCAGAAGAATGGGATGGTCGATGGTGTCAAATGATGTAGACATGTCTAACAGCACCAACGCCGCCTTGGAACCTCCGTCGACCTCCTAGCGTATATAGCCTACCATTTCTATGAGGGCCGACTGCGTACTATAGCCGGGATGGAAGCTGGATTGCGAGTCGTGAAGGAGGCTATACTCTTCATCAAAGGGCATCAGTTGCTGCCAGGAAAATTTCACTGAAATCTTGGCCGGAACTAATAAATAGAGTTAGGTGTATGATGTAAACATGTCTAACACCACCAACGCCGCCTTGGAACCTCCGTCAACCTCCCAGCGTATAGAGTCTGCCATTTCTATGAAGGCCGACTGCGTACTATAGCCGGGATGGAAGCTGGATTGCGAGTCGTGAAGGAGGCTATACTCTTCATCAAAGGGCATCAGTTGCTGCCAGGAAAATTTCACTGAAATCTTGGCCGGAACTAATAATTAGAGTTTGGTGTATGATTGGAAGGATATTCAGGATCTGCGTTGCCTTTACTTAAGATGGGCAGGAGGAATGTGTGTCTCCACGCATCCTGATAAGAGCCCAACCTGAGCTAAAGGTCCAAATGGCGTTTAAATGGTGATTGTGAATCTTAGCAAGGATGTTGTATTGCTTGGAGGGCAAGGGGTCAGTAGGGGAACTGGATTAACACATCAGCTAATCGAGCAGAGAGGCTTCCCCATAAATTGTGTCAAAATCTGAGACCACTGAGCTGGGACACTACTTTATTGATTGCTCCTCAGACATTGGACTACTACATCAGCATGCAGGCCCGCACCTACACAGAATACATGGGTCAGGGGTAGAGCAACTCCTGGCTGGAGGACAAGCAGACCACCATTCTGCATTGGTACATCAACGTTTGCATCCAGTTCTCCAAGTCAACACCATCACTACCTCATGCTGCAAGTCCCTCCACATGCTGGAAATGATCTTCAGATGGATCCAATCCTAGTCAAGACAGACAGCCACCCAGGTCCACGACACCAGCCGGCTCAACTACGGCAACAACCTCTACACTGGAACAAGAGCCAGACTCCAGGACTACTTGTGCACATCCAGGGTGCATGCGCACACCTCATCCTCAACATCCCGTGCCACAGCCACATGACTGTCCACCTGAGATACCTACAATAGTCCCACTGTCAACTGCAGGATCACCTTCATACTCCTCAGCCACACTCAGTAGGTACTCCACAACCACAGCCCGAAAAACAAATATGGACGTCTCCCATCCAAAACCCCGTTGCCCGAAGTCCGTCCTGGGCAACATTCATCACATCCACAGTACAACTGCATGCGGGTGATAGTTCTCCCACCTCAACAAACAGACATGGTACTCCCTCCCAGGACACCTACACCTTCATGAGACTCTTCCATAACTGTCTGTCAGAGCAGTATGGCAAGCCACCCCCCTCAGCAGATAGAAACCATCACGGCTGAGTATTGCCCTCCATGTATGTAGTTGATGATACATTGTGACCTATGTGTGTCCTCAACCGGACTCAGATCCCAGTGTATGGATGGCTTGAATTTGGCATACTTTGACATATCCCCACACGTATGTTGTTGACTCTGGGTAAAAGACTTCAACATCAATACGTATGGTGTTTGTTGGATTTATTTATCCATCTTGTGCATGAAATGTGAGTAGGTGGTAGGTGCCGTACAAAAATGCTGGGAATCTAAAGTTCACAGAGGGAGATGTGATGCCTTGCAGTTTGAGTCAACAGAGGCCAGACCACAGTGCTTGGCATCATTGGTCGCACTGCGAGCAGCAAGTCCATGTGGGAGAGTCAGACAGTCAATAAGGTGATGCTGTTGCACACAAAGGCAAGATGACAGATCAGGTGACCTGGGAGATGTGCATTGCCCACTGCCTCTCAACGTCTTCTCCGTGGATGACCCACCTTCCTTGGCGGACCCTCATATGCAGGCCTTGACGATGCCTGGGACGCTACATCAGACGATTCCACCTCCTCCTCCCTCCCTGTGCCTGTTGGCAGTCTTTGCCTCGATGTCTCTGTCCTGGTGACACAGGGAGGGCTCTGCATGTTGTCAGCGATCCGATGGAGTGAATGGCTTAAGTCCCTCTGCACCGCTGAGAGCTCAGCCAGTCGTGCCTCCATCTGTCCTTGGTGTCGTCATTGACTGGCGTGTTGCTCGGCCTGCTGGTTTTTTAATTCGATGAGGGCCCCCACTCCCTGGCTGAACTCCCTGGTGTTCCGCTGGTATACCTCCATGATGTTTCTCAGTTCAGATATAACGGGCCCTGCAGCTTGCTGGTCAGGTTCTCGCCTCTGCCTTGTGCCACTCCCACCACCCCTGCCCACACAAGCCTGGCCTGCTGTTGTGGGCACATCGGGTCGACGGGACCCCTGTGGCTTGACAGTGGTGGTGTTGTTAGCCACCTCCTGGGTGCCCCGTGAACCTTGTCCCTCATTGTCAGACTGGCTCAGTTGTGGATTATGGGCAGGACTCCGAGCTGTCTGCTGGGATGTAGCAGGAATGGGTGTTGTGGTTGGCGCAGAAGTCCCTGATCCAGCTGCTGCACGGGTTTGGGATCCAGAGATGTCAGGTTGGTCGGGGTCATCCATGGAGTGGTGAGAGGCGTCGCTGTTGGTGGGATCAGGGTCCTGCGGAACCTGGGACTGTGATCCATCTCCCCCTGGTTGGGGGTAGATTTCGCACATTGCCCTGTGGGTGTGAGAGTCAGACGATGTTAATGCCATTTAATGCAACATCCAATTTCCATATACATTGTCGTTGTCACTGTTCCACCTGCTTTTGATTTTTATCAATGTTCACTTGTGGATGGGTATTTTGTGGGGTCAGATAGATCTGTGCTTAGGAGTCATT
The DNA here is from genome assembly GCF_964261635.1 of Lissotriton helveticus. Lineage (NCBI taxonomy): Eukaryota > Metazoa > Chordata > Amphibia > Caudata > Salamandridae > Lissotriton > Lissotriton helveticus. The sequence continues at coordinate 1,003,460,137 of NC_136067.1, forward strand.
GACATGTGAGGGTCTATTTACAATGACTGGCACAGCCAGGCATATCAGCAGGGATTTGCCAGTCATTGTGCACCACAGCTATGCCAGCATGGATGCAACACATTAACACTGTGGATCACCATGGTGGAAAAACAGAACAGCTGCGTCACACATCTGTGCCATGGAAGGGGCACATTGCTGGAGTTGTGTCACTGGCGCAACGCAGATCCAGCAATGCTCTGTGGGGCCCTATCTGCACAATGCTGTGTCAATCCTTACGTCTGCTTCAAGCATGCGCTGTGCCACGAGATGCTGCTAATGCATCAGGGTATATCAAAGTAACTTACATCAACCTTAAACAGGGAGCAACGTATATTAAAGTATAGCAAAGTCACCTTAAACAGGGTATTATGGGTCCTACTAAGTCAGCGGCCAACTCACTAGGGCTGGCACAAGTGACACTATAAACAGCGCCCCTCTTCTAATTTAGCCTACAATCCAATTCGACTGACGTTTTATTAAAGCTAATCCTGACCCATCACTCAATGACTGTCGAGCAACCTACTTCAGCCGCTCGAGTTCCATCCCTGCCGTGGTACCTGCCTACTAGTCCCTCCCCTACCCAACCATGTTGAGTCCTGACCTATCCGTGTCTGGGGAAAACTCCTATACTATTATCTACCACCCCAAAGCTTTCCAAAACCACCACTAAATCATTCAAGCATGCTGCCCTAAAAAGACACCCTGAGATGCTGATATCTGACATGCGCTACTGCGCGGACATCGGCATAGTCATTAATGACCTCATCTTCTATTCCAGAAGAACCGCCTCCTGGCGAAAAACCCTTGCGCACCTTCTCAATATTCGTTTAACCAGGAACATTCCACATGGCACTAAGCTCACAATAGCTCCCTCCCCAACCTTGCGAGCTGACCTCACCATCACCCTCTACAAAAAAATGGCATTGTTCTAATCCAAGCCTCAACCGACAACCTCAACAAATTCTCAGACCTCTTCCCCTTTCTCAGAAATCACATGCACAACTCCGACTGGATAACCAATACCCGTACCACTTCGGCTCACCCAATCCCTGGCATCAGCATTTCCCCTACACCTGCAATCTCCTCCTACCTAGTGCCCCCCTCGGTCAAGGAGACTGATACGCTCCCAATGTCCCCTGCCCCTGAGAGAGCCAGATCTCTTATGGCCCCCTCCACTGGTCACCCCGACCAAGGCACCTATAACAGAACCACCCCTAGACCTCAGAGCTCCTCCCCGCCAGTCATCCACCAAAATCACAAGCTAGATACTCCTCCTCCAAAGACCCCGGAGCCTGCTCCAGCCAATTCCCTGCCACTGTCACATGCCCCTTAGACTGATCTGGAAAATTCGAACCCTCATCCCTCCGTACCCCTTGTTTATACTAATCTTGAAACTTTGCACTCAAGAGCGACCAAACTCCAGAGCATTCACAGCTCCATTCTGGACCTTATGAACCTCGTTCACCTTGCCGAGATCTCACTGGCTAACCTTAAGTCACCGCATACTTCCCCCCCACCGAACACCGAGCCTCCCAAGCAACCACTCCCGCTACCTCTGAGACATCTTCGCCCACGCAAACAACCCTGCATCCTCTCTGAGGAGGAATCCCAGGCTCTCGCACTCACATACAACGCTCCCACTGCCTCCTCTAATTCCCTAGACCTCACGGGAAACGAAATCCTAGCCATCCTCCAAAACTACAACTCTACCCCAGCCTTCCCCCGTCCGCGAAATAGGAGTCTCGAACACCCCATCAGCACGGTCACCATTAACCCAAACAGGCCAGCTACCCTCCACAACAGAAGTGTGGTAAAAAGCAATCTGGCATCTGTAGTTCTATCTGTCCAGACTCCTGACTCTCTGTCCGACACCCCCTTATCTGGTCTTCTAGTTAACTGCCGTTCAGCAGTAAAACATGCCGCTGACATTGCTGACCTCGTCCTGGACAAAAACCTAGACCTAGACATACTAACTGATTCCTGGCTAAAGGAATACTCTTCCCAGTGCCTGGATATATTAGTCCCGGCCAACTACAACATCGCCAGACCGGATAGACACTCCAATAAGAAAGGAGGAGGCATAGCCTGCATCTACCGATCCTCCTTGCTTATCACAGAACTCGTAACGGACACCTCAGACTCCTGTGAATACCTCGGAACTCTGCGTCTGCAGCAACTCATTACACCTCTGTAACTTGCACATCTTCTACCACCCTCCAGGTCCAAATGACGCTTTCACTGATCTCCTTCTGGAAATCATGACAACAAAGATTTCCTCCAATGCCACAGAGGTCTTCTTGGGTGATTTCAACCTGCATTGGAATGACGCTAAAGATCCCTACTTCAATGCCATCAAAGACCTTCTAACTGACCAAGCCCTGACCCAAGCCTGCTCTATGCCAACCCACTCAAAAGGAGCCATCCTTGACTGGATCATTTCAAAGGCGTCCGCTGTCAAGCTCATCTCCATACACCCCTGTGACTGGTCTGGCCATCACTCCATATCCTTCATTTTACCCGGGACCCGCAAGACAAAGTCGTCTCAACCGGTGATTCTCAAACGCTGGACCAGAGACACTAAGAACCTAGATTTTATGAAACTTGAGGCTCGCTGCAGATCTGGCCCACCCCCCCTTGCCCATAACCAAGGTTAGCGATCTCAATGAGCCCTACTCATCATCGATTTCAAACATTCTGGATGACCTTGCCCCTCTAAAACTAAAAAGAACACACATCAAAGACAGAAACCCTTGGTTTACTAGCTCCCTCAACATAGAGAGGAAATCCCTACGTCAGTCTGAAAGAAATTGGAGACAACACCCCTCCTCAGCGCATCTAAAACTTCTGCGCCAGGTGAGAAATGCCTACAACAAGCACATCATCAATTGCAAAAAAGAATACTTCAGATCAGAATTGGGGAACACCAAGAACAGACCCCAAAAGCTCTTTGAACTGGTCAAATTACAATCTAATAAACTGGCTAAAACACCGAAAGAATCCCCCAAATCGCTAATATCGTCAGACGAATTCTCCTCCTTCTTCGCTGATAAAATCACGGCGTTAGGAATTGAACTCAGTACCACCACCTGTTCCCAACCCCCTCCTGCTCTGCCATACTCTTCCGCTCCTACCATTCTGGCCTCTCCTAAAAACAAAGCCCGCTGGACTGACTTTGAGTACTATAATGAAGACTCCATCTCAAAAATCCTCTCTACTTTAAAACCAAACAACCACTTCAATGACCCGCTACCTTCCAACTGCCTCGCCGCTGCCTCCCAATCCATCGTTTCATGCTGGACTACAATTATCAATGCCTCTCTCCTGCAGGGCTTGATCCCAGACCCTTTGAATGCTGGCCAAGTCCTCCACATCTTGAAAAAACCTTCACTGGACCCAGCCTCCCGTGACAATTTCAGACCTATCTCCAATATCCAGCTACTAGCCAAAGTATTGGAGAAGTGTGTTCAACAGCAACTAAGCCAGCACATCAACAACTTTCCCCTACTAGATGACTTCCAATCTGGATTTAGACCAGGGTACAGCACCGAAACTGCTATGCTCCATATCATGGACGATGCCCTCCAAGCCCTAGACCAAGGCAAAACCTGCCTTCTAATCCTCCTTGATCTATCCTCCGCCTTCGATATGGTCAACCATGAAAAACTACTTGAACGCCTCAAACTCAGGATGGGTCTGGATGGCGTGGTGCTAGAATGGTTCAGGTCCTTTCTCCACAACCGCTCTCAGAGATTCCTCATCAACGGCAAACTATCAGCTTCCACCCCGGTCTCTGTCGGAGTCCCCCAAGGTTCAACCCTCTCCCCCACCCTCTTTAACCTTTACCTAGAGCCAGTCACCGAAGTTCTCCGCTCCGCCAACATCTCCTACCATATGTATGCGGACGACACCCAAATATACATCAACATCTCCTCGCTCAATGAGATCCTCTCCCTGAACGAGACCCTGAAACTAACTGTCCAATGGCTAGCCAATAACCAACTCAAACTGAATGCAAAGAAAACTGAATTTCTCCTAATCCCCCCATCAAAATCCAACCCGGAGATTCAGATGTGGATTAAGGCCATCACAACCCTGAACTGCCCACCGACCATTGTGGACTCTGCCAAATCCCTGGGCATAATCCTCGACAGTAACCTCAATATGAGAGACCACATTAACTCGATGGCCAAAGCAGCCAGATTCCACCTGAGCTACCTCTGGAAGCTGAAACCTTTCATTGATGCACCGGACTTAAAAATGGCAGTTCAAGCACTTGTTGTCTCCAGACTGGAATACGGCTGTTCCACACTCACAGGATTATCTAAGACCTCCTTATCGCCTCTAAAAGTCAGCCTCAACGCGGCTGCCAGACTACTCACAGATACCAGGAAGTTTGACCACATCTCTCCACACATGAAAGCACTGAACTGGCTCCCCCTGGAGGCCAGAATCCAGCTGAAATTGGCTTGCACTATACACAAGGCTCTATACACAATCTCCCCTGCTTATCTGGCACAGTTAGTGATATCCAGAGGAAGCAGGAACTCTAGGTCTGCCAGAAACCTCCTGCTCCAACCTGCCTCCTTTAAAAAAAAAAAAGAACCTACAACAGGGCGTTCACCGGAACAGCACCAAGAATTTGGAACTCTCTCCCACCTTCATCAGGAAAATCCCTCATCTAGCACACTACAAAAATGAGACCAAAACCTTCCTCATGGGTAAATTCGTCGCCTAAGGCCTGCCCGCAACCACCTCATTGAGCGGGACTAATCTATGACTACCGCCTTCTCATATCACAAACTCCCACGACGAGAACATTTGGAAACTTGTTTTTGCTTCTGACTCTGACGATGATTGTAACCATACATGTTGATCCTGTTTGTCCCTGCCCCTTAATCATTTTGTTTATTCTACAATGTATACCGTGTAAAGTGCTCTGATACCCTCACGGGTCATGTTCGCGCTCTATAAAACACAAAAATAATAAATAATAATAGTAATGTGCATAAAAGTGACTGAGTGAAATGTTTAAGATTTCGCTCAGCCCCTTTTGGGAGATGTTGCTGCGCCCTGAGGGGCAGCCACTGCCCACCACACCACAACCAGTACACCTACTTCTGGCGCAGGGCTTTAGAACATTGCACATCTCCCAGATGCATCACCTTGTCAATACCCAGCACCATGGCGCAAATGTTATGCGTCCACTGCGTCACAAAGGTGAAGCTACGGCGTCATGATATAAGCGCAAGGGACTTGTGAATCTGCACCGTGCATTTTTTGCTTGGTGCTTCATCAGATCTGTATTTGTTGTGTTACATGGCGATTGTGACAGTGGGGCACTCCATTTCCTGTCCCAGGTGGCTATGTTTATGTAAGGGGTGTGTGTGACAGGCCGTGCTGGTAGCTTGAGTCTGATTTGCAACTGGGCGTCCCTCGTGGAGTGGCTGTCCCCCCATGGAGCATGCTGCCATGACAGTGGTTGTGAGTTCCTGTGCAAGATATCTGACCTTGCTGTCCTGGTGTTAGTGTTTGCACTGGTCACAGGAGGGCCTTGTGCTGCATACACCAGGGCCCAGTGTCAGCTATGTTGTCAGTACTTTCACACTCCCTGTACATTGAGCATGGTGCATGGGTGTGTACCTGGGCCATATGGGATGAGTGCAATTGGGCATTTGCGTTCACAGTATTGTTGATATGATTGCACCCTCCTACCCTCCCCCTTGCACCCTTCTCACCCTATCCCTTGCAGCCTTCTGGTCCTCTCCCTTGCACTCATCTGGCCCTACCACTTGCACCCACCCCCATACTGTTGGCCACTGCTAGGAGTCCTCTGCACCCACCCCCATTCTGTTGGGCAGTGCTGGGAGTCCTCTGCACCCACCACTCATATGTCTGGACACTGCTGGGAGTCCTCTTCACCCACCCCCATTCTGTTGGGCAGTGCTGGGAGTCCTCTGCACCCACCCCTCATATGTCTGGCCACTGCTGGGAGTCCCCCCATGTTACATGAGGTGTTTGTATACTCTTAAGACTCTACGTCTCCTTCAATTCCATGTACTCCCACTGGTGGTAGGAGGGCCATGACCTTCCCCTCCAGGGCTGGTACTGTGCTGGTCTGCGGGGACCAACACCTCCAGTGTACTGGCTCTGGGCGTAGTCCTCATCCATCTTCCGCTTCACCATCCTCCGCAGATTGTACCACCTGTTCTGGTAATCCCTCCTGGTGCGCCTGATGGGTGCAACAGCATTGACCCTATTGACGATCCTCTCCCACAGCCGTGTTTTGTCAGCTATGCTGGTCTGTCTGACCAATGCGCCAAACAGCTGTGGCTCAACTCTGATGACTTCATCTGCAAGGATCTTCATCTCCTGGTTTGTGAACTTTGGATTCTTTTGTGCAGACATGTTGTGGGGTGAATGTGATTGGGGGTGACGGTGTGTATGGATGGGGGTGTGGGTCTGAATGTGAAGGGGGTGTGTGGGTCTGAATATGATTGGGGGTATGTGTGAAGGTGGATGTGTGCAGTTGTTGGTGTGTTGTCAGTCTCGGTAGATAAATGGGTATGTTGCAAAGGATGCTGGTTTGTGTGTGTGAGCACTTTTTATTGGTCCATTTGTGGGTGTGGCTTAGTTTGAATTTTTGGTGGGTGTGTTATAAGGGGTGGGTCTGAATTGGGCCCTCTGTTTGCCAGTTTGGATCTGGCCAGGACATTGATTTGCAATGGTTTGTACACAGGAGGCATGTTTTGTGGTGTTGTGCGACTCATTTGTACCCTCCTTGTGCTGTTTTAGGGGTACGCGTGCGCTTCGTTGAGGGGGGTTTGTTTCGTAATTTATTGTGTAGCTCTCTCATACGCGATATTTGTACAGGGTACGCGTGCACTTCGTTGAGGGGGGTTTGTTTCGTAATTTATTGTGTAGCTCTCTCATACGCGAGGTTTTTATGGGGTACACGTGCGCTTCGTTGAGGGGGGTTTTGTTTCGTAATTTATTGTGTAGCTATCTCAAACGCGACGTTTTTACAGGGTACGCGTGCACTTCGTTGAGGGGGTTTGTTTCGTAATTTATTGTGTAGCTCTCTCATACGCGACATTTTTACGGGGTACACGTGCGCTTCATTGAGGGGGGTTCATTTCGTGATTTATTGTGTAGCTCTCTCATACTCGATGTTTTTACGGGGTACGCATGCGCTTCGTTGAGGGGGGGTTCGTTTTGTATTTGATTGTGTGGCTCGCTCATACGCGATGTTTTCCGTACAAATCACAGTTCATACGCAACTACGTTTTCCCGTATGAATCGCGGTTTCGGTCCTCGGACCGGATCGTACTTTGCGGGTCGTACAGCATGTTTACAAATCATACGGTTCACTTCCCGAGTCCGTATCGTAAGGATCTTCGCTTGTTTTTCGTACGGCTCGAAAACATTCGGACGTAATTTTGGGAAACGGATCGTACTAGGTGATTCGGACGGGTTTGTATGATTCGTACGGCAACAGATACGAATACGAATCATCGGACGGTTTTCTTTCCCAAATCGGAATCGACCCCTAAAAGTTAAAATATCCCAACCCACCTTAAATGTATTTATTGAATATGTATTAAAATACAATAGAACATTGGAATGTTGAACATTCCTCTGAAGACATGAAGTGTTCTATTCTTCTAATTACTGGTAGAAGCCCCGAGAGCAACATTTCAATGTTTTTTTTCATTTCCCAGCTGTTGCTGTGAACAAGGCCTCTAGAAGCCCGATTGGATTTAAACCACCGGGCTCCGAGATGCATTTGTTTTTACTAATTAGAACATTCTGCTCTCTAGGGGCGGAGTGTTCTAATAGCCTTAGAACCCTTCATAGCGGTCTCTACTGGTCATTAAAGGCCTGCTCCTTTGTTAAAGGCGCTCGCATTCGGCCCGGGCCTTTAATGGCAAGTAGAGCCTGCGATGTCGGGCTCAAAGGCTATATTAAACTTTAAGTATAGATGTGTTATAATAATACAAATCATTTCACACACATTTTAAAATTGATTATGATTCAAATATTAAAACTCCTTTCTTACTTTTATTAATATAGTAAATTATTTCATATATATATATATATATATATATATATTATATATATATATATATATATATATATATATATATATATATATATATATTACCTACTGGCGGTCGCCAGTAGGTATATATAGTTAGGATTTTTTTCCTATGGGATTTTTGAAAATTCTATGTCGAATAATTTTGGCGTTTGAGGATGGAATTGGCTGAAATTTTCAGAAAAATGGAACATTTTGTTTCTGAGCAGCCCCTGAAAATTTGGGGGGGTTTCGTCAAGGGGGGGGTGAGAAAAAAGGGGGGTCCCAAAACGCGTTTTTCCCATGCAATTTTCCATAGGGCGGTTGGACTCACTTTTAGCTCGAACGGCTAAATGGATTTCCACGAAACTTGGCAAAATTGTAGATATTGTTTGCCCGATGTGCCTTTGCTAGGTCTCAATATATGTGCTCCAGTGGATTTTGATAAATTAACCTTAAAAAAAATATATATATCTGTAACAGCGCTCCGGTTAGCGCCCCGGTTCGCGTACCTGACGCGTAACGGAACTTCGCGAAGCGAAGCTGATTGGCTCTCCGGTGTCTGTCAACATTCTAAACAGTCCAGAGCGGCCGCCATCTTGTCTCTCGGTAGGATCGAGAGACAAGAGGTGAAGAAAAACGAAGGGGGAAATTAATGAAAGGGGGCAAGGTAGACCCCTCCTGACCCCCTAGGATTGATGAGGGGGCTATTAAAGGGTTTCGCGGGGCAAAAAATAAAAAAATTTAAAAATTCAGTTTTTTCGCGGTAGAGGCGCTACCCGGTACGCGAACCGGGTAGCTAACCGGTAGCGTAACGGGAGTCCGCCATCTTGTGTTTTGGTCGAATTTAATCACAAGATGGAGGAAAAACAATGTGGGAAATGGGTATAAGGGGGCACGGGTGACGTATCCTGACCCCCTAGGTTTTCTGAGGGTGGCCGAGGAGGCCCATGTGTGCGGGAAAACAAACAATTTTTTTTTCAAATTTTGGCAAAGTTGCGCAAACGGAACGTTTACCGGTTTGCGGACCGGGTCGCGGCACCAAATTGAGCTAACGGGAAGCTACCCGGTGCGCGGACCGGTAGCGAAACAAAAAAAAATATATATATATATATACATAAAAAAATTGTATTAAAAACATACAAAATATATTTTTCGATTTAAAGAAGAATTCATTTTAAAGCTTTTGATATTTGCTATTAAAAAACCATTGAAATTCACTGAAAAAACCATAGGTTATAGACCATATATAGTTAGGAATTAGCATTTACAAAACCTTGAAAATTCACTGAAAAAACCATAGGTTATACACCATATATAGTTAGGAATTAGCATTTACAAAACCTTATTTTACTCACACAAAACCATTGAAATTCGCATATATAGTTAGTTGCACTAACTATATATCGCGCACCCGCAATACACTGCTGATCATGTCACATATTAAATCATTCATGACATGGTCAGTGACATCACTGATGACATCACTGATGACATCTCAAATGACATCACTGATGACATCACTGATGACATCTCAAATGACATCACTGATGACATCACTGATGACATCTCATTTGACATTACTGATCACATCACTGATGACATCATTCATGTGATAATACGGTGAACCTCTTCAGACTCTAATATAACCTTAGATACACTCAGTGTAAACAGACACTCACAGACTGTCACTCATCCATGGAGTTACACACACACCTAGTCAGTCATGCAAAGAATCAATCACACCTCCATTTTCTCAACTACACAGTTATACACACCTTACTTATTCAAACATATACTAACACATATTTACTCTCTTATACAATCCCGGATACAAGTTCACAATGATCCATACAGCCACTCACACATTCACTGGCTCTTATGCACAGTTATTTATATATGTCAACTCTCAAATGTACTGTGTTTTACATATGTACTTACTTTGACATGTAGCACTGAGATATCCATTCACTCACCAATACACTCATGCACACAGTCAACCGCCCATACAGCTGTTTCCACATGCACTTTTGAACCCATACATCTAGTGAATCAACTGCTCACACATCTATGCACAGAGTCATACACCTCCCAGCCACCCACACACACACACTCAGTCTCCCATACAAATACTTGGGCAACCAATCAATAACCCATATAGTTACTCATATAGCTACTGATCAACACATGCAGCAGTTTACAGAACAACAGATATATTGATGCACAAATTAAGACAGTTTAGTCACTAACCCATGCACTCAGTGAGACACATTTAATCACTCACTCATACAGTCAGTCATGCACCTACTAAATCCTTCATCCAGACACTTATAAATCCACTCATTCTTCAATATTTAAGACATATTTTAACTTTACAGAAACATACAGTCACTGGATGTTGTCATCAGTGATGTCATCAGTGATGTCATTTGAGATGTCATCAGTGATGTCATCAGTGATGTCATTTGAGATGTCATCAGTGATGTCATCAGTGATGTCACTGACCATGTCATGAATGATGTAATATGTGACATGATCAGCAGTGGATTGCGGGTGCGCGATATATAGTTAGTGCAACTAACTATATATGCGAATTTCAATGGTTTTGTGTGAGTAAAATAACGTTTTGTAAATGCTAATTCCTAACTATATATGGTGTATAACCTATGGTTTTTTCAGTGAATTTTCAAGGTTTTGTAAATGCTAATTCCTAACTATATATGGTCTATAACCGTTTATTTTTTTCAGTGAATATATATATATATATATATATATATATATATATATATATATATATATATACATATATATATTAATTGAAAAAACCATAGGTTTCACACATGTTATAGTTAGCTGGACATTTCACTCATACAAAACCTTTGAAATTCCCCCGTTATAGTTAGTTCAGCTAACTATAACTCGCACGCCCGCAATGCACTGCTGATGACGTCACATATTACATCACTCATGACATCATTGATGACATCTCAAATGACATCCCTGATGACATCACTGATGACATCATCCAGTGTATGTGGGTCTTTCTGAAAAATAAATATTTTTTATATATGTATATCTAAAGGTCGATGGAGGAATAAATGGGTAAATAAGTGTCTAAATGGATGTTTTTTTTTGTAAAATTGATTGGTTAACTGACTTATTAAGTGTATCTTAGTGAATACATATATTAGCGAGTAATGTTTAAATATTTAAATACATGTATCAGTGTCTCACTTTCTGTATAAGTGGCTGCATGGGTTGGTGAGTAGCTACATGAGTGTGTATATGGGTTATTATATGTTTTTTTGAGTATCAGTATGAGTGTCTGTATGGTTTGGTGGGGGGTATTACTTAGCGCATAGATGCTTGAATGACTGACTCACTGTTTGTATGTGTTTTGAAGACAGCATGTGTGCAGGACTGTATGAGTGTGTGTATGGATGTGTTACTGAGTGAATGACTGTCTCAATAGTATCTTTATGAGTAATTACATATGTTTTAATCTAGTATATGTGAGTATTGATGTATATAAGTGAGTATATGTGAGAGTGAGAGATTGGAAGAGTTCCTGTTTAAATAAGTATGTGTTTCTATAAGTGATTGTTTAAGAGAGTAAGTATGTGTAAGTTTCAGTAGAAGTAAGTCAGTCAGTCAGTCAGTCAGTCAGTCAAAGCTTTTATTTTCGGTTAAAAACCATAAAAAGACAATTTACAATTTCATAGTCTAGTTTAAAAAAGAAAGAAGTTAAAACCTGTTTAAAAAAACAGAATAAAAACTGTATCATAAAATGTACAAAAGGATAATAAAAGCAATACAGTACAGTACACCCATCTCATGATAACAGATAAAGAATAGTAGATAGGGCCCCACACAATGAATACCTCTACCATGATCAAGGGAGGAACCCTTAGCTGTTGGAAAGTGTTTTTGGACTTCCTTTTAAAATAGCACATCTAATATGCCACATGGATATAAGGAACCTTGATGTTGCAAACACAGTCAAGGCTGTGGTGTCCGTTCTTAGAATTCTCAGCACTACCCTAAAGTCTCTGAGACCCCTGGACCTGCAATACTGAACTATCCATTTGGCCCTCACACAAGTAAGTGTGGTAGTGTGTGTATAGCTGTATATGCAAATTAATGGATGTTTGATAGTTTATTTGCATGTGTGAGTATGTGTGTGAGTAACTCTATGGATGACTGTCGGTGTGTAACAGGATGTATAGGTGTATCAGTACATATGATGAGTGAGTACATGTATGAGTGACTGTATAGAACTGTTAGTGAATGAGTGGATGTGTATATAGATGGTGGAATTACTGAATAGGTTGATGTAACTGGTAATGGTATCTCCATTTTGTTGAAAATGTTAGTTTCTATTTTTGAATGTGTGTATCAAAGGTTATATTACGCTGAGAGGAGGTCTGCCACTCTTTCACACTGGATGATGTCATCAGTGATGTCATTTGAGATGTCATCAGTGATGTCATGAGTGATGTCACTGACTTTTTTTTTTTCTTTTTTTTTTTGAAAGTTCAAGACAATTTGGTACATATCAAAACATGACAATATACAAAAGATTATAGGAATATAAAATAAAATAAAAGCAGGGGCACTTAGAATATGGTAAAGAGTGAATGTTAGATATAAAACAGGGATTTAGGAGAAGAGTAGTAAAAATGACAGAGTCGAGGGAATGATGATCATACCAACAAGACTTATAAAGGCCCGCATCTTGATAACTGCCATTTAGCCACTGGCGCCCAAATCCGTATCCCCATTTCCCTAGATTTAGATCCCTTTAGAGCATAAAGTTCTGACTCTATATTATGAATCCCCAACATCCTACACATCCACATTTGGAAAGTCGGGGCCTCGACATCCTTCCAAGCAGCGGCGATTAGTATTCTAAAAACCGCAGTTGATATAAAGATGAGTGCCTCACACTCAATAGTTAAAACTAGTTTAGCATCACCACCAGTTATTAAAAGTGTTGGGGATAGGTCTATTTTGACATCTAGCAGCCCCTCTAAAAAAGCTGCAATTTCCTTCTTAATGGGAGCTAATTTACTACTGCTAGAAAACATGTGTACAATATCAGCTGGCCCGTTCCCACACCTAGGGCAGTTGTTGTCCACCCTCTTGCCCCAATCGAATAATTTCGCCGGTGTATAATATAAGTTAAATAGGGTCTTAAAGTGCTGTGCTCTTAGATTTGAGGATCGCAGGAACCTTTTATCCATTATAATAACTTTGTCCAGGTCAATATCTGGATCGCCTAATTTTGAGGCCCAAGCTGACTCTGTCTTAATCATGTCATCAGGGAGTGCTTCAATCAATAACCTGTATATTTCCCTTATTTTACAGCCACCCCCCTTCATGTAGTCTAATAGTGCGCATTTTTTGGATATATTTATACAGGGTCTTTTTGATTTTATTGTATTGACCAGCTGCATATACTTGAACTCTTGGCACCCTTGAAGTGAATAACGTAGTCTCAGAAGTTCTAGTGGTCTACATACGTCCTTTATCATTACTTGGCCTAAGGTGGTGATTCCCTGTATTTCCCAATGTCTCCATGACCCGTCACTGCTTAAATGGGGAAATAGTCCTGACTTCCAAAGTAGAGTATGTTGATTATACCTTGGAATACCCTGGTTTTTCTGTACAGAAGTCCATAGCCCCCAAGCGTCTTCCAATATTTTCAAGCCTGACGCTTTAAAATATCGTTTATCAAATTTTCTCAACAAAACCCTGTGTGCTTCACTTCCAAGGGCCAGCTGAAAGAAGGAGGGGATATTTCCCTGAGTATACCTAATGTCATCAGGGAAGAAAAGTAGAGCCATATCTGTGAGCAAACAAGACCAGTTATAAAGCCTGAGGTTTGGTATTCCCAACCCACCCCTCTCCTGGGGAAGGGACATCAGCTTGCTTGATCTCCTCACTTTACCATATTGCCACACAAAATTCATAAAGATAGCCTCAATTTCCTTGATCACTAAGTCATCTATCTTATATGGAATAGACCTGAATTTGTATAAGATTTTCGGGAACATTGTCATTTTAATGACATTGGCCCTACCTATTATTGACAAGCGGAGCGTATCTATCCGTTTTAGATCTAGTTTCATTTTTATCAATAACGGAGCAAAGTTATCTCTAATAACATCCCTTGGCTGAGCCTTGATTATTATTCCTAGGTATGTTACAGAGTCAACGTATCTTTCATCACGTTTAACTATGTTTCTGGAACATAATACCTGCGTCTTTGCCTCATTTAGACGATAACCGGATACTTTCCCGAAGTTAGATGTGATATTAACTATTTCCCTCATGGAGCTGTCGGGGTCCGTGGTGGTTATGGCTAGATCGTCTGCATATGCGAGGACCTTAGTATGGAAACCGTTAATAGTAATTGGCTTGATTCTGTTATTATTCATTATGAGGGTAATTAGAGGGTCTATATATAGCGCAAAAAGGATAGGTGAACACGGACACCCTTGTCTCGTCCCCCTTGTTATATGGATCTGATCTGAGCTCTCACCCATAAGTTGAATGCTTGCAGTGGGATTAAAATACATAGCCCGAATTGCCTTTAAGAATCTGGGGCCAAATCCTCTATCTTCCATCACTCTCCACAAAAAGCTCCACCTGACGCGGTCAAAGGCTTTTTCCGTGTCAAGGAGGACCATTGCGGCCCCCCCCTCCCCGGCAGCATAGATGTCAAACAATGTGATAGCTCTTTTTATGTGATCAGTCGTACCCCTGCCCGGAACGAAACCGTGCTGCCAGGGAGAGACCAGGGTCCCAATGATCCTCCCCATTCGCGTTGCCATAATTTTTGCATATAGTTTATTATCACTGTTTATTAGTGATATTGGTCTATAGGAGCCTGGGCTTTCCTCCGGTTTGCCTCTCTTATGAAATACCACAATATTAGTTTTAGTCCATAATTCCGGTATTACTCCTGTATTTACAACTCCATTAAATAAATCCAATAAAAGAGGTGATGTTTCTTCTATCAGATGTTTATAGACCTCCAAAGGTATAGCATCGGGCCCTGCTGCCTTGCCTGCTGCTAGATCTTGTAGTGCCTCTAACAATTCGTCCATAGTGATATCCTGTTCTAGAATGTCTTTTTCGATCGATGTGAGTTTTGTGCCACTTTCCGGCCAATTTACATCTGGGTCCTCAGTGTCCAATTCTTCCTTATATAGGTCTTGGTAAAATCTTCTAAAGACATCAAGGATTTCGACTGGTTTTTTGAAGATTTGGCCCCCCTCTTCAATCTTAGTGATAATATTCTTAGATGTAGCCTGTCTTATACGTCAAGCCAATTCTCTGCCTGCCTTTTCACCGGTTTCGTACACCCTTGCCCTCTGGGTATGATATTCTGCAGCAGCTTTCTTAGCCAGTTGCTTTTGTATTTCGGCCTTTAAACTGTTCAATCGTTCCATACTCTGAGTATCCCTATTTCCCTGGCACACATCCCTCCTATGTCGTTCCTCTGCCTCTGCCAGTTTACCCAGTAGATGCGCTCTCTCTTCCTTCACTTCTTTTCACTTGCAGGCAGTGTAACTGATTGTCTCCCCCCTCAAACCTGCTTTAAAGCTATCCCAAACAGCAATGCGAGAGGCACTATACCTGTTAGCATTAAAGAACGATTGGGACCAATCCTTTACGCGCGCTATATAATTACTGTCAGCTAATAGCTTTCTGTCAAAAGTCCAGGGTCTGGCTTTTTTTTTTATTGATGGCGATCGATAAGACTAGGGGGTTGTGATCTGATATTAGCATCGGAAGCATTTCTATTTCCACATTAGGAAGATGAGTAGCCGATATCATGAAATAATCCAGCTTTGTGTGCCTATTAAATGGGTGTGAGAAGTACGTGTGACCTGTCTCATCTTTTTTTAAACTCCCCCACACATCCCTCAGCCCATGAGATTGCATTATAGAGGACACTGCTCTAAATACCCGGGGTTTACGACCTGTATAAGGGGCATTGCTATCAAAGTTTGCTGAGATATTAAAGTCACCCAACATTACTATAGGGACTGGCCAATTGGTTAACTCCCTCTCTAAATTGTCCATCACGCCCGGATCATCCAAGTTAGAGCCATATACTGAACATATAGTTATGCCTAAATTCAGCTCGCATATTGCCCATCTTCCGAATACATCAGCCGTACAGTTTTTTACCCCCCCTAGATCTACCCTACCAATAATTGCTACCCCTTTGATCATTGATGTCTGTGATGAACAAGACAAAATTTCAAACCCCCTTAGATTTAGCCAATGCCTCTTTTTCCAGGGTAGGTGGGTTTCCTGTAGGCAGAGAATATCGGCCCCTATTATTTTAACGTACTCTTCAAGCCTGCCCCTCTTTTTCCAATTATTCAAACCCCCTATGTTCAGGCTGACTATCCGGAGTCTAGACATCGCCCTGCGTGGAGTTTGACCACCATACCAACCAATTTAGTGCCCTCCTGAATATATCATTGAAATTCTGATTTCCTTCCAACCTTTCAAGTATATTAATACACATATTCATTGTCTGAACTTTCTTTTCTTTTGCTTTTCCCCCCTCCTGCCCCGCCCTCTCTCCCCTACCGAACCCCTCCCCCAAACCCCTCCCAAACCCCCACCCTAGTAGAGCGCGCAGACTAAGTCTGTGCGTGTGATGGATGCAGCCAAGCAGTGAACTCAATATATACCTTTACTAAACCCTACCTCTAACACAAAACCTAAACCGACAGGATGTCACCCCAGAAAATCATCAGAAAGCTAACCGCAAAAAAAACACAAAAACCACAAAAAACATAATTCGCCCTTAGTAACCTGTATTCTGCCAGTATTCTCCTTCTCCTGGATTTCATCATACTAATTTTCTCAAAAATTTTAAAAACTGATAAGTGAGGGCAAGAGAGACTGTCATACTTAAGTAAAGTTGTTTCTATACTGAGTCCAAGAAGTCTCGAGCTGTGATTTCTGAGGAGAAATATATTGTCTTACCAAGATGGAGTACCTTCAGCTGGGCTGGATTAATGAGATAGACCTGCATTCTTTTGTCCTGGAAAGGCTTGATTAATTGTCTTAATCTCCAACGCCTTTCGACGGTGGTGTGGCAGAAATCGGGCCTTACGAAGAAAGAACCCCCCTCGAAAGCTCTTTTAGCGTCTGGTCTTGCCTTCTCCGCAATAGATTGCCTCAGCAGAAAGTTCCCTATGTAGATCAGGATTGCTCTAGGCTTGTCTTCCGCTCTAGCATTCTGCCTCTGTCTGAACGGTGTCCGATGCGCTCTCTGAATTTCAGTAGTCCAGTTCCACCCGGCGATATCTGGAAAAGCTTTCTCAAAGACTTTGACAATAAAGGTCTTAACATCTTGCCCTTCACAGCCTTCCGGAATCCCAAGGACTCTAAGGTTATTCCTTCTTAGCCTATTTTCTAAATCTTCCAGCTTCCACTGGATGTCTTGTGCTTGTTCTCCAAAAGACTCCACTCTGGAGGTGGCGGCTGCCGCCTCGGCTTCGCTAGCGACTATCCTCTCCTCCAGATTCGAGACCCTGTCCCCTACATTGACACAGGCTTTTGAGAGTTTTCTAACCACTCCTTTCATTTTTCGCATTGCTGCTTGGGCCTTGAGACTATCTGATCTTGTCTCTTCCCGATGCGCTGTTACTCCTTGATGAATGGATTCCATCATTATCATCATCTGCGCCAATGAGATTTGTGGGGCCTCCTGACTCTGTGCCTTGCTGGGCCCCTGATTTGGTTCTCCTTGTGGTGATGTTGTTAAGGAATGATCCCATGTTAATAGTACTTGACTTTCCTTTTGGACTGTGACTTTAACGGCCGTCGATGGTAGACCCGACTCTAGGTCACTATCTGTTTCCGGATTGCTAGCATCAATATCCGAGCTTTGCAGATCATCATCCTCCGACCAGTCAGCCTCTTCCGCAACAGAATAAAAACATTCACTAGGGGTCTTCTCCTTTTCCTTTTCTTTCTCGCTCGCATCCCTCTGATTAACGTTTGTTATTAGTTGCCCTTGCGCACCTGGGGTCACCATGTCCACCGCAGTTTCTCTAGTTGGGTCAGGTAAAGCTGACAGGGCAGAGCCATCTTTCAATCCACCTGTAGTCTCTCCCCCTTGTCCGACCTGATCATGTTCGTGGTCGACATTAACATCCGCAGTGTTTAGATCGGTATGTTGCACCGCCTCGCCTTCTGGGGGAGCGATCACCTTTTCATTATTTGGAGCTGGGGTTTGAGCTTCCTTGCTAGTATCATTCTCAGCAGCCATCTCATCTAAAGTTGGCGGCACCGTCTTACCCTGTGCGCCATTTTCAATAGAGGTCCCACCACCAGACTCAGGGTTTGACTGTAATTGTGGTTGTAAATCTGGCACTTGTACTTGTTCTTGTACTTGCTCCAACTCCAACTCCAACTCTGGTGCGGGCTCCTCGGCCTCCTCAGTGATTGATAGCGAGGTGGTTACTACTTGGGCCGCAGTTGCTTTAAGTTTCTTTTCCTTACGGTTCAGCATTTCAACAACACTTATGGTGGCAGTAGTGGCTGTGGAGGCAGCTTGTCTCGTCCTGGCCGATGGTGGCCTCCTCTCTTTAGGGGTGCCCTGCCCTTGGCTCTGTGTAGATACCTTTGCCCGACCCCCAGACTCAGCTTCAGAAAACGCTACCTCGACATTCAGAGTAGCATTCTCAACGTTTGTGGAGTCACTGATTGCACCGGGATTCTCAGCCACATTCCTTTTCCTTACAGGCGGCTTACCTCCGGTGTTGATTTTTAGTGCCATGCGTGAGGGTGGATGCCGTTTCTCGCTGCTCTTGCTGCTCTGCCTCCCTTGTCTGCAGTCCTTGAGCCGCGCTCTCACCTCTCCTCTAACTCCGCGAACTTTATTTTACTCACACAAAACCATTGAAATTCGCATATATAGTTAGTTGCACTAACTATATATCGCGCACCCGCAATCCACTGCTGATCATGTCACATATTACATCATTCATGACATGGTCAGTGACATCACTGATGACATCACTGATGACATCTCAAATGACATCACTGATGACATCACTGATGACATCTCAAATGACATCACTGATGACATCACTGATGACATCTCATTTGACATTACTGATCACATCACTGATGACATCATTCATGTGATAATACGGTGAACCTCTTCAGACTCTAATATAACCTTAGATACACTCAGTGTAAACAGACACTCACAGACTGTCACTCATCCATGGAGTTACACACACACCTAGTCAGTCATGCAAAGAATCAATCACACCTCCATTTTCTCAACTATACAGTTATACACACCTTACTTATTCAAACATATACTAGCACATATTTACTCTCTTATACAATCCCGAATACAAGTTCACAATGATCCATACAGCCACTCACACATTCACTGGCTCTTATGCACAGTTATTTATATATGTCAACTCTCAAATGTACTGTGTTTTACATATGTACTTACTTTGACACGTAGCACTGAGATATCCATTCACTCACCAATACACTCATGCACACAGTCAACCGCCCATACCGCTGTTTCCACATGCACTTTTGAACCCATACATCTAGTGAATCAACTGCTCACACATTTATGCACAGAGTCATACACCTCCCAGCCACCCACACACACACTCAGTCTCCCATACAAATACTTGGGCAACCAATCAATAACCCATATAGTTACTCATATAGCTACTGATCAACACATGCAGCAGTTTACAGAACAACAGATATAATGATGCACAAATTAAGACAGTTTAGTCACTAACCCATGCACTCAGTGAGACACATTTAATCAATCACTCATACAGTCAGTCATGCACCTACTAAATCCTTCATCCAGACACTTATAAATCCACTCATTCTTCAATATGTAAGACATATTTTAACTTTACAGAAACATACAGTCACTGGATGTTGTCATCAGTGATGTCATCAATGATGTCATTTGAGATGTCATCAGTGATGTCATCAGTGATGTCATCAGTGATGTCATTTGAGATGTCATCAGTGATGTCACTGACCATGTCATGAATGATGTAATATGTGACTTGATCAGCAGTGGATTGCGGGTGCGCGATATATAGTTAGTGCAACTAACTATATATGCGAATTTCAATGGTTTTGTGTGAGTAAAATACCGTTTTGTAAATGCTAATTCCTAACTATATATGGTGTATAACCTATGGTTTTTTCAGTGAATTTTCAAGGTTTTGTAAATGCTAATTCCTAACTATATATGGTCTATAACCTATGGTTTTTTCAGTGAATATATATATATATATTCACTGAAAAAACCATAGGTTATAGACCATATATAGTTAGGAATTAGCATTTAAAAAACCTTATTTTACTCACACAAAACCATTGAAATTCCATATATAGTTAGTTGCACTAACTATATATCGTGCACCCGCAATCCACTGCTGATGATGTCACATATTACATCATTCATGACATGGTCAGTGACATCACTGATGACATCACTGATGACATCTCAAATGACATCACTGATAACAACATCCAGTGATTTTATGTTTCTGTAAAGTTTAAATATGTCTTACATATTGAAGAATGAGTGGATGTATAAGTGTCTGGACGAAGGATTTAGTAGGTGCATGACTGACTGTATGAGTGAGTGATTAAATGTGTCTCACTGAGTGCATGGGTTAGTGACTAAACTGTCTTAATTTGTGCATCATTATGTCTGTTGTTCTGTAAACTGCTGCATGTGTTGATCAGTAGCTATATGAGTAACTATATGGGTTATTGATTGATTGTCCAAGTATTTGTATGGGAGACTGAGTGTGTGTGTGGCTGGCTGGGAGGTGTATGACTCTGTGCAGATCAATGTGTACTTATATCAATGATTGTATAACAAGGTAAGTATGTGTTAGTATATGTTTGAAAATATAAGGTGCTCTATGTTTAACTGTATAGACAAGAAAATAGAAGTGTGATTGATTCTTTACAGGACTGACTAGGTGTGTGAGTAACTCCATGGATGAGTGGCAGAGTGTGAGTGTCTGTATAGGTGTATGAGTGCATATGATAGTGTTGTAAAGATGAGTGATTGTATGTATGAATGATTGTATGGGTGAATGAGTGAATGTGTGTGTAGACGTAGGAATCAGTGAGTACATATGTAGTAACTAGTATTGGTGTGTCAATGGTTTCAAAAATTATACTCTGTATTTAACACTGGGTGAAACAGAGGTTATATTAAAATATGAGGAGATGCATTGTATTGTCACATGAATGATATCATCAGTGATGTGGTCATTGATGTCAAATGAGATGTCATCAGTGATGTCATCAGTGATGTCATTTGAGATGTCATCAGTGATGTCATCAGTGATGTCACTGACCATGTCATGAATGATGTAATATGTGACATCATCAGCAGTGGATTGCGGGTGCGCGATATATAGTTAGTGCAACTAACTATATATGGAATTTCAATGGTTTTGTGTGAGTAAAATAAGGTTTTTTAAATGCTAATTCCTAACTATATATGGTCTATAACCTATGGTTTTTTCAGTGAATTTTCAAGGTTTTGTAAATGCTAATTCCTAACTATATATGATCTATAACCTATGGTTTTTTCAGTGAATTTCAATGGTTTTTTAATAGCAAATATCATAAGCTGTCGAATGTCAAGTACGTGGTAAGTGAAAACATTTTCGTGTTTATGCACACTGATCTGCTTTGAATGGTGCCCCCCCCCTCATTTCTATTAGGAGTACTCTCTCTTTGCACATAGTGAAGGGTAGTTAACGCAGGCCTTTGCCCCCGTTGTAATACGTCGTGCCTGCTTCTCTCTCCATTTGATTGATTGTTATCCAAGTATTTACTGTTTTAGAATTGGTTCTCTTTGGTTCATTCTCTATTTACAAACAAACACAGAGTCGCAATACATTGTTTAGTCTTTGCAGATAACGAAAAATCGTGTAAAAAAAAAAGAAAAGGAATCGAGCAAAATCAGTAGGCCACTAACGGGATCTCTTTTTGACCTCGCTAAAATAGAAACATTAGGAACAACCCCTCATGACAAATACAAAACTAGTGAAATGAACTGAACTCCACACAATGATGGCTGCAAAACAGCTCGGCTCCGCCACCCACCCCGCCCAAAATAACGATAAAGAGCGGCTGCCATGATTGGTTGCGGAATGGCCACGACGGAGCTACGAAATGGTACTGCTCTCATGCTAACCCCAGCTTCAGTCTGAAACATCCAGAAACACTGTAGACTACCAATTCGATCAGTTCCGGTAGCGCCCCAATGTAACCCGGTAGAGAAGAACTAGCCCTCCCCTCTTTGACTGATGGTTCTTGTTGCCTGTCCCTTCTGTTGTCATTTAACAGAACTATTTAGCCTGCTGAAAGGGGTTGTGTTCCGACCGCTGGTTGGTGGAGACATTTTGACTATATTCTGGACCTGCGTTGTCGCGTAATGCGTCATATGACGCGCCGCGTTAGCGCATCCGGAAGTCATCCGGGGCGCGCAGCGCGTAACGTAAGCATAACAAGTCATGTGACTTGTTAATAAAACTTTTCATTGGTTCATTTTACTTTTCTTATTCTAATGATGAAAGGCTTGGTCATATGACCTAAAAATTACGCTTTTTATTACTTCCGAACATTATTTTTTCTTAAATATATGTTATAATGTTCCAGGCTAATGTACTTTCCCGGAAAATTTACAACTGTCCTGCAAGTAAAATATATTTTTTTTTCGAGAAAAAGAGCGTTTCTTCGTCCCATGACGGAGCCGTTGAGCAAAAGAGGGTCGACCTGCTGTCTTAGTCGCCGATACGCCTGAATATGAGATTCTTATCGATCACTTTATGTTGCAGGAATAGAAAACACAACAGCCCTTGACCATTTATCTTTACTGCGTTCCTTCGTATTATACCTTTTTCCCTTCATATAATTGGTCTGCTTTATTTCACTTGCCTTTTAATGATTCTAAAACAGTGACTATTATTAAAAACTTTACCAATGTATATACTACTACCATGTTTTCTTTTAAAAACCTTTATTGTGAAAATTTCATTATACAAATACGAGCCTATAACCACGTGGGCCGGCCACGGAGCAAACTGTAATCGTATATGATGAGTAGACATTTACACTGTAGAGGAACGTAACGGGCGGGCCATTAGGTTGCAAGAACTAAGGTGTCTAACAGTTACGGAATCGGTGGACGTACATTTTATAATTAAAATACGACAGGGCCAGTTACAATAAAATTATCTAGATATACATTTGCGGGCAAGTACCATGGGTGACGTTAATTCGAACTTTCAATAGTACAGTAATCAATAACACATCAGAACTTAATATCAATAGGGATGTCGAAATATTCAATCAATTCTCGTCCCCGCCCGCCATGTGCTTCAAAACTGCATACGTATCTCGTGATTTCAAGGTTCTGCAACCAGTACACAACAAGGAGTTACGAGTCCCATTTATTCCGGCGCCATTTTGGGCGAGGACGGGCAGGTCCAGGATATAGTCAAAATGTCTCTACCAACCATCGACTATGATGATGTTCATATGCTGTATTTATTAGAGTAACACTCATCTGTCCACATGAAATTAATTTGCCACAATCTAAACATGTCATTTTAATCTTTCCAAAGTTCTTCTAAATATTTGGGACCGTTTCCCTTGCCTCTGATGCTGTCAGTGCCACTTCTTTGATGAATGTACTAGCAGGTCAGGGGTTCTCCTCCAAATCTCTCTTTTATGCAGCACTATAATTAATTGGTGCCACCTCTCCATATGACGATGCATGGTATAGTTACCATAACTATATTTTTTTTCGGTTCCTCTGGAGAGTTCATCGTGGCAGATGAAGCGTGTAACGTACCGGGCATTTACCTTTTTTTGCATGTACAGGAAAGGAAAAAAAAATCGAGCGTCCGAGTTCTAAGGTGTCCCAGGGCCATTTTAGTGGACCAGGCCCAAATCCAAAGAACAGGCCGCCATTTTGAGAGTCCTGTTGCAGCCGCCTGTCACTGTAGCATCAAGAGCAGCCGAAACTCAGCTGAATGGCAACTGAAACGGTAAAGGGGCGCCCCACTACAGCAGACGAGCCTCCACCTAGGAAGGCCCGTTCACGCCGCCTCCCCCCCCCCTTCGGGCACCCCACGCCGTTATTCGGAGCAGTATTGTAGGATGGCCACACCAGTGTGGCAACTTGCTAGACATCACCTCGGTGGTAACCGAATCTCAACGCCTTGTGGTGTCTTCTATTCAGAAAACATTGTTATGCTGCCTTCGACCTATTCGCCGCAAGTGCGCACACAACTCAACTGCATAGCTTGCTAGACACCACCTCGGTGCCATCCGGATCTTGGAATCTCAGCGCCTTTTGGTGTCTTCTCTTCAGAAAATATTGTTGCGCTGCCTTTGGCCCCATTCGCACATCGGTCCGCTACTGACGCCATCTCACAGGCTAATGGGGCGCCCCACGCCGAGTTTCAGCATTGTAGGATGACCACACCAGTACAGCAACTTGCTAGACATCACCTCGGTGCCATCCGGATCTCGGCGCCCCACTGCAGATGAAGTGCCTCTCAACTATGAAACCACCACGGTGACATCCGGATCTTGGCGCGTTGTGCTGCCTTCGGCCTATTCGCACATCGGTCCGCTACTGACGCCATCTCACAGGCTAATGGGGCGCCCCACGCCGAGTTTCAGCATTGTAGGATGACCACACCAGTACAGCAACTTGCTAGACATCACCTCGGTGCCATCCGGATCTCGGCGCCCCACTGCAGATGAAGTGCCTCTCAACTATGAAACCACCACGGTGACATCCGGATCTTGGCGCGTTGTGCTGCCTTCGGCCTATTCGCACATCGGTCTGCTACTGACGCCATCTCACAGACTAATGGGGCGCCCCACGCCGAGTTTCAGCATTGTAGGATGACCACACCAGTGCACCTTACTAGACACCACCTCGGTGCCATCCGGATCTTGGCATCTCAGCGCCTTGTGGTGTCTTCTATTCAGAAAATATTCTTGCGCTACCTTTGCCCCATTCACACATCGGTCCGCTACTGACGCCATCTCACAGGCTAATAGGGCGCCCCACGCCGAGTTTCAGCATTGTAGGATGACCACACCAGTACAGCAACTTGCTAGACATCACCTCGGTGCCATCCGGATCTTGGCATCTCAACGCCTAGTGGTATCTTCCATACAGAAAATATTGTTGCGCTGCCTTTGGCCCCATTCGCACATCGGTCCGCAACTGACACCATCTCACAGGCCAACAGGGCGCCCCACGCCGACTTTTACCATTGTAGGATGGCCACACCAGTACAGCAACTTGCTAGACATCACCTCGGTGCCATCCGGATCTTGGCATCTCAGCGCCTTGTGGAGTCATTCAGAAAATATTGTTGCGCTGCCTTTGGCCCCATTCGCACATCAGTCTGCTACTGACACCATCTCACAGGCCAACAGGGCGCCCCACGCCGACTTTTACCATTGTAGGATGGCCACACCAGTGCCACAACTTGCTAGACACCACCTCGGTGCCATCCGGATCTTGGCATCTCAGCGCCTTGTGGTGTCTTCTATTCCGAAAATATTGTTGCGCTGCCTTTGGCCCCATTCGCACATCGGTCCGCTACTGCCGCCATCTCACAGGCCAACGGGGCGCCCCACGCCGACTTTCAACATTGTAGGATGGCCACACCAGTGCGGCAACTTACCAGACACCACCTCGGTGCCATCCGGATCTTGGCGCGTTGTGCTGCCTTCGGCCTATTCGCACATCGGTCCGCTACTGACGCAAACTCACAGGCCAACGGGGCGCCCCATGCCGACTTTCAGCATTGTAGGATGGCCACACCAGTGCTGCAACTTGCTGGACACCACCTCGGTGCCATCCGGATCTTGGCGCGTTGTATTGCCTTCGGCCTATTCGCACATCAGTCCGCTACTGACGCCGCCTCACGTGCCAACGTATTTTCTCCGCATTTTATACCTTATGCCGCATAACAGGTCATGTGACTTGTTTATAAAACTTTTCATTGGTTCATTTTACTTTTGGTTTCCTAATGATGGAAGGCTTGATCATATGACCTAAAAACAACACTTTTCATTGGAAGAAAACTTTTTTTTTTTCCTAAACGATGAAAGCCCCACCTTGTTTCTGGATGTTTCAGACTGAAGCTGGCGTCAGCATGAGAGCACCACCATCTCGTAGCTCCGTCGTGGTCATTCCGCGAGCAATCATGGCAACCGCTCCCCACCAGAAGCCTACAGGAGTCGGGGGCCCCCAAAACTTTTGATGAATCCTCAAGGCGGAGGGGACGCTTTCGAGAATGGGGTCCAAGACCTAGCAGACAAGCGTCCGATTTCCAAGGTGTCCCAGGGCCATTTCAGTGGACCAGGCCCAAAAAGGAAACAGCCTGCCGCCATTTTGAGAGTCCTGTGACAGCCGCCTATCGCTGCACCGCAAGAGTGGGCGCAACTCAGCTGAATTGCGGCTTTTGACACAGTGGACCAAAAACGGACGGAATGGCAACTGAAACGGTAAAGGGGCGCCCCACTACAACAGATGACACTCCACCTGGAGAGGCCCATTCACGCCGCCTCCCCCGGGGCGCCCCACGCCGTTATTCGGAGCAGCATTGTAGGATACCAAAACCAGTGCGGCAACTTACTGGACATCACCTTGGTGCCATCGTTCTGCTGCCTTGGAACTATTCGCACAACAGTTTGCTACTGATGACCCACCCCCCGCGACGCCCCACGCCGGAAATCTGGACGTTGTGCTGCGTTGGGACTATTCGCACAGCCGACCGCTACTTCGTTGTTTTTCCCTAAAAATGTTTATATGTTATTACTATTTTTGTTTTCTTGTATATATTTATAAGTTATTAAAGTTTTATAATCTTACTACTTTGTCGGAGTGCTATATATTTTTAATGTGACACATAATTGTAAAAACTTTGATGTACAAAGAGTCATCCCTGGAATCTTCCGCTTCAGGCTCGGTCCCCTCCCCAATCACAATACAGGATGGTTTTCAGATAATAGGAACGCGTCCGCTGTGACGGATCTCATCGAGTGTGGGCCTTGATCTACTATAACTCCTTTGAAGAGGGGTGATTCTTTACAGCTGGGGCCATAAACTACGTCTGCAGGGCTAGCTGATACCCTAGGACCGGCCTGGACAATCGGACACAGAGGAAAAGGAGTGTCAGAGGGTGCGGTAGTGAATAGGGCGAAAGGGAGGTGTCGGGCGGGCACAGGGTGTGATTCTCAGGGAAGAGCAGCGCAGATGGGGGGAGGTTTATTACCCATGCATAAGACAGAGAGCGGGGGTGACCACTGCCTGGGGGAGATGCTTGCGAGGGTGGGGAGCCATGCTAAGGATCGACAGCGTGCACAGAGTGGGTCTGGTCAAGGCATCTAAAATGGCTGCCGTGCACGACAAAAGTGTGGCATTTGAAAAAAGACAAGATGGCGCAGACAATGTTTTTCAACACTTCCTGATTTCCTTCAAATCGAACGTTAACAGACGTTGGGGCATATTACCAAAGTTAAGCGATATTTATCCCTAACGATGCTTAGCAACGATTTTTTTACCGCTAAGCATCGTCAGAAATTATCGCAGATAAACCTTGCTATTATCAAGGATTATCGCAAATACGATAAAAAACGACCGCAATGCATTAATATCGCTGAAAACTCAGCGATATTCATGCATTACCGAGCTAATGCTCTTAGCCATGTTATCCACCTCCCATTGGATAACATGGCTAAGAACTGCTCAGGGCAGGTGCTAGCTTTTGGAGATATTCGCGCTTATCTCGAATATTTCCAAAAGTTGATAATAGGAGATAGCGATGTTAGCGACTGTTTCCAGTCGCTAACATCTTGGCATGCCCACTTTGCATGTCATTAGTGATAAATATCACTCACATGCAAAGTGGGGCCCAAGATGGTCGCTATCTCCTACTAGCCGTCGCTAACTGGTGTTAGCAACAGCTAGGTAATACAGATATAATTTTATCTCCGCGAAGCGGAGCGCTGTTACAGATATATATCTTTTTTTGAACGTTAATTTCTCAAAATCCACTGAAGCACATATATTGAGACCTAGCAAAGGCACATCGAGCTACCAGTCCCTACAATTTTGCCAAGTTTCGTGCAAATCCATTCAGCCGTTCGATTATTATTATTTTTTTTTTTTTTGCCCCTCGGGCCCTTTTAAAACCTCCACATCAAACCTAAGAGGTCAAGGAGGATCTACTATGCCCCCTTATGGTCATTTGCCCCTTCGCTTTGGCCTCCTCTTGTCTCTCGATCCTACCGAGAGACAAGATGGCGGCCGCTATGGACTGTTTGCAATGTTTACAGACGCCGGAGAACCAATCAGCTTCGCAAACCTCCGTTACGCGAAGCGGAGCGCTGTTACAGATATATATCTTTTTTTGAACGTTAATTTCTCAAAATCCACTGGAGCACATATATTGAGACCTAGCAAAGGCACATCGGGCTACCAGTCCCTAATATTTTACCAAGTTTCGTGCAAATCCATTCAGCCGTTCGATTATTATTATTATTATTATTTTTTGCCCCGCGGGACCCTTTTAAAACCTCCACATCAAACCTAGGGGGTCAGCGAGGATCTACTATGCCCCCTTATGGTCATTTGCCCCTTCGCTTTGGCCTCCTCTTGTCTCTCGATCCTACCGAGAGACAAGATGGCGGCCGCTACGGACTGTTTGGAATGTTCACAGACGCCGGAGAACCAATCAGCTTCGCTTCACAAAGCTCCGTACCGCGAAAAGTCCGCGAACCGGAGCGCTGCCCGGTCCGCTGTTACAGATATATATCTTTTTTTAAACGTTAATTTCTCAAAATCCACTGGAGCACATATATTGAGACCTAAAAAAGGCACATCGGGCTACCAGTCCCTACAATTTTGCCAGGTTTCGTGCAAATCCATTCAGCCGTTCGGGCTAAAAGTGAGGCCAACCGCCCTATGGAAAACTCAATGTTAAAAACACGTTTTGGGACCCCCCTTTTTTCTCGGCCCCCCTTGACGAACCCCCCCAAATTTTCAAGGGCTGCTCAGAAACGAAATGTGCCATTTTCCTGAAAATTTCAGCCAATTCCGTCCACAAACGCCAAAGTTATTAGACATAGAATTTTCAAAAATCCCATAGAGAAAAAATCCTACCTATATATACCTACTGGCGACCGCCAGTAGGTAATATATATATATATATATATATATATATATATATATATATATATATATATATATATATATATATATATTAATTGAAAAAACCATAGGTTTCACACATGTTATAGTTAGCTGGACATTTCACTCATACAAAACCTTTGAAATTCCCCCGTTATAGTTAGTTCAGCTAACTATAACTCGCACGCCCGCAATGCACTGCTGATGACGTCACATATTACATCACTCATGACATCATTGATGACATCTCAAATGACATCCCTGATGACATCATCCAGTGTATGTGGGTCTTTCTGAAAAATAAATATTTTTTATATATGTATATCTAAAGGTCGATGGAGGAATAAATGGGTAAATAAGTGTCTAAATGGATGTTTTTTTTGTAAAATTGATTGGTTAACTGACTTATTAAGTGTATCTTAGTGAATACATATATTAGCGAGTAATGTTTAAATATTTAAATACATGTATCAGTGTCTCACCTTCTGTATAAGTGGCTGCATGGGTTGGTGAGTAGCTACATGAGTGTGTATATGGGTTATTAGTTGTTTTTTTGAGTATCAGTATGAGTGTCTGTATGGTTTGGTGGGGGGTATTACTTAGCGCATAGATGCTTGAATGACTGACTCACTGTTTGTATGTGTTTTGAAGACAGCATGTGTGCAGGACTGTATGAGTGTGTGTATGGATGTGTTACTGAGTGAATGACTGTCTCAATAGTATCTTTATGAGTAATTACATATGTTTTAATCTAGTATATGTGAGTATTGATGTATATAAGTGAGTATATGTGAGAGTGAGAGATTGGAAGAGTTCCTGTTTAAATAAGTATGTGTTTCTATAAGTGATTGTTTAAGAGAGTAAGTATGTGTAAGTTTCAGTAGAAGTAAGTCAGTCAGTCAGTCAGTCAGTCAGTCAAAGCTTTTATTTTCGGTTAAAAACCATAAAAAGACAATTTACAATTTCATAGTCTAGTTTAAAAAAGAAAGAAGTTAAAACCTGTTTAAAAAAACAGAATAAAAACTGTATCATAAAATGTACAAAAGGATAATAAAAGCAATACAGTACAGTACACCCATCTCATGATAACAGATAAAGAATAGTAGATAGGGCCCCACACAATGAATACCTCTACCATGATCAAGGGAGGAACCCTTAGCTGTTGGAAAGTGTTTTTGGACTTCCTTTTAAAATAGCACATCTAATATGCCACATGGATATAAGGAACCTTGATGTTGCAAACACAGCCAAGGCCGTGGTGTCCGTTCTTAGAATTCTCAGCACTACCCTAAAGTCTCTGAGACCCCTGGACCTGCAATACTGAACTATCCATTTGGCCCTCGCACAAGTAAGTGTGGTAGTGTGTGTATAGCTGTATATGCAAATTAATGGATGTTTGATAGTTTATTTGCATGTGTGAGTATGTGTGTGAGTAACTCTATGGATGACTGTCGGTGTGTAACAGGATGTATAGGTGTATCAGTACATATGATGAGTGAGTACATGTATGAGTGACTGTATAGAACTGTTAGTGAATGAGTGGATGTGTATATAGATGGTGGAATTACTGAATAGGTTGATGTAACTGGTAATGGTATCTCCATTTTGTTGAAAATGTTAGTTTCTATTTTTGAATGTGTGTATCAAAGGTTATATTACGCTGAGAGGAGGTCTGCCACTCTTTCACACTGGATGATGTCATCAGTGATGTCATTTGAGATGTCATCAGTGATGTCATGAGTGATGTCACTGACTATGTCATGAGTGATGTAATATGGGACGTCATCAGCAGTGCATTGCGGGCGCATGAGTTATAGTTAGCTGAACTAACTATAACTGGGGAATTTCAAAGGTTTTGTATGAGTGAAATGTCCTGCTAATTATGACATGTGGGAAACCTATGGTTTTTTCAATGAATTTGCAAGGTTTTTTAAATGCTAATTCCTAACTAGAACGTGTGTGAAACCTATGGTTTTTTCAGTGAATTTGCAAGGTTTTTTAAATGCTAATTCCTAACTATAACGTGTGTGAAACCAATGGTTTTTTCAGTGAATTTCAAAGGTTTTGTAAATGATAATTATTAAATGTATTAATTGTTATATTTTTTATACCGATTTACTACGTTATTTTAAACTATTTATTTTTAGATATTTTATTTTTTAAATTACATTACATATTTTTTATATAAATTGAATTTTTTTTTTTTTAAATATTTAAATTGTAATATATATTTTTTTAATTTAATATTTTTTTATTTATATATATTTTATATAGCGGGCAATGATATTATATGGAAGGAAATTCAAGTTACTGGTAAGTACAGTTAAATGGACTTTTCA
Organism: Lissotriton helveticus; assembly: GCF_964261635.1. Classification (NCBI taxonomy): domain Eukaryota; kingdom Metazoa; phylum Chordata; class Amphibia; order Caudata; family Salamandridae; genus Lissotriton; species Lissotriton helveticus. Next base: position 1,003,491,869 of record NC_136067.1, read on the forward strand.
GGAATAGAACTGAGCTAGATTGGGGAATTAATTCCTCTTCAATCCTGAGGTCCCCTGTGAGCCAACTAGCCCACCAGGTACCGCCAGTTTGCGCCAGGCAGCTGCGTTGCAGAGAGGTGTTCAAAGGGCATGCCTCCTTTTTACAACACTCTGCAACACAGCTCCGTGGCGCTTACTGGAGATTGGAAAAACAACTTTCAAAAGGAGGGTCTAGGGGACTGTGTTTACCGACCATTCAAGCTAATACCCCTTATAAACTATACTCTAACAACGAAAACTTGAAGGTCTAGAAAGCTGAGTTGGAAAAACTACCAAAAGAGAGATACAATAAACAGCTACCACTTGTGGTGAAGAACCATCAGGTACTTAGATAAGTCCTATCAGCCCACCCATATGGCGGAGCATCGTCATTTAGGACCTCTTGAACAGGGTCTGTGTGTCCAAGCCCAGAAGTAGTGGCTTAATATCACTAGACCACCGTTCAGAGGATAGATGTATCCTCACCACAAGTGGTGCTGATGGAGTGCAGTGCTCAAAAAAGAATATTTGTGTAGTGGTGATTAAGATGACGGTCAAGGCAAGAAAAATTTCTTTATTGGTATCCACCTTGATGTCAGGTTTTAAAAACAGTGTAAAGACAGTGTGAAAATATCACTGTACAGTATGCTTGTGAGTTTTTAGGCCAACATGTTTCTGCCGTTTTGGTGGAGATTCACCGGCATTCTTCAGGGCCAGGCTGGAAATATAGCTACTGCAAAATACACCTTAGTAAGTGTCAAAAAAACTAGAAAGATCATTAATCAGAAAAAACTATTTCTGAAATAAATGGGTGTGGCCAACTTGACCACCCTACTGTGTCCTCGTGAATTACTGTGTAACGAGGAGTCCTTCCCTGTAAACATCAAAGGAAACTTATATCAACATCAAATTAGTTATAGTGTTGTTATGTAATAACATTAATGTAAACTCAATTTTGGCAGACAGCATCACTCAGCATGCCGGTCATAGCTTGTGACGGCAATTATTTACCCCGTGAGCCATGATGGTCGCATACAGCTAATCTGTTTAAATGATAAAAGTAACTTAGATGCACTTACCCAGCTCTGTGTGGGAAGAAGGCCTCACCTCACCCGGCAACGGCTCGGATAATGAGGCCCCGCTCTAATAAACATATGAAGAGGGACAATTTCAGGAAATGGTAACTGTCACACTCTCTAATTGTGTTCTATATGGTATACTAGAAAACAAATTAAACTTGGTTGTTCAGATAAGCCCACAGGCCTCCAACGCGATGTTTAACACAAGGATAGCTGCATCCAATTTAGAGGCATTGAGTTAGAATCCTTATTTGAATTGTGAGAGAATCCTTCATGCAAAATACAGTGATTCCCTGCAGATGGTATCTCAGTCTCTGTTTATAGGTTAAAGCCAGCAAGGTCTATGTCTAGTTTATACTGCCTGGTAAACAATCTGGGCAGGTCTAGAAACTGGCTAGTATGCAAAACTGTCTCTTTTAAATTTATTGACAATCACCATGAAGGATTCTCTCACAATTCAAATAAGGATTCTAACTCAATGCCTCTAAATTGGATGCAGCCATCCTTGTGTTAAACATCGCGTTAGAGGCATACCCCGCGATTTTTGTCAAAAAACAACATTGGGGGGCCTTGGGGGTCCTTGTGGGACCCCCTGAGCAGGCCTAGGGGGTCAGGGTGCTTCTACCCTGCCCCCTTTTTGAGTTCTAAACATTTGTTTTTCTGCTTTCTTGTGCCTCAGTCTACCGAGGCACAAGATGGCTGCCAACAATTTCTGGTTAGGAGTGTTGACAGACAGTTGACAGCCAATCAGCATGCAGCTCGTGCACGGGAAGGTACGCGTACCCTACGCGTACGGTAAGAGTACGGTATGCACGCCTAGACATATATATTTTTTTACTTTTGATTTTCTCAGGAACTACTGGAGGGATTTATACCATATGAGCAAAAGCGTGATCTGCGAATCAGACTCTACCGTTTTGCCAAATTTCTTGTAATTCCGTTCAGCCGTACGTGCTGTAGCCGTGTCTAATCGTCCTATGGAAAATAACATGGGAAAAACACGTTTTTGGACCCCCCTTTTTTCTCAGCCCCCGCTTGACGAATCCCGCCAAAACTTTCAGGGAAGGAGCGGAGCGGAGCAGAGCGGAGCGGGCCATCTTCTTTGAGAAATTCGGGAAGGTTCATCAACCAGCTCCAAAGTTATTCCCAATAGAATCTTGCGGATTTCCAATGGAAACTAGGTCCTAACTATAACTACCTACTGGCGACCGCCAAGGGGCGTGACAAAGAGAGAGGACAAAGAGAGTAAAGGAAACAGTACCTGAATGGACTTGAGTAAAACAGTAAAAAAAGATAAGTAATGCAGTGTGTGTGACTTATAGGGAGTCAGTGGGTGTAGGTCGGAGTGTGGGTGTGTAAGGTGTGTCTGTGGGTGTGGTTGTGTGCAGTGGTTTGGTGTGGGTGGAGGTGAGGGTGTGTGAAATATGTGTGAGAAGTGTATGAGTGTGGGGTGTATATGTGTTCGATGTATGTGTATGTATGGAATGTGTGTGTGTTTTTGAGGAGTGTGTGTGGGAGGTTTTTTGTGTGTATGAGGTGTGTGTGTGGTGTGTGTGTGGGGTGTATGTTAGAGGTGTGTGTATGTGTTGGGAGGGGGATGAGGTGTATGTGTAGGAGTAAGGTAAATAATTAAGAAAAAGAGAATGAGTGAAGAAGCAAAGGAAGGGAACAGAGGGTAAGTGAAGTAAAGAATAGGGATCGAATGAAGTTGAATATGAGAGTGTAAATAGGGAAAGGGGAGTAAAAATGTAGAATAAGAATAAGTGAGAGAAGCAGAGTAAAGACACAGGAGTGAGGTAGATTGAGAAAATGTTAGTGACCTTAAAGCAAAGGGTGATGACAAACTACATTTTTTTAGTCATACTTACCATATAATAAATGTCAGTTTAATTAATTTTTTTTACTACAGTTTGTATCTGTGAAAGAGAGAAGAAAAAATAAGTTATAATTAGTAAAATATGTATTTTAAATTAAAAGATGCAAATGAAGAGGTTAAAAATCATAACACTCTATTTACAAATAAAGTTAGAGTGAAGGACACAGAAAGGGAAATAAACTAAGGTAGAAGGACAAAAAGAGAGAAAAAGAAATAGAATGAGAGCAAATTACTAAGAGTAAGGCATATAGATTCACTGACACAGAGGAAGAGAAGAACAGAGCAATGAACTGAAGGGAAGAAAGATACTAAAACAATGTGAGTTAGCAAAACTAAATCAGGAAACAGTAGTAAGTAAAAAGATAATGACTGAGACAGAAAACAGTCTAATTAAGGATGCATTTAGAAGAATGAGGAATAGAAGATAACTGAGAGTAAGTGAAGAATAGTCATAGAGTGAAAGGATGAAGGGAGAGAGGATAATATACAACGATTGAGGGAAATGGACTGAGGAAGTTAGAAGGCAGACACACTAAGAGAAAAACTGAGTGAGGTGGAGTACAATGAGTGAGAAAAGGAAATGAGTAAGGGAGCAAAAAAAGGAAAGAGAGGAGAAGACGACTAAAACAGTGGTACTGAGAGAAAATAATTTGGTGATGAAAGTAAAGAGAAGGACTTTGAAAGAAAGAAAATCAGGGATAGTAATAGAATCAGAGTAAAAGAAATGGGATGAAGAACGATGAGAGAAGAGCAGTGAAGTTGTTCTAAAAGAAATGATAGAAGGTAGATAAACACAAGTGAACATAAGACAAGGACAGTGAGGCACTGAGGACATAGAAGTAGTGAACGAAAAATAGAGAGAAGAGGTCAAAAGTAAGGATTAAACAAAGATAAGCGAGGAAGAGTGGGTGATTTATAGTGATAGAGTACGACAATACTGCTGAGTGACTAAAGAGGAATTACTAAAAGAGCAAAGGAGTAAAATACGGAAAAGGGAAGTAAAGCAGAGAGACTGAAAGCTGAAAAGTTATGCAAGAGAGAGAGGGGATGCACACAGTTGAAATGAGAATGAGGGGTTGTCAAAGAAGTGGAGTAAAGGAATGGGGGTTACAGACAGTGAGAGAAAGACATTATAAGTGAGTAAAAAGAGCTGAAAGAGGACGGAAAAAGAAAAGTGAGTGTCAGACAATGGGAATACAATTTAATTTACACAATCCAAAGTATACAATAACTTGTACAACATGTTACATAGTTTATTTTTGCTGTTCTCAGAATATATTGAATTTCACTTAAAACAGTGAGTTCAAATTACTCATCATATGACAGCGGGAAAAAAAACCACAATCTAAAAGATTGTGTTTTAAAAAAAAACCTTAGATACTGACAAATGACAAATGTACACTAATCTTGGATTGACTTACTTTTCCTTGAGGCCAAATAGTATATCATGGAGGTCCTTTTCTCGTTGCAAAGTACTTTGCTGTTCACTTAAAAATCCATTTCATCGACTTTCTATAAGAAAAGCCCCAAGAACATCTGAAATATTTTCATTATTTTCATATACTCCTTTTTTTCAGTCATGACTCTTTACTCATTCCTGCACCTTTCCATTTGGCCAAATAGTGTCAGATGTATGAGTATATATGAGTACTCCTCCCGTCTTCATAGGCCAATTACCTTTACCTCAATTTTGGCTGTAAAAACACTAGGTATGAATTTATAAAGCCAAAAGGCAAACGTTGTTTGAAAGTCAAATGAGTGTCGTTACATTGGGTCCAACCTTTAGAAGTTTTTAAATAGCATGTGTAATGCCCTGATGTTGTAGAAGGACCGTCATGAAAAATAATAGCTACAGTTGTAAAGGTTCTTCCTGATATCGATAACTGAGAAGCCACAACATTTTTAATAGAAGTTGTCTATTTAGTTCCATCAGGTCTACATCATTGGAACATTAAAATTACATAGTGATCATAATTTTGTAGAAATAATGTGGACAGCATTGCAGACTTACATTGGGTACACACCATATTGTGATCCGCTGCTTTAACTAGATTATTAAAAGGCACTGATTTGCAGTCTGGTAAAGTCAAATATATAAATCTTTCAGAGTCTATTCTAGTAGTACTTGATGAAGCACAGTTATCACAGTCATGTTGCCATTGATAAGAAAGGTTAAAAAGATTTTTTATATCTACTCCTTCATCTTGCAATACATCAAACATATACATCAAAAATTCCTGACAATCCTGCTGAATATTCTGTGAAAATTGATTTTGACCTGAACATATGTCTAGAAGATTTCTGATTTCTGAAACACTTTCTATTTTTGCTATATCACTACTACATTTCTCTAACACAGAATTCAATAAACAGCACAATGTTTGTTCCCGATTTTCAACAACTACTACATTAGCTTAGCAGTTGACACCAGAACTGTTTTCAAACTGAAATCCAACAACATCTTCAACAGAATCCTTTTTCTTTCTCTTTACAATTACACTTTTATCTACTTTGTGCCTTTTTTCTGATACCTCACTGCAATTACTCTCATTTCTTCTTTTTTGGCCTACCACACGTTTTTCAATCAGAGGATATTGAGGCAAATGTGGAGCATACTCTCTTCTTAACCTATTGTATTCTTTAACACAATCTAGATCTGCACAAATCTTTGTTTTGTCACACTCAATCAAGTACAATCCTGATAAAGTTCTGACTCGTGATAAAGCCACAAATGCCATACCCTCTTTAAACACAGAACTTCCAATGTTCACCAAAGCGCTATCTACACTTAAACCTTGAGATTTATGAATTGTCACCGCATATGCCAAACAAATAGGAAACTGTTTTCGGCGAACATATAAGTCTTTCACGAGCAAAAATCTAGCTGAACGACAAATGTGTTCTATTTCATCAATGCCATCAAATTTAATTTTTATAATTTCAATTCCATCTCTATTTTGGAAATTCACAAAACCAACAACATGACCCATTGCTCCATTTACCAGACCTCTTTCAACATTTAAATTCCTTCTCAAAATGATACGACAATTTAAACACACATTCAGAGTCTTTTCAAAACCAGCAGTTTTAGTTATAGTCTTCTCTAATGAATCCAATTTTGATTTCAAATTTTCAGACAAAATAATTGTTGCTCCCATATGCTCTATTTTATCTGTAGCTTCCAGTTTCACTATCTCTTCATTTTCTAACTGTAACATTTTGTTATTGAACATGGAACATTCTTTCAGAGTTGGCATCAAACATATGCCAGATTTCTTCTCGTTAATTTTCTTAAAAATATTCTCTGGAAGAATGTTTTCATTTGGGTACAAATTTGAAATTAATCGTCCATGTAAAGCTTCTTTCCCTTGCTCACTTAGTTTTCCGATTCTTACATCCTGTAAATTTTTTTTATAATCTTCATCCTTTGCCTGCCGCATATTTTGAAGCAGTTCTGCATATTTGAAGTTTAACCATATATTAACGTTTCCAATGCTCCCTAAGCACTTCCTGGTATCTTCATGCGTGAGCATTTTGAACACAGGTTGTCATTTCACTGGAACAAGGGGTGGTGATGGACAGAGTCTCTGAATTAAGCAGAGTACTCTCACCCAGTCAAGAGATCAGGGCTAGATCCAACACCGTTTTTTAGCTCATTGCACCATCCCAGTTTCAGAACCTGGCTGTATGCAAATTAGTCTGTCCCTGGCCCAGTGCATCATGGGAACAGGGCAGACCAGACTACAAAAGCCAATTCTTACACTGGGAAGGAAACAAGCTTCCGGGGACCGGTTTCTGCCATTTCAGGCGTCTTCGGCCTGGCTTGCTTGAATCCTGATGGTGCAATGAGCAAGGGACTCACATTTGAGTATACCCTTCCACGCTTAGGGTGGACAAAATTATTTACAACAAGGGGTGGTGATGGACAGAGTCTCTGAATTAAGCAGAGTACTCTCACCCAGTCAAGAGATCAGGGCTAGATCCAACACCGTTTTTTAGCTCATTGCACCATCCCAGTTTCAGAACCTGGCTGTATGCAAATTAGTCTGTCCCTGGCCCAGTGCATCATGGGAACAGGGCAGACCAGACTACAAAAGCCAATTCTTACACTGGGAAGGAAACAAGCTTCCGGGGACCGGTTTCTGCCATTTCAGGCGTCTTCGGCCTGGCTTGCTTGAATCCTGATGGTGCAATGAGCAAGGGACTCACATCTGAGTATACCCTTCCACGCTTAGGGTGGACAAAATTATTTACAACAAGGGGTGGTGATGGACAGAGTCTCTGAATTAAGCAGAGTACTCTCACCCAGTCAAGAGATCAGGGCTAGATCCAACACCGTTTTTTAGCTCATTGCACCATCCCAGTTTCAGAACCTGGCTGTATGCAAATTAGTCTGTCCCTGGCCCAGTGCATCATGGGAACAGGGCAGACCAGACTACAAAAGCCAATTCTTACACTGGGAAGGAAACAAGCTTCCGGGGACCGGTTTCTGCCATTTCAGGCGTCTTCGGCCTGGCTTGCTTGAATCCTGATGGTGCAATGAGCAAGGGACTCACATCTGAGTATACCCTTCCACGCTTAGGGTGGACAAAATTATTTACAACAAGGGGTGGTGATGGACAGAGTCTCTGAATTAAGCAGAGTACTCTCACCCAGTCAAGAGATCAGGGCTAGATCCAACACCGTTTTTTAGCTCATTGCACCATCCCAGTTTCAGAACCTGGCTGTATGCAAATTAGTCTGTCCCTGGCCCAGTGCATCATGGGAACAGGGCAGACCAGACTACAAAAGCCAATTCTTACACTGGGAAGGAAACAAGCTTCCGGGGACCGGTTTCTGCCATTTCAGGCGTCTTCGGCCTGGCTTGCTTGAATCCTGATGGTGCAATGAGCAAGGGACTCACATCTGAGTATACCCTTCCACGCTTAGGGTGGACAAAATTATTTACAACAAGGGGTGGTGATGGACAGAGTCTCTGAATTAAGCAGAGTACTCTCACCCAGTCAAGAGATCAGGGCTAGATCCAACACCGTTTTTTAGCTCATTGCACCATCCCAGTTTCAGAACCTGGCTGTATGCAAATTAGTCTGTCCCTGGCCCAGTGCATCATGGGAACAGGGCAGACCAGACTACAAAAGCCAATTCTTACACTGGGAAGGAAACAAGCTTCCGGGGACCGGTTTCTGCCATTTCAGGCGTCTTCGGCCTGGCTTGCTTGAATCCTGATGGTGCAATGAGCAAGGGACTCACATCTGAGTATACCCTTCCACGCTTAGGGTGGACAAAATTATTTACAACAAGGGGTGGTGATGGACAGAGTCTCTGAATTAAGCAGAGTACTCTCACCCAGTCAAGAGATCAGGGCTAGATCCAACACCGTTTTTTAGCTCATTGCACCATCCCAGTTTCAGAACCTGGCTGTATGCAAATTAGTCTGTCCCTGGCCCAGTGCATCATGGGAACAGGGCAGACCAGACTACAAAAGCCAATTCTTACACTGGGAAGGAAACAAGCTTCCGGGGGCCGGTTTCTGCCATTTCAGGCGTCTTCGGCCTGGCTTGCTTGAATCCTGATGGTGCAATGAGCAAGGGACTCACATCTGAGTATACCCTTCCACGCTTAGGGTGGACAAAATTATTTACAACAAGGGGTGGTGATGGACAGAGTCTCTGAATTAAGCAGAGTACTCTCACCCAGTCAAGAGATCAGGGCTAGATCCAACACCGTTTTTTAGCTCATTGCACCATCCCAGTTTCAGAACCTGGCTGTATGCAAATTAGTCTGTCCCTGGCCCAGTGCATCATGGGAACAGGGCAGACCAGACTACAAAAGCCAATTCTTACACTGGGAAGGAAACAAGCTTCCGGGGACCGGTTTCTGCCATTTCAGGCGTCTTCGGCCTGGCTTGCTTGAATCCTGATGGTGCAATGAGCAAGGGACTCACATCTGAGTATACCCTTCCACGCTTAGGGTGGACAAAATTATTTACAACAAGGGGTGGTGATGGACAGAGTCTCTGAATTAAGCAGAGTACTCTCACCCAGTCAAGAGATCAGGGCTAGATCCAACACCGTTTTTTAGCTCATTGCACCATCCCAGTTTCAGAACCTGGCTGTATGCAAATTAGTCTGTCCCTGGCCCAGTGCATCATGGGAACAGGGCAGACCAGACTACAAAAGCCAATTCTTACACTGGGAAGGAAACAAGCTTCCGGGGACCGGTTTCTGCCATTTCAGGCGTCTTCGGCCTGGCTTGCTTGAATCCTGATGGTGCAATGAGCAAGGGACTCACATCTGAGTATACCCTTCCACGCTTAGGGTGGACAAAATTATTTACAACAAGGGGTGGTGATGGACAGAGTCTCTGAATTAAGCAGAGTACTCTCACCCAGTCAAGAGATCAGGGCTAGATCCAACACCGTTTTTTAGCTCATTGCACCATCCCAGTTTCAGAACCTGGCTGTATGCAAATTAGTCTGTCCCTGGCCCAGTGCATCATGGGAACAGGGCAGACCAGACTACAAAAGCCAATTCTTACACTGGGAAGGAAACAAGCTTCCGGGGACCGGTTTCTGCCATTTCAGGCGTCTTCGGCCTGGCTTGCTTGAATCCTGATGGTGCAATGAGCAAGGGACTCACATCTGAGTATACCCTTCCACGCTTAGGGTGGACAAAATTATTTACAACAAGGGGTGGTGATGGACAGAGTCTCTGAATTAAGCAGAGTACTCTCACCCAGTCAAGAGATCAGGGCTAGATCCAACACCGTTTTTTAGCTCATTGCACCATCCCAGTTTCAGAACCTGGCTGTATGCAAATTAGTCTGTCCCTGGCCCAGTGCATCATGGGAACAGGGCAGACCAGACTACAAAAGCCAATTCTTACACTGGGAAGGAAACAAGCTTCCGGGGACCGGTTTCTGCCATTTCAGGCGTCTTCGGCCTGGCTTGCTTGAATCCTGATGGTGCAATGAGCAAGGGACTCACATCTGAGTATACCCTTCCACGCTTAGGGTGGACAAAATTATTTACAACAAGGGGTGGTGATGGACAGAGTCTCTGAATTAAGCAGAGTACTCTCACCCAGTCAAGAGATCAGGGCTAGATCCAACACCGTTTTTTAGCTCATTGCACCATCCCAGTTTCAGAACCTGGCTGTATGCAAATTAGTCTGTCCCTGGCCCAGTGCATCATGGGAACAGGGCAGACCAGACTACAAAAGCCAATTCTTACACTGGGAAGGAAACAAGCTTCCGGGGACCGGTTTCTGCCATTTCAGGCGTCTTCGGCCTGGCTTGCTTGAATCCTGATGGTGCAATGAGCAAGGGACTCACATCTGAGTATACCCTTCCACGCTTAGGGTGGACAAAATTATTTACAACAAGGGGTGGTGATGGACAGAGTCTCTGAATTAAGCAGAGTACTCTCACCCAGTCAAGAGATCAGGGCTAGATCCAACACCGTTTTTTAGCTCATTGCACCATCCCAGTTTCAGAACCTGGCTGTATGCAAATTAGTCTGTCCCTGGCCCAGTGCATCATGGGAACAGGGCAGACCAGACTACAAAAGCCAATTCTTACACTGGGAAGGAAACAAGCTTCCGGGGACCGGTTTCTGCCATTTCAGGCGTCTTCGGCCTGGCTTGCTTGAATCCTGATGGTGCAATGAGCAAGGGACTCACATCTGAGTATACCCTTCCACGCTTAGGGTGGACAAAATTATTTACAACAAGGGGTGGTGATGGACAGAGTCTCTGAATTAAGCAGAGTACTCTCACCCAGTCAAGAGATCAGGGCTAGATCCCCCTTGTTGTAAATATTTGTGTCCACCCTAAGCGTGGAAGGGTATACTCAGACATGAGTCCCTTGCTCATTGCACCATCAGGATTCAAGCAAGCCGGGCCGAAGACGGCTGTAATGCCAGAAACCGGTCCCCGGAAGCTTGTTTCCTTCCCAGTGTAAGAATTGGCTTTTGTAGTCTGGTCTGCCCTGTTCCCATGATGCACTGGGCCAGGGACAGACTAATTTGCATACAGCCAGGTTCTGAAACTGGGATGGTGCAATGAGCTAAAAAACGGTGTTGGATCTAGCCCAGATCTCTTGACTGGGTGAGAGTATTCTGCTTAATTCAGAGACTCCGTCCCTCACCACCCCTTGTTGTAAATATTTGTGTCCACCCTAAGCGTGGAAGGGTATACTCAGACATGAGTCCCTTGCTCATTGCACCATCATGATTCAAGCAAGCCGGGCCGAAGACGGCTGTAATGCCAGAAACCGGTCCCCGGAAGCTTGTTTCCTTCCCAGTGTAAGAATTGGCTTTTGTAGTCTGGTCTGCCCTGTTCCCATGATGCACTGGGCCAGGGACAGACTAATTTGCATACAGCCAGGTTCTGAAACTGGGATGGTGCAATGAGCTAAAAAACGGTGTTGGATCTAGCCCAGATCTCTTGACTGGGTGAGAGTATTCTGCTTAATTCAGAGACTCCGTCCCTCACCACCCCTTGTTGTAAATATATGTCATTTCACTGGAGTCAACTGCAGAAGATCTCCAAAAACAATAATATGTTTTCCTCCAAATAAGACATCATAGTCTGTTCTAAGAATTTGTTGCATTCTCAAATGCACAAAAGCAAGCATTATATTTGACACCATGCTTACTTCATCAATGATAAGAAGTTTCATTTTCTTCAGGACTCTCGAAACTTCGGAACACGCATCTCCAGATAGCTTGTGATACCACTCCACTGGCAGCATTAGTAAACGATGTAAAGCAATCCCTTTAATGTTATGTGCTGCCAGCCCAGTTGGAGCGGTAACAACACAAGACAGCGATGATTCAGTCCTTTTCTGCAGATAAGTTGCAATTGCTTTAATCAGAAAACTTTTTCCAGTTCCCGCTTCTCCACTCACGTACAGTTGGACAGCCTTAAATGATGTACATGAGCACTCTTTTTTCTCATGACTGAATCCATGTTCAATCTGTTCTGTGACTTCGTCATATATCTGTTTTGCCAATTGGATAAAAGTAACGAGTAGGGATGTGCACTGGTATTTTTCAGAAATATATCTGTTTCTGCTCAAGGTTTAGTTGTTTCACCAAATCTTCTAAGTTAACTTCATCATCTTGAGCTTGTTCCATAGCTCTTTCCACCTCATCCATGGCAGTGGCAGCTTCATTTTGGATAATTGGTCCTCCAAGTGGATCCTGACTCAATGAAGCAGAACTCTGACTGTCTTGAGAACTGTCTCTAGCAATCTCTGCAACAATTGTGGCTTCTTGCTCTATTTCTTCGTTCAACATTTGCAGATAATTTGGAAAAACAGGACATTCTATGGTTTCCTTGGATGCATTAAAAGAATCTTCGTAACAGAGAAAATATCCAAGTAGTTCCTCTTCTGTAAGCCATGGCTTAAAGAGTTGCAAAAGAGCTAAATAGTAAAGTTCCCATTTCTCTGGATTTTCGCAACTCAATTTTCGATGATTAATCAAATGGCCTTTTTTCTGTCTCACTAGACATCCTTCACACCCAATGATAGCATATATTCCATTGTTAATATCTTCTCTGATGGTTCTCTTATAAATATAGTTTTGCAGAACTTCATACAAACAAACGTTCTCAAGATGACTACTTCTATTTGGATAGTATGTATCCAACATGTTGGTCTTCAAAATATCTGTACTTTCTGGTTCTTTCTCCGCCAAATACTCTATTTCTTGTACAGATTTCAAAACTCGATTTCGTGTTGCAGCAAGACCTAGACTCACCCAAATGATGGTTCTAGATTTGGCATATAGACTTGCTGATGACAATCGATCAGAACATTCATATGCTCCAATTTCTCGATGCAACAACATCTTCAGACTGTAACTGTATAATTTCTTGCTTAGACTCTTTTCATGTGAAATGTCCTCCCACATTTCCTTCAGTTCTGTCTTTTCTTTTTTTGTGATGTAAGACGTCACATATCAAGCCACAGCAATAGAGTTGTCAGCAACGAATTGAATATCCATGTTAGCATTCCACATGGACAAAATCACTGGGTTGTAGTCGTTGATGTACTTGGACTCTTCATTTCTTTTTAAATTGTATGTATTTTTTGTTGATTTCCTCGTCACAGTATGTCGCAGAGAAGACATCAAATTATTTACTCTTCCTTTAGAAATCACTGGTCGTGGAAAGGCAAAACGACATTTTGTGTAGAACTTGTCCTTGTTTCTGAAGTTTTTGACGACAGTACTTTCCACAACGATGGGATTGAAAGCGTAAAACGTGTTGCCTTAAACTGTTTTCTTCAGTAGTTTTCGGAACAGCACATGTTGAATACTCTTCAATAAAGCTCATCACTGTCTCATCCGAATCTGTTCCAAATTTGGGTGCATCTTTAATCCACAACAACATATGTATGTGAGGAGCACCTCTCGCTTGATACTCCTTTCTCCAAAAGAAATCCAAAACCTCTCCAAGGGGAGGATTTTTTTTGTTGGTAATAAAAGACATCATAGCTTCAAATCTATGATTGAAATATCTGCATACATTTACTGGATCCAAAAAACACAGTTCTCCAGGTGTTTTGAATTCTATATTTTGTATATTTGCATTTGCCTCTCGTAGAAATTGAAGTAAGTCATCTCATGCATACCCGGCACAGCTAAGAGTGAGGAACCATGTAGGAGTTCCTAAGTTTCTTAGCATACATTTCAATTCCCCATGACGACGGTACCAATACTCGTTTGTACCATGCTGACATGCCATGAGATTGATTAGATGAGATTCCAAAATATTATCTTGCAGATTCACTTTCTCCATAAAGTCCCTCGCCGAAACATTTTGTAGATGTGCTCCACTTTTCAGTATATGGTTTACTGCATAAGAAAGCCCAGACAAGTCACTTTCATACAGTAGATGAAACAAATAGGGAATGCATTGACAAAACCTTGGATCTTCAGCATATAATCTTACAGATCGATATTCAGATGCAGGAATTTGAAGTGGTCGATCGTCATATCGTCCACCTCGACCTGTTGGAAATAGCTGTGGAAAACAACGAGCTTCCAAACTTTCTTCCCATACACTAACGGGAATTCCTTTTGCTGCTTTCATTTGAAACAATTCAATTGCATTCCCCATTACTTCTTTGGAATGCAAAGGATGAACAGTATAATGTTCATATATTTCTTCACTTCTAGAGACATCAACTTTTTCAATTTGGCCGACTGACCAATCACTGTCTTCATCTGCAGCTGTTTCCTCTGCTGCAACACATACATGTTTATAATACTCATTGTTTTTGACTAAATACAACATTGCCTGTTTGACTTTCCTAACATCCACTAAATCTTGCCAGATTTTTTTACTCTTTGTCGGAACCCCATTAACTAGAATAACGAAAGGTTCCTCTTCTACTTTTTCTATACCAATTGAATCAATATTTTTTTTTAAATCTAGAGGCAAATAAACAACTCTTCCCTTTAATCCTCTCTGCAAATCTGTAGGAGGCAATTTCCCTATCTTAGGCTCCATGCGAACAATTGCCTGAAAAGGGTGGACACATTGAATCAAAATAGACTCATATGTATTTAAATCTATCAATTCAGGGGGAATGTCTACCAACTCCAGATTATTATGAACAGCTCTAGCAGGCATTCTGTTTTGATTTATTTATCATAACAATATTTACAAATACGCGATCAGAACTCAAATCAAAACAATTCTCCACCCACAAATTAGTTGCAAAATCCTTCCACTCATAATTATTCTTCTTTTCACTTTTTACGTATAAATCAACTAATCTAGTTTGATGCTTATAATGACTTCGTCGACAACGCACACAAGTAAAATTTGGCCTTTCACTTGATTTCACCTTAAACCTGGTAATTTCCTGCTCAAACTTTTCTGTACTTGAAATCTGTACATTGTCTTCCACATTACCTTGAATTGCTGTGTCAATTTCTACACTATCCTCTTTTTTTAATCAAAATAACAAATCTCAATTTCTTCACAAATCTTCTTCACATCTAATTCAGTTCCATGCAAAAGAGCACTGTTTAATTGTTTAAGCTTAAGTGCTGGACTTTTTGCATAATACAACATTCTCACTAATTTCCTCATTTTGGTATGATGCACTGCTAACTCCTAAAATGATGAAAAACACTCTGACAGACTTTTCTAGAAAGACAAGCCAGTGAATGGCCTTGCAAACCTGTCTTTTCTCTCACTCTGCAAGGATCTAAGTCTTGCAACAACTTCACTTTCTGCTTTAGACTTTTCTTACTATATGTACGTAAGAAATTACAAAACAAATCAATTGATTCCTGTCGCACACTACAAATACGACTACACTTCCAAGTGTACACTGGACCCTTAGTACGTCTCCCTAAAACTTCATCAGTTAACACCTCTTCTGGTTCTCTAGGCACAAGTTTCTCTTTTTCAAACGGACAACCGTCTTTCACTTCATACGCTCGACCACTGGTGTCAACTGCATGCACTAAATCATTCTCCTGGAAGTAACTCTCTTCATTAAAAAATGGCTCACAACTTGAACTGTGCATCCATTCTCCAGAAAAAACTTTACAAAAATTAGTCTGATTAATTACTCTTTTCCATCTACTGTTTGATTTGAAAACATCAATTGTTTTGTTAAGTGTCCTAATTCTATTGATTATTAAAATAAATAACTTTTTCTTAGCTTCAAAAGCCTGATCAACAATCTTCTCTACACTTTTTTTTCTTATAAAAAGCAGCTCTCTGTTTACCTTTCCTAATGTGTTTTAACAAATTTAAAACCATTCTATTGCGAAACATTCATCTACGAATGTCTCTAAACTGATTCTGCCTTCTATTCCTATACATATTATTCTCTCCTGCTCCAGTTGTAGGATTCTTTGAGGTTCTCTCCTTCCTTTTCAAATTTACTCTCTCATTTTCTTTTTCTACATGCTGTCCATCATTTTTTTTAAAGTACATATGTTCCGAATAAAAGACTTAGTTGTCTTACCAGGAGCTTGGTTCCTGTTTTTTGAAGTATTTGTTGTGGAAGAGTGCTGTAATTCCGTTGCTGTTTTTGATTTTTCTCGGTTACGTTGTTTTCTTGTCCTTTCCCTTGTGGGCATCTTTGCTTATTCTTGAAATCTTGATTTCAATCTGTGTTAAAGAAAAAAATAGCACATTATAGACCACTATTACCAAACAACAAAGCAATGACAAAAAAACAAACGATCTATTCAGGGTTACAGATCAGGTGAGGATTCTCCAGGGGTACACATAAGGTGAGGCCTTTATTGAAGAGTATAGTGGAAGACAGCTCTGTCCACAGGTACAAAGAAGATGAGACCTATGTCTAAGTCCACTGCACTCTTATACACAGGCTTCACCACCTATGCTTCCCGGGAAAGCCCTCTCTCCCACTACAGTCTTGATCATAAACCTCACATCCTCTGTCCCTCTGGACATGTCTCACCTCATCTGCACAATCTACTTCCTAATCTCAGGTAACACAGATGACATAATTGATCCTCATTCATAAAGCCATGCATCAGTTTTGCGCTACTGAAGCGTCACTTTTTGTGACGCATTGGCATCATAAAACATGTGCCTTGTTGCACCATATTTAAAAAGTGACGCATGTAGGTAGATGCGTCATTTTTAAAACCTTTTGCACCACATTATACCTCTGTCAAGTGTAATGTACAGAGAGGGGTCATTTCTCTGCAAAAAGCCTCGTAATAATGACACAGTGAAATCTATAAAATTTCACTGCATCACTTTTAGGAAACTGTTATGTCAAAATTTTGCACCTGCCTTACAGTAGGGATAAGACTGAGGCAAACGCTTTCACATGGGGCTTTCCCTATGTGATACGATTCTCACACCTAAGCAGGAGTGCAGATGAGATGAAGACTCTCCAGGGGAGCACAAAACGTGAGGCTTGTGTCCAAGAGTGCAGTGGACAGGACTAAACTGGAGTAGTGTGCAAGAAAAAGATGAGCCTCATTTATAAAGCCATGCGTCAGTTTTGCGCTACTGATGCGTCACTTTTTGGTGACGCATTGGCAGCATAAAACATGAAGCCTAGTCCACTGCACTCTTAGACACAAGCCTCACCACCTACGCTCCCCAGGAAAGCCCAAACATGTACCTTTTTGCGCCATATTTAAAAAGTGACGCATGTAGGTAGATGCGTCACTTTTTAAACCTCTGCGCCACATTACACTCAAAAATGTAAAACCATTAATTTTCCCCAAAATCGTTTTTGACATCACATTTAGGAAACACAGCACAGGTCCTATGTACAAGCATCTGCCTCACAGCAGGGATAAGACTGAGGCAAACGCTTTCACATGGAGCTTTCCCCATGTGATAGGATTCTGACACCTAAGCAGGAGTGCAGATGAGATGAAGACTGTCCAGGGGATCACAAAAGGTGAAGTTTGTGTCCAAGAGTGCAGTGGACAGGACTAAACTGGAGTACTGTGCAAAAAAAAAGAACCTCATTTATGAGGCACTGCGTCAGTTTGCACTGCTGATGCGTCACTTTTTGTGACGCATCGACGGCATAAAACATGTACCTTTTTGCGCCATATTTAAAAAATGACGCATGTAGGTAGATGCGTCACTTTTTAAACCTCTGCGCCACATTATACTCAGAAAAGTAAAAGCCATTCATTTTCGCCAAAATCGTTTTTGACATCACATTTAGGAAACACAGCACAGATTCTATGTACAAGCATTCCATATCATTACTGAAACCTCACTATTTTACAAAATACGATTCCTCTATGCAAACAAACTCAATATGCTTCCTACACTGAGTTAACACAGGTAACATCATTGTAAAGAGTCAAATTGACACCTGTGTCTAAGAGTGCAGTCGGGGATAGGCTTCATGAAGCCTAGTCCACTGCACTCTTAGACACAAGCCTCACCACCTACGCTCCCCAGGAAAGCCCAAACATGTACCTTTTTGCGCCATATTTAAAAAGTGACGCATGTAGGTAGATGCGTCACTTTTTAAAGCTCTGCGCCACATTATTCTCAAAAATGTAAAAGCCATTCATTTTGCCCAAAAACGTTTTTGATATCACATTTAGGAAATACAGCACATTTCCTATGTACAAGTATTCCATGTCATTATTGAAACCTTACTATTTTACAAAATACAATTCCTCTATGCAAACAAACTCAATATCCTTCCTACACTGAGTTAACACAGTTAACATCATTGTAAAGAGTCAAATTTATTTCTTTAAACATGCACACATTCTTTATTCTTTTAAAAAAATGTAAAAGGCATTCATTTTTCCCAAAATCGTTTTTGACATCACATTTAAAAAACACAGCACAGGTCCTATGTACAAGCATTCCATGTCACTACTAAAACTTCACAATTTCACAAAATACAATTCCTCTATGCAGTAAAAACTTTTTACCAAGCATTATCAAAAAGCATGACACAAAGCAACATTAAAAAAACACAATTTGCTTCCAAATCTTCTCCATAGAGTATACAAGTCTCTATGTATATTAAATGAATCATAACTCACCTTTATAAATGCTTTAGGAGATTCACAACAGTGTCAGATACACACACCAATATTTCTTTAGCAGAGCAAAAGGTATGTTCTCCAGGCACTGCAAACCTTAATGGCACAGAGAACCTCTAATTCTACACACATATTCCTCATGGTAACCAATCAAAACTCTTCCCTCTGTATTTTCAAACCAAAACCCTTCCCCCCCTCAGCCCTTTCTACCTGTTACCATAGCAACTCCCTCCTCACTGAGCTCTCAGGTTTAAAAGTTTATTCTACAATGTTGCAAATCACCTCAGCAAGGATGTTTGACCTGCGAATACACCAGTTTATCTGGTGCAATGTTTCTTTAAATGACTTTTTTTTAACCATTGAAATTACTTCTTACACAGAACACAACCATGCACCCTAACTTTCAGTTTTCAACTATGTCAATCTACCAATCATTGCTTGTGATTCAAGAGCACTGAAAGTCTACAGGTTTTTTTGCAAACTCCTATTGTTCCAACTGCCATTTCT
The DNA here is from genome assembly GCF_964261635.1 of Lissotriton helveticus. NCBI lineage: Eukaryota > Metazoa > Chordata > Amphibia > Caudata > Salamandridae > Lissotriton > Lissotriton helveticus. The sequence continues at coordinate 1,003,510,890 of NC_136067.1, forward strand.
TTCCCACACTTCATCTGACTGCACCAGAATCTCCTCTCACCATGTATTCTGTCTGGATTATTGGACATAGCTATATCCACTGGGCTCAAAGGTATGCAGCTACCAGAAATTTTCACAACCTTGATTTACAAAATGTGAACATTAAATGGATTGGCCAGAGAGGATTAAGATGTCACCAATTGATTCCATTGGTCAAAACCTTTTTGCATTTGCCAAACCCTAACCTCATACTTCTGCACTGTGGCGGAAATGACTTAGGCACTTTGACTGGGGTAGGTCCGGAAATGCTTTTAAAGGACACCTTTGGGCAATTGATGGCACTTTTTCCTCAAACTGCCTTGGTATTTTCCAATATTTGCTAAAGACAGAAATGGAAGTGGTCCAACCAATTTTGTCCACAATTTGAGAAAGCAAGGAAACATGTGAATAAATCTGTTTCTGCTTACATGAGAGACTATGGAATGGGTTCAATATACAACAACAACTTGCGTTACAACATGCAAGATATCTACAGAGGAGATGGTGTGCACTTCTCAGATGAGGGGAATAGAATATTCCTCCTGAATTTAAGACTGTGCATTGGTACCTACTTGTAGGTACCTAAATCAGCCACAGGACCCAAAAGCTCTTTTCAGAGCTACCCTACCTCTGATCACTCAAAATGATTATCTTTTTCTAACTTTTTTCACTATTTTTCACCAAAGTATGCTCCCCGGTACGCTTCCCGGTGCGCGTACCGGGCGCTCCCCCCGCGAAAATTTAAATTTTTTTTTTTTTGGGTCTCAATGGGCCTCCTAACACCCCTTTAGAAAGCCTAGGGGGTCAGGGAGTGCCTACCGTGCCCCCTTATACCCTTTTCCAACGTTGCTTGTCCTCCATTTTCTGACTCAAATGTACCGAAACACAAAATGGAGGACTCCCGTAGCGCTGCCGGTACGCATACCAGGGCGCGCACCGGGAAACGCTCCCAAAAATGTTAAAAGTTAATTTACATAAAAACCACTGGAGACACTTTCACCAAATATAGAATAGGCCATACTACATACCAGTCCCTACCATTTTCCCAAATTTGGTGGAATTCTGAGCCATTTGAGCTGTAGCACTGTCTAAATATCCTGAGGTAAATTACATGACTAAAACACATATGAAAGTGTTAGAATTTGCAACCAATGAAAATGTTACTTTCATTTTGTATTTTTTATGTGCTGACATTTCATTGGTTATGAACATGAATATATATGAAAAATGAGAGGGAAACACGGCCATTTTGAGTACTACTACCTGAGGTACATTTAAAAAGGATTTCCTCTGAAAACATCAACTCCTTTCTGAAAGGTAATTTGTTAATTTTTAAGGGGAACTATGTTCTGCACTTTAAGTTAAATTGGAAAAACGTTTTCTGATAGTTTTTTACTGTCCCTCTGTTATAGTTATAGATTCAAATAGGCTTCTATGCGATAGTTATGGATTGATTTAGGCTTCTCTAGTATATTTATGAATTTACTTAGGCTTCTTCACATGCACTTTTTTATATTTCTTCTTCCTGACTGACACCATACACTGCCCAAAGATAACTTGACTGTTAAAAACTCAAAAGTACCTCTCTGAACTTAAACCCAACAGTGCCCTATCTCTACTGATATATTTATTTTTTGTGCAATTTACAGCAACATAATGGAAGGAGATCAAAATAAATGTAAAATTTCATTCGAACTTGATCTACAGGACAACCCAGAGGAAGAGAATAACGATTCAGATTTTTTGGATCAGTCTCTTGATGAAGAGTTTCTCAAATATGTGGAAGAAATGGAATCATGTAATCCAAATGAGGACATTCCCGACGACATAATGTTGGAAGTCTTATTAAATTTTGAAAAATCAGAGCAATAAATTTATATTTAATAATTAAAAATAATAATCATAAGGGAGCAGGATAGACTACCTCTGATCCCCTAGACCTTCTCAGGGTGTGCTTAAAGGATCTGTTTCTACTTTCCTTACAGACTATGCTATGGATTCCATATACCACAATAACTTCTGTAACAACATACAAATTATCTACAAAGGAGACGGTCTACATTGAATTTAAAACTCTGCATTGGTACCTACATGTTGGTACTTAAATACGCCACACAACACAACAACTCTATTCAGAGCTACCCTACCTCTAAGCACTTTAAATTATTATTTTACTGTTTCACTGAGTTTTCCCCATGTGTGGAGGGGGGAGGTGTGTGTGGGGGATGTGTGGGGTGTGTCTGTGAGGTGTGTGTGTGTGTCTGGGGGTGAGGTGTATAGGTGTGTGTAAGTGTGTGGGGTATGTGGGTGTGGGTGGGGGTGTGGCTGTGTAAGCTGTGTGTGTGGGTGTGGGTGTGTGGGGTGTTTGGGTGTAGGTGGAGGTGTGAGTGTGTGCGGTGTGTGTGGGGGGTGTGTGTGTGTGGGGGGTACGTGTGCAGGATGTGTGTGTATGTATGGGATGTGTGGGTGTGTCTGTGAGGTGTGTGTGTGTCTGGGGAGGGGAGGGAGGTGTGTGTGTGGGATGTGTGGGGTATGTCTGTGAGGTATCTGTGTGTGCGTGTGTGTGTGTGTTGGGGGATGAGGTGTGTGTGGGTGTGTGGGGTGTGTGGGTGTGGGTGTGGATATGTAAGGTGTCGGTGTGGGGGTGTGGGGTGTTTGGGTGTGGGTGGAGGTGTGCGTGTGTGAGGTATGTGTGGGGAGTGTGTGACTGTGGGGGTGTGGGGTTGTGTGCGTGTGGGTGTGTGTGGGACGTACTTGTAGGTACCTAAAACAGCCACAGAACCCAAAAGCTCTTTTCAGAGCTACCCTACCTCTAATCACTCAAAATGATTATTTTTCACTACTATTTTCACAATTTTTCACCAAAGTCCGCTCCCTGGTACGCTCCCCGGTACGCGTACCGTGCGCTCCCCCAGCGAAAATCGAAAAAAAATAATAAATTTTTTTGGGACCCGCGGCACCCTTTTATGGCCCCCACATCAAACCTAGGGGATCAGGGGGGTCTACCCTGCCCCCTTTTGGTTATTTCCCCCTTTGTTTTTGCCACCTCTTGTGTCTCTATCCTACCGAGACACAAGATGGCGGCCGCTGCGGACTGTTTCGAATGTTTACAGACACCCGAGAGCCAATCAGCTTTCCGTGCGCAAGTCGCGTGGCGCGCCCGGAGCGCTCCCCGGTACGCGCACCGGGGCGCGCTTACAGATATATACATTTTTTTAACCTAAATTACTCAAAATCCTCTGGAGAACATATCTTGAGACATAGCAAAGGCACATCGGGCTACCAGTCCCTACAATTTTGCCAAGTTTAGTGAAAATCCATTCAGCCGTTCGAGCTAAAAGTGCGACAGACCGCCCTATGGAAATTAACATGGGGAAAACACGTTTTGGGACCCCCTTTTATCTCTGCCCCCGCTTGACGAATCCCCCCCAAACTTTCAGGGAAGGAGCGGAGCGCCGCGAGGCAAAGTTGCTGAAAACTTCAGGCAGATTCCTCAACCGGCGCCAAAGTTATTCCCAATAGAATGTTGCGATTTCCCTATGGAAATCAATCCTAACTATAACTACCTACTGGCGACCGCCAGTAGGTAATATATATATATATATTACCTACTGGCGGTCGCCAGTAGGTATATATAGTTAGGATTTTTTCCCTATGGGATTTTTGAAAATTCTATGTCTAATAACTTTGGCGTTTGTGGACGGAATTGGCTGAAATTTTCTGGAAAATGGAACATTTTGTTTCTGAGCAGCCCCTGAAAATTTGGGGGGGGTTCGTGCAGGGGGGGCCGAGAAAAAAGGGGGGTCCCAAAACGTGTTTTTAACATTGATTTTTCCATAGGGCGGTTAGCCTCATTTTTAGCCCGAACGGCTGAATGGATTTGCACGAAACTTGGCAAAATTGTAGGGACTGGTAGCCCGATGTGCCTTTTGTAGGTCTCAATATATGTGCTCCAGTGGATTTTGAGAAATTACCGTTTAAAAAAAGATATATATCTGTAACAGCGGACCGGGCAGCTCCCCGGTTCGCGGACCGGGGAGCGTACCAGAACTTCGCGTAGCGAAGCTGATTGGCTTTCCGGTGTCTGTCAACATTCTAAACAGTCCGGAGCGGCCGCCATCTTGTCTCTCGGTAGGATTGAGAGACAAGAGGAGGCCAAAACAAAGGGGGAAATAACCATAAGGGGGCATAGTAGATCCTCCGTGACCCCCTAGGTTTAATGTGGAGGCTTTAAAAGGGCCCCGCGGGGCAAAAAAAAAAAATGTTTTTTTGTTTTTTTTCGTGGGTAGCGCCCGGTCCGCGAACCGGGAAGCGTTCTGGGCAGCGTACTGCAATGAAAAATGAATGAGAGACTTTTCAAATGCAGTATGTTAATTGATTGTTGGTTTTGTTGATTATTTTTTATTTTTTTAACTTTTTTAAGCAATTATTTATTATTGTGATTGTGGTTGAAAATTTAATAAAATTTCTAACATTTAACTAGTTTATTAATTACATATAAAAATGATTAAAGACTCAAACAATTTTTTAATATTACATACAATTTTATTTTTCGGATTGTTTTTCAAAATTTATTAGTACGTCTAGCATTTGACTGTCCGATATGTCCTCTTGTTGAGTGAACATAAGTTCCCACATTTACTCCCTATAGCTGTCTTTCTTTTAACATCACTCTCTGTTTACTTTCCTTATACTTACACTTTTTTTTCCCCAAAAAAATTTTTTGGTTAGCTCCCGGTCCGCGTACCGGGAAGCTAACCCGGGAGCGAACCAAAAGAAATAGAGCTTGCCAGAGTGCTAAACATTGTAGCAATTTTTTTTTAAAGGGAAGGTAGTTCTGAAAAGAACTTTTTTTTTTATATTTTTGTTGTTTTATATTTTTTTTTTATTTTTTGAATTTTTTTTGTTTTTTTTGTATTTTTTGAACGATTTTATAATTTTTTTTGTTTTTTTTGTGGGGGGGAAACAACAAAAAACAGGCGTTGAAAAGGGCTCAACAGGAGCAAAAAAAAATTACTGGGGGCGGTTAGGGCAATCATGGTGTTCATACGCCAGGTTCAGTGCATTGATGCTCATGTTGCCACAAGCTATTAATGCACGACAGTGCATACATAAGTGAATCATGTGCCCAAAATTTGGTTGGATATTTGGCACAGTTTCCCGTGCCTCCTCTGGTGATAAAGAAACCGATGTTGTTGGTCTCGCCACAGGAGTTGGTCGAGGATTGTCCATCATATCCCTTAATTCCGCCCGGCTGTAATTTAGGGGATGTTTCCTCGTCATGTGCCTATGCATGGTATGATTACCATAGCTGTATTTTTTGTCCGTCCCTCTGGACAATTGTTCCTTGCATATGAGGCATGTTGCGTACCTGGCATTGACCTTTTTTTGGCCACGAGGGATGGAAAAAAACTGCCAGATGAAACTGGGTTTCTTTCTTGAAACCCGGGGCAACTCTTCCAGGAATTGTGGTTGTTCTCCCTCCTCATCCATCTCTTCATCTTCCTCCTCAGTGTTGGTAACCACCTGGGGAGGTGGTCCTCTCTTCCCATGAGGAGGTGGAGGTGGTGGTGGGGGTGCACCAGCTGAAGCAATCAGTGAAGCCATTTTCATACAATCAAAATAGGTCTTCCAAGAAGCAAAATAGGTCTTCCTCTCACAATAATGAAAGTCAGAGTGAGGAAAGAAGGAGTGGTTTTCATCATTTGGAAAAAACAATACTTCTCAACCAATGAAAAGTGTTATTTTTAGGTCACATGACCTAGCCTTCCATAATTATGAAACTAAAAGTGAAATGAACCAATGAAAAGTTTTATTAACAAGTCACATGACCTCTAACGCTCATGTTACGCGCTGCGGAACGCTCCCCGGTTAGCTTCCGGTTCGCTGCGCTTCGCGCCTCGGTCCGCGCCCCGGGACACTTCCGGGTGCGCTAACGCGATACGTCACAAGACGCATTTCGCGGCAACGCGATACGTCGCGCTTTCGCGCCGCGGATCGCTTCCGGGGAGTTAACGCAGTATGTCATAAGACGCATTACGCGGCAACGCGATACCGTCACTATGTTGATTTCTTACCGGTTCGCGGACCGGATCGCGGAATCAGATTGAGCTAACGGGAAGCTTCCCGGTTCGCGGACCGGGAGCAAAACAAAAAAAATATTAAAAAAAATTATTAATAAACATATAAAATATATTTTTGGATTTAAAGAAGAATAAATTTTACAGCTATAGATATTAGCTTTTAAAAAACCAATGAAATTCATTGAAAAAACCATAGGTTATAGACCATATATAGTTAGGAATTAGCATTTACAAAACCTTGAAAATTCACTGAAAAAACCATAGGTTATAGATCATATATAGTTAGGAATTAGCATTTAAAAAACCTTATTTTACTCACACAAAACCATTGAAATTCCATATATAGTTAGTTGTACTAACTATATATCGCGCACCCGCAATCCACTGCTGATCATGTCACATATTACATCATTCATGACATGGTCAGTGACATCACTGATGACATCACTGATGACATCTCAAATGACATCACTGATGACATCACTGATGACATCTCAAATGACATCACTGATGACATCACTGATGACATCTCATTTGACATTACTGATCACATCACTGATGACATCATTCATGTGATAATACGATGAAGCTCTTCAGACTCTAATATAACCTTAGATACAGTAAGTGTAAACAGACACTCACAGACTGTCACTCATCCATAGAGTTACACACACACCTAGTCAGTCATGCAAAGAATCAATCACACCTCCATTTTCTCAACTATACAGTTATACACACCTTACTTATTCAAACATATACTAACACATATTTACTCTCTTATACAATCCTGGATACAAGTTCACAATGATCCATACAGCCACTCACACATTCACTGGCTCTTATGCACAGCAGTTATTTATATATGGTTTTTTCAGTGAATTTTCAAGGTTTTGTAAATGCTAATTCCTAACTATATATGGTCTATAACCTATGGTTTTTTCAATGAATATATATATTCACTGAAAAAACCATAGGTTATACACCATATATAGTTAGGAATTAGCATTTAAAAAACCTTATTTTACTCACACAAAACCAATGAAATTCCATATATAGTTAGTTGTACTAACTATATATCACGCACCCGCAATCCACTGCTGATGATGTCACATATTACATCATTCATGACATGGTCAGTGACATCACTGATGACATCACTGATGACATCTCAAATGACATCACTGATGACATCACTGATGACAACTAACTATATATGGAATTTCATTGGTTTTGTGTGAGTAAAATAAGGTTTTTTAAATGCTAATTCCTAACTATATATGGTGTATAACCTATGGTTTTTTCAGTGAATTTCATTGGTTTTTTAATAGCTAATATCAAAACCTTTACAATGTATTATTCTTTAAAAAGAAAAATATTTTTTACATGTTTTTTATACAATTTATTTTTTATTTTTTTTTGTTTCGCTCCCAGTACGCGTACCGGTTAGCTTCCCGTTAGCTCAATCCGGAGGCGCGACCCGGTACGCGAACTGGTAAACGTTCCTTTTGCGCACCTCTCGCGTTACAAAACAACATCGCGACGCTTCGCGTCAGCATGACGTTTCGCGTTCTCGCGTAATACGTCATATTACGTGCTACGTTCGCGTACCCGGAAGCGTAGCGGTACGCGAACCGGAAGCGATCCGCGGCGCGGCGCCGACCGCGTAACGTAAACATAGCAGGTCATGTGACTCGGTAATAACACTTTTCATTGGTTCATTTCACTTTTGGTTTCCTAATGATGTAATACAAGGTCATGTGATCTAAAATGGACACTTTTCATTGGTTTAGAACTTTTGTTTTTCCCAAATGATGAAAACCCCTCCTTCTTTCATCACTCTGACTTTCATCTTGGTGAGAGAAAGACCCTTTATTGATACTTTGTGATGGCTTCATTAGTAGCTTCAGCTGGTGCTAGCCCACCACCTCCACCAAATCCAAGAAAGAGAGGACCACCTGCAGAAGTAATTTTGCAAGAAGAGGAAGAACAGGAAGAGGAGGAAGAGGAGGAACAGCATGAGTTTCTGCCAGAGGAGCCCAGGAGGTACAATAGAAAGGAGAATTATATCTGGCAATTCTACAGAATTCCTGAGGGGCAAAAGAAAGTCAATGCACGTTACGTGTTTTGCCGCATATGCGGTGATAGATTGTCTAGGGGCACTGATAAAAAATACAGTTATGGCAATCATACTATGCATCGGCATATGAGTAGGTGGCACCCAAATAATTATAGTGCTGCCCAGCTACGTGACGAACAACAAAATCCCCTCCCAATGGCAAGAAGATCGGTGGTTCCAGAGGTGTCGGGACCAGAGGCGAGGGAGATGATCGCAAACATCCAAATGTTGTTTGGGCACGTAAAGCAAGTGTGCGTGGAATGTGGCACTTTCATCTGCTACAGAGAAAGTAGCATCACTTTGATTTTGCGAGCAATTCAAAATCATATTAATGTTTGTACGAGACGCACCAAAAAATAAATTCTTTTTTTTTTTTTTTGCTCCTGTTGAGCCCTTTATAATGGATCGTTTTTGTTTCCCCCCCCCAAAAAAAAACCAAAAAAATTTTAAAAACGTTCAGAAAATACAAAAAAAGTAAAAAAATGTTCAAAAAATACTAAAAAAAATATAAAACAACAAAAACATAAAAAAAAAGTTCTTTTCAGAACTAACTCCCCATTATAAAAAAATTGGTAGAATATTTGGAACTCTGCCAACCTCTATTTCTCTTAGTTCGCTCCCGGAGCGCTACCCGGTACGCGTACCGGAAGCTAACCAAAAAAAATATTTTTTAAAAAAAAGAACAGTAAGTATAAGGTAAGCAAACAGACAGTTATGTTAAAAGAAAGACAGCTCTAGGGAGTAAACTAAGGATACTGTTACCTACAATCCACTGCTGATGATGTCACATATTACATCATTCATGACATGGTCAGTAACATCAACAGCAGTGGATTGTGGGTAACAGTATCCTTAGTTTACTCCCTATAGCTGTCTTTCTTTTAACATAACTGTCTATTTCCTTCCCTTATAGTTACTGTTCTTTTTTAAAAAACATTTTTTTGATCAGTCATAAACAGTGACATTAATAGAAACAGAGAGAGTGAACAAGAGTGAAGAACTATGGTCCTCCTCAGCCACCCTCAGAAAACCAAGGGGGTCAAGATACATCTACCATGCCCCCTTCTACCCATTCTGAACATTATTTGCCCTCCATCTTGTATCTTGATTCGACCGAAACACAAAATGGTGGACTGCCATAACGCTGCTGGTTTGCGAACCGGGCAACTTCCCGGGAAGCGGTCCAAAAAAAAAAAAGTTGGGAAAGTAATTCACAGACACTAAGAGTAATAGAGATGGAGTGAGTGAACAAGACTGAGGAACTATGAGAACAGAGGGACTGAGAAAAAGAGTGGAAGGAGTTGAGTAAATAGGTAATAGAGAAAGGAATGAGGAAAGTAGCAAAGGCAGGAAACTGAGGATTAAAGAAGTGAAGCAGTGGATCTAATAGTAGGTGAATGTGATAGAAATGTAACGAAAAGAGTACAACTATTTACCTTGTAATTGCCGTTAAATTAATCACATTTTATTTCTATACTTTCAATCTGTGAAAGAGAGAACCAACATTTGAAAAAAATTAAAATATGTATTTAAAAATTACAAAAGACAAGGGAAAATATTGAAGGACAAATAGTTTTTCAACAACTTTGACACTGACAGAAGCTTCTGCTTCTCCAGGTCCTCTACACAATCCTAAAGATATACATTTTAAACTAACAGTATCTTGATGCAGATGAAGTGAGGCCTATCTTAAAACATGGTGCATCTTTTGCATTGCTCTTGTTTCAGAAAAGTGTCGCTTCAGTATGCCAATAACATGTCTCCTATCCAGAGATTTGTTTGAGGTGAGGCCTACTCAGAGTTCAAGATGAGATTTACACTTGTTGAAGTGTACAGAGGAGATAATATCTGTGAAAGTCTACTAATGAAGTGAGTCATGTCCACTGCACTCTTCAACAAAGTAGAAACCTCCTATGTTTCCCTGGACAGACCTAAACTTGATCTGCACAATGTGATTCGTAATGATAGGAAACACAGGTGATGTAATTGAAATATGTGCAATTTATTTTGCTCATTTCACAATCACATCACTTGTGTTTCCTTTGCTTAGGTATCTCATTGTGCAGATGTAGTCCAGCATATGAAAGAATACGTAGAAGTGCAGCACTGCATACAATAAATTTAACACTTACAGAAAACTCACCTTCTCCATGCCTCCTACACAGTTCTACATATACATCATAAATGCAAACAGTACAGAATTAATTATACATGTTAAATGGTTTATTTTTGCTGTTCTCAGAATGTATCAAAATTCACTAAAAACAGTGACTTGAAGGTATTCATCATGTAACAGCGGGGAAAAAAAAACACAATCAAAATGATTGTGTTTAAAAAACCCATACAACATCAGAAATTAAAATTCAGAACTCCTTAAAGTTAACTTACTTTCCATGACGTCCAAGGATGTCCTATGAACAGCTTACACTCTTTTGTGCTGTTATTACTTTCAGCCCGCCACTTTCTGAAAGAAAACCTCCATCGTTTTTAAAAACACGTTACATGCAATAAATGACTTCTTGCTCTCTACCACTATTTTCCACAAGGCCAAATCTAGTCAGAGATATTTATAACTCTTGGATTTCTTGTAAGCCAATCCCATCATTTGGCATTTCCGCAACTTTCAGAATTAAAATGTTGAAGATCATTTTCACAATCCTGGAATAGTAATATCTTCCCCTTCTTGCTCAGTCATGTTCTACATTTCCTATGACACTGATACTACTTAATATGAAGCAGACTTACACTACCTCTATGAGTACTACAATTATTTAATTCTCTACATCACTTTTAATCACAAAGCAATGTAAAACAGTAGACAGCATTGCAGACTTACATTCCCTCTACTCCATGTTTTGATTGGCTGCTTCAATTAGCTTATGAAAAGAAACAGTTTTTCTGAACTCATTTAAAGTGCACATACATCTCCATGATGTCCAATCCTATGATTAGAAGTTATGTCTCTGAACTACACTTATCCTCAAGGCCAAATTGTGTAGGAGCCATTAGAACTTCTTGAAATTCCACAGATCATATCCCGAGATTATTTTCCTAAAATTTTGGTTTTAAAAACACCAGGTAAGAGTTTTTAAGGTCATACGGCAATTTTTTTTTGAAAATTAAAACAGAATCATTGCAGAATGACCAGCCATTTCTAGACTTTAAATAAGCTGTGTAATGTCCTGATGATATTGAAGGGCCGTCATGATATATAATTGCTGTAGTTACAAAAGTCCTTCCTGATATTGACAACTGCGAAGCTACAAATTTTTTTATTAAAGTTGTCAATTTTGTTCCATCAGGCCTACATCGTTGGAACATTAAAATGACGTACTGGCCATATGTTCGTATAAATAAAGTGGACATCATTTCAGATTTACATTGGCTACACTCCATGTTGTGATTAGCAGCTTTTACTAGCTTATTAAAGGAGACTGATTTACTGTCTGGCAAAGTTAAATATATAAATCTTTCTGAGTCTACACTAGTAGTACTTGATACCATACAGTTCTCGCAGTCATGCTGCCATTGATAAGAAAGCCCAAACAGCTGATCTACATCTACACCTTCAGCATGTAATACATCAAGCATATACATTAAAAACTCCTGACAATCTTGCTGAATATTTTGAGAGAATTGTGTTTGGCCTGAACATCTATCTAACAGATTTCTAATTTCAGACACACTTTCTATGTTTCTTCTATCAGTGGTACATTTCTCTAACACAGAATTTAACAAACTGCAAAATCTTTGATCAGAATTGACCACAATCTCTTCTTTTACATTTTTTAGAGAAAACAAAACATTAATTACTACATTAGCATAGCAGTTGACACCAGAACTGTTTTCAAACTGAAAACCAACAACATCTTCAACAGAATCCTCTTTGTTTCTGCTTGTAATTTTAGGTTCATTCACTTTTTGTCTTTTTGCTACAACCTCCCCAGTATTGTTCTCATTTCTTCGTTTCCGGCCTACCAGACGTTTCTCAAACAAAGGAAACTGAGGCAAATGTGGCGCATACTCTCTTCTTAACCTATTGTATTCCTTAACACAATCTAGATCTGCACAAATGTTTCTGACATCACACTCAATCAAGTACAATCCCGATAAAGTTCTAACTCGTGACAATGCCACATATGCCATACCCTCCTTGAACACAGAACTGCCAATATTCACCAATGCAGTGTCTACACTTAAACCTTGCGATTTATGAATTGTCACCGCATATGCCAAGCAAACAGGGAACTGCTTACGGCGAACATATAAGTCTTTTACAAGCAAAAATCTAGCAGAACAACGAGCAATTAGCTGTACTTCCTCAATGCCATCAAATTTAATTTTTAAAAATTCAATTCCATCTCTATTTCTGTATTTCACAAAATCAACAACATTACCCATTGATCCATTTACCAGACCTCTTTCAACATGTAAATTCCTTCTTAAAATTATACGGCAGTTCAAGCACACATTCAGAGTCTTTTCAAAACCTGCAGTTTTAGATATACTCTTCTCTAATGAATCCAATTTTGTTTTCAGATTCTCAGACAAAATAATTGTTGATCCCATATGCTCTACTCTATCAATAGCTTCCACTTTCACAATCTCTTGCTTTTCTAAATGCAACATTTTGTTGTTAAATTTGGCACATTCTGCAAGAGTTGGCATCAAACATATTCCAGATTTCTTATCAGTAATTTTCTGAAAAATATTCTCAGGCACAACATCTTGTTCTGGATATAAATTTGACAGTAATCGTGCATGTAAAGCTTCTTTCCCATGCTCGGTCACTTTTCCAATTCTAACATCTTGTAGAATAGTCTTGTAAACTTCATCCTTTGCCTGACGCATATTTTCATGCAGTTCAGCATAATTGAAGTTTAACCATATATTGACGTTGCCAATGCTGCCTAGGCACTTCCTGGTATCTTCATGCGTGAGCATTTTGAACACAGGTTGCCCTTTCACTGGTGTCAGCTGCAGAAGATCTCCGAAAACAATGATGTGTTTGCCACCAAATAACACATCATACTCTGTTTTGAGAACTTCTTGCATCCTCAAATGCACAAAGGCAAGCATGACATTGGAAACCATGCTTACTTCGTCAATGATAAGAAGTTTCATTTTCCTCAAGATTCTTGAAACTTCAAAACAAGCATCTCCAGATAGCTTGTGATATTCTAATTTGTTGTCATGCTCCACTGGCAGCATCAGTAAACGATGTAAAGTAATCCCTTTAATATTATGTGCTGCCAGTCCAGTTGGAGCAGTGACAACACAAGACAGCGATGACTCTGTCCTTTCCTGCAAATAGCATGAAATTGCTTTAATGAGGAAACTTTTTCCAGTTCCCGCTTCTCCACTCACGTACAGTCGGACAGGCTTCAACGACGTACATGAGCACTCTTTCTTATCATGACTTAATCCATGATCAATTTGCATGGTAACTTCGTCATATATTTTCCTCTGCTCAACGTTGAGTTGCCTTTCCAACTCTTCTAAGTTAACCGCATCCTCTTGAGCATGTGCCATGGCTCTTTCCACCTCATTCATAGCAGTGGCAGCTTCATTTTCAATAAGAGGTCCTCCTAGTGGATCCTGACTCAATGAAGCAGAACTCTGACTGTCCTGAGAACTGTCTCTGGCAATCTCGGCTGCAATCGTTGCTTCCTGCTCAATTTCCGCATTCAACATTTCTACATATTTGGGAAAAGCAGGACATTCTATGGTCTCCTTGGCGGCATTGAAAGAGTCTTCATAACAGAGGAAATCTCCAAGCAGTTCCTCTTCTGCACGCCAAGGCTTGAAAAGTTGCAAAAGTGCTAAATAGAAAAACTCCTTTTTTTCAGGAGATTCGCCACTCAATTTTTGATGGTTTATCAAGTGGCATTTTCTTTGCTTGACCAGACATCCCTCACTTCCTATTACAGCATACACTCCTTTCTCAGTATCTTCTTTGATGTTCCTCTTGAACATGTAATTTTGCAGAACCTCATACAGACAAACATTCTCTAGGTGACTGCTTCGATTTGGATAATATGTATCCAACATGTTTGTCTTCAAAATGTCGGTACTGTTTGGCTCCTTTTCCGCCAAATACTCAATTTCCCGCACAGGTTTGAGAACTCGATTACGCGTTGCAGCAAGACCAAGACTCGCCCAAACGATACTCCTGGACTTGGCATAGAGACTTGCTGAAGACAACCGGTCAGAACATTCGTACGCTCCGATTTCTCGATGCGACAACATCTTCAGACTGAAACTGTACAACTTCTTGCTGAGGCTCTTTTCATGGGAAATGTCCTCCCACATATCCTTCAATTCTGTCTTCTCTTTTTTGGTGATGTAAGACGTCACATACCGAGCCACAGCCATACAGTTATCAGCCACAAACTGTATATCCATGTTAGCATTCCACATGGACAAAATCACCGGGTTGTAGTCGTTGATGTACTTGGACTCTTCGTTCCTCTTCAAATTGTAAGTGTTTTTAGGTGATTTCTTCATCACATTATGTCGCAGCGAAGACATCAAACTGTTTACTCTTCCTTTAGAAATCACCGGTCGTGGAAAGCCGAAACGACATTTGGTGTAGAACTTGTCTTTCTTTCGGAATTTACGACGGCAGTACTTTCCACATCGATGGCTTTGGAAACGCAGAACTTTTTCTCTTAGGCTTTTCTTCTCCTTTGCGTTTGGAACAGCACACGTAGAATACTGTTGGATGAAACTCATCACTGAGTCTTCTGGATCCGTTCCAAATTTAGGTACATCCTTGATCCACAGCAACATATGTATATGAGGAGCACCTCTTGCTTGGTACTCCTTTCTCCAGAAGAAATCCAACACCTCTCCAAGAGGTGGATTCTTCTTATTCATGATGAAAGACATCATAGCTTCAAATCTATGATTGAAGTACCTACATACATTGACTGGATCCAAAGAGCACAGTTCTCCGGGTGTCTTGAATTCGATGTTTTCTACGTTAGCATTTGCCTCTCGTAGAAATTCAAGTAAGTCTTCCCAGCCATACTCGGCACAGCTCAGAGTGAGGAACCATGTGGGAGTACCTAAGTTCCTCAGCATACATTTTAAATCACCATGACGACGGTACCAGTACTCATTAGTACCACGCTGACACGCCATGAGATTAATCAGGTGAGAATCCAAAATACTATCTTGGACATTCACTTTATCCATAAAATCACTTGCCGAGATGTTTTGCATGTGTATACCACTTTTCAAGATGTGGTTCACTGCATATGACAGTCCAGACAGATCGCTTTCAAACAGGAGATGAAACAAATAAGGAATGCATTGTCGAAACCTAGCATCTCCTGCATACAATCGCAAAGTCCGGTATTCAGAAGCAGGAATTTGATGAGGTCGCTCATCATATCTTCCTCCCTGACCTGTTGGAAAAAGCTGTGGGAAACACCGAGCTTCCAAACTTTCCTCCCAAACACTAATGGGACTCCCTTTGGCTTGTTTCATTTGAAACAACTCAATAGCATTCCCCATGACTTCCTTTGAATGCAAAGGATGAACACTATAATGTTCATATATTTCCTCACTAGTAGAGGGTTCTATTTTCTCAATTTGACCAGCACACAAATCGCTATCCTCTTCCTCACTTACTTCCTCTTCTGCAACATATACATTCTTATAGTATTTATTATTTTTTTTCAAATACAATGTTGCCTTTTTAACTTTCCTAACATCTACTAAATCTTGCCATATTTTCTTATTCTTTGTCGGAACCCCATTAACTAAGATAACCAGAGGTTCCTCTTCCACTTTTTCTACTCCAATTGTGTTAATGTTTTTCTTGAAATCTAGAGGCAAATAAACAACTCTTCCCTTTAATCCTCTCTGTAAATCTGATGGAGGCAATTTCCCTGTCTTTGGCTCCATTCTTACAATAGCCTGAAAGGGATGGATACTTTGAATCAAAATAGATTCATAAGTATTTAAGTCCTTCAATTCAGAAGGAATCTCAACCAATTCCAGATTATTATGAACTGCTCTAGCAGGCATCTGGTTTTGTTTTAATTTGTTACAACAATAAGTACACACACGTTGATCCAATCCCAAATCAAAACAATTTTCTACCATCAAGTATGTTGCAAAATCCTTCCATTCACTATTATTTTCCCTTTCACTTTTTGCATATAAATCCACTAACTTAGTCTGATTCTTATAATAAGTGCGTCTACAACACACACAAGTGAAATTAGGCCTCTCACTTGATTTCATGTCAAACGTCGCAATTTCCCTCTGGAAATTATCTGTACTGGAAACCTGTACACTATCTTCCAAATGACCCTCTACTTCTTGCTCAATTTCAACATTCTCCTCTTTACTTCCAAAGTAACAAAACTCAATTTCTTCACATATATTCTTCACATCTATTTCAGAACCATGCAAAAGAGCAGCGCATAATTGTTTCAGCATAATTGCTGGACTCTTAGCATAATACAACAGTCTAACTAACTTCCTCACTTTGTTATGATGCACTGCTAGCATCCTGAAATGATGAAAAACACTCTGGCATACTCTCCTGGAAAGACAAGCCAGTGAATGACCATGCAAACCTGTCACTTCTCTCACTCTGCAAGGATCTAATTCTTGCAACAACCTTATTTTCTGCTTCAAACTTTTCTTGTTAAATGTCCGTACAAAATCACAAAGCAAATTGATGGAATCCTGTCGCACACTGCAAATACTACTACACTTCCAGGTGTACACAGGACCCTTAGCACGTCTTCCTAAAACCTCATTACCTAACAACTCTTCTGCCTCTGTTGTCACAAGTTTTTCTTTTTCAACTGGACAACCATCTTTCACTTCATAAGCACGACCACTGATGTCAACTGCATGCACCAAATCATTATCCTGGAAATAACTCTCTTCATTAAAAAATGCCTCACAGCTTGAACTATGTATCCATTCTCCAGAAAAAACTTCACAAAAATTACTACGATTAACTATTCTCTTCCATCTACTATTTCTTTTGAAATCAAAAATTGCCTTGTTTAGCTTCCTAATTCTATTGATTATCAAAATAAATAACTTACGTTTAATTTCAAAAGCCTGATCAATAACTTTCTCAACTTTTTTTTTTCTCCTATAAAAAACTAATTTCTGTTGACCTTTCTTAATATTTTTTAACAAATTGCCAATTATCCTGTTACGGAACATTCGTTTACGAATCTCCGTAAACTGTTGTTTCCTTCTACTATCATGCACAGATTTATCTCTTGCTCTAGCAGTAACATTTTCATTTGTCCTTTTCTTTCCATTTGATTTACTTGTCATGTTATGGATTGAAACATTTTCTGTACTAATATTTTTTTTATTCGAAATATTTCTTATGAAATATTTAGAGCTCTTACCCGGTGCTTTCTTCATGGCTTGAGAAATCTTTATGTTAGAGGACTGCTGCATTTTTTTTTTCTCCTGCTGTCTTTGACGTTTTGCAGCCTTCATCTCTCTTATTTTTGTAGGCATATTGTAATCTTGAAATGATCTGCAGTTGAATCTGAGGAAAAATATAATAAAAAATGTTATTAAACATTATTATCAAACAGTAAATCAGTAATAGTGATCAAAAACATAACACACTACTTGTCATTTTAATTTGAAGATTTTTTAGTCATTGCCATTTTTACAATACAGAAATACCAGAAAAGAAATGACATTTATATTTATGTTACCTATGCTATTTTATATGTGAATCTGATCTAATTTTATGAGCATATTTTAATATTTTATTGAAGACACTACACATAACCTGTTTTTAAAGGTGTCTTTATTTTTAAATTAAACGGTTTACCTTTTTACTTTTTATTGATTATAAATTTCAAAAATAAATGTTTATAATTCCAAAGGCTCAAGCAGGTCAGCTTCCCATCCTATATCATATAATTCGGACAAATCTGCATCCTCATCACGCTCTTCTTCATCCTCAGGATTTAAATCATCCAATGGATCAACATCCACTGATGTTTCAATTACAAGTTCAATGATGAGGTCAAAATCAACTGATTGCAGATTGTCGCTCATGTTGAGGTTGTCTTTATCTTTAAATAAAGATAACAACAATGAGATGTTGCAGAGTAAGAGACAAATCTCACAGATTATAATAGTAAAATTATTTAACAAGAGTAACATTTTGCAGCTATTATTTAGCCATGTCCAGCGATGCTGAGCAGGTGAAGCCTATGTCTAATTTTTCACTGAACAGGACTCATCTGTTCTTAACCTTGGATAAGCCTCAACGACTCTGTGTCCCCTGCACATACTCAAATGTTAAAGTGCAGATTTATATTAAATGGCACATCCCCAGGCATGCACCAGTTAATGTGCACCACTGCTTTACCACCCATGGTGTGCCGCATTTACAATCAGATAGGAGAAAGCTGCTTCAAAACCCTGCGCCTGCTTGAAGCTGGCATAGGTCTTGACGCAACATTGTGGAGATGGGGCACCCCTGAGCCTTGCTGGAGCTGCATCGCACTTACGATACAACTCCAGCAATGCGCCACCTTTACGGCACAGATGCGTCACGCATCTGTGCCGTTTTTGCCCCATGCTGCGCCGCATTGTAAATGCAGCACAACATGGGTGGCGGAACAGTGGCGCAGGATGACTGTCACATCCCTGGTGATGCGCCACTCATCATAAATCTATCCCTAAGCTTCTTATCTTGTTACAGATGAACTGCCATATGTATCATCAAAATATTTTACATATTATAAATAGCAAATTTTAAGGAATAAATAGCGATTCTTTACTATTCCTAATTTGCAATGAGCAAATTGCTAATTGCAAATTACCCATTCATTTCCATAGGCTAGGAGGCTCATAGGAATTAATGTTGCAAGTTGTGATTAGCAATTAGCTCATCACAAAATAGGATTTTTTTCAAGCGTGCAGGGGTATCTCAAGAACACCCTGCTGCACCCCTGAAAAAGAAATTTGGGAGCACATGGCACACCTACATGCCCTAATGGCATGTATGGGCGTCATATGGGACCTTTTTTTTTAAAAATGCTTTTTGAAAAGAATTCGCAAATTACCACAAACTAGAAGTTGGTGGTAGTTTCCAAATCCTTAATATCATTTTTTACATATTTTTTTTGATACATTGCATTTAAGGAATCACAAATTTTGAATTATTGACATTTTAAGTAATTTCCACATGTGCAGTGTTTTCAAAATATAATTTGAAAATCGTTTTTGGGGAAAAGTAATGGTTTGCAAATTTATGACAAGGACATAATGGTGTATGCTTCTCTATAAGGCATTTCAGTATCTCTAATGTCATTTTTCCCATATTACATTATAAGACCTTTCCCCATGAAGCACATTCCTTGTAAATATACTCCCACCTGTGCATTGCAAATTTAGATTTTGACTGTTTCAGACACATAGCCATGTTGAAAGTGACCCAAAAAAATTGCAAACGTTTTAAAAAAAAACATTCATGTGTCTTAATGACATTTTAAGTCATTTCCCCATGGACAATGTTTTCTAAGTGGCACAAAAGAGGTATACACCTATCATAAATCTGTCCCTAGCATTATAAATGATTAAATCAGGATGACAATAAGATGTGGCCTATCCAGAGGTTTGTTTAAGGTGAGGCCTACTCAGGATTGCAGATTAAAGTTACGCTTGATGAAGAATACAGAGGAGATAATTTATTGTAAAGGCCTACCAATGAAGTAAGTGATTTCTACTTCATTGCACCAGTCATCATAAATGTATCCATAAGCTTCTTATCTTGTTAGACATCAACCGCCATATGTATCATATAACTATTTTGCATTTCCAAAAAAGCGAATTTTAAGGAATAAATAGCGATTCTTTACCATTCCAAATTTGTTTGAGAAAATTGCTAATTGCAAATTACCCATTCATTTCCATGGGCTAGGAGGCTCATATAAATGAAGGTGCAATTTGCGATTAACAATTTGCTCATCACAAATTAGGAATTTATTCCAAAGGTGCAGGGGTGTCTCAAGAACACCCTGCTGCAACCCTGAAAAAGAAATTTGGGGGCATATGGCGAACATAAATTTTAACAACATTCCTTTACCTCAAAAACGATTTTCAAATCATAACTTCAAAACACTACACATGGGAAAATTACTTAAATTGTCCTTAAGACACATAAAAGCGTTTTTTGATTGGCTTTCCTGCATGGTAGGGTCACTTTTAACATGGCTATGTAACATAAACATTCAAAATCAAAATTTTCCATGTACAGGTGGGAGCATATTTACAAGCAATTTGCGCCACAAAGAAAGGTCTGACATTAAAATGGGAAAAATAACATCAGGGACAGTCAATTGCCTTATAAAGAACCATACACCATTATGTCCTTCTCATGAATTTAAAAACAATTCCTTTTTCCCAAAAACGATTTTCAAATCATATTTTCAAAAAACTGCACATGAGAAAATGACTTAAAATGTCATTGAAACACATGAAAGCGTTTTTTGATTGGCTTTCCTGCATGGTTGGTTCTCTTTTATCATGGCTATGTAACACAAACATTTATAATTAAAATTTTCATGCACATGTAAGAGCATATTTACAAGCAATTTGCGCCACAGAGAAAGGTCTTACACTAAAATGAGAAAAATAACATCAGGAACAGTCAATTGCCTTATAAAGAACCATACACCATTATGTCCTTGTCATGATTTTATAAACAATTCCTTTTCCCCAAAAACGATTTTAAAATCATAATTTCTAAACACTGCACATGGGAAAATGACTTAAAATGTCATTAAAACACATGAAAGCGTTTTTTGATTGGCTTTCCTGCATGGTTGGTTCACTTTTATCATGGCTATGTAACACAAACATTGATAATTAAATTTTTCATGCACATGTAAGAGCATATTTACAAGCAATTTGCGCCACAGAGAAAGGTCTTACACTAAAATGAGAAAAATAACATCAGGAACAGTCAATTGCCTTATAAAGAACCATACACCATTATATCCTTGTCATGAATTTAAAAACAATTCCTTTTCCACAAAAACGATTTTCAAATCATAATTTCTAAACACTGCACATCAGAAAATGACTTAAAATGTCATTAAAACACATGAAATCATTTTTTGATTGGCTTTCCAGCATGGTTGCGTCACTTTTAACATGGCTATATAACACTAACATTCAAAATCAAAATTTTCCATGCACATGTGAGAGCATATTTACAAGCAATTTGCGCCACATAAATCATAATTTTCTCCTTAAAGCACACTATTCTCTATCTAAAGTAAAGAAATATTTTCTCACCTTAGCAAATACTTTGAGTTTGAAAACAGTCTCAGAAACACACCAATTTGTCTTCAGCAGAGCAAAAGGTATGCACTCCAGAGTCTGCAGCTATCAAAAGCACAGAAATGGTGTAATTCTTCACACATATTTCTCATGTCACCCAATCAAAACTCTTCCCTCACTTTTTTTCAAATGAAAACCCTTCCCCCTCTGCCCTTTCTGCCTATTTTCCATAGCAACCAGCTCTTGGAGAAACTCTGGTGTTTGCAAATTCACACAACAATGTTGCAATTGAACTCTGAACTCTCAGTGCACCTGCATATCCAGTGCTTTCTTTCATTTAATGATTTTTTATTGACCACTCAAAATACATCTTTCAAACAACACATCTGTACACCCTAACTTTCTGTTTTCATCAATCAAAATCCACCAATCACTGTTACTACTTCATGAACACAGAAACTCCACAGTTTTTTTCATTTCAAACTCACATTTTTTCAACTACCATTTCATTGCCACACTTCATCTGACTGCAGGAGAACCTTCTCTCACCATGTTTTCTGTCTGGATTGTTGGTCATAGTTATATTCACTGGGCTCAAAGGTACGTTGAAAGCAGGAATTTACCTAACCTCAATTTACAAGATGTGGAAATTAAGTGGTTTGGCCACAGAGGATTAAAATGTCACCAATTGATACCATTGGTGAAAACCTTTATGCATTTGCCAAAACCTGACCTGTTAATTGTGCACTGTGGAGGTAATGACTTGGGCACTTTGACTGGTGTAGGTCTGGAAATGCTTTTAAAGGACACCTTTGAGCAATTAATGGCACTTTTTCCTCAGACTGCCTTGGTATATTCAAATATATGCCAAAGACAGAAATGGAGGTGGTCAAACCAATTTTGTCCACAAATTGAGAAGTCAAGGAAGCATGTAAACAAATCTGTTTCAGCTTACATGAGAGACCATGGAATGGGCTCCCTGTACAACAATAACTTGCGTTACTACATGCAAGATATCTACAGAGGAGATGGAGTTCACTTCTCAGATGAGGGCAACAGAATTTTCACTCTGAATTTAAGAATGTGCATTGGTACCTACTTATAAGTACCTAAATGTACCATAAACCCAAAAGCTCTTCTCAGAGCTACCCTACATCTAATCACTCACAATTATTATTTTACTCTAACTTTTTTCACTAATTTTCAACAAAGTACACTCCCTGGGGCGCTACCCGGTACGCGTACCGGGAGCTAACCTCGCGAAATTTTTAAAAAAAATGTTATTTTTTCGCACATATGGGCCTCATCAGCCACCCTCACAAAACCTAGGGGGTCAAGATAAGTCTACCGTGCCCCCTTCTACCTATTCTGAACATTATTTGCCCTCCATCTTGTATCATAATTCGACCGAAACACAAAATGGTGGACTCCCGTTACGCTTAAGGTTCGCGTACCAGGGCGCTCACCGGTTCGCGTACCGGGTCGCTTCCTGGGAAGCGCACCATCAAAAAAGGTGGGAAAGTAGTTCACACAAAAGCCACTTGAGACAATTTCACCAAATATAGATTAGCTCATACTACATACCAATCCCTACCATTTTCACAAATTTGATTGGAATTCCATTTAGCCATTTAGCCTGTAGACCTCTCTAAATACCGTGAGGTAAATTACTTCACAAAACACATCTGAAGTGTTGGAATTGACAACCAATTAAAATGTTACTTTCATTTTCTACTTTTTTTACCTCACATTTGATTGGTTATGTACCCGAATATATATAAAGGAAGAGAAGGAAACACAGCCATTTTGACTACTACTTCCTGGTGTACATTTCAATAGGATTTTCATTAATAACTTCAACTTCTTTTTAAAGGTAAGTTGTTATTTTTAAAACTGAAGTATATTGTGCACTTTAAGTTAATATGGCAAACTTTTTCTGTTAGTTATATACTATCCCTCTGTAGTACTTATAAATTTAGATACACTTTTTTATATTCCTACTTCCACTCTGATACTATACACTGCCCAAAGATAAATTCTCTGTTAAAAACTGCCTATCTAAAATTAATCCCAACAGTGCCCTACCTCTACTAATATATATTTTTTTTATGCAAATTTCAGGAAAAATGGAAAGTGAACAAAACATTTCATTTGAAATTGTCCTTCCAGAGTCCAACACAGAAATCATTGATCCAAATGAGATTGAATTTATGGATGAAACTTGGGACCAAGAACTACTGCAATGTGTACAAGCAGTAGATAACCTCCTTGCAAATGAGGACATTTTACAACCTCAGAGACTACAATCTATATTCCATGATTATGAAATTTCTGACAATGAAATGTTAGAAAGTTTAATAAATTATGAAACACAATAAAAAAAGCTTAAAAAAAAAAAAAATAATCAACAAAACCAACAATCAATTAACATACAGCATTTGAAAAGTCTATCATTCATTTTTCATTGTGATACGCTCCCCAGAACGCTTCCCGGTTCGCGTACCGGGCGCTAACCACGAAAAAAAACAAAAAAATTTTTTTTATTTTTTTTGCTTAGCGGGGCCCCTTTAAAGCCTCCACATCAAACCTAGGGGGTCAGGGAGGATCTACTATGCCCCCTTATGGTCATTTGCCCCTTCGCTTTTGCCTCCTCTTGTCTCTCGATCCTACCGAGAGACAAGATGGCGGCCGCTCCGGACTGTTTAGAATGTTGACAGACACCGGAGAGCCAATCAACTTCGCTACGCGAAGTTCCGTTACGCGTCAAGTACGCGTACCGGGGCGCTGCCTGGTCCGCGCTTACAGATACATATCTTTTTTTGAACGTTATTTTCTCAAAATCCACTGCAGCACATATATTGAGACCTACAAAAGGCACATCGGGCTACCAGTCCCTACAATTTTGCCAAGTTTCGTGCAAATCCATTCAGCCGTTCGGGCTAAAAGTGAGGCTAACCGCCCTATGGAAAACTCAATGTTAAAAACACGTTTTGGGACCCCCCTTTTTTCTCGGCCCCCCCTGGACGAACCCCCCCCAAATTTTCAGGGGCTCCTCAGAAACAAAATGTTCCATTTTCCAGAAAATTTCAGCCAATTCCGTCCACAAACGCCAAAGTTATTAGACATAGAATTTTCAAAAATCCCATAGGGAAAAAATCCTAACTATATATACCTACTGGCGACCGCCAGTAGGTAATATATGCATTTTGGTATCTATTGTCATATGGCTTTGGATCAACGCTGCTAATTTATATATTGAGCTATTTACGCATGAGCACAACATGATAAAAAGCTAATACCCATAATGTACATAGATGATATTAATTGTCGTGTTTATACTTATGTTGGGTTTTTACATTTTACATTATGTTTGTTGCCTTGTAAATATGTCCTTTTGTGCAAATTCTCCTTGAAATAATTAATTGCATTGTTGTTGCATTTTTTGATGACTTGCACTTTCCAGCGTTTTTACTACATAGTATTTCTTCCATGCCTATGACTGATTATATCGCACTGTCACTTTAAAATGTCTTGCTCACTGTGTGTAGCTTGTCATGTGATCAAGCCTCCCTGGAGGCGAAACGCGTAATGGCGGCAGCGCTGGCTTTACGAGATTAAATCACCTCTGCACTAGCACTCTTGGGTCGACTCTTTGTTGTTGGACACTTTTGGCAATTTGTTTGTTTCTTGTCTAAGCGACAATTTTCGAAATATTTTGTACCTACGTGTTCCAGGTACGAGTAAGACCCCTTCTCAACAAGGGCAACGCGGCAGGAATTTGCAGTTCCGGTTCATCCTGGGACCTTGTTACAATCTCCGGCGAGGAGAAAGCCGCAGCGCCCCTGCTTCACCGTGAATGTGTTTCGTCGAGTTGGTGACCAGAGTCTGTGTCTTCATTGGTTAGAGGACCGGAGCTGAGTTCTTTGCAACCCCGGAAAACACTCAGGAATCAGCAGAGAGAAGTGTGCGCGTCAACTGGTAGGACATTTATTTCCTATTACCAAGTTGCCGTTAGTGTGCCTTTCCTATACGTTAGCCATAACTTGTAGCGCTTTATATAATGGCCGCCGACAGACTACGTAATCGAGCTCAGGCAGCTGAATCCATGTTTTTAGATTCCCGGCTGGGGGATCTTTCAGTACCATACCTTCCACACAGGAAACGGGAACAACTTCAACCAGAGACCTTTTTAGAAGATTGGAGCGTTTGATGCGGGCTGAACAGTCTAAATGGTGGGAGCATCGGTCTCTCTCTCGCTATCTGGAGGTGGGTCGTGTGCCCAGAGGATTGAGAAGTACCATTGCTCCCAGCTATGAAGACCCTGACCCTGCAATGCTGGCGGAGTGGGCGGAAGCAAACCTTGACTGCTCCAAAGTATATTTGCGTATTCTTGTGAAATACGCTGAAAGCGACCGCATCAAGCTACAAGCTAAAATTGACGCTTTAGAGGATGAAATTTCTAAAATAGAAGTCACAGATGCCATCCACAAAATACGAGCCGAGATGATGACTCGCCTGACCAAGGAGGAGGAAACAATAAAGAAAAGAAAGACCATCAAGTTTGAAAGAGATAGAATTGATTATGCGAATGGACAGGTTTTTACTTTTGCGAAAAAATATGACGCAGTAAAAGCAAAAGCGCGTTCCAATATGACCAATCAACAAACAAGAGAGGACACTCTGCTACCAGCAACCTCTTTTTCCAGTTTAAGCTCAGCAGTGGAAAGCGATCTTGAGGCAGACCCCACTCGTGAGACAACTCTGGGGTTTACCAAGCTCTCCTTGGCACAGGAGGTGGATTGCCTGTGCCAGGATCGACGCGAAACTTTGCGATCGCACAAAGCACGCACTCCAAAAAACAGCGGGCAAACCACAAACGCTGGCAACGCCGGAAATGCCGCATCAGGAACACCAAACGGCACCAATCAGGGGAAACAAAGTCATTGGAAGCGCAACCAAAGGAGAAATCGCAAAACGAAACAAAATCAGTAATTAATCTCACCAACTTGAAGCTCACTCCTGCGGAAACTGCTGTATTGAACTTAGGACTATCCTATTGCCCACCATGCAACATGAATTATGCTGATACTCGCATGGATCTTTATAGATTCACAAGAAAACTTAAACTTCAAAAATTCTTTGAACAACATCCAAAGAAAATCAATCTGTTAGAGACAGCATCTAGTCCGACCTTCTCCAGCAGTCAAAGCCAGGTAACCTTTAACACCATTTGGGATTTACAACAACAATCTTCCTCATGCAATCTAAGGGAAGTTCCATTACAAGATACTGGACAACGGACTACACCTTTCAAGCCCAAATCAACATTCCAGCCAATCATGGCCCATGACAATCTGGACACCTTTCAGGAGATGGTAGTACGTGATATAAAACACCTTTATATCGCAACCAACAAGAAGAAATTCTACATCTCCAAACAAAATCGGTGTTACTATCAACTGGTCTCAAAATTTAAACTGGACCACAACATCATTGTGAAGCAGGCCGATAAGGGCGGGAATGTGGTCCTTTGGCCTAGAAATATGTACCTCCAACAAGCGGAATTACAATTGAATGATACATCATGTTACCGCAGGAGTAATATCCAAATTGTCAAAAACACATGGGCTGACCAACATCAAAGGCTTCAAATATGGCGGAGTGCTGGGCTTCTATCACATGAGGAGTTCAAATACCTCAAAAAAGAACATCCGGTGATCCCTTCCTTTTACCTGCTTCCCAAAGTGCATAAGGACTATGACATACCACCTGGTCGTCCCATCATCTCAGCAATAGACAGCTCTTTGGAACATGTTTCTAAATATATTGACTTCTTTTTGCAGAACCATGTCAAGAATCTCAGATCATATGTTAGGGATTCTTTTGACTTTCTTAACAAAATTGCGGAATTTGACTGGGAAGACAATATGGTACTTATGACCTTGGATGTTTCATCCCTTTATACTTCCATTCGACATGTGGATGGTCTCAAGGCCTTAGACTATTACCTCAACAAAGACTTACCTCAACCAACAGCGCACAACAAAATGCTAGTCGAAATGACTAAAATGTGCCTTGAGCAGAACTTTTTCATTTTCAATGGCGCAATATACCATCAGATTAGGGGTGTTGCGATGGGGGCCTGCTTCTCACCCAGCTACGCGTGTCTTCACGTAGGGCTGTGGGAGGAGCAGGTCCTCGCTTGTCAGCACCATGAGATTATTTCTGAAAATATTGTTTTATATTTGCTCTATATTGACGATGTTTTTATTATTTGGAGAGGTAACCAGGAGAGCGCTAGGGCTTTTGTTGATTTGATCAATTTGAACAACGTTAACCTCAATTTTACTGTAAATCTAAGTTCTGATTCCATTTGCTTTTTGGATGTGGAGATATTTGTGAAGGATTCTACCCTCAATACACGACTCTACCGGAAGCCGAGTGCAGGGAATACTATCCTGCACTCCAATAGCCAACACCCGGCTCACCTGATCCGGAGTATTCCCTTTGGGGAGATGCTCCGAATCAGGAGAATTTGTAGTTCGGATGCCGAATGTGCGGCTGCACAGGAGGCATGTAGAATACGCTTCTTGGCTAGGGGTTATTCCTCGTCAATTATCATGAAGGCGATTAGGCGCTCTAACTCAGTGAGCAGACAAGAGGCACTGATTTCTAAACCTAGGAACACCAATTTGGAGGTTCCTGAGAAAGGAGATGGGCAAATGAGTACTCCACGACTCATTTTGACATTTAATCGTCAACACGGGGCTATACGTAAAATCATAAATAACAACTGGAATTTGGTCCGTAGTGACCCAATAATTGGTCACAAAATAGTCACTAAACCTATCTTGACCTTTAGGAAATCTCCCTCAATGTCCAAAGCCTTGGTCAGTAACACCCTTGAACCTAAGATCTCCAACCTGGGGGGCACTGAAGAAGGGCTTTAAAACTTGTCCACAATGTAAAGCCTGTCGCTATGGTATTAACAGGACTTATTTCCAAAGTCCCTTTCAGCAACATCCAACTGCAATTCTCAAATGGCTCAATTGCAAAACCGAGTACGCTATCTATGTGTTGGAGTGTCCGTGTGGGCTACAATATGTGGGCAGCACTAAGCTGCCCGCCCACAAACGAATACTTCAGCACATACGTGCGATAACCGGGCATGATCAGAACTATCCGGTTGCCAGGCACTTTCAGGAGAAACATCTGGGCATTCCTGACAAACTTCTATTCTTTTTAGTCGATTGTGTTGAGCCATCGAGGAGGGGAGGTGATCGTGAGGCCAAACTCCGCCTCCTCGAGACAAGATACATCTGTGAGCTCAACACCAAGACTCCCAATGGTCTTAACGACAGGGAAGATCTTTACACCTGTCTTTAGTTTTAAGGATTTTGCCCATAAGACCTGTCCGGATACATGAGATATTTTGTTGTTCTAGATCTACTGTTTCAAAATTCCTGTGTTTGTATATATGGATGAATTCATTTCCTTTTTCTATTTGTAAATATATTGGTACTGTTTTTAACATTAGGTAATTTTCAAACCATTTGCACTTTAACCGCATGCGTGCGGCATGATTCCCCCCCGTACGCTGGATTTTGCGAAAGCGCACTTTGCATGACGAGCTGGGCTCGTCATGAGCGTGCCAGGAGGCTACCTCATGACGAGCCCAGCTCGTCATGGGCGTCGAAGGGGTTAATGCTACATTTGCACCTTCACTTCATGCACTTTCTTTCTTGCCTGTTAGCCATTTACTGTGACTTGCCCACTTGGGCTGCATTTTGGTATCTATTGTCATATGGCTTTGGATCAACGCTGCTAATTTATATATTGAGCTATTTACGCTTGAGCACAACATGATAAAAAGCTAATACCCATAATGTGCATAGATGATATTAATTGTCGTGTTTATACTTATGTTGGGTTTTTACATTTTACATTATGTTTGTTGCCTTGTAAATATGTCCTTTTGTGCAAATTCTCCTTGAAATAATTAATTGCATTGTTGTTGCATTTTTTGATGACTTGCACTTTCCAGCGTTTTTACTACATAGTATTTCTTCCATGCCTATGACTGATTATATCGCACTGTCACTTTAAAATGTCTTGCTCACTGTGTGTAGCTTGTCATGTGATCAAGCCTCCCTGGAGGCGAAACGCGTCATGGCGGCAGCGCTGGCTTTACGAGATTAAATCACCTCTGCACCAGCACTCTTGGGTCGACTCTTTGTTGTTGGACACTTTTGGCAATTTGTTTGTTTCTTGCCTAAGCGACAATTTTCGAAATATATATATATATATATGTATATATATATATATATATATATATAAATGGGGTGAGGATGTAGCCTTATCGCTAGAGCGGTCGACGACGAAGCTGGGAAACCGGGTTTGACTCTCAGCAACGACGCTCAACATCCTGTGATTCCGGGCAAGTCACTTATTCTCCCTGTGCCTAATAAAAATTAATGTGTCCTCATGTAACAAAACTGGTGCTATGTAAATCGCTCTCATAACCAATATCTTCGGGACTAGTTTGCGCTATATAAATCTCTTAAAAATATATATAAATATATATTAATATATATATGATAGCTCCACACTTGCCTCGTAATGAAGAAAGAGAAAGCACTCTCCAGGGGCGAATTCAAGATTTTTATTGTGAACTCACAGTGGCCAGACGCGTTTTCGGCAGTCGCCTTTGTCGATGGTAAATTGGCGCGCCCGAAACGGCCATTTTTATGTCATTTCAATTCCGACAACCCACATGCATAAAAAGAGGACTACACGTACAAATACATGATCGCCATATTCAAACATGTTTTTACGATGTTAAACATATCATATACTTTTTCATAAGCACATTCAACACATGGATGGGTAATTCTGTGTTCAATTTGCAATTATGCTTCCATCAATTCTGCAAATTACATCGTACATGGCGGAAACTTCCATAAGGCCCGGATGGGCAAATCCTCCAAAACTATGCATGTGTATTCCAAAACATACAGAATCAATACATTTGATCCTGATCATAATACAATACATTTCACTGTTCTCTCAATTCCCCAAGTGTACTGCCAGTTCCTCATGAGTATTGAGACCTTCGGGGTGTTTTGTTTGTAGGTCGATGATATACCTAGACTCTAGTCTCCTTAGTGTCATCACCCTATCTCCTCCTCTGGGGTGTAATGGGACATGGTCTAGTGCAAAAAAAGACAAAAGGTTCCTGTCACTATTGTGTTCTTTCTGAAAGTGACGGGCTACCGGATAATTCATATCACAGTTCTTTAGAGCCCTAGTGTGTTCTAGAACCCTCTTTTTTGTTTCGTGGATGGTACTCCCGATATATTGGAGTCCGAAGGGGCAGACCAAGCAATAAACAGTATATGGTGTACTGCACGTTAGAAATTTCTTTATTTTCCTGGGTTTGTCTGTACCTGGAATCTTATATGCCAGGACCCTTTTGCTTGCAGAGCAGGCCTTGCATTTGCCGCAAGGATAAAATCCCTGCATCCTATTAGCGAACGGGTTCGGCACCGCCTCGCTTTGGTAGCTGCTAGTAAGGGAGTCTCTTAGCGACCTGGCTTTTCTAAAAGTGAGTAGCGGTTGCCTAGGTATATCCATGCCTATAACTGGATCCAATTTCAAAAGGTTCCAGTTTTTTTTTGAAAATTTGTCTCAAGATCCCCACATCATCTGAGAATGTGGTGCTCATACGGAACTTATTCTCATCAGCTACTCTGGTCTTTTCTTTCAACAATTGACTCCTGGGGATTTTGTTCACTCGACTCTGGAGTGTAGATTCCTCATACCCCCGTGCTCTGAATCTATTCATACATTCCAATGCATGTCCTTCAAAGTCCACTCCCCTTGTGTCATTCCTTTTGATACGTAAGAGCTCCCCATAGGGGATGCTCTGTATCAGTTTCACAGGATGACTGCTCCGTGCATGTAATATTGAATTACCCGCGGTTGGTTTCCCAAACAATTTGGTGTTCAAAGTACCATCTATTACACACACCTCTAAGTCCAGAAAATGTACTGAAGATGAGCTTATGTCTGCACTGAATTTGAAATTTAAATCATTTGTGTTTAATTTCACGATGTATTCCCCAGCACTCTCTGGAGACTCTCTCCAAATGATGAAGAGGTCATCTATGTACCTATGCCATGCTACTATCCTCTGTGTCCAATCGCTGTTTTCCACCTCCCAAGCAACCTGCTCCTCCTACCAGCCTACGAATAAATTTGCATAGCTGGGGGCGAAGCAGGTGCCCATCGCAGTCCCAGAGGTTTGGTGGTAATATTGACCTTGGTACACATTTTTTTTATTGTTTAGACAAAAGTCTAAAAATTCCAACACCATATCATTATGATGTGCGAATTTGGCTGGCCTGTTCTGCAAAAAATCTTTCACAGCCTTCATACCATTGTGATGTGCAATGCATGTATATAAGCTGGTTATATCTAGAACAATCATTTGGTCTCCATCCTGCCAATGTACATTCTCTATGATATTCAACAAATCCTTGGTGTCTTTCACATAGGACCTCAATAGCAGCACAAATTCAAACAGAAAATGATCAATATAAATCGAGATGTGCATTTTGCACTGAAACACTCCACCTGTGAACAAGGCATGAATTTGCTGAAACGCGTAAGGAAATGGAGTATATTTTGCGCTGCTGTGTCTGCAATTAAAAGGCTTGTCTCCGGTATTGGGCCTCACCGTTTTTCTTGATGGTGTGTCAATCGATGGGTCTCTCCGGGACCATTTTTGTGAGGCCGCCCTGTAGAGTCTGGAGCTCCTGTGCCCGGAGGCATGTTGTCTTGGATGCATATATACATATATATATATATATACATATATATATATATACATATATATATATATATATATATATATATATATATATATATATATATATATATATATATATATATATATATATATATATATATACCTACTGGCGGTCGCCAGTAGGTAGTTATAGTTAGGACCTAGTTTCCATAGGAAATCCTCAACATTCTATTTGGATTAACTTTGGCTCTGGTGGATGACTCTTTGCGAATTTCTCAAAGAAGATGGCTCGGTCCGCTGTGCTCCTTCCCTGAAAGTTTGGGGGGGAATGGTGAAGTGGGGGCTGAGCTAAAAGGGGGGTCCCAAAACGTGTTTTCTCCATGTTATTTTCCATAGGACGTTTAGACACGGCTACAGGTCGAACGGGTGAATGGATTTATAAGAAATTTGGCAAAACTGTAGAGTCCGGCTCGCAGATTACGCTTTTTTTGGAATGGTGTAAATCTGTTCAGTAGTTGCTGAGAAAATTAAAGTTAAAGTCAATTATATATCTATAAGCGCGCACGGGTGCGCGCACTCAAGCGGCTGCGCGCGAGCGGAATTTTTTTTTTGCTGCGTGACGTCTGTTAACGTTCGATTCGAAGGAAATCAGGAAGTGTTGACCGCCATTTTGTCACTGCGAGTAAATATATTGTCATTTCAAAGCGTTGGAACATGGAAAGGGGAGAAGGTAGAGATTGTTTTGCTGCGTAGGTTCTCTCAGGGTGTGCAGTAAGGCCCTTAAACGCGAAAATAGCGGTCGGCAGTAGGTAGTTATAGTTAGGACCTAGTTTCCATAGGAAATCCTCAACATTCTCTTTGGATTAACTTTGGCTCTGGTGGATGAATCTTTGCGAATTTCTCAAAGAAGATGGCTCGGTCCGCTGCGCTCCTTCCCTTAAAGTTTGGGGGGGAATGGTGAAGTGGGGGCTGAGATAAAAGGGGGGTCCCAAAACGTGTTTTCTCCATGTTATTTTCCATAGGACGTTTAGACACGGCTACAGGTCGAACGGGTGAATGGATTTATAAGAAATTTGGCAAAACTGTAGAGTCCGGCTCGCAGATTACGCTTTTTTTGGAATGGTGTAAATCTGTTCAGTAGTTGCTGAGAAAATTAAAGTTAAAGTCAATTATATATCTATAAGCGCGCACGGGTGCGCGCACTCAAGCGGCTGCGCGCGAGCGGAATTTTTTTTTGCTGCGTGACGTCTGTTAACGTTCGATTCAAAGGAAATCAGGAAGTGTTGACCGCCATTTTGTCACTGCGAGTAAATATATTATCATTTCAAAGCGTTGGAACATGGAAAGGGGAGAAGGTAGAGATTGTGTTGCTGCGTAGGTTCTCTCAGGGTGTGCAGTAAGGCCCTTAAACGCGAAAATATATATATTTCTTTTTTTTTTTTTAAGTTGCGGAGTGCGCGCACTCGGGCGCGCACACCTATTTACAAGAGTGTGAAAATGGAGATAAATCAGAAGTTTGAGTGCTTTGATATAAGGTGGCTCTGAAAAGAGCCCTTGTGTTACTTGAGTTTTTTCTGCATTTATAAGTAAGTACCGATGCAGAGTCTGATGTTGCAGAGGAAGATTCTGTTTCCCTCATCCGTGAAATGAACACCATATGTCCTATAGATGTCTTGCATGTGGTAATGCAAGTTGTTGTGGTAAATAGAACCCATGCTATAATCTCTGAGGAAAGCAGAAACAGATTTATTAACATGTCTCCTTGCTTTCTCAATTTGTGCACAATGTTGATTGGACCAATTCCATTTCTGTCTTTGGCATATATTGGAATATACCAAGGCAGTTCGAGGAAAAAGTGTCATCAATTGTCGAAAGGTGTCTTTTAGAAGCATTTCCAGACCTACCCCAGTCAATGTGCCTAGATCGTTCCCACCACAGTGCACAATTATAAGGTCTGGTTCTGGGAGATGCATAAAAGTTTTCACCAATGGTATTAATTGGTGACATCTTAATCCTCTTTGCCCAATCCACGTTATCTGCACATTTGGTAAATCAAGGTTGGAAATTCGTCTGCTTGCTGCATATTTTCCACTCCAGTGAATATAGCTGTGTCCTAAAAGCCAAACCTTCATTTTCAAGGCAGATGCACTCGTACTCCGATGGGTTCTGGAAGTGGAATGGCAGTTAGAAGGTGAAAGTCAGGATAAAAAAATGGATGAAGCTTGGTGTGGTTGAAAAAGGAAAAATGATTGGTTGATTCTAATACGTGAAGATTGAAGACTACGTTGCATGTTAATGTTATGTAAAAGAAAAAGTAGTATTGGGTGTGAAAAAAATGACATGTAACAGTGCTGTGGATAGGCAGGTGTTTCTGGAGGGAAAACAGTGTTGTTAGTTTGCTGTAGAACTTTGAGATATGAACTTTTGACCTGTGCCTTCAGCCAGGTGCAGAATGAGGTGTTACCATGGAAACAGCCAGAGATGGCAGTGGGTGATGGGTGACTTTTATGTGACATTGAAAATATTGTGAGGGACAATCAACTGAAATGTAAATTTGAATACAAAATTTTGCGGGAGGAAATATGATTGGCTGAAGAGACATATATGAGTCTGCATTGACTGGATATCTGTGCCATTGAATTTTGGTTGCAGTGATAGCAGCATAATTGAGACTTCCGTCAAACGAATATCTATTTTGTGACTGTCACTGTTGTACATCGTACAAAGCATTGGTAAAGGTAAGTCTGTAACTGTTTGTTTTGTCATGTACCGTAAAATATGGTTTACTCACAAACAATGATTGATTTTCCTCATAGTTTGAAACTAAACTCATTTTTGGCTGTCATAATGTGTTGTATTTCTAAAACTATTTTTAATTTAAATGTGAAATATGAAGTTTAAAATATGTTTAATATAAAGAGTAATTATTTGTGTGATTTTGAAGCCTTTATATATAATGAGAGAAGTTGTTTATGGAGTGAAAAAATGATATTAGCAGAGAGACAGATAATGCAGATAGAGAGAGAAATGGTAAATTACATGTGATACCGTCGTGAAAAAATGTTAATGGTTAATGAATTCGTAAACTTTCTGTCACACGACAAAATTAGAGTGCGGTTTCTGGACGCGGCCTGCATTGGTGGGTGTAGGGTGAGAGGGGCAGGTGGTTGAGTGAAATAAAATGAAAAGTTGGTATATTACATGTGATACCGTCTTGAAAAAGTGGTAATGCTTAATGAATTCTTAAACTTTCTGACAGACGACAAAATTACATTGTAGTTTGTGGCCACGGCTTGTACTGGTGGGGTGAGAGGGGGAGGTGGTCGAGTAAAATAAAATGAAAAGTTCTGACCATGAGGTTGTACACAGATTTGTGCAGTAAATGTGTTCGTAAATTGAGGTACCAAACGGAGTATAAAAATATCTCTCTCACTCCTGCTGTTTGACTGCATCTTCATCTCCCTTCTGTTTTCCGTCTCCGTTGCCCTGTGTTATCTTATTGTGTGTGTGTCTGTCTGTGTCTGCCTTCAGTCCGGGTTGAGGAACTTTGCTGTGGAGGCACACACAGATAGTCGCATCAAAGTAGTTGGAACGTTTTCAAAAAACTATTTATATAATTGAAATGCTTTATTGAAGCGCTAGTGAATGTTTTCTTTCAGAATTACCGCTCGGTTGCTTCCATAGAGCAGAGGGTATGTTGTATGTCACTACTTAGTGCCTCTGCATCTGCACTCTGTTCTCTGGTGGCTGGCGGAGAAGTGTTTGTTATTGTGGAGATTAAAGCGTGATAAGGAGTGAAATACGACATAGCGTCTGGTCTGTAGAAGCGTGGGAGCAGTGATTAACACTGAGAGAAGCGGAACTGCGGTAGTGCTTGGTAAGAGTAATACATTATTTTTTTACAGAGGTACAACTGTCTGCATGGTGCGCGACCTACTAAGAAAGGGTTCACGGGCTGTTATAGGCCTGTGGGTTCTAGTATGAGTAAATCAGGTCGACAAAAGAAAATATTAAGTTAGTACAGCTGAAGTTACGTGGAACACATGAATACTGTTTCAATATACAATCATTTTAGTTGAGATTATGGATTAAAAGAGAGAACGTGTATATTTGAAATGTTTATTCAGAAATGCACTGTTTTCAAGGCAAGTTTCTTATCTAATACGAGTACAGACATTGCAAAAAACAAAGTAATCGGTATAGCCACTAGTACATAAAATACAAACGGTATAGTTGATGAAAAATGAATATGGTTTAGCAAAATTAATTATACACTCTTATGAGGAAGTATATTGGGGCAGATTTATGAAGGCCTTGCGCCGCCGGTGCGTCACTTTTAACATGGGAAAAAGTGACACACCGGCGGCGCAAGGCCTTCATAAATAAGGCTCATTATATGTTAATAAATGGAAGAAGGTCTCTGGCCTTTCAGTTTAGGAAGGATACATGAAAATGCTAGT
Source organism: Lissotriton helveticus (assembly GCF_964261635.1). Lineage (NCBI taxonomy): Eukaryota > Metazoa > Chordata > Amphibia > Caudata > Salamandridae > Lissotriton > Lissotriton helveticus. Next base: position 1,003,547,679 of record NC_136067.1, read on the forward strand.
GGTTAGACAATATGTCTTTATCAATGAGCTCTCTGCATGCGAAGCACTATCACGTTTCTGTTATGCTATTGTGTAAGGAAAAAAAAACGCGCCAAAACCGACAAAATGGCGAGAGGTGCATGTATGTAATGTGTTGGATCGTTCGCAAATCAGTGTTGAGAAGAACTACTGTATTGAGATATCTTTTGAAGGTTGCAGTATTGCATTTGAAGTACAGTACGAAAAACAATGGAAATATTATTGAAAGAACATATTTTTCTCTTATGTATTAAAAAATATTTTAGTTTATGGAAAATTAAACGAGCAGAGGTGTGTGAGGCGGAAATAAGCAGTTCAAATGCGAAATGGCGTTTACAGTTATGAAAAACTCATTCTATATTTACACATTAATTAGGGCACATGTAGCATATATTACCGAGTTTTGCTTCGAGTACGTTTGAAAGAACATAAGATAAGATATACAATAGAATTGTTGAGATTAGACTTTAATAAAAAATAAAGTTCAAAATTGAGTCGCTGAAGAAAAAAAATTTCGTCCACAGAAAAGATCAAAATTTAACCAGCAGGAAATCATAATGTCCACTGTTAGTAAAGCCAATAGGTCTGTTCATCCAAGAAAACGTGAAAAAGATAGGGAGTCAAAACGAAATGTGGACGTCAATGGCTTGTATAACAGTCAATCAATCAATCAATCAATACATTTATAGAGCGCACTACTCACCCGTAGGGTCTCAAGGCGCTGGGAGGGGGGGGGGTGCCGTTACTGCTCGAATAGCCAGGTCTTGAGCTTCTTCCTGAAGGAGAGGTGGTCTTGGGTCAGGCGTAGGTCGGCCGGGAGGGAGTTCCAGGTCTTGGCGGCTAGGTGGGAGAAGGACCTTCCTCCTGTTGTCGCTCTCCGGATGCGGGGGACGGCGGCGAGGGCGTGGTTGGTTGATCTGAGGTGGCGCTTGGGGGCGTAGAAGTTGATTCGGTTGTTGAGGTAGGTCGGGCCTTGGTCGTGTAGGGCTTTGTGTGCGTGGGTGAGGAGACGGAAGGTGATTCTTTTGTTGACGGGGAGCCAGTGCAGGTCTCTCAGATGTCCGGAGATGTGGCTGTTTCGTGGGATGTCGAGGATGAGTCTGGCTGAGGCGTTCTGGATCCGTTGGAGTCTCTTCTGGAGCTTGGCGGTGGTTCCGGCGTAGAGGGCGTTGCCGTAGTCCAGTCGGCTGGTGACGAGGGCCTGGGTGACAGTCTTCCTGGTCTCGGTGGGGATCCACCAGAAGATCTTCCGTAGCATGCGCAGGATGTTGAAGCATGACGAGGAGACGGCGTTGACTTGTCTGGTCATGGAGAGGGAGGAGTCCAGGATGAAGCCCAGGTTGCGTGCGTGGTCCGTCGGTTTGGGTGCGGTGCCCAGGGCGGGGGGCCACCAGGAGTCGTCCCAGGCAGAGGGCGAGGAGCCCAGGATGAGGACCTCCGTCTTGTCTGAGTTCAGTTTCAGGCGGCTGGTCGTCATCCAATCGGCTACATCTCTCATCCCTTCGTGCAGGTTGGCTCTGGCGGCGGGGGGGTCGTTGGTCAGGGAGAGGATCAGCTGGGTGTCGTCGGCGTAGGAGATTATGTTGAGGTTGTGTTGGCGTGCGATGGCCGCGAGGGGGCTCATGTAGACGTTGAAGAGGGTGGGACTCAGCGAGGATCCTTGAGGGACGCCGCAGATGACTTCGGTGGCCTCTGACTTGTACGGTGGTAGGCGGACTCTCTGTGTTCTTCCGTCGAGGAAGGAGGTGATCCATTCCAGTGCCTTCTCCTGGATTCCGATGTTGCCGAGGCGTTGCACTAGGGTGCGGTGGCAGACAGTGTCGAATGCCGCGGAGAGGTCCAGGAGGATGAGGGCCGCTGTTTCTCCATTGTCCATCAGGGTTCGGATGTCATCGGTGGCGGCGATGAGGGCGGTCTCGGTGCTGTGGTTGGCTCGGAAGCCAGACTGTGAGGGGTCGAGGGATCCGTTCGTCTCCAGGAAGGCGGCCAGCTGTTTGTTGATGGTCTTTTCGATGACTTTGGCCGGAAACGGGAGGAGTGAGATGGGACGGTAATTCTTGAGTTCGGTGGGGTCCGCTGTTGGTTTCTTGAGTAGAGCGCTGAGTTCGGCGTGCTTCCAGCTCTCAGGGAAGGTGGCGGTGTCGAAGGAGGTGTTGATAATGTCTCGCAGGTGGGGTGCGATGACAACGTCGGCTTTGTTGAAGACGTGGTGAGGGCAGGGGTCGGTCGGCGATCCGGAGTGGACGGAGTTCATTGTGCGGATGGTGTCTTCGGTGCTGATTGGAGTCCAGGCGCGGAGGGTGGCGGTGGGTGGCATTGCTGCGGCTGTGGCGTGCGTCGGTTGGATGCTGAAGCTGTTGTGTATGTCCGCGATCTTGTTGTGGAAGTAGGAGGCGAGGGAGTTGCAGAGGTCTTGCGATGGGGTGATGTCGTTGTTTCCGGCGTTGGGGTTGGAGAGCTCTTTCACGATGTTGAAGAGTTCCTTGCAGTTGTGTGCGTTGTTGTCCAGCCGGTCCTTGTATGCATTTTTCTTGGTGGCGCGGATCAGTTGGTGGTGTTCCCGGGTGGCGAGCTTGAGGGTGGTCATGTTGTCCATTGTTGGTTCCCTTCTCCAGACTTTCTCGAGGGCTCGGCAGTTCTTCTTGGAGTTCTTGAGTTCGTCGGTGAACCATGGGGCTTTTCTGCTGCCGGGTCTGCTGGGCGGGGTCCTCAGAGGGGCGAGTTCGTCCGCGCAGTTGCTGATCCACTTCGTGAGGTTGTCGGCGGCCTGGCTGGGGTTTGCTGAGCCGGCCGGAGGGTGCTGGCTCAGGGAGGCGGTGAGCTGGTCAGCTGTGATCTTGTTCCAGCTTCTTCGGGCAACCTGTTGCTGGTGGTGGTGGGTCGTCGTTCTTTTGAAGGTGAAGTGGACGCAGCTGTGGTCTGTCCAGTGGAGTCCTGTTGCGTGGGTGAAGGCGATGTCTTTGCTGGATGAGAAGACGGCGTCGAGTGTGTGTCCGGCGAGGTGGGTGGGGGTGGACACCATCTGCTTGAGTCCGAGGTTGGCGAGGTTGTCAAGCAGGGTGGTGGTGTTACGGTCGCTGTCGTTCTCCAGGTGGAAGTTGAGGTCCCCCAGGAGGATGTAGTCGGCGGAGGGGAGGGCATGCGGGCTGATGAAGTCGGCGATGTCCTCGCTGAATCGTGTGCGTGGTCCCGGGGGTCGGTAGATGAGAGTGCCTCTGAGGGTGGTCTTCGGGTCGGTGTGGATCTGGAAGTGTAGGTGTTCGGCGGTGGTTAGGGTGTCGTCGGTGTTGGACGTGACGCGGATGGTGTCCCTGTGGATGATGGCGATGCCTCCTCCTATCTGATTGACGGTGCGGTCCCTCCGGATGATCTTGTAGCCCTCTGGGATGGTGATGGCGATGTCGGGTGCTGAGGAGGCGTTCATCCAGGTCTCCGTGAGGAAGGCGATGTCCGGGGCTGTGGTGTCGAGGAGGTTCCAGAGTTCGACGGCGTGTCTGTGGACGGAGCGGGTGTTGAGCAGGATGCACTTGAGGTGGTTGCTGTTGGTGTTCGGCTTGGCGGGTGCTGGTGCAGGGTAGGTCCGGGTGCAGGTGAATTTGCAGGCGTGGCAGCTGAAGGGTCCGTGGGTGTGCTTCGGCGTCGCTCGGTGGCATCCCGGGATGGCGCCGGTGTTGAGTGCGATGATTTCGGCGGCGTTGTAGGTTCGTCGGGTCGGCTTCCGTCGGTGGGGGCCAGGGGTCCTGGCCCTGGACGCGGTCCAGGCGCGGACGGGCGCAGACGGGCTTACCTTTGGCGCGCCTTCGGCGCACAATCGGCGCGCCCGCTGCGCGTCAACGCTGCGCGTTCGCACGGTCGCCATATATGGCGAAGTGCGCGGGGGGGCGGAGCAGCTGGGAGGCGGGAGCGGGGAGGGTACAGAAGGAGAAAAGGGGCGGGGTTAGCGGCGGTGGCGGGAAGCGGGGAGGGAGGGCGACGGGCGGCAGGACAAACAGGCAAGCAGGAAGGAAAATACAGGAACAGATAAAATATAATTAAGCTGGCAATGTGGGGAGACAAAACAATCCAAATACAACAAAATACCACAGGGACAAGTCAGGAGATCACGGACCACGCCTCTCGTCGGCAGGGGGCGTGGTCACGCAGCGAGACAGAGACAGACCAGCAAGGGGCACACGCAGCAGCTGGTGGCCGTGCGGCGCGGGGGTGTCCTAGAACTAGGTCACACTCACCTGCGTCGCACGGTCGCCATATATGGCCAAGTGCGCGGGGGGGCGGAGCAGCTGGGAGGCGGGAGCGGGGAGGGTACAGAAGGAAAAAAGGGGTGGGGTTAGCGGCGGTGGCGGGAAGCGGGGAGGGAGGGCGACGGGCGGCAGGACAAACAGTCATCCAAGTATTGTATAGGCGAAGTAGGCAGCAACTGCTTGTAACAGGAAGTCACTGTTATGATCCGAAAACATGTAAGCCATCCAATTGAAAAGAGGAAAGCAGCATTCATGATCTGTTATTATCGGAGCCTCTAGTACCATCAGAGGACAGCTCGGTGGGTTTTCAATGTAGCTGTCTGTCAGGAAATCTTGCGCCGCTGCGAATATATTCCAATGACCTAGAACTCCTTGTATCGCTGCAAAGGCCATAATCCCTCCGTTGCAACATAGCTGTTCATGATCAATTAACGGATTCATGAGATGATTGTAATTCACTTCAGGAGGTACCAAGTTGCAGAGACATAAGTCCAGGGCCCACATGAAATCACAGCTCAGGCAATGAAATACAGGCTGTACACAGGTGAAATAGGAATATCGAAATGATAATCGATATGAAGTATTCAGAGTCGAGAGTGCTAAGATGCCGTAGTAGTCAAGCATCTTCTGGCGAAATAGTTCTAAGTGTTCCGGCTTGTTTGCGAAGACAGGAGGGACATCCATTTTGAAATAAACGAGATGGGAACACAAACGTCGCAGCACTGGCAGTTCAACAGGAAGTCCACAGAAATAGGTCGCAGAGCATGGAGTGAAGAGTAGCAGAATGACTTGATATAATTTTTGGCAGTCCGGTCACTAAACCATTGCTTAGTAGTTATAAAAAAAATAGCCTGTCTTGAAGTGGAGGATGCGTTTAAAATTAAGGGAGTCACCTCAGTAAATTGTAAAGGAAGGCCCCTCTTTTATAAGGAATGGTGTTGTCTGTGAATATTAGCTAAGTGAAAGATATGTTCGCGAACAGATGCTACGCTAACTTCTTTTTGTGACAATAAGGCTGTTGTTCATGTCTTGTGATTCAAGGCCGGAATTCGCTGCCAGATGAAAACATCAAGGTTCACATGCGTGGGGTAGATAAACTACATTCTTAAAGGGAAGCAAATGCAGAGTGATTTTTACCGCGTAAGCTTTGTCGTTTAAAAAGTCATAGTGATTTTCATTATATGTAAAAAATAATATCACTGATGAAGAATGAAGAAAAATCGTTATAATAATAGGCACTGGTGTATTTTTGGAAAGATATGCAACATTACAGGGATTCCACTTAAATAAGTCATGTAATTGAAAGTGCCTGCATGTGGACGACTAAATACATGTTTAGGCGTTTAATATGCAGCTTTGAAAAAAAACGTGTGTATGGTTTAAAAATGAAATGTAAAGGTTTAAAGCAGGAGTTTCCAAAGCGGTCGTGGAGGGCCAGATGTATGGTAGATTAAAAAAATTACTACATGTTTTTCAATTGAGTTATCTTAAAAATATGTTTCATTATCTACTGTGTAGTTTTTCAGCATGTTGCTTATTGTTTGAGTTTTACTATTGCTGTGTCTTATACATTTTCAAGGGGCGGATCTAGGGTCATGGTGGCCGTGGGCAGGGAGCGTAGGTAGGGGGCCCTGTAACAGGGGGTCCGGGCGGGGCGGAGTGCGGAGCCCAGTGAAGAGGGGGGGGGTCAGGGTGTTTGGAAGTGGAACAGAGCCAGAGGACGCATAATTCTTGGCATGGGCCATCACAGAAACATGTATCTATTGTCAGAGTATTATTATATTAAGGATATATATTGGCATGGTGGCCCCTGGGGTTTGGTGATCCAGTGCAGGTGTACAGCTTGCATATGCGTAAGGCCAGCTCTGCATTTTCTGTGTATGCAGTTGTTGTCCGTTACATGGGTTTTTACAAAACGTGTGTGTGGTGAAAATGAAATGTAAAGGTTTAAAGCAGGAGTTTCCAAAGCGGTCCTGGAGGGCCAGATGCATGGCAGATTAAAAAAATTACTACATGTTTTTCAATGGGGTTATCTTAAACATATGTTTCTTTATCTACTGTGCAGTTTTTCTGCATGTTGCCTATTCTTTGATTTTTACTGTTGCTGTGTCTTATACATTTTCCAGGGGAGGGTATAGGGTCATGGCAGCCCTGGGCAGGGAGCGTAGGTAGGGGGCTCTGTAACAGGGGGTTTGGGCGGGGTGGGGCGGAGCGTGCAGCCCACTGAATAGGGGGGGGGTGGATCAAGGTGTTTGGAAGTGGAACAGAGCCAGAGCACGCCAAATTCCTGCCATGGGCCGCTACGCAAATATGTATGCATCCTTAGAGGATTATTATATTAAGGATATATATTAATATGGAGGCCTCACCTCAAACACACCTCTGGATAGGGCACACCTTATCGTCATCCTGAATCAATCATTTAAAATGTTAGGGACAGATTTATGATAGGTGTGTGCTTCTTTTGCGCCGCTGTGCGTCACTTTTGTGACGCAGCGGCGGTGCAAAAGATTTGCTATGTTGCGACATATTTACAACTTGATGCATCTAGGCAGATGTGTCATGCTGTAAAGTCCTGTGCGACATGAAACCAATGCAGCAGTGATGCAAAAGATGCACCATGTTGCAAGACAGGCCTCACTTCATCTCCAACAACATACAGTCTGTTTAAACTGTAAACATTTAGGAATGTGTAGGGGGCATGGAGAAGCTCAATCTTCTGTAAATGTCAAAATTGTTGTATACAGTGCTGAACTTCTGTGTACTCTTTGATATGCTAGACTGCATCTGCACAATGAGATACCTAAGCAAAGGAAACACAGGTGATGTGATTGTGAAATGAGGAAAAGAAATTCCACATTTTTCAATTACATCACCTGTGTTTCATAACTTTACGAATCACATTGTGCAGATGAGGTTTAGGCCTGTTCACGGACACAGAAGAGGTCTGACCTTTGTTCAAGAGTGCAGTGGACATGACTCACTTCATTGGTAGGTCTGTACATGTATTATCTCCTCTGTATTCTTCAACAAGCCTAAATTTCATCTGCAACCCTGAGTAGGCCTCACCTCAAACAAACCTCTGGATAGGCCACACCTTATCATCATCCTGAATCAATCATTTAAAATGTTAGGGACAGATTTATGATAGCCGTGTGCCTCTTTTGCGCCGCTGTGCGTCACTTTTGTGACGTAGCGGCGGCGCAAAAGATGCGCTATGTTGCGACATATTTACAACTTGATGCATCTAGGCAGATGTGTCATGCTGTAAAGTCCTGTGCCACATGAAACCTGCGTCAGGTTTCATATAGGCGTTTTGTTGCAGGGTGGGCATTCATTTGCATGAAAGCCCTGTAAAACTAACACAGTGAAATTTAGAAGATTTCACTGAGTCAGCTTTATAGCATTGCTGAATCAAATCCTTACGCCTGTTTGAAACAGGCATAAGGAGTGATGCACCATGCAATGTGTGGCTTGCTCCTGTGCATTGCAGTAGACATGTCGCGCTTATGACGTGATTCCTGCAATGTGCTGCTTTTGCGGCACAGATGCGTGACGCATCTGTGCTGTTTTTGCTCAATGGTGCTCCACATTGTAAATGCGGCACACCATGGGTGGCAGAGCAGCGGTGCACATTAACTGGTGCATCTCTGGGGATGCGCCAGTTAACATAAATCTGCCCCTTTACATTTAAGTATGAGCAGGGGACACAGAGTTGGTGAGGCTTATCCAAGGTTAAAAAGAGATGAGTCCTGTTCACTGAAAACTTGGACATAGGCCTCACCTCCTCAGCATCGCTGGACATGGCTAAATAATAGCTGCAAAATGGTACTCTTGTTAAACAATTTTACTATTATAGTCTCTGAGATTTGTCTCTTACTCTGCAACATCTTATTGTTGTTCTCTTTCTTTAAAGATAACGACAACATCAACCATGAGTGATAATGAGCAATCCGTTGATCTCGATCTTATCGTTGAACTTGTCATTGAAACGTCAGTGGAAGTAGATCCCTTAGATGATTTAAATCCTGAGGATGATGAAGAACATGATGAGGATGCCGATTTGTCAGAATTGTATGACATAGGGTGGGAAGCTGACCTGCTTGAGCCTATGGAACTATAAACATTTATTTTTAAAATTTACTGGAAATAAAAAGTAAAAATGTAAACCGTTTCATTTAAAATTAAACACAACTTCAAAAACAGGTTATGTGTAGTGTCTTTAATAAAATAGTCAAATATGCTCATAAAATTAGATCAGATTCACATATAAAACAGCACAGGTAAAATGTAGAAGCATTCCATTTCTTTTCTACTATTTGTGAATACTAAATTTGCCAATGCACTAAAAATTATTCTATGTAAAAATGACAAGTAGTGTGTTAAATTTTTGACAATGATGAGAGAGTAAAAAAAGGTTAAGCTGTATTTTAAAGTTATTCACAGGCTTCTTTAGAGGAAGTATTCTATATGATTGTAGCGTGGGTGTTTCACTTTTTTATAGGTAATAGAATGCATTCTGTATGCTGTAGCAGGAGGAGTACTACATGCAGTAGAACGTTGAGATATGAACTTTTGACCTGTGCCTTCAGCCAGGTGCAGAATGAGGTGTTACCATGGAAACAGCCAGAGATGGCAGTGGGTGATGGGTGACTTTTATGTGACATTGAAAATATTGTGAGGGACAACCAACTGAAATGTAAATTTGAATACAAAATTTTGCGGGAGGAAATATGATTGGCTGAAGAGACATATATGAGTCTGTATTGACTGGATATCTGTGCCATTGAATTTTGGTTGCAGTGATAGCAGCATAATTGAGACTTCCGTCAAACGAATATCTCCACCGGAGGACACCCCTAATAAAAAGGACATATATAAAGAAAATGCGGATTAGCCGCTGTATCGTGCTAGCAAATAAAAGAATATAAAAAACGTTAGGAAAAACAAAAGGAATCGAGTAAAATCAGTAGGCCACTGATGAGATCTCTTTTCAACCTCACTGAAATGGAAGCATTAGGAACAACCCCTCAGGAAATATGAAACTAGTGAGGAAAGCCGAACTCAACGCCATGATGGCTGCGAGACAGCTCGGCTCCACCGATCACCCCGCCAAATTAACGACAAACCCTAGGCAAATATTAGAAATATACAACACTATAGCAAAGTAACAGGTTAAAACGTTTTTATTTGAACAAAAATATATTAAACAACTATTTACATGGCAAAGGGCTGCAACAACAAACCCACAATGCATTTCGTCGTCTGCTTGACGCCGTTCCTGTCCCTCCTTCCCCAAAGTAGCAATGTTGGCCTGCTTTGGGCTACTTTCTAGTAGGTTTTTGGGCGTCAGAAAGTCTACAAAAGCCGTTGGCGGCGGCCTGGGTTGGAGAACCATTACGCGAATAGTCCGGAGGCGACACCACGCGCCCAGGCCTGTCCCCAGGATGAACCAAGGGACCCGTTCCTGGGGCTGTGGGAAAGAGCGGCCGGAGAAGGCATGGGCCCGACCCGGAATGTACTGGTCCTCCCATTCCCTTCTTCTCCCGGCGCCTCGCAGGCCACGGAGGGGGGGATGTCTTGCATATGCCTCCGACCCCCCCCTCTTCTTCATCGGCTGGTCCGGCCATAACAAATGTCAGCGAGACGCCGTGGGGTGCACTGGGAGGGAGAGACGGCGCGGACGAGCCTCTCCCGCCTCCCCAGGTGGAGGCCCCTCAGCTGCACCCCCAATGCTCCACACACCCGGCAAAGGGTTTGTCCACTCTTGCAGTATAGGGACGGTCCACACACCCGGCAAAGGGTTCGTCCACTCTTGCATTATAGGGACGGTCCACACACCCGGCAAAGGGTTCGTCCACTCTTGCAGTATAGAGACACTCCACTCACCCAGCAGGGTCTCGTCCACTGTGGCGGTGCTACGACGCCTCACCCAGCAGGCTGGAGTCCGTCTGCTCATTTGACCCAGTGACTGCCGGTAGCTGCAGAACTCCTAAAAATGGCGGTCGACTTTGCAGGAATGGGCCTGGCGTGAAAAGATTGGCCTGGTCGCCTGTCAACCAGAAAATGGGCCCCTGTCCATAGGCGTTCTCCTCAGCTTTGAAGATTCTACGAGAGTTGCGGAGGGCCCTCGACCTCCGCGGGCCCCCAACCGCCCCCCGATGGGAAATGACTGCCATGATCGCCCGCAGAACGACCAAGACGTAGCCACAAGACGTCGGCGCCCTCATGCTGGCGCCAGCCTCAGTTTGAATGACCAAGAATCCTGCAGACTACTGATTTGATCAGTTCCGGTGGAACACCAGTATGACCCGGTAGGAAAGATTGTTGCCCCCTCCCTTTTCTTTGATTAATGGTTCATGTCACCGGTCCCTTCTGTTGCCCCTTAGCGGAACTTCTGGACTGCTGAAAGAGATTCTGGTCCAACCCCGAGTTGGGGGAGACATTTTGACTATACTTGGACCCGCCTGACCCCACCCAAAATGGCGCCGGTACAAACGAAACTCGCAATTCCCCGTTGTGTTCCGGATGCTCAGACTTGATATCATGAGATATGTATGCAGTTTTCGAAGCACATGGCGGGAGGGGATGAGTATTGCTTGAACATTCGGACAATGAATTGATATTAAGTTCTGACGCATCATTGATTACAGTATTATTGAAAGTTCGAATTTTTGACACTGATGATACTTGCCCACAATGAATTCTCGATATGATTTTATTTGCACTTATCGTACCTTGATGAAATAAAACGACCACCGACTCAGTTATGTTTTCCTCAGATAAATATGTCCTCATGTACAGTTCCAGTCTGCTCCGTGGCTGGCCCACGTGGTTGCAGGCCTGCATTTGTACGTCAACATTTTTTTAAATAAAGATTTTGTGAAAAACAAATATAGTCGTAGCTCTTGGATTGGTAAGTTCGAATACATAGCCATTGTTTCCGACCTACGTAAAATACAGGCGAAATAAAGCAAGTCGATTACTGAAAGGTTAAAAAGCAAAGTACCTAGAAATATTGAAAATGTGAAGGGTCCAAGATTGTTGCGTGTATTTTTTTTACTTTTGTGCAACATAAGGCAATCGATAAAGGCCCGGTGTTCTGGTTTACTTTGTATGCCACATATCTCAGGGAAATTGTTTCAGATGCCCCTAAACCAGACCCGGTACCACTGTAGACCACCCCGCCTCCTCGAAGGAGAACACGAGTTCACCCCACTTTACACTGACTGCCCTTTTGTTTCGACACCCCCCCTACACAAGATCCGCAATACCACACGTGGGCAATCTATGCAATGTGCAGTCCATCAATGATTATGCCTCCCGCACTACCAGTCCCTCTGGGCTTAAAACGCCGAGATGGAAGGGACTGCACCCCGCGGAGATAGGTCGAATACGTGGTAAGTAAAAGCCTTTTGGGTTTATGCGTGCGGATGTGTTTTAAAACGCTGCCCCCACCCCTTCTTCTTCCCCTTCTTTCTGCAGGTCACATCGGAACATCGACTAAACTATGGAGAAGACCTAAGCAACACGCCAGGGTTCTGGGGGGAAAAATGATACATTAACCATGGGGACTGCCCCGAGGACATGATGAATATGGGTGATATGAATGCACGCGTGTATGACCGGATGTGTGTAACCCGACTGGACATACGTTGCACGCGTTGACTCGATAAGAGAGATGTTTTCGTACGACTTGAGTGATGAACGAACGGCCGATGGAATGGGGAAAAAGGGGGTCTGAGCATGGCACCTATACACGACGAACAATGCAACTAAGAATGACGTGCACCTACGAGTAGGTTCATACGGTAACTAAATAGGGGAAGGTTCAGGACTATTCATGGGTAAGGTTTACCAAAGTACCCTCCTCCTGGAAGACTAAGAAAATCATCAAATGTCTAAGATTTACCACCTCCCACTTACACCCTCATAGACGTGAAACTCGAAACTGCCCATTGTTCCCCCGACTGACACCCCCGTTGCCTCAGCCTGGATACCCATTCACTAATAACGATTCAAAGATTCCACCGTAAGTACTAGCCCGACCAGGTTAGTTCCCGAACAATCGACGAAAGTGTAAGTATTGGCAACAGAGGCCAACAGCAAAAGACAGCCAAACAAATTAAATAGGATACTAAGGATGCGCAGCATGCAGGAGGAAATATCTTTGGCCAAGCACTGTTCTATGTGTTGTCTTGAGTTCTGTATATAATACATGTACCCCCCGCCTGAATTCATGTGTACGTAGTATATGGATTTACGTTGTCCCTCAGTCTATGTTTCTATATAACGTAACCCTACTGTTTCGTGTTGTGTGCGCATTAAATGGCCTATTATTGTACACGTTTCTCTCTCACTCTCTCTCTTTTTCTCTCTCTTCATGTTGTACGTGTACCGAATAGTTCATTTAAAATGCGGACGACTCTCTCTCTCTCTCTGAGAGTCCCCCTGTTCCCCCTTCCTTTGTGTGGTAACGTCGTGCCCCGCCGGCACGAGCCTAATTGGTTTTCGAACACAAAGGTGTTCAGCAAATTGACAGAAACCAAAACAAGTGTAATTTGCCATATTACTACCTCTCCTTTCTGTAAAATGATGGAACTTGAATTGGCTATGAAGGAAAGGACAGGTTAGACGACTGAAGTCCCCTAATCTGGCCTTCTTACAGGAGGACTATATGTCAGTGGCTTTCTGTTCTCAGCTCGTTAGAAACAATGCCCAGATTACCCCACCCCTCTGCACCCAAGTACGGATGTCCAAAACGTCCCCGTTTTCTCCCGATTGGCCCCAGCTCCATAACACGAAGTATGACTGATGACCCCGATTAACTGTTGCCCCCCCCGAGAAAAGAATGTTTAGCCATTAGTAGTAAATCAGTAAAAAAAAATATAACAAATAATACATTTAAAAATTATCATTTACAAAACCTTCAAAATTCACTGAAAAACCATAGGTTTTACACACGTTATAGTTAGGAAGTAGCATTTACAAAACCTATGAAATTCACTGAAAAAACATAGGTTTGACACCAGTTGTAGTTAGGTGGAAATTTTACTGATATAAAACCAATGAAATTCCATGTTATCGTTAGTTGGACTCACTATAACTTGCGCGTGTAATGCACTGCTGATGACGTCACATATTACATCACTCATGACACCATCCTTGTGACACAGTGACAGACCTCCTTTCACTGTAATCTAACCCTTGAAACACATATTCAAAAATAGAAACTAACATTTTCAAAAAAATGGAGATACCCATACCAGTTACAACAACCAATTCAATAATTCCACCATCTATATACACATGCACTAATTCACCAACAGTTCTATATAGTCACTCATACATATATTCACTAATCATATGTAGTGATACACCTACACATCCTGTTACACACTGACAATCATCCAAAAGTTATTCACACACATACTCACACATGCAAATAAACTATTGAACATCCATTTATTTGCATAAACAGCTATACACACACTACCACTTTACTTCTAAGGAAACTTACACATACTTACTCTCATAAAAAATCACTTATAGAAACACATACTAATTTAAACAGGAACTCTTACAATCCCTCACTCTCACATATAGTCACTTATATACATCAATATTCACATATACTACATTAAAACATATGTAGTTACTGATAAAGACACTAATAAGACAGTCATTCACTCACTAACACAGACATATACACACTAATCCACCCATGCAGTCCTTCACATATGCTGTCTTGAAAACACATACAAACAGAGACTCAGTCATTCTTGCATCTATGTACTAAGTAATACCTCCACCAAACCATGCAAACACTCATACTGATACTAAGAAAAACATCTAATAACCTATATACATACACATGCACCTACTCATCAACCCATGCAGCCACTTATACACAAAGTGAAACACTAATACATATATTTAAATATTTAAGCATTACTCAGTAATATGTGTATTCACTAAGATATTCAATAATATATACATATGTAACACATATTTATTTTTCAGAAAGACACACATTCACTGGATGGTGTCATCAGTGATGTCATGAGTGATGTAATATGTGATGTCATCAGCAGTGCATTACACGCGCAAGTTATAGTGAGTCCAACTAACTATAACGTGGAATTTCATTGGTTTTATATCAGTAAAATTTCCACCTAACTACAACTGGTGTCAAACCTATGGTTTTTTCAGTGAATTTCATAGGTTTTGTAAATGCTACTTCCTAACTATAACGTGTGTAAAACCTATGGTTTTTTCAGTGAATATATATATATATATATATATATATATATATATATATATATATGGCTCTCTCTGCATGGTTTTACCTTCTCCCCTCATTGTTTCTGTACCTGCTTGTGTTGCCATTTCGGACTGTGTGCATTTTATCACTGCTAACGTGTTCTAAAGTACTTTTCATCTCTCCTTCACACATAGCAAAATTGGCTTACAGCCAATTGGCAAATTTGGTTGAATTGTAAGTATCTAGTTAAGTCGTATACCATATACCCAGGTCTGGTAAATTAAATGTTACTATTGGGCCTTTAGCACTTATTGTGGCATTCCATTAGCTAGCCCCTTAAAATCTGTCTCAGGCTTGCCATTACAGCCTGTGTGTTCAGTTTTAAACTGCAAATTTGCCCTGGCTAACTAAACCTTTTGCCAGGCATAAACCTTCATTTTTAATGCATATAAGTCACCCCTAGCGTAGGTACTAAACAGCCCATAGGGCAGGGTGCAGTGTATTTAAAAAACTGGACATGTACTTTAAGTTTTACATGTCCTGGTACTGAAAAATTCTCAAATGTGTTTTTCATTTTTGCAAGGCTTGCCTCTTCCATAGGATGACATTGGGTTACCTTATTACATTTAATAAGTGATAACTGTTGTTTGTGAGCATAGAGGAAGATCATTTTGGTGTTTGAGAGATTGCAATTTAAAACCCTCTTTATCGGTCAAATCAGATTTTAAGTCACAATTCTGAATATGCCACTTTTAGAAAATTGCTTCTAACCATTTGGTGCATGCAGCCTGTTTCCTGGGTCGTATGAATAGGTGTGGTTGGCAGTTGACTTTTGTGTATTTCTCCCAGGCTACATCACAACAGAGGGTCTGGCTGTGGGTAGGGTGGCCCATCTTGGTTTGATGAGAGGGGCGGAGCACTTCAAAGGCCCTGGCCCAGGTCACACACAAAGGACTTTAAACTAGCCTATTGTGCCCGAGACAGGTTGGGACCAGGACAGGGACGCAAGAATTTCCAGGCACCCCTGTGGGGGAAAACTCCAGAATCTTCCATCAATTCAAAGTGGGCACCAGTATAACAATGGAACCTCTTGGCCCACTTCTCAGTACACTCCAGGACTTGTGGATATTACAGAGGAAGGACTTCCCTGCTACCAGAGAACTACCCTGCAGCCTGAGGCCTACCCTGCTGTTTGAGAAGGATGGCTGGGCTTGCTCCTTGAACCCGGAACCACCAGAGGGACTCAAGGGCTAGCTGACTGGCTTCCTATTCTGAGCTACAAGGACATAACAAGCTTCAGAAACCTTTTCTGCATCTGCCCAGCTGCCTAGTCTCAAAAGAACATGCCTGAGCCTGCTGCTGGTCTCAGCTGGAGTGAGTCCTGATCTCCAAGAGGTGCCCCCCACGTCCAGGTCCCTTAGCTTGCATCAGAGTGTACTCCTCCTAGCCCAATTGTGGGTTCCTTCAGACTTGAGGCAGTGCAATGCAACTCAACGCAGTGTGACCTTGCATCACAGCACCTCAGCGCAACGCTGGAGGTGGACATAACAAAGATGGTATAGCCGACTGAGGTGAAAACTCCCCCAACATCTCATAACCTGAGTGGACTTACAAATTTCGAAACAGTGGCGGTGCGTCCATTGGGGGCGTTCGGGCGTTGCCCCACCAACCAATGCGCACCACCATCAGAAACTTCACCGGCCGCACCAGATTTAGCTTATAGGGGAAAAAGGGGGTGGGGCTGGATCTGATCGGGTAACGGGTTGTTGTGAGCGTGCGTGCTCACGCTGCTCAGCAGTGCTACTGGTGCTGGCGCGCATGTTTGCTTTCGGGCAGGTCATTTTTCTGACCAGTCCGAACATGCGCAGTAGTTTCCCCCTTGGGAGACCGAGGGTTGCCTCATACCGCAGCCCCCGGTCTCCGAATGGGGCAGGGAGTTACACTGCTCCACAGCCCATCCTGGCGCTGCTGG
Organism: Lissotriton helveticus; assembly: GCF_964261635.1. NCBI lineage: Eukaryota > Metazoa > Chordata > Amphibia > Caudata > Salamandridae > Lissotriton > Lissotriton helveticus. Next base: position 1,003,564,174 of record NC_136067.1, read on the forward strand.
AGCAGCGTCACTGCGTCAGTATGGCTGAAATAGTGACGTTGTTGAATGGAACTGAAGAGCGCCCAACGGACCTCGGGTGTGGTGCCTGCTCGGTGCGTGGTCAGGAGAGCCAGCCTTGTTGCTGATGGGGGCGGCTACCTTCGGCCTCACTGTCAGTGACATGGGGTACACACAGCAGATGTCGGCTGCGAGTGTTTAGCTCGCTGTGTCACTTTACTGCTGACACAGCATTTGCTGATGATGTTACGGTCATACTGTTAATATTTTGCCATTTAGCACTCGGTTTATATCAGGATGGGTTCGGCTGGGGCGACCTGGTGAAGGCAGTACAGCGCTTTATGGTTCGCATCGGGCACAGTGCAAAGGCACTTGAAATGCGAGGCTGTGTCATTTTACATACAAACCCAAGAATTTCCAATACAGGCAGGGGGTTCAGCCGACTAGCCGTAGACAGAGGGCTCCTGAGCACCTTGGCACTGTGCATCACCCCAGTGCACCCTCGCCAGGTCCCAACCTGCACTGCACCACGTGCGACAGGAATACTGCAAAGAAGAGCTCCCAGCGCACAGGCTGATTGATGCTGCAGTGACCGTGAGCATAATTTATGAAAGTGAAAATAATATTCCGGAAATAGGCATGCTTTGGCATTTGAAACATATATGCGTCGCAGAGTGAAGCAGTACAATGCACACGCAGTGTGATCTACCCTGGATGGAATTGTTTCTGGATTTGAGACGGCGACGCATGCTGAAGACTAATGATGTTGGTTCGTGCTCGGACATATAATTATCATAAAAATAGTAAAGCAAAATACAGCCTGAAGAGCGTCCTTGGAAAGACATGTGTAGATGTGCAGTGTTTAAAAAGAAAAAAGCATTTCAGATCTGGAGAGTATCTCTGGCCCATCATGTGGCTGCTGTCTGCTTGCAGCATGTTTCTAAAAAAGAATCGGCAGTCCTTAAAGATATTCATGGAGGACAATGTCAAAAGTCATGGCAAGTGGAAGCAAGCCGGTATTTCAAGAGCTGTATTTTTTGCACCACTAAGACAGAGCAGACGTTTGTTTCTTTTCTTGAATGGCACCTTCTTCAACTGAGGCGGGTCCTGAGGCGTGGAAGGCACGACCCTGCGGTCAGGTAAGTTTACATTTTCTGCGTTAGCCTAGTGGGAGTTGATTGGTCAGGATTTTTTATATTAATAGTGAAGTGATAAAAGGGGCGAATGGCACATTTTATGTGAATGTATGTTATGAGTGAATTAACGCACGTTTAAAGCATGGAATACAACATCATGAATGACTATAGGGTGGAAATAAATGCAATTGTTTTTTATATGTACTTTCTTCCCGGTTACAGTGCTGTGGTAGGAATTGAAAGTATTAGGGAGGGAGGGGTTGGCATGCAGTGTTGTGCAAATTATGTATTTATGTGCATTTGTTTTATTATGACCTGGATAAAAAATATGTAAATTACTTTATGCAAGGGTTAGTTTAAGACGTAATGCATATAATTGGGCGGCAAGTCAAACTCGTGTCATTTTTAATCTCCGTGTGGGTGGTTCTGTGATACTAGACAGTTATTTTATAAAGAAATATTTTTGATTGATCGGCGCGTAAAAGCAATAAGAGATTAGAGGTTGTCTTTAGTAAAGAACAGAAAGCAAATAGACTTGTATTAACCATATTTACTCTCTGATGTTGACACTCCTTTCCATATCTCTAAGCACTTATTAACAAATAGGAGGCTCTCGAGGGATTAAGAGGCTGAAAATGAGGGTCCCTCTGTGATGTCATCAGAGGTCAATGAGTCTGTGATGTTAATGGTACACATGGCACTCAAATTATCATCCATGCACTTTATCTAGGAAGGGGAGCCAAAATTATACCAAAATTTGGAATCTACTGTCTTGAAGGAATTTCAGAGTATCAGAAAAATCCCACAGAATCTCTGCATTAGAAAAAAAAATATTTTGTTTGGATTGTGTAGGATATCAAAAATGTCTGTCCAGCTCGATTTATCAATGCATTGACCTGTTCTTTTAAAAGTTTGAGCACTTCTCATTTTGTTTAAGTAACTCCGTAGGTTTGTAGCTTGCTCATGCATCTCACAGTTCTTAGCACCAGCAACCTAATAAGTTGTTTATTATTGCTTGAAAATGCACCATATGTCCACTGGATTTTCAATTTTTTTAGGGGGGGGTTGTTCAGGCTTGCGCGCTATGCCTCACCACTTTCAAATGTCACCAGCCGCCACTGGAAATCAGTTGCTCTGTGTCTGGAAATCTGGCATGAACATAACGAACAGGGGTTTTCTAGAACACACACTATTGTTCTATAAAACATTCCACTCCATCTTCCGAATGTGCATTGCGACTTGCAGCATCCCTACATCCAGTGAATTTCGTCAGGCAGGGCTGGCCTTTGCTCAGAAAGTGCACTGACCGAAAACAAATGTCACTTTCCTACTTGTCTTCGCGCTAGACAGAGACAGAAAACAAGAGAGGTAAAGACTTACTTCAAGCTGTGAGAGCAGGCAGGCCTGGACCTTCTCTCTTGATCTTGCCGGTCAGCAGCAGTTTTCCCGCTCTTAATATTTACGGCCCTGCAGACTTAAACCACTGTCCTTATGCGGTTCTTTACAGCATAAGACAGGTGAGGTGGTGCAGCACTGGTCATGATATCATAGGGATTTGGTGCTGCTGACCTAAAATTATATAATGAAGAGGCCTGCTCACAAAATTAAAAGATCCATCCATTCTTACAAATTAAATAAAAATGCCACTGCCCACACAATTACATTTTAAAACACACCACGGCAGCTCCAGTACGGCAGGCCAGGTGATCGAAGGGAGGGGGCAAGCGCCCCTCCTTGCCCCCCTGCGGACGCCCAAACTCTGTCTGGTCTGCAGACATGTGGCCGGTGCTAGCTTTACAGACAGAGGTGGTACACTTTGAATGAACGTAAAGGTTTTAGTCAACTTTCGAGAAAAGTCACTGCTCCCTCCAACCATTGCTCCTTACATCATGCGCTAAATTAATAGCAGGCTCCGAATTAAATTTGCAGATCATGCACCGGAGAGAGAGGGCAATTGTGCCCACATCTGTTAGCTAGTATTTGAGTGGCACTGCAGGCATTGTGAGTGTGGATTTGTACGTGTGTGCACATTTGAAATTAAGCATTACCCTGTAATCCTATTGACAACTGAATGATTCATGCCCCTCACTTCCGGGCTAGCACACATACTTTCTTGCAGCGAGTCAGCCTGCGGCCAGCAAGGACAGCTGCATTTATGCGGGCAGCTGTCTCCCCTCTCTCTGTGTCTAGTGGTGACCTGCCGCCGAAAATCAGGCTCGTTCGGCTCAGCTTTGAGCAGGCTGCACAGTCAGGAGTCCTGGTGCTCTGGCAGCTGACCTGCAAATTAACAGAACCACACTCCGGTCGCCATAGTCCGTGTTCAGTCACTCAGCTGCCAGCTGGGTCGGTTCGGTGTCATTCACGGGATTCCATTACTGGAGCGACTCATTGCAGGTAGCAGCCACTAGTGAATTCAACTGCTGCATGCTTGTGCCACGGGCATTGGCCTACGTAACGGACCCACTCGCCTCATGGCCTCATAGATCTAATTGAGAAGATTGCGACACTGTGAGTCTGAGAGAAACAGACTCCTGACCTCACTCCCTTTTTGTGTCGGTAGTAGCCATTGGCAGGCACTGACTTGACATCAGTGCAATGTGTCCATCAGTATGCCGGTCCACGCCATGCAGTGAATCGTGTCAATCGAGTGTTACATAATATTAAGTAGCTCAGCCAGCCCAAGTCTGGCAAGCAGCGTGCACTGCATGCTGCCTGCCATGACTCGACTCTAGCAAATCTTTATTATAATAATTAAGCAGTCTCTTCGGGCCACATCGCTTGATAGGCAGAGCTGAATAGGCACTAATATGCGTGACTTTCCATTTCAGTGTGGTGATGTGGACCACCACACTTAAATATGTTAGTCTAATGCCTGATGCGTGGTATTTAGCAGGGCTGTATTTGGTACAAGAATTAGGGCATCATTTATTAGGAGTTGACATAGGGCAGTGCCACAAGTGTTCTTGCAGATCATATCTTCGTTCTTGCAGCGCTGCCCTACACCAATGTGAAAGGGTAAGAATGCACTGTATTAATGAAATCCAGGGCATTCCTATCCAATTGTGCTGGTGTATAGTTTGCTGTCTAGCACTAACTTCGGGACCCTTGCCGAATGGTGCATGCGTGCTTCCGTTGCAGACAGGATTGTTTTAGGGCAGAAGGGGCACTTTCCTGCACAACAACAATCCTGAGAGGCATTTTCCTCACACATAGAAAGAGGAAAAAACGAGGATAAAAAAAATATTTCTAATCATTACGTTTGCTCTGGGGAGGCGTAAGGTTTTGGTGCAGCCCCGGGTTTACGTGATTAACTAAATCAGGGAAAGCGTCAAAATCCATGGGTGTTGCGTGGCAAAATCCACTGCAACGCCCATGGAACACATCCTTGACACTGTCTTGTCTTACTCCGTATCTATAAGGCTATACAAAGCCACGCAGAGTGGCTTTGCATGGCCTCATAGATCTAATTGAGAAGATTGCGCCACCCGGAGCGTCAGTAAAGTGACGCTCTGGCAGAGCAATCCTTTCATAAATAAGCCCCTATGTCCTCAAAAACATATTAAATGAAGACTCTATCCTGCCCGCTCTGTCTGTTGCAGACAACTGGTTCTCCAGGCAGGATTATTTTTGTCATTGTCTGTCAGCAGTAGCCGGATGAATATCAACTGTCTTAAACTTAATGTGACGACACATTGATCCTGCTGTAAAGGAAGCAGCCATCTTTCTGGTTTCTGCTTTGGTGGAAGATGTAGCTAGGGCAGTCTCCTCAATCTCTGGCACCAGCCAGCAATGTGGGTGTTAACTTTCGTACTCAAGTTTCTTTTGTAAATCAGGTAAAATTGGTAGCAGCAACCTGCTTCTCACTTCTTTATGTGCTTGGGAAGGCTGTATCTCTTTATCCTCATTGCTATCAAAAAATA